>NC_023758.2:45440430-46084512 GCF_000499845.2 Phaseolus vulgaris | reverse complement strand
TGTTTATATATATAAAAAAACAGTAATACTTATAATATAAGATAAAAAAAATATTATCAGTAGCATTAGGACAAAGTCCATATAGGAAAATCCATTTAATTTTATACTTATTATTTTAAGAAAATATCCATGTTCAAATTTTTATTCTTGCACTTTTACACGTTAAATATTTAATAATATTCTCTTCGATTAATTTAAATATAATCTCTCATTGTACCTTTCCTTAACAGATTAAGAAAAATACATGAATATTAAATTAAAAGCAAAATGCATAATTTAAACGAAGAACATGTTCAAAACAATAGTAATCTTTATTTATAAAAAATACAAATAAAATTGCGAATAAAGTTTAATAATATATAGCATCGATACCAATATGAGGAAGTTTTGATTGATAATTATTGATATTAAAGAGAAAGTCGTTTGAAAAATAAATAGTGAAAAGAGAATTTAGAAGCATAGGTAATAAAGGCAGTAATGTTGGGAGGTGCATTGTTTGGATGATAAGTTAAGATG
Organism: Phaseolus vulgaris; assembly: GCF_000499845.2. Classification (NCBI taxonomy): domain Eukaryota; kingdom Viridiplantae; phylum Streptophyta; class Magnoliopsida; order Fabales; family Fabaceae; genus Phaseolus; species Phaseolus vulgaris. Next base: position 46,083,996 of record NC_023758.2, on the reverse strand, counting down.
AGGTGATGGTATCTTTGGGCATCTAAATCTTAAATTAATTGATGAATTAAAGTAGTCCACCCATTGTTCTCTCTCCATTTTGCATGGGAGGGACCGCATCCTTTATCTTTATTATTCTTCATCCAAACATGCCCCTCCACGCGCATCTACTTTCGCACCCAGTACTCCACATAATTCTCAATTAATGCTACCTAAGTACAATTATTAATCAATCATCATCATCATTATTCACATTTAAAAACCCCTTTTTTTCTTAATTCCATCAAAGTTTACTCAACATTATCACTGCTACTAATTCCCTTCTTCCAATTCAAGCCAATTCCAACAAATAATTATGTAGAGCACACTTAAGATGGTGTCTTACTTATTATAAGAATCATACATGAAGACACTCTTTCTACATTCAATACTTTCATTTTTTGCTTATTTCTAAGCTATCCTTATGTTCAACTCTAATTTTGCATTTCGTCATTTTCAATAAAAAAATTTTAGAACTCAACCAACGTTTTAATTTAAGTTTATTGAGATAAACAATTTTATTGAACATTCCAAAAGAGATCCAACCATTGAAATTAAATAACAACGTTAATATTTTAATTTCAAATCCGTTCAAATAATAATTTTATTATTATAAAACATATCGATAAGTTAAATATATATATATTTAAAGTGTTATTAGTCTTGATTTTTAAATAATATAAAAATATTACATGTATTGAAAAAAAAATCTTATTTTACATCAAATCAATTTTATAATTTTTTGTCACTGTAATAAAAAAATAAAAAATAAAAATTTCGTCACAAAACAAAATCTCTTGGTTGATTTCCTTTTCAACAACGTTTATAAATATAATCAGGTATAATCAAGCTCATCTTCCTGAAATTGCATTAAAAAATAAGATAAATAGTTATTTATTGTTTTGACCTTCAATGTAAAATTAAAATTAATGGTAAAATATTTATTATAATTAAATATTTTTATGTGTATTTTTATACAAAATTAATTTTTATTTATAGTGCAGATTTTAGTTCTCTTACTTTCTTACAAGTAAGAAAATTATTGAATTAACTTATTATATGAACTAAGAAGTTAAAATATTTTATGTGACTCATTTTTAACATGGATATTATAATATAATTTATATTGAAAATTTATTTGTTAAGTAAAAAAATTATTAAAAGTTTATTCGAATATTCAAGAATAATTTTTTTATTATAAGTAAATAAAAAAATTTAAAGTTTAAAATATTTAAAAAATAATAATTTAATATTATAGTACATACGAAAGACATATTTAACTTAAATCATCATTATAATTTAATAAGGCAACAATATATATTTGTATGAAAATTTATAAAATAAACTTAATTTAATCTTGTTTAGATAAATAAAGAGAGACGTTGAGTAAAATAATTTACTCTTCAAAAATTGTAACATTGATTTTTATTTTTAAAAAATTAGTGAAAACCATTTCTATGTATTTAAAAATACCAACTTTATTTTTGTAGACCTTACTGAAGTAAAATATAATATTAAATCTAAATAATACTTTTCTTGACTAGAAGAAAAATCATTTTCCTCTCTGAAAGAACAAAATATTAGTTTTTATGTTCTAAAAGAAATCAAATTTAAAGTTAAACTTAGTTTTTCATGAATTAAAGAGATTTGGATGGAAGAAATATACAATTTGGAGCATGGTGATAAAATGGATCAAACACTATTTTTTAAAGTTAATTAATGCGTAAAAATTTGTTTGTGTACGTGCTTTAATAATATAAGGGTATGAATTAATTTAAAAGTGATATTTAAATTTTGTTTATGCTTAATCTTTAATTGAGTTAATTGTGCGTTTAATGTATATAAGGTATGTAGTTAAAGGGTGAAAATAAATTTGATAGTGAGTTAGACGTAGTTGAAGGGTGAAAATAAATTTGGGCTAAAACAGATGATTAAAAGAATAAATAATTTATCATCCTAATTTTTTATATAACTACATTATAATTCTAAATATTATAATTTTAATATTGTTTATACATTTAATTATAATTTATGTTTTATAAATAAGTAAGATGAGAGAGATGAAAAGAGACGCGCAAAAGAAGAGAGTGAGTGATAAAAAGGGTGGTTGGTTGGTGTTTGTGGTCCTTTTGTTTTGTGTTTTGTGTCTTGAACGTTGGGTTGGGGCAGCTTTCTCCGCCGCTTGCCAAATTTCTCTTCTTCCAACCCAACCATGACATCACACACTCACTTCTCTCTGCACACTGCACACTGCGCATGCTTTCTTCCACTCCATCAAATATTAATTCTTTCTTTTTTTCTAATCATACTACTAATTAAGGACTTAATAAATACTTTTATCAAAATTTATCAGTAACAATAAATATATATCTGCTTTTACTATATTTACTCTTCAATTTCTTTATTATTATAAAATAAAAAAAATAATTTAGGAATATTTTAATCGTAACATTTATCAGGTATTTATTATACCACTTGCTTATTTATAGATGATATAATAATTCTTTGTGAACATCTCTTATCATGGGTCCTTTCCGCAATGTTAATATTATTTATTTCTGAAGTTTCCATCATATATGTTTGTGGTCTTAATACATATGAAAGAATATAGTTAGTTAATGTTAACAAATTGGTGGAGGGAGTTGCATAATTCTTCCACACACAACTGTCTCTGGATTTTAGTGCTTCTCTTTTAAACCTACAAACCTACTAAAAATAATATATATGAATAATATCTTATTTTTTAAAATTGGTATGGAGATACCAATCTAATATTTAGTTTAAATTATTTTTAATATTCTCTTTTTTTTTTATCTTATTTCATTTAAATAATTATTTTTTTACTAAGCAATATTTTTTTCTTCATCAAATTCACTTAGACTATGAAAATGCTTTCTCTCTCAACACAATCTTAATTAGATATTTTCTTTTTTATTTATGTAATTTCTTTTAAATAATGTATGGAAACATAAATTTCGATATTATTAAATTAATTTTTTTATAGGACACATGTTTAATTATTTTTACTCACTTTAAATATTTTATTTATTATTTATTTTTTGACAAATTTTGATATAAATTCTTAGTTTTTAGATAAATTTAAAAAGCTTAACTTTTTTTTTCTCCTTTTTTCTTCGTTTATTTGAAAAAAAAATCTTCTTTCAGTATATAATTTTTCATTCTCACATTCATAAAATTTAAATTATTTACCATTGTTTAAATTTGTTCACAATTACATAACATTATGCAATTGTTATTTAACATTCTATTTTGATTTATACAATTATATTTTAATTAAAAAAATATGTGTTTTTTTCATATTTAATCCTTAATGGCATCATATATTTTTAGTATAATTTTTATTTTTGTAAAAAAATTATTTAATTAAAAGTGAGTTAAGATAATGTTTTCTTTTTCTCAACAATAAATAAGTTAAATTAAAGAGAAACACTTGTCTCATTCTTATACGTAAAAATTAATAAATTAAGAGTGAGTTAAAATAATATAAAGTGTGGATATGAGTGTACTTACTACTTGATGAGGATAAGAAGGATGAGAATCAAAATTTATATAAATTTTGACTTTAAGAACAAGAATTAGTATATTCAAATTTACAATCGTCCCATTATCTTCTAATCTAATAACTTACGGAAAATCAATTGTCTCCAACCTTTCAATCAGAGTATCTCAAAAGTATGAGTAAATAGGTATAAAATATTGATATATTAGTCCTCAACAGTCTTAACTATAACTGTACTTGAAAAAAAATATGCCATCTCTCTTTTTAAACACAAACCATTTGTCATATTTTTTTTACCCAAAAAAATTCTAAATCTAATTGGTTGTTGATTAATACACAATATATAGTTTTCCATAGTTCTATAACCATCCTTGCTAGATCGGTGTTACAGGAATCATTGGGCTTTTAGAGATACACAACGTCTCAATTTTGAGTCATATTAAGAAAATGAGATTTAAATATTAAAACATAAATAATGATGCTTGAATGAGTATAATCACCAATTTATAGACACTAAAACCATCTCAAAACTTAGGAAGGTACAAATACAAATATATTTAACTAATGTTTAAAAATAATGTTAAAACTAGACTAAACAAACCATGATATAGGACTACGTGATAATACATTTTGGTTTTTTCGATAAAACATAAAAGATAAAATCAAAGTGATATCGTATTAAGAGGTGGGTTTAACTCAAACTTATTCTCACAAAATCGATATGTACATCTCATGCGTGGAATTAGATCTTTATGGGTGGTCTGATAACGACTCGATAGCGAATAACACGATAAATTTATTAAACCTCACTAGCATAAAGCCTAATATCATATTAAAAAGTGAGTGTAAGTTTAATTCATCCTCAATTTATAAGGTAGGAAGTTTGAAGATCGTTTCAATTGGGAGGTTGGAAATGGGAGAGATATTTTGTTTTGGACAGACAGTTGGGTAGTCTCAGGAGTCTTGAAAAGTAGATTTTTTAGGTTATTTTATTTGTTTGTTCTTAAGGACACAAATCTATGTGATTGTTGAATATGGGTTAATGGAGTCTGGGAGTGGAACTTAAGGTGGAGAAGGGGTCTTTTTGCTTGGAAGGAGGGTCGAGTAAGCCAGCTCTTAAAGATGATTTCCAATAAGAGGTCCGAGTTGGAGACACGGACATATGAGTTTGGAAGGATAGTGAGATAACAACGTTTTTAGTTAAGTCTGCTTATGGGTTATTAAGGGGAGAGGGAGGCGAGGAAGATTCGAGAATGTAAAATTTTTTTCTAAAGGATTAAGGCGTTTCCTTTAGATCATGTCACAGTTTGGAGGGTAATTGAAAACAATGTTGCTTCTAAGGTAAATCTGGAGAGACGAGGAATATGGGTCGAGAACAATCTTTGCTGCTTGTGCAGAGTGTCAGAGGAGTCAACAAATAATTTGTTTTTCGGTTGCAGATTTGCTAAGCTAATTTGAAATCTATGTTACGGCTAGTTAGGAGTGAGTTTGATTGATCTTATTGTTCCTGGGTCACATTTCGAACATTTCAAAAGTTTGGATGTGTCTACTTCAATTAATCTTATTATGGGTAATGTTTGGATCGCGTTGGTTAGCGAGCTTTGGAGACACAAGAATAATTGTTTATTTAAAGGTAGAGTGGTTGATCATATTGAAGTTTTTTCCCTGGCATAGGTTAAGGTTTGGTCTTGGATCTCTTCAAAGATATCGTCAATGAGTTTTTCATTCTCTGACTGGTGCCTAGAATGTATCCATTCGATTTAATGTCACTATAAGGGTTGATCATTGATCTTTCTGTTTTTTCTTTAATTGATAGTGTTGGGGTAGGCAGTAGGAGGTTTTATTTTGATTTTTGATGTGGTTGTGGTTGTGGAAGGTACTCTTTAACCTCTCTTATTCTGTATGAGGGTTAGACCACTCTTTAAGTTGACCTATTTAATTTAATTGTTTCTTGCTAATAAAAAAAGGTGAGAATTTCTCACTCATATATTGTAAATTAGTTTTATATGTGGAGTCAATGTGAGATCTCCAATATATTCTCTTCACTCCAAGTTATGTACATCTTGTACAGGAGACTATATATTAATAATGGATGATATGATAAATTTATCAAACCTCGTTAGGACAAACTCTAATACCATATCAAGAAATGAGTTTAAGTGTAATTCTTTCTTACAAAATTGATTTGTAAAGTAATGATTGCACCCACTTGTATACTACAATTTAGTTTTATAGTCAAATCTCGGTTGATGTCTCAATGTGAAATTTTTAGCAATTACGAATTTAAAAATATTTAACTATTTTTATTTGCATGCTTTAATTTTCTTTTTATTTTAAAAAGCACGCAACTTAACTTTTTGTACTTTTTTTTCCAGTCTATCTGTCTTATTCACATAACTACTATACGTTCAAGAGATTTATATGTGATTAATGGTTCTGTCTTCCGTTCAAGAGACACAAAAGAGAAGAAATATTTACCCTCTTTTAACAAGAAATATTCCCATACACAATATTCTGTTAGCTAGTACAATCTTTTGAGAGTATTGGTAAAATGAATCAATAAATAAATAACTCTCATTGAGGATTAATTATATTAAGAGTGAATCAATAACACTTTTGCTTACTTTTTTTGAAAGTATATTTTCAAATACATACAGGCTCCAAGGATGTCTTATGTAAAAATGTATATTTTGAATTTTTGATCAGAAAATGTAGATGTTAAAAGAAGAGATTGATTAGTTATAATTTAATCACATGTTTAATTTGTGAAGAGATATTTATAAAAAAAGAATAGGAGAGTGTTTAGAGTGGCTACTAAATGGGGAAGGTTGAGTTAGGGAGGTAGCAGTGTAGATGGAGAAGAGAGAAGAGTGTAATAAAGGGATGAAGAAGATGTGTGTGGCTATGGGAGAAAGAAGGGTCAATTGGGCAGTCCACAAATGGCGGGGGATTGTGTGAGTGAAACTGTGTTGAACTGAGAGTCATGATTTGTGGACATTTTGTAACAGGGTTTGAAACTTGTAACTAGATGCCTCAGAAGCAGGCTATAACCATTATAGGGTGGTCCATCTTCATATTCCTCTTTTGAGTCGTACATACAGGTATATTTGTGGTTCCTACTTAGGACCATCCTAATCCTACACACCACCTAGGGTTACTGCTTTTGCTCTGCTAGGGCACCTAGGCATGCAAGCCCTAAACACAAAAATCATGCAGCTTTTATTACATACACCATATCAACTGTGTCTCAGATTGAGACATGGTAGACAAAAAAAAACACCAACATCCCCAAACTATGCTCCTAGCTTCCATCATTAACCTAGACAATGAGATTAATTACATTCTATGGTCCCCATAATCAAATCATCAAGAACCTCCAACTTTTCCCACTCTAACCCATGTTTAACACCATCAATTTACTATTCATTCATTAGTCCAACCATGGTTTGACCTCATTTATTACCACTTCCTAATATCTCATTTTATAAGAACACAAATATTACTAATACTTTTCTTCCATTAGTCACTAGATTTGAGGAAAAATGTATTAAAAAAAATAGGTTGTTTTGATTAAGATAAATAGAATATAAGAAGAAAAGTGAGGTTATTTGGATTAAGATAAATTAGAATGAAAAATAAAAAGAAGTAAAGGAAAAATTTATGAAAATTTGTATGTGATATAATCACTAATAGAAAATCATTAAATAGAAACCAATTTTAGAGACTAAAACTAATTAGTTATTATATTGACTAAATTAAATATTATTTTAAAGATTAAAAAAATTATTGGTTTCTAAATTAGTTTCTATTATTGATAAATTTTTATAAATTGGTATCTAGTTAACTATTAATTTCTTAACTACCAATTATTTCGATTCTAAATTTGGTAACAAAATCTTGGTAATGAATGTGATTGAAAATTTAATTTTTTTAATTAATAAAAAAGTAAAATTACAATTTCACCTTTGTGTTAAAAAATAAAAAATAAAATTTAATTATTTATAATTTTAGTAGTTCATAATTAAAATATTATTAATACAAAATATTATTAAATATATTTATAACATAAATTTATATAATATTTAATATTTTTATTTTTATTTTCTAAATATTATTTATTTTTATTATATTATTTTATTTTATTTTATTTTATCATACTGTATTAATTGATTATATATAATATCATCCATTATATAAAAAAATTATAATTACTTTTTTATAATTTTGATTATACTTTTTTATGTTTGAGTTGTGATTTGATAATTTTAATTAAAGTTTGTTGTCATACGCATGTAAAGGGATAACATAATCGTATTTTGTCAAACGTGATTTTTGTAGTTATTTTTTATAACTTATTGAGAGTGTGAACAGTAACATGTCAAGCAATCACTTGTTTTCATTTTTCACTAAATTAGTGGATCCAAACATGTTTCCATTTTGTTTTTCTGTCGTCAACAACATTGCATCAGTTGAACCAAATAGAATATAAGAGAAGAGAATTGAGAGAAAAGAAAAAATTTATTATAAAAATAATCTATTAAAATAATTACCAATACAATTAGTGAATAACATATTCAAGTTTTTACTAAAGAGAGCTTATAGCTAGAACATGATACTAGATTATAATAGAAACTAATCCTAACCACTTCAGTTACACAACCTAACAATTGACTAATTGGACTCAGGTATAATTTTCACATTTTTTCAACTATTTTATGATTTTTTGAAAGACATATTTAGATAATTTTTTTATAAAATAAAAAATAAGCTTGTTCATTCATTAGTTTTATATGTAAATTAGAACTATTTTAAAATATTTTTTTTCTGTTATGAGTACTTTGAATTTCCTGCATATATGTTCCCAACTCCATATAAATTTCCTCTTAATTATTTTGATTTCATTCTACAATTTTGATGGCATGTTCAATAGAGAAAAATAGAATAAAAAAAGGTTGTAATAACAGATTTTATCAATATGATTCTGGCAACAAATAAATAATTTCCATTCCAGAAACTTGCTTTTCCTACCGACAAAACTAAATATGTCAATGGGATAGATTTTAATGCAATTAATCATAAAATGATAATCTTTCTATAATGTGTTCATCTACTCCAATTAATGCATTTTGTTAAAGTGATTTTGTGTCCTTCATATTTTTATACAGGAAAAAATAATATCATTCATAATTTTGATACGTCTCTTTTTCTTCCTATATATGTCATTTCCTCTGTCTTATTATAACTGTCGGTTCAAGAATAATAAACAATTATACCAGTTTTATAGAAATTAATTTTATTGTCATGAATTTATTTTTTTATTTCCTCTATTATCCATTATTATATTAAAGGGGAAAAAAAATACTATATTGAAAACTAAGACTTGTTTTAGTACATATATTTCTTAAATATACAACTAACTAGAGATGGAACGAAAATTTTAAGAGAGTTAAAAACTTGAAATAAAATTTTAAAAAGTAAAATATAATTTTATACATATACATATATAGTTAAAAAAAATTAGAAAAAAAAATTAGGAAACTCAACCTTTAAAAGATTCGCATGACAATGATTATGACATAAAATAAGTAGTCTAGAATAATTTTGAAATTTTATTATTTTTTTATAAGGGATAGAAGCCTTTCTAGGCTCCACCTATATTATTCTTTCTTGAAAAAACAATATTCAATCAAGCTCACTTTGTGAGGTATAGAATCACAAGCAAAATGTTTGGAGAAATCGTGGGATAAATCAAAATATAAATGACCTCTGAAACAAATATAAAAATACTTAATAAAAAAAACATTAATCAAACACTCCAAATTTAAAATGTTCCCTAAAAAAGTTATTAAGAAACAACTAAATTTAAAAATAAAAAATAATTAATTACTATATATGTATCAACTAAATTAAAAATTATTTTAAAAATTAAAAAATTATTAATATTTAAAATAATTTTTATTATTAATAAAAAATTTAAATTAATTTTTAAATTAAATCAAAGTTTTATATACTAATATTTTAGAATCTAAATTAATCTCTAAAAGATTAATAAAGATTAATTTAAAATATAAATAATTAATAGATAAAATTTTAGTATCGAATGATTAGATATCAATTTAAAAATTATTTTAAATTTTTATTATTGATAAAAATTACTTTAAATATTAATAATTTTTTTAATTTATAAAGTAAATTTTAATTTATTTAATATAATAACTAATTATAAAATAATCTATAAGTAATGTGAAACTTTCAATATATGATAATTATTTAATTAGTTAATATAATTCTTAATTCATAGCATATTTATTTTGGTGTTGGATCTTTATAAGAGATCATCTATAATATTTAAGATACATCTATCATATTATCATTCGGTTACGATTTACTAGCAGATTTTATATTATTGTGTAAAATTAATTTACATCTTATTATTATTTAATGTATTTTTAGCAGTTTGAATTCAAGAAGATTAGTAAATAAGTAATAAATGAATAATTTTTTTTTGACAATCCAACAGTGAAAAAAACATCACGTTACAACTGTTTTTAACTAATAAAAAAAGTGCATTGAAAAAATGTTTTAATTGCAGAGGTTTCGTCACACTTTTAGAAGCTTTATTAATGTGTATTTAGAAATACTTCGTTTAAGTTGCAGATGAGTTTCCAAGTTGAACCCACTTCCTTTGGACTTGTCCCTGGAATATTGCTTTAAAAAGTTTTTGCAGAAGACAAGTTTAATGAAAGCTACCCTTTATTTTTATTCCAATCAAATCGTTTTCTTCTTATTTTTTCTGCATTAAATTGCAACATGAAAGCTATTTTTTCTAGTTGGACGGTTGCTTCAGAAAACATCATATTTTTCATATTATCATATTAGTTTGTCGGGTAATAAAGTAAATAAGTTTGAAGAAAGAGATGGAAAAGCAAGTAATAATAAGAAGTAAAACAAAACAACCGTCAGTGTTCGATTTTTATTGTGTTCTCGCACGTTAATTAATCAAACACAGTCAATTTTCTGTATTTTAAGTGTGTCATTTAATTAACTTGTTTTAAATAAGATTTAATCAAAATTGATGTAATCAAATGTTTAAAAATAAAATAATCATTGAAGTCCAAAAAAGAAAGTATCTAGCTGGTGTCTAATGATAATGACAGAGGAGCAAGATAGGAAGGGGTAATTCTTCTGTAGACTCATTCAATTCTCATGTAGTTGCACATGTAATCAATGCTATTTATCATTAAAAACAAATATTTCAACAATAAAAGAAAAAAAAAATAGCATCACATAGTGCAACCCTTTTCAACAAATTGAAATTCTTGCAAATTAAAAAATACTTCAATAATCAACCAACAGAAAGAAACAACACTACGTGGGTGATGTATTTTCTTTTTAAAAGTTTTCACTCTAAAATTGTGATATGTAAGTTTTTTTTGTTTTTTTAATTTAATATGTAATTTTTTTTTTTAATTTGATGTATAAATTAGAAATATATTATTTTATTAAATGTAGGATGATAAACGATATGCATTTATATTATTTTTATTTAAATTCTATTATCTTTTTAGGCTTTCACGTATAGTATTAAAATTTATGCATTGGTATTTTGCATTTATGATTCATCCATGTGTGTGCTATTTTAACCTGTTTCTAACTTATTTATCAATATAAATTTGTTTTGGAGTTGAAGGAACAGTTGTTTGATTTTTAATATTTTAGTTGGGCCTATACTTTAAGTTTTGGACTTTAATAGAAAGCACTGAACCCAAATCACTTCTCTTTGTTTGGTTTATTGAATAAGACAAGTAAAGTAGACCAGTAATCACGCTTCATTTTGAAAAGGATTAGTGTGAGGAACCGTGTTAACACTTATAACATATATATAAACAGAATACTAAAAATATCTAACACTATAAAATATGGTAGATCACATTTTTTTAGATAAATATGATAAAGGTTAATAAATTTACATGGTCATTTCTAAATAAATGATATGGACAAAAGTAGGCTTACGAAGCATTATGTTGACCAACTAAAAAAGACAGTTTCTATGTCTGATTTATCAATTAATAAAACTTAGGAGATTGTTGTTGGTAATAAACTATTATAAAACTCAATAAATTTACTTGACAGTTTGCAATTAAATAGTGATTTGAAAATATTTTATGTTATTATCAGATGCAGACTTTTTCTTCAATGGGAAATTTGAATGTAGAGACAAATGACAATTTATAGTCATGATGAATTAAATATGCCAAGAACAGACTAAACACAACACTTATCAGGTCAGGCATACTGATGTTAAGTTTTTTTTTTTCATTTACTTAACGTGAAATATAACATTGTCGTTATTCTGGTTTTTTTTTTCCACCTTGCTTACAGTAGTTTGAAGAATTAAAAAAAAATCATGTTTCAGATCAAGCTTTTTTCTTGAAGTACAGCTATAATATTGTCCCTTTTCCCTTTTCTTTCATTGTTGGCAGAACGAATCAGACAGTGGCATCTTTCATTCTTAGCAAATAGCAACTAATTGGAGGGTCAACCTATTTGTTCAATTATCATGTCTCCATCGAGCATACATGTTTTTTGGTCGTTTGACCAGTATCATGGAAACTCCAACTTTGCAAAAGCTCTTTCTTTTCACTTCTCCATGATTGATTGGAAAGGGTGATTCTTTCCTTTTTGGTGAAAAGCATGGATGATTATATTGCCTGTACCATGGCTAATTTCTATAGCCATTTCACAAAAGTTTCATAAATAAGCTAACACACTAAATATCCCCACATACCAAATGTCCCACAAGCCAAGTTCCTTATTCAAGCAAGATACAAAAACCCAAGAACGGTTAAGCTTTCGAATCTCTCTAAACTTTTGTTGAAAAGCAAGAAATAGAAATAGAAAAAGAATCCACAATCCTCAGTAAAGAAACAAATTATATTCCCAGAGTTTAACCTCCATCGAAGTTATTCCCATATATAATACAACCGATTGAATATATTCAATGCTCAATACCATTCAATAATCAACTTAACCTAATTTGCAAGAAAGATGTTCAAGTATATATCTCTGTCCTCGTCATCATCATCATCTTTCTTGTATTCAAAGCTATTTGATGCTCTACCACAAAAGAAATTATCCTCGTGTTGAACCTTCCATGAACCCAACCTGCCACGAGTTGCTGAACTCGATAAATTTGGCTCATCTTAGGAACTTGGAAAATTGAAGGCCAACCATTCTTTCACAGCATTCAACTACCTTGAACTCTTGCCAGGGAGCTTGCATTGAACGATCAGAAACTTATAATTCGTCAATCAAACTACAGAGAGATAAATAACACGAAGATTGGATTATTTTCCAGGAAAATATAATTTATTTATGTTCGGGAGCAATTACGAGATATTTCCTGAAGAAAACGTGCATTTTCTAAGGAATAAATTTACGTAAAATTGCTCTGACAAATATAAGTTGAATAATTTAGGAATATGTCAATCAAAAGCACAAATATGACCGTGGATATAAAGACCAACGAATCAGACAACTGACTGACTAAGACGAAGTTTACCTGCATAAGAGAATAATGCAGCATATATAACAAATAAGATATCTTCATAGCCAAAAGGGATGATGATAGTATTGGCCAGCATGTTCATACACTTCACACTCAAGAAATAAACAAAAGAATCCCACGCTTATAAGAATATTTAAGCAGACTGACTTCAAAGAGCAAAAATCAAGCATCTAAACTTATTACTGTGCGGCCACCACAAGATAGATAGTGTATCAAAATATTCACTGACAAGTTAACACTTAAACAGCATCCAGGCATCAGAAAATAGAAATGAAACCCTTGCCACCACCCGTTATTTTTAGAAGAAAATCTAATGTTTAGTCAACCAGATGAATTTTATTTTATACTTCACTTGGACAAGTCAATTTTTATCAGAAAAAAGTATTTTGGAACCTAAAAAATTAAAAATTACAAACAAAGCTAGGCATGTCTTTGCCACTACACTACATGTGTACGAGGAAGTTGGAGCTGTGTCATTGATAAAATAACAGACTGATTTTGTCTTAGGTACACTACATAACCACTTTTGTCAGTCCTTCTTTGGGCATGTCATCCATTCTATAGACAAGAGCAAAATTACTGATGACCTAAGTGTAAATCATACAACAGATATGAAGTGATAAAAGGAAAGAGGTTGCAAGTACCCACTCAAATTACACGACCAATTTCACCCTTTGATTATTTCCAACAAATTAGGAGGTGAAGATAAACAGTGCTAACTTGTAGCCAGAGCATGAATATCAAGTCTAACTACATATTTCACACCATTGAATTTGCAGGTCGTAGATGAATCAAATAGACATGATCACAAAAAGCACAAAAGGTGACGTACCCAATAATTTACTGCCAATTCTCCCATAGTGGAACAATCTGTCTTCAAGGGTTCTCAACTGATGTAGTTGTAATTCGTAATTGTCTTGTCCGTTCTTGCTCTCCATTCCGCTTCCAGAAAGCCCTTCTCCACCAAACTTCAAACCCTCTTTGAATATTTGGGCAATCTTCACCGGAATTCAAGAAACGATCAAACCAAGCAAGCAAAATATCCTGTTGCCAGGAGAGTGGCAGAGTAAGAATCGTGTTACTAAGACCATCCTCAATTAGGTGCCTATCAAGCCCCTTGGATGCCCTCCTCATCCAACCAAAGTCATCATAAAAGGGCACCAGCCATGTTTTTAGAAGCAAACACCGAACATCTTTAGAAGCCAACAACTGTCCTTTCCCAATCCCAACAAACAACCTTGCTGTAACTCTGCTAATCTCAAACCTGTGAACTGCTGGCACTTTAGAATGAGCTTCAGCTAAATCTGCTTGAGAGGCCCATGTCTTCAGGAAATCTTCAGCAATTTGTCTGTCAACTAAAATATCCAAAATCCAATGCAAATTATCTGCTTGTCTTGCAATTTGACTCACATCCTGCAAGTTCGAACCCGCAGCCTGCAAAAAATGGTGACGAAGTAACTGCAGACAATCATCACATGCTAAGTACAACGACTCCTTTCGAAGATCATTCTGAGAAGAATTTTCATGAAGCATCTTCGACACTAACCCTTTCATCTCACGCCTGGCCTTCTCATCCTTGCCTTCAAGAACCACACGAATAAGCTTAAGAAGAACCTCCTCATTATCACTCCCCTCTTCATTTCCATTGGCAGCAGCATCGGTTGAAACCCTCTTCAAAACCTCCCCTGCGCCAACCGCTTCAAGACGAAGCTCAGAAAGGAGAGACGCCACCTTCTCTTCCTCATCCTCCGCCCAAGGCGCCGCTTCCAAGTACTCCAAACAAGACAAAACCCCAGCATCAAACCCAATGGCGGCTGAAACCTAAGAAAAAACCACACAAAAAACAACCGGTTCAGTCCCACAAAACCCTAAACCAGGCAAATTCTAAACACGCACAAAACAAAACGGCAAGGGACGAGAAAAGGAATGCACTGGCGTAATAAATAGCCAAACCCATAACCTAATAACAGAATTTTCATCCTCTAACTGTTCACATCCGAAATTCAAATTTTTCCTATTGCCTAAACCTAACCCCACACCTTCATTTAATTATCATTCCCTATCCATTCAATAAAACAGACCAACCACCAAACTATTCCATCCCAAAAAAATAATCCATATTGTTTAGAAATTGAGATTAAAAGTAGTTCAGACAGAACTCTTGCCCAAAAGCAGACACACTTTAAGAACAAATTTCAGATGGCGTTATCCTAACAATGCAGCCAAATTCATGTCTGAATAAAATAACAAAACCCCCCAAAAACGGCCTTACCTTCAAGATACCGAGAACTCTGGAGACATCCTCCCTCATTAGCTTCTTCCTAAGATCCTTGCAATACATCAACCTCAAGGTCTCAATGTAAACCTCCACATCGTCGCAATCGGCGATTTCAACTTCGTAGGGAACCGGCGAGCGCTGCTGCTGCTGCTTGGTCCAGCGATCGGAGAGCTTCACCGAGAAGAACCTACTATGCGCGACGAGGATTTGGCGATGCACGTTCATGGAGACACTGATTCCGTCTTTGGAGCTGAGCGTGAGCTTAATGTCGCTGGAAACGCCATCGTTGAACTGGTTCCCGGGGCTCCGTGACCCTAACAGGTCCGAAATCCGCTGCATCATGAGGGCGTGGCGATCGAGAATTTGGGGTTTGTGGAGCGAGGACGCAGCAGCGGCGGCGGTGACGGCAGTGGGAGGGATGTGGGTGGTGGGCCTGTGGTGGACATCGGGCTCGCTGGCCATCATTTCGAAGAGCGTTGGGCTGGATCGGGTCTTGTCGGGCGGGGGGGACATTGGGTTCAAAAGGCCCGCGGTGAGGGCGGAGTTAAACTTGGAGAAGCTGGAAGGGAAGTCATGGGGCTGGGGCTGGGCCTGGGCCTGGGACGGATGGTGGCCGTTAGCGGTAGGGGAGGAGTGGGCGAAGTCCATTATCGGGGAGAAGCGGCCCGGGGAGAAGCGGATCCTGTGGGTGGAGGGAGATTCGGGCAATGCAGGTTGTTGAGGGGATTGAGGTGTTGGACGATGAGGGGGTGTTTGGGTGTGGTTTGGAGAAGGAGAAGGAGAAGCCGCAGCGGAGATTGTAGTTTCTCGATATTTGCGTCGTTTGGGCTTGGTGGGCTGGTTTTGAAGTTTGAGGAAAGTTGTTGTAGTTGTCGCTGCCATATTATTGTATTCTTGTTGTGCTAATCACTAATCACAAATCACAGTGCTACTGCTACTCCTATTCCTATTCCTAATACAATTCTGTGTTCCTCTTGTCCTTTTGCGCATCGCAGCAAGAGCAACACAGAGAGAGGGGCGTAGTGTTTAATAAATGGCGGTCGATACGAGACGTGTAAGGTCCGAGTGGGATAAATAAGACACACTAACAGCCACACAGACCCATTAATACCTGAAAGAGATATCACCATCTTCTTTTTTTTATTTTTCTATTTTTCTTTTCCAACTGTAATTCAACATTTTCTTTTTCTTTTTCTTTTCCTTTTCCTTCCCTTCTCTAACATTCACACATGCCCAACACACTTTCAAATATCAACCAACACAACATCTCTCTCTCTCTATATATATATTTCTGTTTTAAACACTCTAATTTCATTAATCTCATCAAAATTAATATTTAACTTTTATTATTTTTTACTTTTTGCCAGATACACACCACTTCGCTTCCATCATTAATTATTTTAATACCGAATTTACACCTGAGCCATCTTATTTTATCACTACTCTTCTTCAACTACGCCTCCACTTCTCACATTCTTGTCAGACTTCATTTATCACTCCTGCCTTTAATTTTAACTCCTTCTTGGTTTCGTTTATTATTATTATTATTATTTTATTTAAGATATGCAGTGCTTTAAATTTAAAAATTATAAATTCTATGGGAAAAATAATAATTTTCTTAATTTCCGAGAGAATTTTTTAAGATGAAAACAATTTTAATATTGTTCTGGTTCAAAATCGGTCCGAGTATGAATGAGCTCTTCTCGGATTCTTTTTTGTGGTCGGTCGGCTAGTGGATGAGGTGCTTAGGAATGGCCTCCAGGTTTCAGTAAACCGATCTTCTGAGGATGAGGGGTTCACCTTCGATATTCAAGTCAATAAGAACACAAAATATAATGTGTATGGTAAAATATACTACAAGATGAGATACTCCCTGTAGGTGTTGTCTATTTATAAGCATCCATGGTCTTGGATTTCTGATCCTGATCTTTCCAGGTATTAATGTATCAGTTCACAATAACTTTCTATAAAATATGGATATAAAGTATATAAAACGGGATAGTTAAACAACGTAATCAGAGGGATACTAAGGATAATATTTATTACACTATCGAAAATATGATATTTATATTTATTGCACTATCGGGAATATGATATTTATATTTATTACGCTATCGGAAATATGTGTGTAGGAAAAACGTTATACTTTTTTTAGTGAAATTTGTCCCTTGTTGGCGTTGCGCGATACTGAGCTAAGGCCAAAATAGGTAGTGTTTTTGGGCTTGTTAGGTCAGTTCACGGTCCATGCTAAGCTCTCACGCTGTCACCTCCCCCAGATGGACCCTTAGTGAGTTCGGTCAAATACCTACCCGATTCAGGATAGTACAAATATTATTAAAAAATTGAGAATTTATTATTTCTAAATAAAATGAATTTTTGTATGATTGCAACTTAAAATTAAAGAATAAAAAAAATACTTATCATACAAAAATTTCACCCGACGTTTAAAAGAAGAAATAAATTATGTAACAAGATCACGGTGATGTATAAATTGATTTTAATTTATTTTTTATATATAAAATAAATTCGCTGAAGCGAATCTTGGAGTAAAAATGGAAAATGCTTTTAAAATTTGCAGATTTGCTTGCGTTTAGTGTGATGTTCCATAGAGTTGAAGTGATGATGGTGTCGATAGTTGGCAGAGAAGTAATAAGTCTGTTTTTTAAGGAGGGGTTTTCTTTTCGTGAAAGGAAAACAAAAACACAAAAGTTGTTGTTTTTCATCATCACAAATTATCATTTTAATTCCACAAACAATTTGTATCATTTTCTTTCTACATTTTAAGGCACGTTTGAATCATAGTAAGAGGATCGTCTCCCACCTCCTCACAATATTATAGATGTCTTTTTCAACTTACAATACACTTAAAAAGATGCTTACGTGTATCTTCCCTTTGCCTCACTAAACAAGTGGGATAAAAAAGTTTCAACCCCTAAATCCCCCTGGGTTAGGATGTGGGTTAAAGTGGGTTACAAAACTTAAATTAACTTTTAAATCTTTTAAATTGCAAATTGATCTTTAAATGTTTTTTATTAATTATAAACTAGTCTTTAATTAAATTTTATTATTTGTAATTTACTTGAAAGGTTAAAATTCAACCCAACTTGATGAATTGAGCCGATTCAATCCAACATTGTTCGATCTTGGTCAACCATATATTTTCTTGACTTAATTAGTTATGATTTAAATTTGACATAACATAGATCTGATCAAATTCGAGTTAGTACGAAGTACATTCCACTCGACTTTATCTAATATGGATCAGAATTAAGTCAACCCGAAGTAGGCCTAACTCGGCTCGCTCTAAAATGGACTTAACTTAACTTGATCCAATGTGACTTAATTCGACTTTGTCCAATATGACCTAATTACACACAACTAGACCTAATATAGGTTGACTCGACTCAATCCGATGTGGATCCGACTCAATCTCGATGTAGGTTTAACTCAACTCGACCCAACATAGGCCTTACTCAACTCAATAAGACGAGGGATGGACTCTTCTCAACCTTACATGAACCCACCTTTACATTGCTCGATGTGAACTTAACTTCATTCAACCCAATATGAGTCTCACATGACTCATCCTTACACGACTCAACCTTACATGAGTCTAACTCAATTTGATCCAATATAAATTTAACTTGACTCGACCCAACTTAATTAAGTTTGACTTGAGTCTGAGTTAACACAAATTGATTTAGACCCAACTCAACTTTATCCAATATAGATTTAACCCAACCCAACCCAAGATAAAGTCAACTTGACTCACCTCAATCCAACTCACTTTAATTCTCCATGAGTTTAACTCTATTCGGCCAAACTTAATTCGGTTAAACATTAATTAATTATTAAACTAAATAAATGAAGTGGCATTTTTCTTCCAAAACCACCTATTGAATAATTTATACTCTATTGTGGTTGTCATCTCCTATCATATATGAGCATGTATATGAATTTAACTCTGTATGTCTCATATATGTCTGCTTTCTATATCCAGCATTCTATTATTTCATATACTCTTACATATAATATAAATTATAGGAGTTTGTGTATCTATTACCAATTTTCCCTCCAGCTAAATTTCCGCTCTTTCTTATGACTATCATTCCATTTTCTAATTGTGTTTCTTTTATTAAATTTTTCTTTTAATGTGAAGTCAGACGTCCATTTAGCAAATTTTGTTTTGTTTTTTTTTATCACAAACTTTCCTCTTTATATGATTTCTTCACCAATTTTTCTATCTTCATAAATCGCGTATTTTACCTAAATTTTTACACCTAATGAAACCTTTATTAAATAAGTCGTTTTCTTCCCTTCATCATATGTTAACTTGTGACTATGTTTTTATAATTCAGCATCAATCACTTTAAACAACACACTTGCTTAAACTAAATAAATAAGTTTGATATAAATTTCAAATAAAATGCATTAGATCGTGATTTCCGTTTTTTGCTTTAATGTTAAATGGATTGACTTAACCAAATTTTTTCCACAATTTCCTTATGTGATCGAGCTATTCACGTTTTCATAACAATGTATATATAATACGTAAAACACTTTATTTTTTATAATGTTGTTTGTGCTGTTTTAAATTTGATCAATCAAATAACATTAATTAGTACTTTCCTGTGATTTGTTTTATGGTCTCAATCTCATTTAACTAGAAAATAATATCGATCGTGACAGTGTAACTATGGCGGACTTAAAGTGAGTTTTCACACATACATAATTGTTCTTCAAAACGTGTGAGGTCTAATTTATTTTATTTAATTTGATTATCAATTTCTATTAAAAAATAATTTTAATCCTAACTCAACCTTATAAAATCGATTTAAAAGATAAATTTTTCACCCACTTACAAATGAAATATTATAATCTTTAGTCTATGTGCAATATCCAACATATCCCTCACGCCGAGGGTACCAACTCGTGCATAAAAATATATGTTATAGATGGTCCAATAAGTTCAATAAACTATTGATAGGACAAACTTTAAATAACTTTGATACTATCACTACAAGAAAATCATGAAATAGAAATGAATTTTTAGAGATTAAAATAATTAGTTACAATAGGAACTAAAATAAAAACCATTTTATAAACTAAAAAAATTGGTTTTTAAATTAGTTTGTATTATTGTTAAATTTAAATAGTTTCTAAATTGGTATCTAATTAGCAACTAAGGTTTTAACTACCAATTATTTAGTTTATAAATTTGGTAGCAAAAACATTGATGACTAATTAAATATAAATTTAAAAATTATTTAACAATAATATAAACTAATTTAGAAATCAAATTTCTTTTTAGTTTCTAAAATGATCTCTAATTTAGCTACTATTACAACTAATTATTTTTATTTCTATAAATTGGTTTCTATTTCATGATTTTTTTTTTGTGTATATTGAAAAATAAATTTTAAACCAATTTTATAAGGTTAACTTACAGTTAAAATCCACTTTTAAACATTATTAATAATAAGGATTTACCAATTAAGCAAAGTACTATTGTCCCGCTCTTACTTTAGCTGTCACGTCTGTTCTTCTGCATAGATACTTTAAGTTCTTAGCTTTGTTAGGATCTTGTTAATGTCAAAAGCCCACAAATTAAATTATCCAAACACCACTTTTTGAAAAAGTTTATTCTTGTAACGAAGTTCTCATGTCCACTTCTGTGATATCTTCATATAAATTAAAATGACATATTCCAACAAAGTGTTTTTAACATATTTCTATACGTATACCTAATTTTACATTGGTTTAAATATATATATATATATATATATATATATATATATATTTTAAATTGATTTTTATCAGCTCAAACTTTAAATACCTTAATTTATAGTAAAAATACATCAGACATCCTTGTACTGAAACTAAAAAAAAAATATCCCAATAATTTTTTCTGCAAATATTTAATAAATTTAAAATTTGAACTAAAAACAAAAATTAATTTCAAATAAAAATACGGAGACGAAAAATATTTTTAATCCTTTTACAACTTATCAATTTAACTATTAGGTTTTATCATAGACATTTTTTATCGAACAATTTACAATCATATATTTTAATTTTCAAACATTTTGTGAATATATCAAATGATGATGTATAAAATGAAATAATTTTATTATAATATTCTTTTAAAACAACATCTATTTTCTAGAAGCAAGTTGTATTCCTTTGTGAACCACTGATTTGGTTTCTTCTCTGGATATTACGACGCCTGTCTCCTTCTGCTTTTACCCTTTTTTACGGTGTCTCAAATTTCAAAATACTCAATAATGGGCTATGGCCCACATCCGTAACAATTCTGGCCCAATAATTCAATTGACAGGGCTCTTTTTTTTAACATGTTTTTAAAGTAGAGAAAACCACTTAGATATATCACTGGCCCAATAATTCAATTTTCCATCCCTCTTCTATTTTTTCTTTTTCATTTTTAACTTTATACTACGAGGAACAGCCATTTATTTTTTAATATATTTTTCTGTCTACAAATTTGATATATATTTGGATTTGTGAGCCTTTAAAGGGTCAATTGAAGTTTTTATTTTCAAATGTGAAGATTAAAAACAAAACAAAAAGTATAACTAAAATAGAAGTGTTATAGTTTCAAAAATATATTAACATGTTAAGTTATTTTAGAATGAAGCTTATGCAAGTTTGTACCATCTCCGTAACTCTCTCAAATAAAATAATATAACAAGACAATTTAGGGAAAAGATACATTATTTTGACTAGACATATTGATTTACACTGTCATATTATTTTAAGAGAATTGAAGAGGAAAAAGATAGAAGGTAGTCATTTTGTAAATAAAAGCTTCCCACTATATAAAATATATGGAGGCATACCATGTTGCATAAGAAAATAAAAGGGCAGGCAACAATACCACCAAAACACCATCTTATTTTTTAGAGGATAATAATAAAATAATAGTATGTTTAGGTGATTCTTTTTTTAAAATAATTATTACTTTTATAGGAATTTTGAAATATTTTTTAGAATAAAATATGTTATTTCAATAATATTTTTTAGAAAGTGATACACTAAACCTAGTCCAGAATAAGATTAGTAAAACTTACTGGGCCATAGAACGTCCCTTTGTTGAGAAGGAGCAATCACGCAAGCATGGAAGATAGCAATGTATACTTGCCACTATTATGATGTTAGGTGGTACTGCAAACTCTTCTTAAATTCATTATCATCCACATTTATTTACTTCTTCTATTAACCACACATATATGATTAATTCAATTTCTTTTATCAAATTGAAAGTGTTTATGCATAACATAATGCTCATATTCCTAATACTAGATAGAAATAGAATCGATGTTTAAATGGGATGACAAACGCTTTGATTTATTTCCAAATTGCAAGCTGATTCAAACAACATCGCATTTGTTTACCTTACATTCAAGAAAGCTCTCAAAACTTTCTGTGGACCGTACAGAAAAGGAAAAAAAAAATCATTCAATTTTCATGGCTTTTGTAACACCTTAAAGATTAACTAACACTTCAACAAAACCATGAAATAGTAGAAATCAAAATAATTAGTTGCAATAATAATTAAATTAGAGATCATTTTAGAAACTAAAAAGAAATTTGGTTTCTAAATTAGTTTATATTATTGTTAAATAGTTTCTAAATTTGTATCTAATTAGCAACCAAAGTTTTTGCTACCAAATTTAGAAACTAAATAATTGGTAGTTAAAACTTTAGTTGTTACTTAGATACCAATTTAAAAACCATTTAAAAATAATAGAAACTAATTTTTTTTTTTAGTTTCTAAAATGGTCTTTATTTTAGTTCCTATTGTAACTAATTATTTTGGTCTCTAAAAATTGGTTTCTATTCCATGATTTTCTTGTAGTGTACATAGGGTACTATAAACCTATCACATGCGGTTACACAAATTTATAATAATTCACACATATATACTTGAACATACCCAATATAAACTTAAACATAAGGATAGGGTATTGAAATGCATTTTTAACATAAGAAAAAAATATATAAAAGAAGACATTTTAATTAACAAATCGTGACAATTCAATTTCTTCAAATACCAACACACAAAATCATATATACCATACATGAAGAATCAATAAGTAGAATATTTGTTGACGCTTTCCACAATACTCATATTAAGTATGTCTTAAAAGGGATTAACATTTGATTCAAATCAATATTTAGTTTTGCAAGCGAACTTAAGAATAATAAATCAAGATAAGTTTAGTACAACTAAGGTATAAACATTTGGAAAAAAATATATGTTATTTTGCTGATACGTTAAAATAAACCTTTGAAATTTAACGAAGGTTTAAAAATTTTCGTTATTTTGCTGAAGTTTTAAAATAAATCTTTGAAACTTAATGAAGATTAAAAAGACCTCAATGTTCAATTTTTATAATAACCTTTAAATCTTAACAAGATTAATTTTTTTTATTAATTAAATCAATTCCTATAATTAAATTAAACTCTATTAAATAATCTTTTGTTACAATTTTTTTCTTCTAGTGCTACCCACAATATAATATCATACATTTTTATATTATTTGAAAATTATCTCTCACCAATTGTGAATTATGAATTAGTGTCCACTCACAATTAGACACCACTCAATGAGAAACAATTTTTTAATAAATAAATGTAGATAATAATGAGTTATAAAGAAGAAAAAAGTATCCTCATAATCCCTTTTCAATTACAAAATTATAGTTATAAAGTGATTTTGAATGTGGATACATCACTATTCTAATAATAATAATATATACACACAGATATATAACTAGAAGGCGTACGGTAGAAGGTACAAGCAGTTTATGAAAGAATCTAAGACACGAAGAAAGTGAAGAAACAGGTATCTGAATTTGTACATGCCACTTTGTACCTAGGCTGTCCAGATGCTGAACATAACATAATATTAGTAAAACTAAAGCACATGGGTTATTCTTCTTTTTATTTTAATCCTGTTATGGTACAATACAGATAATCGATTCACTTAACCCAATTCAATACTCCTGCAAGCTGTAAAAACACACACAACATAGCTTGCTTAGCTCTTCTTTCTAGCCATGCCATGCCATGCCAATGTCAGAACTTCAGTTTTTTATATTTTTTATTTCTTTGTGTTCTGTGCGTGTCGCTAAAGTCACAGAGATCAACAAAACAAACCGTATCAGTACCATATGTACATAGTTTTTTCAGCACCATTTATAGCTATAACTTTTTTTGAGGTTAATAGGTTTAGGTTGTTATTTTCCACTCCATCAAGCATTATAGTATTAGAGTTAGTTAATGAATTGATTGGTTCTTTTCCTGAAGGATGCAACAACTATATGACGGCTCCAGTTTGCAACCAAATAAAAGGGCTATGAGATGGATCATGGAACAATGATTAGTGTTGCAATATCCAAATATAGAAGAAAAAAAAGCATAACACACTTACTTAAATGTTTATTTAAAGGTAGATTATTTTATTTAAAACATAAAGTAAATGAATGTGAAATATTAAACTTATATATTAAGTGTAATTTTTACAACAAAGAAAAAAGAGAGAATAAAGGGCATACATATGAGAATTTGTTTTCTGGCTTCCATATTGTTTTGCCTGTCTTTATTTTAAAAATATTTTGTTCTTAATGAAGTTGTAGACATTTTGTGTCAACATCTCCAATGATGAACGTGGTCTCACGTGTGAAATTGAAGAGTTGATAATAGGGGTGCATAGAACCATTTTGCACATGCAAATATGTGTAGTTGTTGCAGATTATCTTTGTCAACTCTTATTTTGAAGGGTTTGTCGATTGTGATGAGGCAAAGACAGTATCTGACAAGCATATTGTAAGGCACCGGTGTGCTGAAGTTTTAGGTTTTACTTTTAACCTAATGGCAGGCAACTTCTGATACCAGGCAATTTAAATTAATAACACTTCTGTTAGTACTAATAGTGGGACGAAGAAGATATTAAACACTGCAATTACTCCTAATTCCAGTTAATCATTGTTGGATTTAGTTGGCCTAATGATCTGTTAATCTTATCTCCAAATGTTGTAGATTTAAGTGATAAGTTTTGTGATTGGAGTTACATTGGGTTGGGTATAAAGTCAAGACCAATTGGGTTGGGTTGACTAGACACCATATTTAGTGAGTGTGCTTAATGATTGAACACAGTTGAAGCGCATGTGAACATTGTTCCGTGGTTTCAAGTGAGAGATTGTTGGTATGAAGCTAGAACTAATTGGGTTGGGCTGGCTAAACACCATATTTAGTGAGTGGGCTTAATCACTGTGTCTCTTTTATAATCTCTATTTAAAAATATCATTATACTTGTAATTGGTGTGCAACAGGACAGAATGAAAACCTAATAGTTGCTCTTGTGAATGTAGGTTGGAGTTGACGACTGAATCACGTTAAATATTGTATCGTTTATTTTTCTGCAGTTGATTCATGATTGTGTGTGTTGCATCACGATGAAGAAGATATTAAACGCAATTACTCCTAATTCCAGTTAATCATTGTTGGATTTAGTTGGCCTAATGATCTGTTAATCTTATCCCCAAATGTTGTAGATTTAAGTGATGAGTTTGGTGAGTGGAGTTACATTGGTATTTGTGAAAAAGGAGTATTGTAGAGTGAATTTTGGAAGTGGACCAATGTCTGTCTTGGGTGCATTAGAAGGGAAGTGGTGGTGCATGGTGGTTGGTGGCCTAACACAATGCAGGTTATGGAACCCTCCTCTGCTATAGTGTGGCCCCGTATTCAAAATATTCCCGCCCATTTTATACCCTTATAACACAATAATTCCTCCTCAAATTACCACGAAAAACATATTTAATACATTAATTTAAATAATGAAAAATAAAATAAAAATTGATTTTTTTAATAAAAACATGATACTTATTTTTTTTCACTATAAAATAAACTAGAGTTTGGTAATATAATTTATGCTTCAAGTCATAATTCCAGTTTCATTATAAGTTTTATTTGAATTAACATAAGTTATTCTTTAAGTAACATAATAAGCTATCCTTTAAATTACAAAACACATTTTTTTCTTCTTCTTAAACGTCGTTTCGAAGGAAGACTCCTGTTTCACGTTCTTACTTATTTATTTATTCAATTTACGTTTATTATTAATAAAAAAAAGTTAACAGTGACCACTTTCTATCGCTTTGGTAAGATTATTGAATAAATAAATAATTGACATTTTTAATTGACAGAAAAATTACATTGTTGCATTTTAAGAAAAGGGAGAGATTTAAAATAACCATACAATTGCTTTCTTCTTGAAGTTAAGAAACTTTATGGTAGATGAACTAAAATGAATAATAGAAAAAAAGTTAATTTAAACTTTTTAAATTTTATTCCCTCTTCATAGTGATTGCAAATTGATAATGAGAGAGAAAGAGAAGTTGCCAGCAGAAATTCAAGAGGGTATATATATATATATGCATTCTAGAGAGTAAAAAAATAAGATATACCAGTAGGATATTATCAATTCTATTATAACGAGTGTTTGTTGGGTTTATCAGGTTATTCATTATCGGACCGTTATCGGATCACTCATAATATCTTATCTCATGTACGAATTGTCACTCTCGACGTGAGAGGTGTGTTAGAGATCTCACATCGACTGAAAATTATGATATTTCATTGTATATAAATGGGTGTAAATCTTACTTCATGAGTTGATTTTATAAGGTTCACTTATAGTTAAAAGTTTACTTTATAATAGTATACTTTATAATAGTAGTAAATATTGTTGATGTACTTTTATAAAGTATAGGATGAATAAAATTGGTAGGAAACATTTTTCTTAGTAAGAACGAACAGGATGTTGTTAAAACAATTAGAAAACATAAATGTCCTAAAAATAAGAAAGATCAATTAAAGAAAAAATAATTAGTGTTGGTCTGGATTTTTTTTTGGTTCTATAGTTTTTTTTTCTAATTGATTTTTACCTTTTTTTTTCTAATTGATTTTTACCTTGTTTTTTCTTTTCTTTTTTTATTTTGGCATAGTTTCTGATACTTGTTTGATATTTTTTTTTCTTTTTAATAATATTTTTTTATAATGTGATGAGATGATTGTTTGATATGTAATTTTTATGCAAGAATTGAGGGAAATGAGTGTAATTTTTCCTTAATTATTATATATTTTTATAGAAATATTTTTTATTTTATTTCATCCAATAGTATGTGAAACAAAATTCTTTGAACTTTTGATAGGTATTTAATAGATAATGTTTCGTCCGAGGATAACTATTATACCTTTTTTTCAAGAATTAGAATTTTTTTGTTAATTAAGGTGCGTTCTTGGCCACTCTCACCGATCGTAGTTAATTCATATAAATATTTATAAATATTTAGTTATGTTCTCAAATGGGTGTTGTGGTCTAAAGAATGATTGTTCTTCTACTTCCTTCGGTCGGTCGCTAGTAACTTTGTGCTTCTCCTTCCTTCTCTCGGTCATCTGGTCTCACAGGCTGAAATAGTGACGTGCCTGATTCTTGGAATCTGTATTATTTATATTACCTTAATGGGTCTTCGTTGGTGGGTCGGATTAGGAGGTTGGTTCGTGTTTAGGATTGTGCTAAACAACCCTTAATCATGAATTAACCTTGCTGACTTGATCAACCCATGGTTCGTCGTCATGGATCGGTTGATCATGTGTCGTCGCGTGACCCTCTCATTGTGGTCGAGTGGTTGAATGATCGAGTTCCTAACCTACTCACTTAGTGTTTTGATCTTACTAGTACAAGTTATATTTTCAAACTAAGAAAATTTAATATTATTTTTAATTTATATAAAAAGTCAAATAAACAATACCATTTTTTGCGACATCAAATAAACAATACTTTACGAAAAAAAAAAACAATTTTCAAAACAAAATGTTTGCACATCAGTTCCACGGATTCTTTTTGAAAAAAAAAATCCACAATGAAAATTCTTCCTTCTTTAGTTTGTTGTTTGAAATTTAAATTTAAAAAAACATGCATTAACACATCCTTAATCTCAATCAACATGTGAAGACAAGTTTGATTAAGCATGTGACCCATCGAACGACCAAAGATGTTACCACTTTTACGGATTTTACCTTTAACTCATAATTGGTGTTCCCACCATCAAATGTTTTGCTTTCGCTATTTTCGGTTTTGAAACATGCTTTAACTCTTATGCAAACCAAAACCAGATTCAACTTCTGGGGGACCCTTCTTCCTTAGCTACCTTCAATTATTCATTCCATTACTACTATAATAATAACAACACTTCAAGAATTTATGTCAATTTTATTACAAATAACAAATTCAAATTATCAGAAAATATATTTTTATACATTTCAATAACTTTTAAATTTCGTTTTCAGTATCTTAACACACTGATTAACATTTGTTTCAGCAAAGTATCACTATCATTTTCTAGTTTTTAACGATATAGCTTTAAAAAATTTACTAGTACTTGCAGTTTAAAAAACTAAATTTAGTTTTTTATAAAATGAACAATTATTTGACTGAAAATACAGAGGTGAACCCTTATTTATTCTTGAAAATTGAAGGAGAGGAAGGAGACATGATGTGATTCAGGAAGTACTGAATCAAAATGATTTATATTAGACTTATTGTAAAGAAATCATGATACATATTTGATATCCAACAATTAAAGTAGACACCAAATTAAAGAATGTGGTAACATAGAAAATCTGCACCTCATTATACAAATTTTATAAAGGAACAAAACCTATCATAATTTTTTTACTCTGAACCGTGTAAAAAACATGTGATGTACCTTTTCATTTTAAGGTCGGAAACGTTTAAGAGTTCAGAATGAATATATAATTTTTCTAATCGAGTTTTTATTGTAATTAGTGATCATATTCTTAAGAATTTATTTAAACATTTTTGTGTTTTGATGATATAAGTATTGGGGAGTCATTTTCAAGTAGACTTTCCCTCTTATCGAAGACCACTTTATGGAAAAAAAACGCACGCGAAAGCAATACACATAATCATAAATTAATGCAAGAAAATAAATAACACAAAATTTAATATGGTTTGGTCGTCAACTGTCATCTACACCCACATTAGCAACTATTAGGTTTTTATTCTATCATTTGTACACCAATTATAAGTACAATGATCTTTTTAATTAAAAATGATAAAGAAAACACAATAATTAAATTCACTCACTAAACATGTATCTAGTTAGTCAAACCCAATTGATTTGACTTCATATCCAACAAAAAAAATTAATTAAAAAATAGTTATTTAAGAACCATCCAATACTTATGAAGTTGCACTCTCGAGTTTATTTATAATAGAAACAATTAAGAAAAAAAAATAAAACAAAGAAAGATAGAAATGATAATCCACACTACTTGGATTCTTCATAAAAACCCTAAACCTCCAAACGGCATTTTAGCATATATTTTTATAAGTTATTTTTGGCAGAGCTATAATAGGTTGATGTAGTTACGAATAACATTGTTTTGTTTTGTTCTAAAATTGTTAGCGGTGTCTTTTTGAAAAACGAAAAATATGAAATAATTTTCTTAATAATTTTAGAAAAATGTTAAATAAAGCGTATGAATAATTTAGAATTGAAATTTTTACTACAGTAGTTAAAAAGAGTGGATTTGTGTTGTGTCTCCTGGTGAGGTGAAAGGCACGTTATAGAAAGAGAAAGAAAAGGATAAAAATGTGGAAACATGATAGGTGATAAGAATGAAGGGTAGCTCAAAAATATGTTCGTAATGCACGCCAATCGATATGGGACAGGAACTCCGTGAATGGTGATGTGTTAATAAAACCCACCATCTTTCATTTTCTTCCTGTTTTATGCCTGCCTTCCATCACTTACTCACTTTACTATCTTCTTTCACTCACTCACAAAATAGTCACAAATTTATTATCTTAAAAAATCCTTACCCACCCAACAAATTTGCCTACCAAATTAAACTTAGAAACAATAACTTGATTATTATTAAAAACAAAATTAGGCCAACTCAACTGAATTCAATAGGCGGATTAAGCAAGTTCACCTTTACTCCATCCCATTTTAATACTTAGTACAACAACCTCTACTTTAGCAAAAGCAAAAATAAGGCTAGAAATATGTTGAATACATAAACAATGTTGTTAAACAAATCTACTTAGGTTTTACATCCCACATCAACTAGAGATTATGACATTTTATTGTATATAATTGAGTGCAAACCTCATTCTATGAGTTTGTTTTATAGAGTTGAGTTAAACTTTAAAATCTATTTTATAATACTTCATACCTTTTTTTTATCAATTAAATTTATTTTTGTTGATAAAATGTTTATTATTATACTTATTTTTTTTAAGTTTAGAAAATTGAATCATCAAATCTCATACCAACTAGAAACATAAAAATATTTTATAATATGTTAAGAAGTAAACTTTAAGTCTAACTCAATCTGGTAAAATGAATTTATAAAATAAAATTTGCACAAACTTATAAAGAATGAAATATTTTAATCTCTAGTTGACGTGGGATCTCCAATATAATCTCTTCACATCGAGATTATCAAATCTCACACCAACTACAAATAAAAATATTTTATAACATATAAATTAGATTCAAACCTTATCTTATTTTATAAATTAATTTTATAATTTTGAGTTATTTTCAAAGTATATTTCCGAGTACTATCTTTACTTACGAAGACTAATTATTGAGACTAGAAACCAAACAGGTGCAATTGAAGAAGCCATTGACTTGTTGCACTCAATATGAAATGGTCATAGTACAAAATGTAACACTTTGCCTAATTAAAGGGACGGTTCAGGAGTATTATTAATCACATAATTTATGTGATTTTGCTTTATTGATTTCCTCAATACTTTAGTGAGGTAACCTTCATTTGTTACACTTTTCACGCATGCAAAAGATTCAACACAGATAATGAAGGAGTTTCCTATGAAAATCTCTCCATCATCATCATCTTTGAATAAGGTTATCTTAGGTGAGTTTCTTAACATTGTTGAAAGCACTGTCTTTCTTCTCACTGTCACTTGAACTCTCAGTTACAACAACTTTTATCGGAAAATCTGTCTACGTGTTTTTAAGATAAAGAAAAAAAATATCAAAACTAAAAATAACTATAAAATCCTTTTAAGCGTATTTATTACCATATATTAATGATTTTTTTATTACATTAAATACGCCCATTAAAAATAAAATATTACTTGTGATTTCTTGCTCTCACCATATTATTTTTATTTCTCGTATTTTATTACATAATTTTTTTATCACTTATTTTTCTATCCATAATTCAATAATATTTTCTTTTAAAGAAAACTAAATAAAAAAACTCCCCAATAGACTCAATCGGCAAATGTTTACCCAAATATACTCTTTTTACTATTTATAGTCCAAATTCGTCCTCCGCATCCCGAATTCACATCACGCTTATCTTATTATTATTATTTTTATTGATTTTAAATGCCATTAATCAACTCCTAGGACAAAATTTCTATGCAAGTTTCTTTATTTTTTAGAAAATATTTAAAATATTTTTTTATGCTATTTTACTTCTGTTTTATTAAATATGTAATTAATAATTAATCTGTTTAATACAATTAAAAAAAAATTATTTAAATTTAATCATTGATAAAACAATTTAATATAAATTTATACTACTTAAAGTGGTCTATATTTCAAATAAATATTATTTAATTTTAATTATGATTATTCTCAATTAGTATTTCTTTTAAGATTATTCAGAAATATGTATTTTTTTTCGTTAATATTCATAATATTGATAATTAATGTCAATGTAAAATTAATTTAATATTTTTTTTAAAATTTAAAAAATTGTGATTTATGATTTCTTAATATTCACTTATTCTTTCAAGTTTTATAAGTAATTTGGTTTATATAAAAATGACATTTTAGTTACATTCAAGCCAAATTAATTATTTTAAAATTGGTTTTTAATACAATTTAGTCCAACAAAAATCAAATTCTAATTCTAATTTATTTTTTAAAATATTTAAATAGAAATTAATATTAAGTGGCGGTGTTAAATTTCGTTTTGAATAATCTTATTATTAATAAGGATTCATGTAAAATTTAATTTAATATTAAAAAGTGTGGTTTTTATTATATCTGTTTGAGAGAGAGAAAAAAGTATCCTTTATAAGGTTCCATTGTTGCCATTCCAACCTCAAACTCTTCTTCATCTATCTATTTAACATAACACACTTTCTGAGTTATTCACTTCACTCTCTCTCTTTCTCTCTCTCTCAATCGCCATTTTTTCTCTTCTGAAACAATACCAAGAAACTCAAATCTCATGGGTTTCCCAGTGGGCTACTCGGAGCTTCTCTTCCCGAAGCTTCTCTTCCAACTCCTCTCCCTCTTGGGCTTCCTCCGGAGGCTCATCAGCACCCTCCTCCGCTTCATGGGCCTCCACGATTTCCTCGAGCCCGACATTGCTTGGCCCGAAGCCCACACCCGAATGCCGGAATTCGAATCTGTCTCCGCCACGCTTATCCGGGAAATCCTCCCAGTAGTGAAGTTCCGCGACCTCCTTGACCCACCCGAAACCTGCGCCGTCTGTCTCACGGAGTTCGAGAAAAACGATGAGATCAGACGGCTAGCCAATTGTCGACACATATTCCACCGAGGATGTTTGGACCGTTGGATGGGGTACGATCAGAGAACGTGCCCTCTTTGCAGAACACCCTTTATACCTGACGATATGCAAGGTACCTTCATTGAAAGACTCTGGGCTGCGTCTGGGATCTCTGAACATCCCCTTGTTCCTGCTTCCTAGCTTCGTTAATGGTATTTCAAATAATGTTGCCTTATTTACTCTTTTGGGGAAGAAGAATCACAAGAGGATGTTCTGTTTTTCATTCTTTCTTCTTCTATTTTTGATTTTTTTTTATGTATGTGTATATATACAAAGGTCAGAGAAAGATTGAGACTTTAATTGTATATCATTTTCTCATTTACATGAATTTTGTAGATTTGGGATCTGATTCATGGAGCTTCTACTATTTTGACCTGGGAAACATAATTATATTTAAATTAAATTTAGGTATAAATGTTCGTTTAAATGTGGAGAATGGAAACTAAATGGTGAAAAAAAAAAAATTGCATTTTTTTTACCTTTGATTTGGTTGTTTACAAATACCAATTTTGGGTGTAAAACTATGGAGGTTCATCATGAACGACAGAGAGCACGCGACCAGCAAAACAATTATTCGATTTGAAAGGTTACAGTAACATGGTTTAGGGTTTTGGTGACCTTAAAGAAAATAATAAAATTTATTCTATTAAAACCATTTCAAAAATGAATTCAGTTGTGGTAAAAAAAACATATTAATAATATTTTCTTAATAAAAAATTCATTCCTAATTGGTTGGCTCTATGATTTAGCAAATTGGTGGGATTTATTAATTATTGTTCCCTTCCTTATTTGCAACTTGGAAGCAAGGTTTTAGTTTTAGAGTGTTGGGATTTTAGAGCATGGATTGGGAAGTGAAGGAATTGAGTGGAGGGCATGGCATCAGTTTTGGACAAATTTTGGTCATAAAAAGACAGGGAATCTTTTTGTTTTGTTTCGAACGTTTGCAACTTAGGAGCATGGTAATGGTAGTTTACCAGCATAGGAAAATCAGAAAAAGAAAAAAAGAAAAAGAAAGAAAGAAAGAAAGAGAAAGTTGTGTTGGAGAGCTTTTTCGTCGTTTAATAAAACTAACATTAAACGTATTATAAGTTGACAAAATATGCCATTTACTATTTTCCTATAAAAATTGCACTATTATTTAATTATAAATTCTCATTTTATAATGATTATTTTAATTTTATCCATAGTATAGTTGACCTTATAAGATTGTTTTATATTATCAACACAACCCTTCAACTCTTGTCAATAGGTTGTGAATAATCTAAAAACTCACACTCCAAAATTAATTTTATTCATTTTAAAACCTTAAGTCTTGGTTTTTTCTAAAGATTAATTTTATCAAAAAGATAACAATAACCATTATTGTAAAGTTAAAATAAATAAATAAATGCTAATAGTACATTCTTTAAGATGTTTGCATCCACTTGTGTTCATTAGGTTTTATCATGAATTACAATTTTGTTAAACTCATTTACTATTATTCAACGAATCTATCATTATTTTCACGAATAATCGTATAGTGTGGATTATAATGTTAATACTTAATAATCAAATTGAATTAATTAGCATCATCAAATATAAAAAAACATGGTAATATTGTATAATTTGAGGTTTTTTTATTATTTACTATATATTGTTAATTTTTTTTCTTATTTTATTAACAAAGTAGGGTACAAATGATCACATTTGTAAATCATATATTTAGGAATCCAAATAATAGTGTTTTATATGGATACTGCTCTCATGTTTTATGTCTTTCTCTTTCGTCCAATGCACTAATAGGTTAAAAGATAATACATCATTAATTCTTATAATTATTGTTAAGATACAAAAGGTTATAAGGCATCTTCAATACACAAATCAAATGCAGGATTTTAATTTATTTGTTAATTAGGATTCCTTTCTAAATATGAAACTTTTTATGTTTTCTCTTCCATTAATTTTATAAGAGTCTATTTAATGAAACATAATTTATGTTTTAATATAACATTATTTATTTCCTATTTTTAATATTATACTCCCCCCCCCCCATTTTAAAGAACATATTTAATGATATATTATTTATATTTTAATGTAAAAGGTTTTTTTTTTAAAATATCAGTTATTGTGAATGATTTCTTTTGTTTGTTAGTATTAGATATGTTTAACATAAGTGTTGTTTTTAAAGTGAAAATAATAATTTTTCATTTTTATGATTTAGTGTTTTATTTAAATTTTAAATTTATTATCATGTCAACATACTCTAATAAAAGGGTTTTATAATTCCAAGATAACATATAAAAAAAATATTTTCTTATGAAATTGTGTATTCCTTAAAAGTAACTTATAATAATCCCATTTGAGTATTGAATGATTTTTTTTTTTAATAATCCCATTTGAGTATTGAATGAAAATTTAAATGTAAAATATTTATTAATGTTAACAAGGATAGTGATATTATTTATTGATAATCACATTTGAGTATGAAAATTCAAATGCAAAATATTTATTAATGTTATTGTTTTTCCTAAATGCATGTATTTATGGGTTATTGAATAAGGAATATTTTGAGAAAAGATATTTTTTGGTTACATCCATCGTATTACCTTTACTAAATGCATGTATTTATTGTTCATTGGACAATGAGACTTAAGTGAATATATTTTGTGGTTGCATTCTTTTGGATTTATTAGATTAAATTGGTGTGTGCTGAATAGCTGGATTTAATTTTACTATCTAAAATGGTTGAATATTATTTATTTGAAAAGGCTGAAGAGTGAGTTGATAAATGGAGCAATTATTATTGTGTTGTGGATTTATTTTATGAATATATTGGATGTTCAAATCCTAACAAACCATATAGCATGGTATAGGAGAAGAAATTTCTTATGAAAAATTAAACATAATACATAATTAAACCTAAAACATTTTAAAAATAATAATAATAATTGATAAACTATATAAGTATATAGAAAGTAACTAAATACTATCTTAAGAAAAAGAAAAAAAATTTAAAAATATTAATTAATATAATTAAATCAGGAAGTTGACAGTGTCTTCATATATTTTAAAGACGATTTATATTGTAAAACCTATTTTTATTTTTCACCATAGAAAAAAAACTTTTCAAGTCGATCCATCAAATTTCATCTATATTTGATTTTTATGTCCGTAAAAATTTCTTAACAATTCATGTTTAATTTTTATAATATATAAAGTTTTATAAATAGTTATATAAGACGATCTAATTTAACCAGAAGATAGTATAAGAAACTAAAAAAAATAATGATTTTATATTATAATGGATCCATGCAAACAAACAATTATATGTAATTTGATTTTTAGTGTTATTCTAACCTAGGATACTTTTTTTTATCCAAGTTATCACTATTTATGGATGTAGCAAGTATAAATGAAGCAAACAAATTCAATTTTAATACATCCTATTTTCCTTTTTGTCTCTAGTCTTAAAAATCTTAGTATAAGTGTAGCTAAAACCTATCAAAGTCTATATTCAATTCTCAACATAAGTAAAAAATAATAAATATAATATCATAAGTTTTTTTTTTATTGAAAATGGTATCAAATTTATTTAAGTGATTGATATTTTTAATATAATAACAATAACAAGGTTTTTCATTACAAATATTTGTTTATTTATAATAAAATAATGGAGTTTGACACACTTAAGCACACACTCCTCCACCTCCTTCCACACCTTTACACACACTCTCCCATACCTACCTCCACATATTTCAAATATTTATTGACTTATAGTAAAATAATGAAGTTTGACACACTCACACCTTCACACACCTCACTCACACCTCCACACACTCCACCTACACCTTCACACACTCCAAATATTTGTTGACTTATAACAAAATAATGGAGTTTGAAACACACACTCTCACACTCACACCCTCGTCAACACCCACACTTCCACACACTCCCTACCCTCATCCACTCGAAATATTTGTTGACTTATACTAAAATAATGGAGTTTGACACACACACACTTCCTTGCCCACATCCACACACTTCCTTGCCCACATCCACACACACATACACATACACAGTCACACGCAGACACATACTAAGTAGGTAAATATTTAGATAGTTCAAAATAGTTCATTGAATTATAATGTTTGTAGGTCAAATTTAAGACTATTTGATAATGTTTAAAGTTAGATAATGAATATATTTGTTTTTATGGGTTAAGGTTATAGATTTTAAAATATAATTCAAAATATAAAATTTGAAATATATTTTGTGAGTTATAGAAATGAAATTTCAAAAAAAAAAAATTAATTAGATAAGTATTCTAAAAAATAAAATCTAAATATCTATTATACAAATTTAAATCTAAAATATTTTAAAATACAAATCCGGAAGAGGAGGGAGAGTAAAGAGAAACCGAAAATTTAGTTGTAAATTAGTATCCTTATAGGGAAAAAGATTATTTGACAATGTGCTTACGTTCAGGTGACAAAAGGTTAATTACATATTCAAAGTCTTTTTTTACCCTTCAATAAATTTATCCACTTCATCTTATCAGAAATAATGTTTGTTATTGTAATAGATATGAGCAAAACATTATAAAATGATGAAATGAATCAAAGTTTTTAAATAAAGAAATTTCATATATTTTATTTTTTAAATTATAATTTTTTTATTTAAAAAAAAATATTTGCTTGACAACCGTGATGTTAATTTTTTTTTATAAAGAATTACAAATTTTGAAAATTATTCTTATGAGATTTTTAAAATTTTGTTTTGATAACTTTCTTTTCTAATTTTTCATAATGTTTATTTTCAACTAATAGAAAACCTTTTGATCTCACATTATACATAATATTTTTATTTTTATTTTAACTTTTAGATGAACTTCTTATAATTTGCAGTTGTTGTTGAGTGTGGTTTCGATATTTTGGCTGTACGACATGGTTAGAATTTATTTAGAAGTTAATTTTAAAGCACTTATTCTGAAACATAAAAATTTCAGATGACAAACTAAGAAAGCTTCTGAATGATTATATTAAGACGAGTTAAGGTTTGGTTTGGGTAACCTTTCCTTAAGCATTATTTAAGAAATTAGTAAGTAATATTCAACTTAACTACATTACTACAATCAATGGTGCCTTCATCCATTTTTGTGCCTACTATGACATCTAATTTACGTTAGATTCAAATTAAACTAAATTATTTTAGAAGGCCCAGTCTTTTAGTAAAGATTATTAAAACTAAAATGTTAGCTATTAAGTCATTGAAACATAAATAAAAAAAATTGTTATGATTGCTTTATTAATAGCATTGCATTAAAAAATTTATAGTATACTAAATCTTAGATTTATTTATCGTTTTAAAATTAAGTATATTGACTTGCTTGGCAAATAAATTATTATTTAAAGCTGTTATTCTCAAATATGTTTTCATATAATTTAGAGTAAACATCAAATTAAATCCTTAAAATTTTAATATTATATTATCTTATAATGCTTAACATTTATTTCCAACTTACATTATTAAATTATAACCGAGTAAACCCTTCAGCACACCTTTTCTAAGAAAAATAAGAATACTACAATACAACTTAATACGCAATTCATTTATTAAAATAAAGATGTTGACTTCTTGAAAAGTTTTTTAAATAAAAAATGGAGCTTTAAATAAAGTTTATTAAATTTGACAAACTCACACGTTTGATAGATAATATATATAATTATTATTATTAACAATAATAGATTTTATAATAGAATTAATAATGTAATTGACATTTTAAGAGTGTTAACGTATGAAATTATAGTGACCAATAGCCATTGACCCATTTCCATCCTTATTTATAAGTAAACAAAGTATTTTATTCAATATAAATATCATGATTGTATAGCCCAAGAAAAAAAGAGTACAATTATTAAAATAAAATGAGATAAAGAAACAAATATAAGTTACATGATTAGTTTTATAATCTTAAGACAATTATTATACAAATAATAAATTTATTATATACAATAAGTTATATATAAAATAAAAATATTTCTATTATTAGTACACACTTTATTTTTTAATCAAGTTTTTAAATTATATTTTTAATTTTTAAAACTCAAATTTAAACTATTTCTGATAATTTCAAATTTTATTTTATTTGAATTTAGTTGTTACATGTTTATTTAAATAAATAAGATGTTTCATAAGATTAAATTGTTATTTTTGAGAGAGGAAGTAATTATATCCAGTAACTAATAGCATTTTGTTTCAAATCTGACTGATTTTTTTTTTTTAAAAAAATTATTGTTTGCTTAGTTTTGCTTTAGAAATTCCCATTTTTTTTATCGTGACAAGATGAGAATCCATATACATTTGTATTCATTTTTATATAATAAGTAATTGTTTACTGAAATTTTCTTATCTTTCAATATTAATAATTAGAAAATCAGAAGTAATTTATGTAATAAACAACACCCATTAACCCTTGTACTCATCGTTCTGGTTAAAGTCTTGTTTATAAATATATCTACAAAACATTACAGATATAATTTCAAGTCTTCGAATCGGACTTTAAAACAGTTAACCTAAAGAATTGAAAAGGACTATAATAAATAAATAGGTGAAACTAATAATATAAGTTTCCTCAACCTGAATCCTTTGTGTTTTCCTCAACCTGAATCCTTTGTGTTTATCCTATATATAACACAGATACTAACACTAAATCCTTTGTGTTTATCCTATATTTAACACAGATACTAACACTAACACGAATACAAACACAAAAATATGTATAATCTTTAAAATTAGGACAGGGAACACGAATCTATATTTTATATAATTTTGAATTATATAAACTGAAAATAAATATTTATGTGCAAAAGTATGTTACAAATTCTTTTGGATGCAAAAAGATATGGAAAAGATATTTTTCCATGTCTGATTCAAAAGAATTTCTTTCTTATTTTCATAATCATAATAAAAATTTATGAATAAATTTGAGTTTTTAAAAGATTAAAATTTATGAATAAATTTAAGTTTTTAAAAGATTATTGTATTTATACATTTTAAAATTGTGTTAGAACTGTGATAGAATTTTCAAAAATCTAACAAATATTTTTTAAATTGAACACTTCATCAATAAGTGTCCTACGAGTGTCGATACCGATATGGGTATCCGACACAGATACGCCATTTAAGAGAAGTAACCGACTCACAAGTAACTATTATCACCAAAATCATATTAGCCACAAGGTACTGAAAACTAATTGACGAAAGCGCAGTGAATCCTTCCTCACGGGCCTATCATGTTAAGAGCCCAGAGTCCATTATATTTAATCACGAATTGTTTAAAAAAAATATTTGGAACAGTGCATTATTCAGGGATATTGCACATAACAAGCTAAAGTGAACTATTTATGAACACCAATGAGAACAATATACAAATAGAAGTCTAAGTATGAGACTGGACATCACGACAGGAATTATAATGTGTCAAGTCACAAAACTTGTCAGTGGAAATGCAAAATAATTAACAAATGGAACTACTGCATTTCACCACAAATATGCGCGATTGTTTTATGAACCAATCAATTGGCGCTGTAGAGAAAACAATGCATGCTAAAGTAATCACTTAGGGTAGCCAGATGGGGGGTACCCTGGTGGAGGATAGGACGAAGGGGGATAAGCAGCTGGGGGGTATCCAGGAGCTGGATATCCTTGAGAGGGTGGTGCGGCAGGTGGATAACCATAGGGCTGTCCGTAAGCCGGTTGTGGTGCATATCCCGGTTGTGGTGCATATCCAGGTTGTGGTGCGTACCCAACAGAAGGAGGAACTTGTTGATCAATGCGTGACATCTGCTGAACAGGGGGCACTGCCATTGCTGGTTGGGGTCCAAATTTCCCATCTCGCTTGTCCATTTCAATCTTGTGCTGAGTCTGCAAACAAAATTTGCTCTCAAGTGACAATTTTCATGCGTACGACATTGTGATTCACCATTTCAGAGATAATCAACGCACTTACCTGCATGCATGCGCAGACCCTACAAATAAAAAGAAAAATATATTTAGTACAAAACTGCTTCCGATATGATGTGCACAACTAATAGAAACTTCTGAGAGAAGAGGAAGCCTTACGTGCAGTACACAAAGTCAGCCAAACAAGATAGCAACTGAGAAGCCTCTTGAATTTCCTCACTTCCAACAATCATGGCAACAATAGAGAATATACATGCAATTTGTTGAAGGCAAAACATGAAACCCTAAATAGAAGAAGATATACATGTAATTAACTGACTATATTGAAAAAAAAATATTTGCATGTATCTGGCTGTGAATGCAAGAGAAAAGTAGGGAGAGAGAGAGAGAGGGAGAATACAATAATGCAATTATCACATTGCGTAGTTTGAATGTTAAATTCATCTTGCAATAGAAAGCGAGTTGAGGCAACTGAGTTTCCAAAGCAGAGGAAAACCTGAAACAACGATACATATATCAATAAATATAGCTTGCTATATGAAACAATCACAAAATTCAAGACCCAAACTCCAAAGTAATCCTGCACGACATTTATTTAATTGCAAATAACAATTTATAATTGTTCAAAATGCTATTTTTTAACACCCATTATTTAAATAAAGCAGTTATCTTTTGCTCTAAATCTAGTTTCAGTACATTTTCAATTTTTTCAACTACACACTAACTTAACAACTTACAATGAAAGGAACAGTTACAAATACATGAATTTTTGTTTAACTTAATAAAAGGAATCAACAGCTTACTTAGTATACCAACCCTTACGTAAGTTCTTTTTGACGATAACAAAGGCTTCAGTTCACCATTAACAAAGACAAACTGGTGAAGACACACACCACTGGGTCCACATTTTCCATTTTGAAGAAGGGCATTGCTATCTTGAACCATGTTAAGAAATTGAGCTGCTTTTTTATTTGATCATAACCAT
This sequence comes from Phaseolus vulgaris, assembly GCF_000499845.2. Taxonomy (NCBI): domain Eukaryota; kingdom Viridiplantae; phylum Streptophyta; class Magnoliopsida; order Fabales; family Fabaceae; genus Phaseolus; species Phaseolus vulgaris. The sequence continues at coordinate 46,042,016 of NC_023758.2, read as the reverse complement.
TTTCAAAATCAGAGCTTCCTTATTTTACTATCTTGGTTAAATTTTGAGAATAAGATCTCCATATTACAAGTTTGGAACTGAGTCCCTAGAGTTTCAAAAATTTCTAATTGGATAATTACCAGTAAGTAGACACTATTAAGTAAGGTCCACTTAGAAATTTTGGAAATTTCAATGGATCCTCAAATTTAAAAAGTTTAATTTAAAAATCCTGATTAGTATAGGGGCATTTACACTAATTCAACCTTAATATTCAACTACCTTTATTGCTACTAAAGCTGCATCTAAAATCTGCATAGTGCCTAGCTTCACCACATACCAAGGAGAGATCAACGGATTTTCCTTTGATGGTATCCTTTTTACCCTTCACCATGAAGAGTTAATCATTTTTATCAAATATCACATTCATGATTCCAAACGCAAGATAACAGTAGTAACAAGGCTACTCTCAAAAGTTGGAAACAATTTATTAGCCTAACCATAAAATCCTGCAATGCTCTTTATTTTTATATTAATTCATACCTAAATCATATTCCAAGTCTTCAACAATTATTATACGTGATATTCCATTATATGTTGTAAACTTGGACTAATATCATGCAATGGTTAAGGCATCACAGCCAAACTAACTGATAGAGAGAGATGACATGCTGCCACCATACCAGGTAGATATAAAAGTAAGGAAACAGGTTCACATTTCTATACCTCAGTGCAAAGGCAAAATTCAGGACATTTACTTTCTCCACACCTACCACTACAGGGCATGTAACCAGCGCAGCATGTGTATCTGGAAAAAATAATACCACAGATATATCACACAAACAGACCATGTAAAATTATTTTGGAATGTTGGAAAAACAGAAATAGTATCAATCAATTACCTTGACATGTCATCATAAAGAGCTCGTTTACGAAGAAGGTAAGACACACAAGGTGCACTGTGATGGGACAAAAGAAAATTAGATTAATTACTGAAGAAAATAAATTCACTTCATGCCTAAAATGTAGACCAGTTCAAATTGTGATTCAACTAAGAGTCCATTGTTGTAGATTTAAAAAAAAATCATGAATCCGGTCATTAAATAACAAACACACAAATAAGAGATCAAGTTTAGGGACAGGTTATACAAGCTAATCATAGATAAATTTTAAGTACGAACTCATACTAGCAAATGGAAACCAGCTTAAAGTACACGCCAGACCATACAACACAGTTACATCATGGCCTGCTCTCTGATAAAAAATGAATATGAATCTAACATGAGGAACGTGTTTACTTATTAAAACCTTAATAACTGTACTCATGAGTCATGAGGAAGTTTAAAGGCAAAAAATCTACATAAATTATATTATGATCCAATCCAACTAAAAAAACTCAAAGAGACGACCGACTTCATTGAGAGCACAGTACAATAAAAAAACCAGTGAGACATTTATCAACTGGCTAGTGGCTACAGAGACACAACAGATCCTAGACGGTAACAAAGTTTCATCAGGGATACAAACTAGTGTGCAATAATACACAACCAAAATAAAGATCTCAACATCTATCAATCGAGGCAGTATGACATATTTCCCGTAACACTTTATTCAATACCATCACACTCTGTTATAACCTGTTAGATTAATTGAATTCTCATATAACCCCTCCTCTGTTGTGGAGGTTTGGCAAATAAGAACATTAATGCCAAGGACCCCACCAGACTCCTGCCATCATCCAGGATATTATTGTACCCAAAAGCCGGAGTCTGAGCACCCGCTCCCCTATAGTCATTTTAAATGCACCAACTCTTTTGACAGTTCATTACAATCTTAAACCACTAGGAATAAGCATAGTCTATGTCCTACAACAAGAATACGAATGCATTTCATGTTTTCTTCATCAGATTCACATATATTTAAAAGTACATAGTTAAACAAATAATAACACAGAGCGGAAACTATTTTAAGTACAATCTAAACTACTTTGTCAGTCAATGCAAGTCAACGTCAATCCAAGATCTACAAGTCGAATACGATAAACAGCGAAACTGAAAATGAAATAATCGCTTCCGCGTCCAATCGAGGAAAAAAACAGAGCAAAAAGAACAATCATTAGATCTAGAGAACAAGATTTGACAAAAAACATCGATTAGGTAAAAGAAAGTTCCAGATCACATACCACCACAAGGAGAAGCAACAATCTGCGCAAAATCAAGAGTCGGACACGACATCAGTCTAAAGATAAAAAGCGAAATTAGAAAAGTGTGTGTGTGTGTGTGTGAGAGAGAGAGAGAGAGAGAGAGAGAGAGAGAGAGAGAGAGAGAGGGAGAGAGTCCTTACAAGGAGTATCGGCCTGAATGGTACTCATGAGATTGCTGTGCCATAGATTCCGGAAATTCTGCCGTGCCTGCATCTTTTCGATTTGCTGCTGCGACGCCATGACGAGTGGTTTCTTCTTGACGAGCACAGTGGCAAGAACCCTAGATCAAATACTTGGGGAAATGTGTAGACGAAATATATAACAGCGAGGAGGAAATTTGGTTGCGTTTGAGGGCAAAAAGAAGGAAATGAAAGTGATATTACGTAAGAGGGAGAAGAGAAGATTGGGAGCGTTCAAGCTTCAAGCAACCAAACTTCAATTGGTCTATGGACTCGTTGCTTGCTTCATTCGTCTATCATACCTGTAGCTGACCCCGCATAAGCCAACTAAGCCTGTAACTACAAAGCCCCAAAAGCCACTAATTAATACTATTTTTTATGCTTATACTTATACACTACTTCTATACTTTTACTTTCTAACTATTCTCTACATTTATATTCTTATTTAATTATTGATTTTGTATCAATACAATTTTGTTTTTTTAATATCTTCTCGTTGATGGTCTCTTTCTAAATAGAATGGGGTGTAAAATATGTTCTAATATTCAAGTTTTTTTAATTAAAAATGATAAATACTATTAAAATTATTTATCCGTAGACTTTGTTAATTCATTTATAAAATTATGTTAACTCTATGTATTGATGGAGATGTAGTTGTTGTTAATCCATTTATAAAGTTATGTTTATAAATATGTGGATTGGTGGAGATGAATTAATATAATTAAGATAGTTAATTGTATTAGTATAACAGTAAGTATATTATAATTAGTGTACCGGTAGATAATATGACATGTCTCGGTCTTTATATTTGAGATGACCGAGACACACGCTAACGTGTCTCAATCTACCCGGTCGAGCTGATCGATATACACAGCCATACCGACTGACACGTATAACAATTAACGCTTAAACTAAGGTTAGTGAAGTTAAACTATCATTAAGAATTAGGTAATACAATCCTAAGTGTGATCCATTCCACTAATCAGGCCCAGTAAGGTAAGTCCATTAAAATAATATAAATAACACACTTTCTAAGGAGAAAGGTACGTTATTTATTACTGTGCACCTATCCAAGTGTTGATTACCCGCTTTACTGAGCGTCGGAGTGCCTTCTGCAGGTACCTCTCCCATTTGGCATTCACTCGAGATTGAGAGACGAAGAAAAAACACGAAGGCGAGAAGGATCAGTAAAGCCTAACAACGTGCCCGATCAAAAAAGGAAGACGAAAACTTCAATAATTATCTAGGTCCGTCCTTTTAATCTTATTATTAAACAAGTATGTATCGAAATTTTAATATCTATTCCACCGTATTTTTTATATTGTTATGTAATATAAAGATGGTATAGTTGTGTAGAGTGCAAATATAAATCATACTTTTTTTTATAATAATAATTAATATATAATTTAATAAATGTAATTGATTCTGACGTACGCAGTAAAATTGTTTTATTCGTTATTTGCACGCACGTATTCTTTCTTTACTAGTTATTTGCACTTACCTTTTTTAACTATACTTTATGTAACAGTCTCAAGAATCAGATAGATATAGAAAAAAAAAAGACGAAAGTGTAACCAAGAGCATTTTTAATAGACAGCACCAAATAATGAAAAGTTATAGCGAATACGATTTAGAAAAAAATATGATATTGATAATTATTAATTATATTTCAATTTAATTATTAGATAATAATTTTGAAAAAATATACTTTTAAGGAATATATTAAAAGTGTTAATTATTTAATATTATTATCTAATTATAAATATTAAGAGTGTTTAAAAATTGTTTTGAATTGTTTATTTAATAAAGAGTTGTGTAATTAAAAAATAGAATGAAAATATGACACAATCTTTTGAAAGAACGAACATCGTACACTCTTCTCATTCCATTAAACACGATTTCCTTTTATTCTGTCCTTTTTTATTCTGCGATTAAACACCTTTTTTTTATTAAAGATTAAATGCAGTTTAATTGAATTGGATGGTTCAGTTTTGTATGAACCATTGATATGTAATATAATTTAGAAACGTATGAAAATGCCAAAAATCATTGAAAAATTATAGTGTGATACAAAAACTATAATACACAAATCAAAGGTAAATTTCAACTTTTGTAATGCACATGCTTTCTTCGAAGAAAATAATGGAGAATTTGATGTTGATAAGAATATAAATTTTAAAATACGGACTATTAAAAATACATGTATATAATTTTATTTTTACATTTATATTCCTTTTCTTAGTTATTAAAAACTATCTTTTGTTAAGTTTTTTTTATAAATAATAATAAGTTATGGGGAAATCTCAGTTTTGATTAAAGATCAATTTTAAATTAATAAAGAATATAAAATATATAAATTGAGGATAAATGTTTCTCTTTTATTTTTTGTAGCTCAGGTTCTCTAATTTCTTTTTAAGTTTTGAAATAAATTTGATTACTTTTGTGTTCTCAAATTATCTTTTGAAGAACTTCTAAAATAAAGATAACAATAGAAAAAATAATTTTGAATTTGGATGAACGATCTAATTGTTACTAAAGTGTATTTTATTTTCTTTTTCTATCTGGATGGTTTATAAAGAGAGATGTTGGAATATGGATTAACTTGGGAAGCTTTCTTACAATTTTTTGGATTTTTGAAAGTGGTATATGTTTTGAAATGGTATGAATTATACATGTAGTATGTCGTGAAGGATTAAATTAGAGGTTAAAATGGTGTATTTGACGAATTAGAATATAGGTTGATTAAGGTTTTTGTTGCTTTTTTTTCATTGAATTATGAGAATGAGAGTTTTTTTGGGTTTAATATTACTCAAGTAATGTCTCTCACGGAAGAAACATTCAAGTGGTAATTTAAGTAAAAGCTTGTAGATTGAGTACTGTTTTATTATATATGTTGTAGCTGTGTAGAGAAAGATGATAATAGTTGTAACTAGTTGTATAATTGTTGATGTATCGATTGCATTTTCGTTCATCACTTTAAGTCTCCTCTTTTAATTGTTGGTGTTCAGTCGGAATTGACCTAAAAAAGGTACTGTTACAATCAAGTAAGTATTATGTGTTAAAAGTGTATAGTGAAAACTGATTAAAGCGTACCTTACACCTTTGTAGATGGTTCATTTATAGTGTTTAGTCATGAGTCCTTGTTATGATGAACCAAATCTCTCAATTATCAATGTTAATTGATTTTTAGCATGATCCAGCATAATCCCTGATTCATAGGGAGGTATATTGGTATTGGTTATATTAGTATATTAGAATATATTTAATAGATTAATATCTTTCACTAAATCAATGTTAATTGGTTTATCAGAAATATCACTCGAATTCAATGAGACATGATCATGATTCGTAAAAAGTTTCCATAATTGTTATTAATGTCATTTATTGAGCGTATTTAATATATGTTAATGTGATAAATCAGTCACCGAGATACCAAATAACGTGACTTCCGGTATCTATAAAAAAAAGTAAAATATATATATATATATATATATATATTAAGTATTATAATTCCTTAAAGTTATCAAAATAAGTTTAATCCAATAATTCCTCTATAAAATGCATCAAGTTGAAAAAAACTGTGGCTTAAATTAATGCAAGGCAAAGTTAGTTGTATATATTAATTTAGTTTGCACTAATGAGCCTAGATTGAAATGATAAGTTTTTTAAAAATCATAATTTAAAAATAAATACAAATATTATTATTTCATTAAAATATATACATGTGTCAAATTTATATATTAAATTATTATATTTAAAAATTAAAATCAGTTTACTTAAACTTTAAAAAATACTTATATTTTAAAAAAATTAGTTTATAATTATTTTTTAAAATTCAATTCAAGAAAAGGTGACTTATTTTCCTAGTATAAAATTGCGTCAGACCATTTTTTCTTGACCAATTTAGAACAAGCACTGGACCAGAACTGTTTTTTTTTTTCACTTTATTTACTGAGTGTATCCTTTTTTATTTTCTAACCCTATTGTTATTTTATAATTACTAAAACAACATTAAACATAGTTTATTTTTTAGATAATTGTTAATAGATAAATAATTTTTTTAAAAAGTACTCGGTTAAATAATCCCATCTAATTTAATTATATTTGAGTTTGATTGAATTAAATTCTATATAAAAACATTAATTCCCTAGAAAAACTTATCTTGCATAGTTTTATTTTAACTTAAGAACATATTTAATCCACGTAAAGTTCGTGTTTTCAGTGTGCTAATTATTTGGTGGTGAACAGATGAATTTAAAAGGGTCCAACCAAAACCAATAGACCTTGGAGAATATAAAAAGAAAGAGAACTAAAGGTTTTCCATAAAAATGTTGTAGATTAGTTAAGTAAGGGTAAATACTAAACATTATCAAGAAAAAAAAGAAGGAGAAAGTTAGAGATTTGCAAGGTAGATTTGCTTTGAGAAAACCTTGATAAAACTAAGCCTCAAGCAATCTCTATCACAATTCTTTAAGAGGGTGATTCTTGTTAAAAGTGAGTTTCTTCAGCTTCAACCATTGGAGGCAAACTCGTTTTTAGCATCACATGCTCATTCATTTACACACCTGTGTTTACAGGGACAAAACTAGGTTGTAAGGTTTAGAGACAAAAAAAAAGTATATAAAATGTAAATAACCTATTTCACATGTCATTATATTTCATAATAAAGTTTGGTACATTTATTAAGGTTATCTTATAGAACAATAATTATCAACAAACATGAATAATTTTTTTTCAATTGAAAAAAAAATCATGTATTTAAAAGTGAATTGGAAATCTATTTCAGTCTTACAAAATTGATTATATGATATAATTTAGCTCATATAGAAGGTGAGATTATATTTATTAACATCTGTTACTAAACTTTTATGTTAGTATTACTTTACAATATTATAATTTATAAGCATGCAGTTTCTTTAACAATCATACGAAATTGTATAATTTTAAAAATCTGATAGGATAATCGTACAATTAATTTTTTACAATGACCAAAAATTGCGTATTCATGAGAGTATAACAACAAAGGTGAATTTAAATGTGTATAAAAAAAAGAAAGTGTAACAAGTGATATAATAAAAGTAAAGTAAAAAAAAAAATGTACCTCTCCCTACTATAAATATGAATGCACTACTATGAAACTCGCAACCTGTGGTGGTGGACAACTTCGTCAAAGAGAGAGAAACTTTGTCGTGTTGTTCAATGCCTTCTGTTTCATCTTTCAAAGCTACAAGTGCAATCTCAGAAACAGATACATAGACAAAACAGCAACAAAAGAAGAAGAAGAAGAAGAAGAAAATACTAATTCGATTTATCATTCTTTATGTTGTTTCACTAAAAAAATTCTCTTGTGTTTTGGGAGTTGATTCATAGGTTCAATTCTCCCACGAATTTCGCTCCTATGTCTTCTGATCTCTACTCTTATGAAACCACTTTCCACACACATTCAAACTCGGACTTTCTATCCTCTGATGGAGTTGGGGACCTTCCCTTTCTCTCCGACTCTTTTCCTTTCTTCCCCAATTCTCCCCCTAACGTAGCCCACCACAATTCCAACTCCAATTCTCTCCCTTCTCTCGACCCTTTTTCCCCTTCTTTTTTCTCTTTCTCCCCTCCAAGTTCCCACTTGGAAAGCCTCAGCCTTTACCATGCCAATCGCGTGCAGCCTCTGTCAAATGGAAAAAACTTGGCGAACCAGTTTGGAAGTTTCTCAGCTTTTGATGGGACTGAAGTGAAGACTGAGGAACGCCAATTGGGTATTGATTGTGTCTACGCTCAACAACTCCTTCCTCACAGTTACAGTGGTGCTGAAAATTTTTCCAAGTACATGCACAGAAGCTTCAGCAGCAACTCCTTTGAAGGAAAACCTGGTTTTCTGTCACAGCCTTACAGTGATACTCTTGTGGACTCTCCAAACTTTCAAAGGCATGACTTGAGTTCCCCAGAAGACACTCTCTTCACTGGACAAATGAGAAGGGTTTGCAGTACAGGAGATTTGCAGGTAAAAACAACAACATTAAGATTTTGTTCTCTTAGACAAATTCTATTCTTAACAATGATATATGATTGTCATTATTTTCATCTTATTTAATTTATTCCGTTTTTTTCCTCTTATAGTTGGTCTGATTGAGGTTGGTTTTATCTGCAGAACATGAAGGAAAATCGCATGTCTCCAACGGAGGCACCGTTGTTGGAGGAATCGAACTTCAAAGTAGGGCGTTACAGTGCGGAAGAGAGAAAAGAAAGAATCTCTAAATACAGAGCCAAGAGAAACCAGAGGAATTTCAACAAGACCATTAAGGTGGGGAAAGAGTAACAAACACTATTCTTTTAATAATTTCAACTTGCTTTACAGACACCATTGTTTTTTAACAAAAAGTTTGTGAAATGAAATTGCAGAGAGAATAAGGCATATTGTTGACACCACTGTAGTTCATAAGATGTTTAATATAATACAGAAACAAAATCTGATTTCTGCACACGACAAAAAATAAGTTTGTAATTGTGGCTCAATAATGTTCCAACGCATGAAGTGACTGCGTCATGCTTTTTTCTTGCAATTAAATATGTTTGATTAAGATAGTAATAGAAGGAGAAAAAGAAAGGTCTGAATTAATGCATCAGTGTTTGTTTTTATTATGTGGTAACAGTATGCATGCCGAAAGACACTAGCAGATAATCGACCACGCATACGTGGCAGATTCGCTCGCAACGACGAAGCAGTCGACACTCCCAAGGCTTCATGTTCAGCACGAGACGAAGATGATGTTGATTTCTGGGTAAATATTTGTAGCATTTTTGTTCTTTTCTCCACTTTTAACTTTCATCTAACCTCTCTAAAAGTTACGTATATATAAGTTAAATTTAATTTATACGAGAAAATGAACTCATTTTACTTCTTAACTTCTTTTTCTTTTAGAAACTATATCAATTTGTCGGAAATCTAACGTCAAATAGATCAGAGACTTTCAGTATATAAGTGGATCAAAACTTAATCCTATAAGTCGGTTTTATGAGATTAAATTAGGCTTAAGTACATTTTATAATACAATTAATTAGGATATTAGTATTACAATGACAATTAATGTTTGTATCGCGTAGATCGAAGAATTACGGTTGCATGAAGAACAAGACGATGCAACAGCGGGAGCAGAACAATATTTGAGAAGCTATGGAGGAACTCAGTTTCAGTATGGTGGCTTTTGAGATTTAGAACACTGAAAGAGGCATAGGAAAGTTCAGGCTCCGTTGTAATATTAAGTGCAGATAATATTTTGTTTTTGTCTTTTTTTTTATATTTAATTAAATAAAATTTATCAATAAGTCAGTGTTCATGGAATCTAAGATGACAAACATGAAATTGGGTTGTTGGACTTGGTTAGATTAGTTGTAGTTGCACACTTGCACCACTATATATATATATATATATATATATATATATATATATATATATATATATGCAAGTTATGATTTACCAATTGATTAGTGTAAGCGTGTGCGTTTAAAACAAATCTTATTCCATAATCATGACATGATTTTAAACAAAAGCAGTAATTATGCTTTTATACATTCAACCTTTTGAAAGTGTGGAAAGGAATTATACGATGGAGAGGCATAATTAAACATTTGACTAATCTTTTACTTTAGTATTATAAATCAAAAGTTAGCGAATTTAATTTTGATAAGCTCTCTTATATAATTAATTTATCTAATCTTTGCTTTAAATTTATCTTAACATTAATTTTAATTTCTTAAAATTATTTAAAGATAAATTTGTCCAATGTAATGGGTACATCAGTGTACACAATTAAACGCCCCCTAAGTGACTTTCTACTAAAGATACGAAATGATGATTTTTTTTAGCAAAATTATTATGGTTTTCAATTTTCTCTCCCAAGAATGCACCATTATCTTGGAAAATATCATGAATATAATAAATGTTAGTAAAAACTCTACAACTTTATTCATTGATTGGAACGTACTTTTTCATATTATTTTTTTTACACAATCTTGTTATGTATGCAATTTTTTTTATATATACAAGTAAAGTGTGTAGAACCTTATTTAGATTATGAATATTTATAGTAATATCATTTTAACGTTTTAAGAAAAAATAATAGACACAAAAATTAACATAAAACTTGCGCGCGCGAGAATATAATAGAATAGAAGTATTTAGTTTATGTGCTAAAAAATCAAAGACAACGGTAAAGAGATAAATATAAATTTATTTATTTAATAAGATAAGTAAATTTATATAATTTTTTATATTTATGTTCTGTCTATTTATTTTAATATTGTCAGTTTCATTAAGAAATGATTCGGTTTTGTCTCTATAAAGAAAAATCATAATAATGACTAATAATTAATTATAATCTAAGTAATTAATCATTTTCTAAGCAAGATTAAATTAGCATTAATCTTCACGAGTTTGAAATAATCCTTCTGACGGAGAAAAGGGTACTTAAGAAAACTATATAATAGATGATAACTTCAAAGGTAAAAGGTTATTCTCTAACAACAACATCTATGACTTACGCATATCCACGGTTAACTTAAGCATTAGAGTGTTTTTGTATATACCTCCAAAACTTAGATACAAAAATTAACCTTAAAAACTTAAGCGAGTGAATATAATAGAAGTATTTAGTTTGTGTAATCCAAAAAGTCAAAGACAAAAGTTAAAAAACATAAATATAATTTTATTTTAAAATTTATTTATTTAATAAGATAAGCATATTTATGTAATTTTCGTATACCTTTGTTTTATCTATTTATTTTAATAATAAATAGGTTCTATTTACCTTTCAAATAAGTAATTACTTTAAAGATTTTAAAAAAATATTTTAAGTTCTAAAAATTGATTCAATTTCTCAATCCTAATTTATTCTTCTAGTATTAATATTTATACATATTAAATTTTATTAATTGAACCATTACATTGAGAGCTCATGTTAAATAGATTAAATATATAAAATTTGACATAACTTAAAATGAATTTGATATTTATCAATTAATTTATCTCAATATATATTTACTTTACATAATATAATATAATATTTTCTGATTATAGGATTACAGACTTACAACTTTTTAATTTATCGAAATGTTTTCAATATGATCGTTAATATAAATATTATTATATATTTAACGGTTGGATTTCTAAATTTCCTAGATTAAAGTAAGTAGATCTCCATCTTTATTTATATCTATATACCTTACACGGGAATGTATAATTATATAAAGAGATGATACATTATTTTAATATATATATTTTGTATGTATTTAGTTAATATTGTAACTAATTATTATTATTTTTAAAATTAATTTTTATTTAATAACTTTTTTATAGTATAATATTATTAATTTTCTCGCACATTTGAAATCCAAATTACTTTATTATAATTAACAGTTGAAACTTAGTTTGTGAGTAGGAATATTTATGTTACATTACTATTGTATATTTACATCCTTCAAATAATATAATAATAAAAAATTAACTATTTTTTTATAAAGAATCATCAACTCAACCAACTTCTTCAAAGTGAAGGTCCACTTTATCAATCACCTAGATTATAGATATATAGATAACCTGGAACTTTTTTAAATGAAATCGGTTTGAAAAATAATTTATGTATTAAAATACATTGAAATATTATTTTTATTTATACAAAACCGTACGCTAACTCTTATTTTCAATAATTTACCCTTTATTCAATATTCATTTTCAAATATATATATATATATATATTTGTTTTTTTCCCTTGAATTACTATCAATTTTGTAAACCTGTTTTTAATATTTTATGTGATGATATTATAGTCATATTACAAATATCTTAAAAATAATTAATCTCTTGAGATATTGCATTACGATTCATGAGACAAATATATATTTAAGAATTAAATTCTTAATCAAATACTTAAAAGATCAAATTATTTATTAGTCTTCGAATATGTGTATATACATGGTCAAAATATGAACTATAAATTTAGGCCATACATAGATGACTCAAATTATAAATTATACACTCAATTGTCACTTGATTATTTAATTATTATTATGTTTATATATCATTGTTTCATTAATTCAATTTAGCAATTTCGTAAAGTGGAATTCAGTCTTCCAATTAAACATTAGTCAAAGAAATTCCAAACATAAAAGGTAGTTAATTAATTAACATATATTTAATGTTTTGGCTCTTTAGTGGTGTCAAATCTTAGTCTAAATGATGATTTAGCACACAAGAAACTCAAGTGTGGAGTGGAAGACAAATGTCCTTTGGGTTGTGCTTAAGCTCATATGCAATCTCTCTTTAACAAAGCGCGATTCTCATATTAAAATTTTCTCCATATGAGGTCAGAATAAAATAACCCTACCTACAACCACTCTGCTGCTTCTCATTCATTTCAATTTTCAAACGCAACTTTTCCCATTCTTCATCTACGCCGTCACTTAATAATCTATTATAATAATACACTTCAAAGCGTTTCGATTTTCGAATACAAATGTTTGTTAACACAAATTTAAGGAAACAAAACCTAATTCACCACTTTTGATACATTGATAAATACTTACAAACTTTATCGATAACTAATTTATTTTAAAAAAATAGCTAATCATTTTTAGGGAGACTTTATTTAGAATTACGATTTTTATCCAATAACTTGTATTTTAAAAACTTACTTAAGGACTAATTAGGAAAACATTAACTAAAAAAATTATTAAATGAAAACTAATTTTAAGAACGAAAAATAATTAATTATTAACTAAATTAGATATTATTTTAGAAATTAAAAAAATTATTAGTATGATCTCTATTGTTAATAAAAATTATAAAATCATTTTTAAATTAATATTTAATTAGTTTCCAATAATTTAATTAACGACTACTTTAAATTCTAAAATTAATACATAAAAAATTAATAATTAAATAAATATTAATTTAAAAATTAGTTTATAAATTTTATTAATAATAAAAACTATTTTACATACCAATAATTTTTTTAGTCTTCACAATAGTATTAAGTTTATTCAATCCAACTAATTATTTTTGTTTTTAAAATTAATTTTATTGTAATAATTATTTTTTAATGTTTAATAATTAGTAGTAAAGTTGTTTTAAAATGCAATACAGGGATTCTTTTAGTTTACTTAAAGTTTTCGATTTGAATTATATACAACCATTTCAAAAATTTATAACAAAGGTTTCTCATAATATATACACTATTAAGTATAATTGTTTATCATATGAAATACATGTCTCATGGTATAATATCACATATATGATAGTAGTAGTAATATAATAGTAAAACAAAGATAACCCTTTTGATTTTCTTATATATTATAAGAAAATATTAAATAGAAACTAATTTTAGATAAAAAATAATAATTAATTGTTATAATTAATAAATTAAAGATCATTTTAGAAAGTAAAAAAAAAAGTTTTTAAATTAGTTTTTTATTATTGTTAAATAATTTCTAAATTAATATCTAATTAGTTATCAAGGTTTTAACTACCAATTATTTAGATTCTAAATTTGGTAGAAAAACTTTGGTAGCTAATTAAATATTAATTTATTAACTATTTAATAGAAACTAATTTATAAATCAAAAATTATTTTAATCTCTAAAATAGTCTCTAATTAAGTAATTATAGGTTTTTATCTTTAAAATTAATTTTTATTTAATATTTTTCTAGTAGTGTATATAATCTTCATAAAAGCTAGATTCAGTTTTAGTCTTTGAAATAACAGATATGTAGTTAATTATTGAATTGAAAGATGTGATAAAGGTATCCTTTCTCCCTTTTCTTGTGTTTTGAATTTAAAAGAAGCATAAAGAGTTGCATACTTTTGTTCTTGAGGGCATAAAGGCACAAATTGATTGGCAACTAAAAAAATGCCTGAATTATTGTGCCCCGATTAATGCCATATACAATCAACGGCTGGCATAAAGTAGGTAACATGTGTTAAGCTGCCATTTTGGCAGCAACACTCACAAACATGGACAATATATGTATCTCAACAAGAATAGAAGATAAGTCTTACATCTACCAGATGCCGACACAGTATCACTTTATATTGAAAATTCAAAATTAGAAAAAGAAGAACATCAAGAACACACAACAGCACACTGAGTAGATGCATGCTTTGGTTTCTTATATATTCTCTTCCTAAAGAATGGCATTTCATTGTAACAGTGCCAGAGCAAAAGAGATGCTTCTCATTGTAAAGGGTATCAGTATATCATGACTATCCATTGTCACATAAAATATATAACATTTTCAACTTTCTTGCACACCCTTTTCATGAACTGTGATCGTAAACAAAGGGTGCATGATTGATCCTGGCTAGAAAAATAAAAACCCTAATTTGCATCATTCAAAAACAAAAGGTTAAAAACAGAAAGCAAAGGAAACAAAAAGCATCTAATTTGAAAAAACAAAGAGTGAAAGACCGCAGAAGGAAGCATAGACTATGCAGCTTCCTATTGTGATAAGAAAGTGATAGGAGATAGAGGGAGACAATGCCCTTAATGGGAAGAGCAGCATGAGAATTATGGTAATAAAATTTATGATGTTATGCACCCAAATGATTCTGAACACCAACTTTTGACCAGCACCACTTCAACACCCTATGATTGCAATGCCATAGATTATAGCAGGATGATTGGCCTCTTGTTCCCTTAGCCTAACCCTATTGGAAGTGACCCTAAAAGAATTTTATTCCTAGGGATGCTGCTGGGTTAAGTTGTCCACTGGCTCTTTGTTTAGTCCAAGAAAAGTGTTGTGATTGGTACATGGAAGGTTCCACTGATCGATCCATGTCCTTTGGAATATTTTGATTAGAAATGGAAACAGAAAAACACATAATGGGAGTGCAATTGGTTTGGCTTGCACATGAATGACACCATAGTGGACAAGAAAAGTTTTATATATGATCTGGAAGACAAGAAAAAAGGCACTGTTCTTGACGATGGAACTTTTGTCTGGGGTAAGACTGGAAAAACTGAAAAGTTAATCAGAGAACCCTCTGAATTGGCTTCAGAGGAGAATCCAGCACTGGTCAATTTGGTCACCATAAAAGTCTGCGTTTAAACTATCCTATCCCAAAAGGACATTGCTCAGTTCATCTATTCTACCAGCAAAACTTTAAATAATTTTTAACCTTTTTTATTCTCACTTTATTAGAATTTAAGTTTTATATTTTATAAATTTTCTTGACAGTGAGATGACAAAGATACTTATTTGACCAGAAATAACTCTTTTAATAGGATATAAGTATTGTTTAAATTTTTTAAACAGATTCCGAACTATGTGTATAATTATTCGCCTCATTATATTTTTCTTGTAATTTTTTGCATTATATATATATATATATATATATTTAAATATTAATATTTTTATAATTTTCAAATAAAAATTAAATCATTTAAAATATAGTAATAAAAAAACATAATTATTAATTTTATTATTTATTATTTTTATATGTTGTTTGAATTAAGATATAATTAATAATTTAATATTTATTTTATTAAAATTGTATATGTAAGTTAAAATTGTAAAAAATGTGTGATATATATTACCTATGAGTGAAGGTGGATATTTGGAATTGGATCCCTCTAACCACTAGCAAAACCATAACCCAAATCTTATACAAATTTTAAAATTAAGTTTGTTTGAATAAAGTTTGGGAAGTTGCATGTTGTGGTGAAATCTCTCGATGCCAAAAATCGAATTGGTGTAATTATATGTTACAAAACATACCAACGTTGTGATTTGAAAATTGGTTTTTGTACCTCAATCATCTTGCAATTAATACCAATGCTTTTTTTTTTGTGTTATGGAATGTTCTTTTCTTGTCTTTTGTCCTAAACAAGTTGTTTCAACTTTTAGTAGAGTTAAATATGTCTGAAAAGACACTAGTTATCATAACTTTTCAATGAACTTTTAATTAAATGAGTATTTAAGTGTCGAAAATATCTTAATAACTTATTAATATATATGTAATAGTTTTCTCCACATTAGATTATATTATTAGGACCAAAATATGTTAATATTTCAAGTTTCCAACCCACAACACTACAATTGGGATTTATGATAGGATGAATTTAGAAATGGATTCACATTAATTATGATTAATTACTTAGTTTTAGTCTTCAAATTTGAAGACATCCCAATACAACAACAAAACCCAATTAGTTAGGTGGAATTCACTGCCCTGAATCCAATAATATACAACAAGGATCATATGTTATAAATAATTAGTTTAATTAAAAATAAATCTTCTTTATTGGGTTTTTTCTTTCATTTCTATATTTCACGTATATCCTTTTAAAGAAAAAATTTGATGTATAGTATTGTGTGGGACACATTTAGTTGGGGACTAATTAGGTGTTTATATTTTGAACTAAATAGAAATTATAATTTTGTAATATGATTGGAGTTGTTCTGATATCACCAATATAGTTTTATATCGCTCAGGAGTCGATGTCAATAACCGTTTATATATTTCTTCCTCCTCCAACCTACTAAGATGTCTTTTAAAGACAAAATCGTGATAGAATACCGACTTTCAAAACGGACGTGATGGAGTACCGACTTCCAAAGCGAAAAATACCTTAAATGCAGTGATTGACTCTAATAATGCTATCAACATTGAAATAGGACAATTTCTAAAAAAAAAATTATATTTCTTTATTTTTATCAATAAAAAAACAAAATTTTAATAGATTATCCATGACAATTCACCCTAAAATATTAAAAGTTTGCATAGTTTAGAAATTCAACTTAAAAAAGAATTTATAATCAACCACTCTTAATACACTAGAAATAATCTTTAAAAACAACAGTATTATGTCACTAAACAATAAAACAAATCATACATTGAATGGAATAATCCTAACTTGTAGATCACCTTTATGTCCATCTATTTTCTAACTATTATCTTTCTAGTTAAGAGTATAAGGAAGTCCAAAGAAAAATTTAAATAAACTTATCAATAAATCTGAGTTTGATTTGTTAAAAAATTAAAAATAAAATAAAATTGTTTAAATGATATATAACACTATTATTTTAGATTTTTTTATTACATATTTTTTTTACTATGTATTTAATAGAATTGGGAACAGGCCTGTGGTGACAAATTTGAACTTTGCTTACTCCTCTCCAATTGGAAAATCTCCCATTGGGAAAAAAAATGTTTGAAGGAATGGTAAAGAAAGTTTGCATCACTAATTTCTTCTTCTTGAACATAATTGGTTTGTAATGAGTGGCTTTTTGGTTATGGAATGAGATTCAACAACAAATTTGCATAATTAAGCCGAAGGTTAAAGCAGAGAGAATGTCCCCCAAAAAAAAGTAGTCAAATGCTAAATCTCCCTAACCCTAACCCTAACCCTAGGTCTTCTTCACACCCAAATTCAAGATTCCTTCACACCTACTTTCCGTTCAAAACCTACGTTACCCTCTCATTAAATATTATTTTACACTTAATATTCACTTTTAGTTCTTGTGAATTTCAGTACGTTCAATTTTTTATTTTTTATATATATCAATTTTTAATTTACTAAAATTAAATATTTTTTATCCATCACTAATATATAATTTAATTATTAACAAAACATATTAGTATATAGGTTAGAATAACATTTTTTTAAAAGTTTGTTGTGAATCTTAACCTTAAACATTAACCTCTTATGTATGAATAGTTGACACTGTTATCACTTTCATACCCACATCATTTTTTTTTGTTATCAGTTTAATGAATATTATTATTGGATCAAAACTCTTTAATTTTGTAAACGTTGGAAAATTAAATCTGCAATTAAATTCTTTATGACCAAAATTACACATTCACAAAACTACGAGTATGTAAGATGGTATCAATTTGATTCTTAAAAAGAGTGAAAACTCTTAATGGGCAAAATGCAAGAAAGTCCCTGAATATTGTAATTTGATGACAAAATATTTCTTGATTTAACATTAAATTGGTTATTAATATTATAACTTAATAACAAAATAGCTACACAATTTAAAAAATAATAATAAATTACTAAAACAATCATTAAATAGTAACTAATTAAAAATAAAAAATAATTAATATTAACTAAATTAGATATTATTTTATAAATTAAAAAATTAAAAAAATTATTTTAGAATTTTTTTTATATAAAAAATTACTTTAAATATCAATAATCTTTTATTAATATCTAATTTAATTAATATAATAATTATTTTATATCTCTAAATTAATTCTTATTTAATTATTTTCTATAGTATATAATTGTCATACATTTTACAGTTCAAATATGGAGTAACATCTTTTATTTATTAATTAAATAAATTATATTCACACAATGACCTAATTGATCTTAATTATATTTCTTTAACAAAAGTATTTCTCAAGGTATCAAATTTAAATTAATTATATATATATATAAATAAAGGTTAATTTTTCTTAACATGTATTTTTTATGCACACATCTCTAACCACTAGTTTAAAAAATAAAATAATTTATCCACCATCTATATTGATTCAACAAATAGCTGACAGTGACCCAATTAGTGATGTTTAACTGCGGCTGTGAGACCAACTTTTCTACTACAACTCCATCAATTTGAATGCAAGACCAAAAGTAAACTAAATAATTAATTTTTCATATCTTCTTCATGTGCCACTGGTAACCGTGGTATATATTATTATACTAGAACATTGCCATTATTCTATTACACTTCTGCTTCTCCAAGATAACATAAATAATAATTTTATATATATATATATATATATTATGTATATATTTAAGTGAGGAAAAAGGTACTAAATGTTACATACATACGTATAAATTATGAATATACATATACTCGTTATTGATAATTTCGTTAATAACTGCAATCAATACAACAGTGCAACTTAGGATGAATTTTAAAATCTTTGCTAGTAACTAAGTGTTTCTATTGAGTCCAAACTCTATCAATAACCTAACAATAAATTTCTATCAATATTAAAAACACTAAGTTAATAAAATAACCTAACAGTAAAAGAATATTTTATTTTTTAATGTTAAAAATCTAATACGTAATATTTAATATATATTGTAATATTTAATATATATTATTATAAAGTGAACTTTAAGTCTAATTCAACCTCATAAAACCGACTTATGAAAGACTCTAATCTCTAGTCGACGTAGGATCTCCAACATATATATAATAGTTCAGAAAGCCAATAATAGTTCAGAAAGCCAACGTGGATTCTTGATAGCATAGTCTTCTGAAATCATATGGGATAATTTTACTCAATTTGCTCGCAAAAGAAAGATTGAAATGGAAATCTAATAAAACATAATATATGGATTAAAATTAATTTTCGCCCTTCACTGAGTATCTCAATTAGGGATGGAAAAAGGGATTTGTCCAACCGGTTTTGGTTTGACCCATCACATGTAAAATAATAGGACAATACAAATTCACTCATCAACTGATAATGAAAATCTTGGTCTGTCCTAGTTACCAATGAATTAGCAACCTAAGAGATTCACCCACTCTAAATAAAAATAATAATTAAATTTTTATTTTATGAAATGAATTTAAATTGACAAAAAAGTTAAGATACTTTAAAGTATTTTAATAAATTAATCTAAATTTGAGTTGAATATTAACTTCTATTATTTAAAAAAATTGAATTTACAAAATAAATTAACATCAATGACAAACACATTTAGATTTTAAAAATAAACTTTAAAATTACACAATAGAAAATTTAAATCTAAAACGCTTGATATTTTATATTTATTTTAAAAAATTAACCAATTCATCTTAAATTAACTCACTTTATTCACTCCTAATCTCACTAAAGTGAATGGGTGAAATTCATCTCAAGCAAACATCTAAACCAAAATAAATAGGCCTCAAGTTCTATACAACTGGAATGACCAGACCAAAACCTTACACGCCTATTACCAATAAAGAAGAAAAGTGATTGGCCTCTCCAGAATTTGGAGCCGTAAAAATACCTGGGCGGTTATAAACAGTTGCTTTTTCGAAGGTTCTATTGTTAACCTTCGTTCGCGTCTCCATGAAGTGAACAGTGGAATATATGCATTATGCCACATCTTCGAAGCATCAAATGATTTCTGTGCATATAATTTTCTTCGAAAAAGGCAATCAATGTTACGTAAAGTAAGGCTAAAAATCATGCGTATTTGATTACTAAGGTATATTGTTTATATATCGAGGCTAGAGCAGGTGCACCATTTAGGTTGCGCCATATCTTCTTTTAAATAAGAAATGTCTCTTCGCTGGATCTTTTGGCTTGCTCTTGATCTGTCCTTGGCCTTTGCGCCCAGTACTGCACGAGGAAGAAAGCAATCTTTACCAAAGATCTCTATGTTTGTATATAGTTAACAGATCAAGGTTTCTTAAGATCTTAAAAAGACATTCTACAGCTTCGGATAAATTTACACACAGAATACTATATTGTTTCGGGCAAACAAAGGGTAACTTACCCGTATTCCATATAAAGCATCCCTTTTGCACCTGACATTGCACTCATGGATCCATGAGAACGACGAGCATTGTTAAGAGCTATTTCATCTGCATCTTCCTCCAGTTGTTCTAATCCAACTGCATCATCACCAGCACTCAAAACCTGATAATAGATACACGTTAGTTATTTTCCAGTCAACAACTTAATTCTAAGTAAAAAGGGAATGAAGATAAAAACCTTTCCAAGAAGCGCCAATTGATCCTCAAGATGATAATAGTTCAAACTAGGTCCTTCATCAGAAGGAGGCAAGCTTGTAATTACCTGTCAAGGTTGAAATAATGACAATAAAGTTATGGAGGCTGACATAAATTACAAATTATCAAGATTGGCATTGGGACTACTGTTGCAATAAGTTTTCTAAACGATTCAGTTGAAGGCAATTATAAGAGATTCGGAAAGAGATGAACGGGAGATGACCATGTATTTAAACTGAGATTGAGTGTAATATGAGCCAGTTTCAAAATAATGTGTTTCTGGAGTACTTCATGTGTATAAATAAACAACCAAGGTTATATAGAAAGGACAACATACACCACAAGAAAGCTTAGAATCATCCACAAGTGCTTTAACACTTCACAACTTGCATCACAGTATATTTCTCAAGGACACGAGATTTATGTAGCCAAAGAACATTACAGCAAAGGAGCAACTGGTTGAAATTGTATTACTAAAAAAAGAAGAGATAAATTATCACAAGGAGATTCAGCTCGTTCTAACTTATTCCAAGACAGCAAATAATCTATCCCATCAAAAAATTTAAATATAGCAGAGCAAATGGTGTCTCAAGGAAAAATAACTAGAAATGCAGCATGGAATGAACCTAAAATACCTTAAAGCTGTAACCCTGATCAATTAAAAATTGTTGCCTCTTAGTTGAATAATACATCTCCTGCAAACACAAGCACACCAAAGAGCATATTACAGCATAAATACCCTGTATAATATTTCAAGTTTTACTTTTCAATGAATGCAGAACCCGATGAATGAATGACTTGGCATAGAAAATACGTATATACCTGGGTATCAGTTGAGACAAGGGAATAAAAAAAGGCATTATACTCCTCCTTACCCCCAGCCATCCTATCCTGGAGCTTTCCCTGGCATTTAATTCATTATTTTGAATGTCAGACAACCGCATAAGCACAATGCACTACCCATAGACATTAAAAAATAATGCAGCAGAGAATTTCCCAGTTTCCACAACCAATCAATCATCATTTGAACTTTAAAATTCAATATGTAGGGCAGGTAAACCGACATCAGTGAGATATCATACTTAAAGACGCAACTCAAAAACAAAAATACAAGTAGAAACATTTGGAAACTGACCTTTGCCCTAAGAATACGACCCAGACGCTGGGCTTCTTGTCTCCTTGAACCAGCATGTGAAGAGATTTGAATTATCACATTTGCTTCAGGAATATCGATTGAGTTGTCACCCACCTGAGAATATAAGAAAGCATACGAGGAGTAGATTATCAACCATCCCATTCGTTATTAAGATGTTGACAGGGAATAGCATACAATGTTGATAATATCAACAGGAACTTGGGGAAGCACCATGGCAGACAATGATATAACATACTAGCTGTGCATACTGAAAAAGGCTATGTGACCCAACAAAAATCATGAAGATATACCCATTCAAATGTTCGTATTCATGGACACCAAGATGCCAAACCAGTATGTTTTTTGACATTGAATAATAGTAAAGTAAATAAGCCACAAAATAAAATTAAGGAACTCATACCTTGGAAAGAAATATGGTATTTACATCCTTGCTAGTTTTGAATGCTTGTAAAATTTTTGTCCTCTCTACATGGCTATACACAAGGCATATAAAAAAATAAGGCTCAAAAACAGCAGAACCCTAATTACAGCTTCCAATAAAAAAAGGTAAATATATGCCCTTAGCACCTTGTAGCACCATATATCATTGGTTTGCGGAGTTTCATGGCATACTCAGTGAGAGCAAACAGATTATCAGCAAAGACTATAATTTTATCACCACGTGCCCTTTCATGGTAATTTATGAGAAACTCGCACGCTCGGAACTTATTAGGATTCATCACATAAAGTGCCTGTAGATGTAAAGATCATCAATTACGATGAGTGAATTCAAGCATGTAAACTATGAACAAATTTTGAGTAAAACTTGTCATGAAAATATTTTTCAGATCACAAATAATCAAAATTCAAAACCACTTTCGTAGAACATGCAGTCTAGTGAAAAATAATCGAATTTTCTGCAGAACCTGTATTTCATGATAACCCATAAATTTACTATTGCAAAGATCTACAGTGTTCAAGTGGCCTTGCCTGCCTCTTCTTGGAGTTCTCTTTCTTCAAATACTCAGCGAAAAATTCTCTTGTCATTGGACACCATACTTCAGCACACTGTACATTTGCAATGAATCCACCTTTTACTAGATCCAACCAATTTGCCTCGTACAGCTTGGGACCAATCAGGAAGTTCAGATCTGTAATCCTTTCGTCCTCTCTGACAAGTGTAGCTGCAATTTCAACAGTCATGACCTCTCTTTTAGTAGAAAAAGTTAAGTTCATGGTCAAAGCAACCACAAACCAATGCAATACGGCATACCTGTGAGCCCAAGTTTACAATGAGATTTAGTGATACTAATGACTTTACGAAACATATGAGCCGGAACCACATGCACCTATTAATCATGTCAATGTAGTATGCATAAGGAACAATTGCCGTTCAGTCAGGGAGTATATAAGTTTAAAGTTGCATGACTACCTCATCCATGAGGAGCAATCCCCATTCTCTGTTTCTTATTTCTTCAATGATCTTTTCAGATTCTTCAGACCGTTTACCACCAAAAGCAACCATATTATATGTCGTCACAACAACTCCAGCATTACCGCGGAATCTCTCTTTGCTATCAGATGTGAATCGACATATTTGTTCTTCTCGGATAGTTGACCAAAGTTTAAATTGAAAAGCCCACTGATCTACAGAAACAGCATTTGTTGCCAAACAAAGGCAGCTTTTTTTTATCCGGCAAGCTGCAGAAACACCAACTAGGGACTTTCCAGCACCACAAGGTAGAACTATTATACCAGACCTTGCTCTGCCTGGGGTGGTAGACAATAAATTGGACTCAGAAATCATTTATGTTTCAGTGTGCAATTTACCCATAGCATACATTAGTGTTACTCAAGTCATTAAGAAAGGTTGACACTTAACTATGCTATAGATAAGTTACTGTAATCTTTATCTTTAACATTATTTTTTTGAAGTGTAATTTATGATACCAGAACATCAAATACCCTTACTATTAAAAGAGAGAAAATAACCGCTAACCCATTCCTAATGGCTTCCAAGTGAAAAAATCATTGAGCAAATGTTGCACTCTTCTAAAACTTGTTCTGAAGTCTGTATATTTTCTTCGAAATCTTCCTTAACACCACACTGGTTTTAAAATGAAGTTAAAAATTAGTCTTGAAAATATGCAAAACTAGAGTGCTATGTTTTAGATCTCAGCACAGATAATCCAAGTAAATCTTGTCAAATTTAAAATAATAGTTAATGGCCACTCTTAAATTTAGCATAGGAAAAGTGAACAGCTGGTGACATGTGTCTTTGCAAATGTTTTCAACCTTACCATTTCCAAACATTTTACTAAGACTCTTCTCTTGATATGGCCTTGGTTGTGCTTGAGGCTTTAGTTCCATGTCAAGGTCTGGGTTCACCTGCAGCATTGAAAGAGTTATATAGCATGAGCCACACAAAAGTTTAAACTCCATGATGATAAATTTTCAAGATTTTAACACGTCAGTAAATATATTGATTATAATCCTCAATGCTTTTGAGCAGCATGGCTAGCACACATGTATAAAGCATCACTCACTGTATCATTTCTGAAGTCATACTCCTCCAACATGGGATAATTTAATGCATTTGGCAAGCACCGTTGCTTTACATTTTCGACCTGTACAAAAATCAGAGAAAACTTTAATAAAACAGTTTGATGCAAAGCAAATCTAGTTACTCTATTCTGACTTATGATAGCAATCTAGTCTATTCATGGAAATAGCTGTCGTATATCTTTCCCCAAACAAAAATTAAATTTTCTTAGAAGCTTCATGTAGTGAAACTAATGAAATGTTTTGACACTACTATTAAAGTATTGGAGAATTCTACAATACAAGCCATGCACTACTAACTGCAATAAGAATCAACACTTGTCATGGGCAATTAAAAGCACTCCAAATAATGCCAGAGATAAATCATAAAGTAAGAATGTAGCATTAAAAAGTACATTTATCTAGTTCTAAATTTAATATATGTATTTATTCATTCTATGTTTTCTTAAATATCCATTTTCTTCTGAAATGTGAATGACCTTAGCAGGCATCGTTCCTCAAGACAAATAACGGATCATTGATACAATTTTGAGGTCTGCCTTGGAAATATAATATAAAATCTAAATAGCATGGATATATAAA
Organism: Phaseolus vulgaris; assembly: GCF_000499845.2. Taxonomy (NCBI): domain Eukaryota; kingdom Viridiplantae; phylum Streptophyta; class Magnoliopsida; order Fabales; family Fabaceae; genus Phaseolus; species Phaseolus vulgaris. The sequence continues at coordinate 46,016,640 of NC_023758.2, read as the reverse complement.
ACAAGAAACACATTTTTTTTTTGGAAACACAAGACACATATGATTCAACATGAACAATGAAATATAGGAAATTTTAAAAATTATAACATGCAAATTAATCTAAACAAAACATAAAATAAAATTCTTAAATCACAAGAGATTGATTCATTAAACATATAAAAATGCTTAAGTTTATCTAAATGTTATAGTATTCCAATTCGTATTGATACAGAAGTTTAAAAATAAAAGTAAAAACTATAAAATGCAGCTAGAGAAAGTGTCCTTGCAGTGTCTGAATAAACACATATCTGACATCAGTCCAACAAAAAAGGGTACTATTAAGAGGTTTTGTACTTCTAAGAATAAAAGAAAAAACAGACAGATTGAGAGCAAGAGTGTTAAGAAAAATCCTGCAACCTTTTCCAAAATCTCCACCTATATTACCTGAGAAGGATCAACTTCAAATGAATGTGTTTCTTTCTCTTCTGCAACCGCTGCCACTTCTGCTTCATTTAGCAATTCATCATGAGTGCCTTCAATTTCACCTGCTGCTTTGCTGATTGTAAATCCATCTCCATTTACATTCTAATAAAAAAAATCAGAAATTTGGGAAAGGTTAGCAATTCGAATGCACATAGCAAGAACACAATAATATTGGTAATGTCAGAAAAAGCAATTCACAACCAAATTATAATTTTTAGAAAAATCTACAAAAAGGAGAAAAGACTTAGAATGTCTGAAGTATGCACCAGCATTATAGTAAAAAAGGAGGTCAATCCAATTTTGCCCCACTGATATTCACAGACATGAAAATACTGAATGTAGTTACAGGTAGGGCAACAAATCAGCCAAGAATATGGGGATATATAAGGATTATGCATTGGGAACATAGATATTTATGTACTCATCACCAAGTCCCATGTAAGGAACAATCCAATTGTATTTATCTGGACATTAAACAACAAGGTCATTCAAAGCCACCCCAAACAAGCTCTAGCACCACACACACAAAAAAAATGATCACAAACCTCGGAAATAATCCTTGCTCGAGATATAGCATCGTCCCTGAGCAATGTCTTCAATACCTGCCAAATATGGTACGATGGACCACATGAGATCTTACAACTTACCAGAGGAACTCAAGAATATGGCAGAAAAAATGAACGCATCATTTTTATACCTCTGGAAATGGAGATTCAACAAAGTAGCGATTCTTCTTGAGCACAAGTTTCACCTTGCCATAATTTGCAGTAGAATCATGTATAAATTTAATCATTTCTTTGGGAAGCTTGGTTTTGGATAGCTTGTTCAAAACACTTATAACTGTTTCAGTTTCCAGACCAACCGAAACAGCAGCATACAGTGAGTGTGGAGTAAGGTTGTACTCGTGCATAGACTCTGGCCTATTATTGATTAAAAAAACCCACATATCAAACACGTATGTACTGCTGTTCTATCAACTGAATATGACATTAAACTTGAAACTCTCGTTCTTGTACTAATTTTTTTTACCTGCAAACAGGCTCAGCGATGGCGATGAGAAAATCATAAGCTTGCTTGTACAAAGGCGAGAAAGTCTCGAGAAATATGCGGCCATTGCCACAAGCCCACAGAGGGCGATTGGTGTGATCCTGTTTCAGCTCTAATTTGCTAAAATCCTTGGTTTTCCCTTCTGTTTCAGGCGCAAACCTCAATTCATTATCACATAACAATCCAAAAAAAACAACGCTCAAGCACTAACCCTACGGATTGGTAACTCTTTTAAACATTAAAACGAAAAAGAAATTAAATATTTTTGTAAGTAAGCATTACCGTCGTCGTCGTATGCATCATCGCTGCCATATACATCGTCATCTTCCGCAAATCCTTTTCGAGGATCTTCCTGCTGCAAAGGGGGTTAGAAACACGAAATTTAACAGAAAGAGAGAAAAAAATATCAAATATGAACTAACGTATTTTGAAAAGGCCTTGAACTTTTTGAACGGAGGTCTTCCTCCCTTTTCACCTGTGAATTTCAAATTAGAACAGATTATTATTGCATATATTTGATCTCAGAGATGGACTAGAAAATTTGGACGAATGGCGAAGTACCGTATCCCATGATTCCGATGGATTGCGTTAGGGTATGAAATTATTGTTTAGTTCTTGTTTGTTAAAAGGTTTTCTTTCTCTGTGAAACGCTGCGATAATCGAGAACGTTAATGAAAGAGGACTGAATCTGTTTATTTAACATCCATTGCTTCGTTACCGCTAATAAAAACAGCGATGGAGAAGGCGGTGCAGGTCTCGGGTATTTCTTTCTGCACCCCCAACACATTTATCCCTGTACCCATTATTTTTGAAAAATACTATTTTACCCCTTTTAAAAATGACTTCCTAATTATTTTTTCAAAAATTTTCTGCAACACATTTCATGAATTCTGGAATTACCATTCTGGAAATAAAAACAATATACGTTCTACAAAAAATATTTAAGAATGATTTTTTTTTCTGAATTTTTTATTCTATAAACATTTTTCTACTTAAGCATCCCTATTCCAAAATAACTGAAGGTATTTTGGATATCTCGAAGAAGACTTTTTCTTCCTGCACCCCTACATTTTCTAAATCCTGAAACTGGCATTAATATTTTATTTGAAGAAGAACACCGTGGTTATTGGAAATAGGGATCTGGGAGTGTTCTACGGATTCATCAATCCATAACTGAATTTTTTTTTTTCTGGATGAGGGAGTGTTCTAAAAGCAATTTTTACATAAATTATTGATTTTTGGATTGCTGAATCTGGAAGCCTAATTCTGTTACGGATTCATGGATCTGGAATTTTTTTTTTTTAATTACGGATTTCTGAATCCAGAATGCATATTTCTGTTACGGATTGGTGGATCCAAAATACTTTTTTAATGATGAATTTTTTAATGTGAAATGCATATTTTGAATTACGAATTGGTGGATATGAAATTTTACTGGAAATGCCAATCCGAAATTTTTTCGAATTCCATAATCCATAATGCAAAAAAAAAAAAAAAAAACTGTTTAGTGGTTTTTAAAAAATAATTGAGACAATTTGGTCTTTGCATAACATTATGAGGTGCAGGAAGAAACTGCCCTCAAAGAATGGGTGCAGGAAGAAATACCCGCAGGTCTTGGCTCCCCCAACAGTTTGGGCCGGTCCAAAACTTCATTTGGTTATGTGTGAAAATTTTATTAAGCTACATCAATTACTGTTTGAACAAAATTAATGATCTCATCTTAACCACATCACTTTTTTAAATCACATTAAAAATATTACGATAAAATTTGAGGCAAGGGAAATAATAAAATTATTAACATATTGCATTTTACATAACTTATATATTATATTTAGAATTAGAGTAAAAATGTTACAAAATTTGCATACCAGGACATGATTTGGTTTTTTATAAATGTAGGGTAATTGTTTTTAATATTACTTAAATGAACATATTTTAAAAGATTTATAATATTGGACAAATCGTGGTTTGAAGTAGGATTTCAAATAGAAGAACTCGTGGATCTAGTCATACCTTCCAAATTTATTTTTTTATCTTTTTTTCTTAATCGAAATCGTAGATAAAAATATTTTTTTCAATCAGTGTGATTTTTATATTTATTTTTTTTAAGAAATCGTTCATTGAAGTAACATTTGTGTGTTTGATTTTATTTAATTTTGGCTTTGTAAATTTTTTAAAATGAATTTTGAATTTTTTTAACAAAAATTGAATATTAAATTTTGGTTTTGATTTTTCTGAATTAACTTATTGCATTTTTATTTATTTACAAATATTTCTATGAAAAATTATGAATTTGTTTATGCTTTATAATTACGAATATACATTGACATAGTTCATTTCTAACTCTGAAAAACGTCATAAACAATTATATGACAATCGACTGCTACTCGTATTCATAACAAAAATGCATCAAGAAATTCTAAATAAGTAAAAAACATGTCTTTAATATCAAAACAAAGGTCACATTAAGAAAAAAAATATCCTTACAGACAATACAAAATATTTATTTATTTATATATTCCATGTAAGTGGTATTTTTTATTTAAATTATTTGAAAATATAAAATATTTATTTATTTATATAAGAAATGACACAACCAAGATTAAAAAGAACGTGGTTGGAAGAGGTTTGTTTTCCATCATGAGGAAAAGTGTGTTTGTAACTCAAAATACCATAACTCTGATAACCAAAAAATTTCTAAATAAATATGCTCGTTATTTCTTTCCAAATCTTCTTACGTTTTGTTTATAATTCGAACCAAACACTCTTTCGAGCATTGTCTTTAAACATTTTTTTCTTATCTGGATTAAATATTCTATTAATTTTAACAATGTAAACATATTTTAATTTGAGTATTGTATAAAAAATCATTTTATCAATTTTTGCGTCCTTGTTAAACTATTATTTAACTATTATTAAAATTTGAGTTTTTGTTCAACTATTATTTAACCAATGTGTGTTTTAACACAAGTGCCTTTATATTGATACCTTTATTCAATATGTTAGGCACTAGATAACTTTAACTATGCAAATCCCTTTTTTAGTAATAAAAGTGTCAAATTGATGAATCAAATTCAATGAAGTTGTTCTTTCTGTTAAATCAACTTTGGATGTGTGAGTCAATATCCATGAACTTGAGAAAATCTTACAAGTTGAATTACAGCCTCTTGTGAAAACTATCAAAAGTGATGTATAATTATAAAATTTGTGTAATTTTTTAGGTTTAACAAAAATAAAGTATACTCAAATTTATGATAACGAAAGATACAAACACCTAACATCAACGAATTTTTGTTCCTCACTTTTGTGTTTATCTTATTCAAAATTCTTTATGATACCTTTATAATTTACTTCTCCTTGTTTTAGCCTGATATACCTGTAATTGAACAAGTTTGTATGGTTTTCCATATTATTGATTGAGTTCTTAGTTTGTGTTAATGCTGATGTCCTATTCAGCAAACACCTTGTTTGGAAACGACAAGGATGAGCACAAAGCACAGCCACCATTGCAGATTACTTGCAAGGTCATCCCTCATAAAGGGTTACCACTACTGATAAAGGCATCACCATAACTTTCAAGTACATTTTTCTTTATAAATTTTGATATGAATGTTATAGAACAATCTTAACTCTTTTATATTTTTTATGAAACTAGCACAGTAACTTGTGCAACATGCTTTGCACGGTAAGGAAAAAAAATACAAAAAATAATCTAGCAACAAAGTAAAAGAATGAGGGTGAAATTTAATTTGAAAGAGCAAGAAAGTAAAACATAATCCAATTTTGGTATCTCAATTTTTTTTAAATAATAAAAAATGTATTAAATTTAAAAAATATATTTTTGTCATTAGACATTAAATCTGATAGATTAAAATATTTTTTCCACCAAGTTAAAATCGTATATTTTTTAATTTAAAGAACTATTTATTTTTTCTTAAAACATAACAAGAACAGAAACATGTACACTTTAACTTAAAAATTTGTAATTCCTAATAATTGATTAATATATACTATATATTATACAATATTACTTATTTATATTAGACTACTAATAAAAAAGTCAGATGATATTAATAACCTACTAAAGCTAAAGATAAAGATAATAAAATTTCCATGACATAAATTTCAAAACACATTTATAACACACAAAATTATAAACAATTTTTACATGAGGAGAGCATTTACATTTATCTCAACTGAGAAAATAAATTTTATTAATCTTTATATTATTTAAAAAAATTGACTCTAAAAGTAATTCAATTTTGTGAGACTTAAAGTGTGAGATTTCCATTTATATATTTCAATTTGACTAAGTCTTAAGTATGAACTAACAATTCTCTTACTAAGAATTGAACATTTTAAGTCCAATTAGACTTCACAGATATTTATATATATATATATATATAAAATAAATAAATAATGGGATGTTGAAAAGATTGACTTGAAATGTAGTATTTACATTCATTTATGATATAATTATGTGTGCCTACATCATTAATTGATATAATATCTAAAAGATCTAGAACACTATATATAAACAATTATCTTATTGGGAATTGAACCATTTGATTGATAATTTTTTTTTCCATTTGAACAATAGTTGTTGAAAAAGAAATTTGATCAAATAATATCACAAAATTTATAATAAATATATTTACCATCTATAAAGTTTTTTCATGTGAATATTAGTGATTTCAAATAAGAATTGGTATTTGAGAGAATTAAATCTGAATATTTGATCATTAATTAATGTTGTGCTGTTCCCTTAGGCTACATGTTTGTTATGAGTTATTTTTTATTTGTGAACAAATTATCAATTTTATTCTATATTTAGTTAATATTGTTAGTGTTGCAAATATTGTTGTTTAAGTGAATTATATTTCATGTTTAATGAGACAAGTTTTAATACATGAGTCAAGTTTTAATATTGAAAAAAAAAACTTTAAATGTTTTTAAATGTCAACATGAACACATATATTCGAGTAATCATTTCAAAAAATGTATAAGAGTTTGAAATCTTACAACAATTATAAATATTATAAAATTATAATATATAAATAAGAGGTAAAGTTTATATTAAAAATATTTGTTGTGAGGTTAAGTTGTACTTCAAATTTATTTTATAACATGTCACCTCAGTTAAATGTCGGGTTAAGTGGGCATGCACATGGGTCTGCATTGGACTGAATTGGATCGAAGTCATGTTAAGTTGAGTTGGTCTCACTCTACGTGAGCTCTATTTGGATTGGATTGGGTTCACGTTGACTTGAGTAGGTCGAGGTTCACATTGGTCTAAGTTAATCCTAGTCTAGGTTGGAAAAGGTTGGGTTGGACCGAGTTAGACTTAAGTTGGGTCCAAATAGGTTAGGTTAATCAGGTGTAACTTAAACTCCATTGAGTCGAATCCAGGTCAATCTATGACTGAGTCAAGTCAAACCTAAGTCAATTCGAGTTGTGTCAAACTAGATTCATGTTAAGCTTAACCAGACCTACCCTATGTTAGGATGAATCATGTATCCAACTTAGATAATACTTTGTTAGACTAATTTGAGATGGATTGGAACTAAACAGAAACAAAATGTAATAAGACTAGACACATGTTATACTGGATCTGGAATGAAATTAAATTAGGTGAATTCAAATATAATTTGAAAAAACTATACGAACTCAATTTAATATAATTCAAATTAAATTGGAAATTTTTAATTTAATTTCATCAATTTAAAGTGGATTTGAATTTTAAATTTAATGTATTTTATTATATATGAATTGAATGCATATGAATTCCCATCCATGTTCACTCACCTCTGATTCAGTAAAAATAACGTCAAGTGATCACTAAGCAAGATGCCCACCCATCAACATTTATAACTGTATTTTTGTGAGTATTCTATATTATTGAAAAACAGTAATTCGTACAGTATTCTTACATAACTTGTATCACACCTTAGAATGTGATGTTCCCATATCAAAATCATGAATGATATTTTTTTATTCCTTAGTCTAAATGTCTTATAGATATTTTATCTAGTTCATCAATTGTTTGGGTAGTGATTTAATGTGCTTTTTAGTCCTTGAATTTTTTGAGCGTTTATTTTTTTTTAATTTAACTAAATGGGCATTAAAATATATTATATCAAAGAAGAAAACTACGTGAATTAGTACAAAATGAAAAAAAAATGCAGAATTATATAAGTGCATCAAAGTATTTATAGATAAATACGAAAAATTAATTTGATGACTTTTCTTAATTAAATAATATTATTTATTATGGAACCTTCTTTTTCATTTTAGACGGAAAAAGAAAAAAATAATTTGGTTATGATTTTGTGTTGTACCTCATAGTTTAACATGATACCTTTATAGATCAAATTGATTTCTACTTAGGTTGATATTTGTTTTGACAGTTTTGCAAATTTGTTTCCACATCTTTTTTTTTCTTTTTTAAATTCAGTCACTATATTGCATATATTATTCTCATTTAAATGTAACTAATTAATATAAACACCAATATACTATACATTTCGCATTAATCAATTATTACAATCCTCAACCCTAGGTCAAAATGGGTTAAATTACATATTAATCAATTATTAAAATTATAAAATTCTGCAAAATGGGTTAAATTACATTTTGACGTATGATAATTTATCTTGACAATTAATTTTTAATATATATATATATATATATATATATTGTGTGTGTGATAAATCTGTATTAACATTTGATAAGAATTATTGCTAATTTTTTTTAAAGAATCCATTAACAGTGTAAAAGTTTTTAAATATAATTTTTTATTGCAGGTTTAGTCTAATCCGCTGGATACAAAATAAAGTATATTGTCATAACAGGACTACCACTAACTCATTAATTTTGCTCAAAGTATACAAATATTTTGTGCTAACAGTACCAAATCATTAAACTCAAATAAAATGTTGAATATGGGAGATAAAAAAAAAAGTTAGGATGAAAGAAGTTGATATATATGAAAAAAAACTGAAAGACACAAATATAAATTATTTCATTTTCTTTAATGATATTAATTTAAAAGTATTTTTAATTATTTTATTTTATTGTTATATTATTAAGGTCTAATAAAAGGTTCCTTTAAGTTAAGAGGATTATTATTTTTAAATGCAGTTTGTTTTAAATGTAATTGGTAAAATTAAATGATATTAATTAACATAAAACGTTAGTTTTGTGTATAATTAGAGCTCAGACAGATCTCATGCCAACACGGAAATTAAAATGATTGGACAACTTTTTGTACTATTATTAATTATAAATTAAATTTAAAGCATACAAATAAAATGTAAACTAATTATATCAACGCATATCTTCTTGAATAATATTATCCTTAAAAAATGCAAATTAATCATTGAAGAATAGTTATCCTTTATCTGGCTATAGTGTATCCAATAATTATACGCGTTGATTTAGATATTCAGTTAGCTAAGTTTGTAAATATTATTTGTTTAAGAGGGATTTAATATTAGTTATTTCCAAAATATAATTAACTACTAATTTTTTTTAATAATCTCTAAACATATTCAATCACAATACGTAGCATCACGTTTGATGGATTAATTCATAATCCGTGTGAAGATTAAATTAATGGTATTTATTAAGTTTGCATTATCAGGAATAGAAACATAGAATATCGGGTGAATGATCCTCATTTTCCATGATGGAGCCACATATTCTTTATTTATTTCATCTTTATCGATAAAGAAGCAAGGGTCATAAAATGAAAGAAAACGAAGTTTAGGCGTTTGATTAATTGAAAGAAGAGGAAGTGAACGGTTGAGATGCGAGGGAGAATGACGAAAGCTAACGAAGGGGTAAGTGGGGGGAATTTTCAATTTTTCCGTGCAATTCTTTTCTCGTACACGTAAACCTGCTCTGCACTCGCGCACACACACCAACACATCATCGTGTCAAATACCAACGAAAGCAATCACTCGCGCAGTTTCTTCTTCTTCTTCTTCCTTCTCGTCTTCTGTTGCTGAATTTCGATTTCTTAATTCTCAATCTCAAGGTTCCATTCTCCACCGCCACTCCTATCTTTCTGCTGATTTCGGACTCATTACTTGCTCATGTCCCCTCCTCTTCCTTGCTTTTCAGCTCAGCTGTTAGATACTGTGTCGTTTTTGTTTTTTATTTGCTGTACCTAATTTATCATGTTTTCCCCTTCGTTTGTGTCCTGTTCATGCTTGATGACTGCTTCAAAATGAATTCGTTGAACTTTCGCCTGAGATTTATCTATTTATCTGTAACGGTTTCTATCAATCTCTGTTTTCAACTTTCAAATTAATCGCGGCCTGCTCTGATCGTTTTGCCTAGTGTTTACTTTCTATTTAAAATTTAGTAATAGGTTTTGATGAATTGGATTGCGTTTCGGAGAGTTAGGTATTATTACTCTTTTCGGTGAGGTAGAGTGATTTCCACGCACGATCGTGAATTTGCGATAACTGAATGGGTTACCGACTCTCGTGATTGCGTGCGTCCGTGCGTGGTTAGAGTGAAATCGCGTTCTCATGATAATTAACTTTGTGAAGGGATTGTGCATGCATATGGTGATGAAGGTGAATTATCCACCCGGTGTGCGTGTGTGTTTGGGGGGGTTAAATTTACAATCATGGTCTTTATATTAATTAATTAATTATCTGAAAGGGGTTTGCATGTATATGCTGATGAAGGTGAAATGATGCACTCAGTAGCTATAATTACTTTTGGATGCTGGAGATAAGGCGTTATGGGCGGTTGCTGTTGCTGTTGTTCTTCTAAGGAGACTGTGTTGAGCGCTCCACCTGCCTACTATTATGTCAGTATACTTTTCATGATTGAGTTCTGTGCTTTTACTTTATTTTATTTTTAGCTTTTGCCTAACTTTGCTTTTCTGAGAAGGGTTTGATTTATTGTTGCCGGACATGCATCGATTTCACTGTTTTGCGGTTAGAAAAGTTTCCAATAATTAATATTCAGTGCTTTCTTTCTCTTCAACAAAACCGAAAAGGAGGGAAACATAGATTGTGTGATAGACAGATTTGGCACGGAAGATGCTTGTAAGTTGGTTTGCCACCTACTGAGGGAAGGTGTAAGAGTGTTCTCAATGAAGTCTGTTCGTGTGAGAAAGGAAACTGATAATAAGTGAAGTTGATTAACATACAGTCTTCCATTTATTAGAAAGAAACATATAATTGATCCTCCAGTGATAGCTGAATGTCATCAGTTTCGTCTTTTGAGGAACTAACTAATATGATGTCACTTTGAGGACTAATTTAGTGTCCTAATAACATTGATAGACTAGTATGTTGTGATCATAAAGGAAGGATGAACCATTCGACCTATTAATGCAACGCCTCACTCTTAGAGGACAACAATGAAAATTCTTCTCTTGATAAATAAATCAGATCGTATAAGGTGGAGCTTTTTAATGTTTTGTTCAATGAGATTTTGAAGTCTGTTTCAAGTAACTGAGTTTATGATTGTTTTCCGTTGTTTATTGTCTATGGCTGTGATACCAAAATGTTATAACATTGCTTCATTTTCTGCATTCTCTTCTCAGCAGTATCCAAGAGCCTCAGAGGAGCATGTTCCTCTATCATCTCACCAGGGTGCCGCTTCTGCTTTCTCTGGGCGACTCTTGGTTGATACTAATCTAGATACTTCATCTCCTGATACTTATAGACCTCCTCCTGCTCCTATCCCTTTCAATGTTACTTTTGGTACCACTCAAACTCCACCTGTAACTCAAGAAATTCGTAGTGACAAGAATAATGCATCGTTTCATTCCACAAATTCTAGTACAATTCAAGAACAAGTATCTGGAGACAATCATGGGACCCCAGTTAAGATGGAAGAGCTGAAGGAATCAGAATGCAAAGTTCAGACTGATCTAGAGCTAGATTCTGCTAAGGATTCTGAAATTGAACTTGCTAAGTCAGGAAAACCTGTAGTTTTAGTAGAAGAGGAGGATACATGCCCAATTTGTTTAGAAGGTGATGTTTTCTTAGCTCCTTTTTAAAAAAAATTCTAGCTGATACTATTAATTATAATTAGGCCATTTATTATGTGACAGTTATTCTGTTTTGGGTTAAAATTGAATACTGATGATGGATGTATATTCTTTTATCCTCGCAGAATATGATGCAGAGAATCCAAAACTTGCAACACAGTGTGACCATCATTTTCACCTTGCATGTATTCTGGAATGGATGGAAAGAAGTGAAACATGCCCTGTGTGCGATCAGGTTTCTCCCAATAATTCCCAACTTCTCATCTATCTTTTGATCTTTTTGAATATGCCCTTATGAATATTTTTTGATCTTTTTGAACAATTCCGTATTTTTCTAATGCAGGATTTGGTTTTCAACCCTCCCATTGAATAATACATGTCAACTTAGGAGTTCAAATATAGTGTGTAGTGTTTGAGGAGCGAGATTACAAAGTCATGACTTAAATATGGTAGCAACCCGAGTTTATGGTGGCTGTATTTGGATTGTTTCGTTTTCTTTGTTTTCTGGGCTTATTCCATTTTTTACTCACTGTCCCCTGCGTTGCAGCACACAGGAAATTAAAGGAAATATTCTCTCTTTTATAGTTTTATCAATTAGGATGTTTCAAAGTGATATCTGGATATTACATCCGAAAACAACGACCAATATGATTTCTCTTGGTGTGGATTGTAAGACTTTTGTTACATTGTCAAAGAATGGTAGGATGATCTCTCTCTTTCGTCTTTTATAAGTTGGGAATAGGAGTAATTTTTGTTTGAGGTATTACTTTACATTGTATATTTAAGGCTTAAATAAGTTCTAGGTCATTTTGGATTTTTGTTTTGAATATTCAATTAAGTTTACTTCAAATTGGGCACTTAATAAATTAATATTTTTGTTTAAGTTTCATACATTTGCTCGAGTCATTTCTACTCTCCACGTCTTTGTTAAGTTATCCCATGTATCAGTGTTGAATAATTTTATTACCCGCATTAACATGAATAATTTTATGATAAAGATATTCAGGGATATATTTTAATAATTTAAAAATAAAATAATGATAAGGCTTAAATAAGTTTCAAGTGTTTAATAAATATGAGTTTTTTTAATTGAGTATCGAATAAAATATTTCACACTTTTGTAAGTATCTAATAATTTTTGTAGAAGGTCTATGTGATGATCACGTTGTTACATTTATGAAAAGATAGATGATAAGAGCTTAGAACAAAGATAAAAACTTAGTTTGAAAGGACAAAAAACGAATTAAGTTCTTATGATTGAGTTCACAATGTATGAGATATAAACATCTTTTACAACTTAAACATGATGGTTATACTAGTGTATAGGATTAGATATATCCTTGATTGACTTCAATACTAAAAAAAGTGAGTGTAATCCCTAATAATGCAACACTTTATAATTTGCCTTTATATCTTGTTTTTATTTATTCTATCAATGAAGTGTTTTATTTATTATGTGTTGATAAAGCTCATAAAATAGTTTATTTAATGTTTTTTTTTAACTATCCTTTATGTATTGTTCTTATTAGTAACGACAATAATACACTAATAATAATAATGCATTAAGATTAAAATGCGAGTGGGCAGATGAAGACTGATTCTTACAAAAGAAATATGATTCTTATATAAGAAATTTGTTTTTTAATACCATTAAACATTGTATGAAATAAGGTGATTATAAAGTTGGTAATTGGACATAAAAACAAATTGTTGAAAGGGATGTGAGTGATCTAAATAATATTTGTCCCTCCTTCATAAGATGAGTGTGGGTCCTCTTGATAGAATGAGACAATTATGCATGACTTTGCTAAATGAATCAATATAAGATATTTACTTCATTTGTTTTAATTTTTTCCTAATATTAAAAAACAAATGATTGGGCTATACAAGGATGACATGATATATGCTTTTTGCTCAATTATGGCATTTGGGCAAAGGGATTAAGTTACACATAGACACGTATCATCAAAATGTTATGTTGAATTATAATATATTCTCAATATTGGGTAATAGCAATGCTTGCAAGTGCAAATGGAAGATTGTTGATTTATGCATTAGATATTTTGAGGTTCATTGTAATTAAAACCTCTAGGATTAGACACTTAAAGCAAGATACCATTTATAAGCAAGATAGAGTAATAAAAAAAGCTTGTTATTTCTCTGAGCTTGATACTTGAAAGTAAAGGTCATAAAATGAGTAGTTTTTGTGCACTTAAAAAACTCTAACAAACAAGTATTAAGAAGATTTACAGAAAATTATATTCTTAAAATAGAAAGTCCTAATATTGATAAAAATGTTTGTATCCAAGAATAACTATTGGAATATTTGGACACATTGCAACCCAAACTTTGAAATAAACATCAAAAGTTTCTCATCGAATATTTAAATTTTCATCAACTTTTCTTTGAATAGGTGATTTATATTTTTTTCAAAAACACATTTTGGAAAAATAAATTAAAGGATCATTAAAACTATTTTGACAAAGAGTTTTGTCTATTGAGCTACTTAGGAGGTCTTTTTCGTGGGAGTATGTGAAAATTTATTGGTGTTTTATCTGCGTTTCTGGAAGTTCAGACTGGTGTGGTTGCTGAGTTTTATGAAGTTATACATGCTATAGAGGAAGGTCAAAAGATGGAGCTTACTAATGTTTGACTTAAATATGATTATGCTTTGGTTTGTGTTGCGTTTACTGATAGAACTAATATTTCATGGATGTTTCCTAATCAATTGAATACTTGTTTTAATTACTGTAAAAAAAATCAGGTTTAGGGTTACTCTTATTTTTTCGTGAATAAGTTGACTAATCTAGGATTTATTCATAAAGAATAATTTCATTGGTATAATAGGTTTTTATCTAGTTTATTTTTAAAATTCTTTACGAATAAGTATAGTATACTGATGTATCGTTTTTTAAAACATATTAGTTTTGATCTAGTCCCTACATATTTTTTATGTGATGGCAGATGATTGTTGCTACTTGAGGTGTCAACCTGTCAAATTGTATAATGATACCTAAGATTAAAGCTTTTATAAAAAAAAAAAAGAAGCTCTAGATATACAAACCATTTTTTCCATTTTTAGATATTGTTTCTTGTTTCACTCATCTAATCTAAATATTATTTGAAATAAGTCAAGTAATGTTTCTTACATTTATAACCCATGTAATTAAATAAGTAAATATTCATAAGTAGAAAAAATTCATATATCCGTGAAATTGATAGTTATAATGAAAGCATAATAAAATAACAACTAAGCACTTTCGATATAACTAAATATTTTTACATTTTTAGTACTTCAACATTTTTTTTATTAGAAAAGATAACACCCAATTAGTTAAAATGTCTGTCATATACATCAAAAATCAAAATATGTCAAATTTTTATTATTGAGCTCTTTAAATATATTATCTCCTACTACTTTATTGAATTTTTTTAAAATCTTTTTTCACTTAATTTGCATCTATAATTGATAATAAACTATACTACTAAAGTTTAAAAAATATAAAAGATGATAAATTACTCCTGACCACTTTGATAAATAAAAAAATCACATATCTTACACTAGTTAATTGTAATAGTTTGATTTAGATATTCAATAAAAAAAATACAAACTATCATTCACATTATTTACCTCTAAATTATCGTCGTACTTAATATAGTTAAATAGATAATCAAGCTTAATAATACATAAGAATTAATAACAATAGTTTGAACATACTAGTCTATTGATTTACATATTTCATATTTTTATTGAACAAAATAAACTACAAGAAAATCATAAAATATAAACTAATTTTTAGTGACAAAAAATAATTAGTTGTTAATGACTAAATTAAAGATCATTTTAGATACTAAAAAAATTTTGGTTTCTAAATTAATTTCTATTATTGTTAAATATAAATTGGTATCTAATTAATAACAAATTTAGAAACTACATAATAATTGGTATTTAAATAATATTCAAACCTATTTTGACAACCCTACCTATTATTGAATAAGAGTGATATTTTAATTTTCAAATATTTAACCTTTTGAATATTCGTCTAATTCAATATTATATATTAACAAAATACATCAACTATATCTTGGGAAGTTTTCAAATATTAATACTTCTTTTGTTCTTTCTATGTATTCAATGAATTTTTTTATCTTTAAAAATAATTAAGGCCATATTATTTACCATCATTTTTAATTCTATTATCATTTCAAAGTGATTTATTAATATTTTATACACTAAATTTTAAAATTTAAATCTCTTTTCATTATATCAACTTGAATTTTTTCCAACTTTAAAATTTGATGCAATATAATGCACTATATCAAATTAATAGATGTAGAAACATTGTACTTTGATTCTGTATTTCTATTATTTATTCTCAACGTATGAAATTATTTATTCTTAATTAATTTCTTTCTATTTATTAAATTAACTTTTTACTATTATTGATGAAAATATTTATTGATCTATAATATATGTAAATTTTTTTTATAAAATATATATCAATCCAATCAATTTAAATATTTTATCCAATAAATATCCATAAAAAATTATTGATTAGATTGTGATTCTAGTGAATTGGCTTATTGATAATAAATATTCACTGTTATAATTTATTAATAATTTTGTTATTGTTGAATAATAATGGTATTTCTATTTTAAAAACTATTTAAACAATGTTATATAAATATTCATATTTTAAAGAAATATATATTTAAGAAGAAAGTAAAATTTGATGAAAGAATATTTAATTCGATATCAATCTTCCATTAAATAAGTTTTTTTAAAAATTAAAAATAATATGTGATATTTCAATTATTTTTAACATACCAACTTATTATTATGTTATAAACTATATAAATTGAGATTAAAAATTTATTATTAAAATTCAATATTCAACTTAATAAATAATAAGTTTAACTCAATAGATAAATAATGATTCTGACTCAACCTATTAAATAATAAGTCATGTTAAACCTATTAAATAATAAGAGTCAACCTAACCTTAACTGTAAAATAATTGGTCAGAATCAATTTAATCTATTAAATAATGAGTCTCAACCTAATCTTAACAATTAGTTTAACAAACACTCTGTTAACTTATTTAAATATTCTATTCACTATATATTTAAATTTACAAACATGTATTAGAAAAAATCCAAATACAACTTTAATGGGTTGGACTTGGATAACCCTAGTCCAACAAAAATTCACATAACCATATATATATATATATATATATATATATATATTAATGTTGTAACATTTTTCATAAATATGTTATTTTAAATACAAGTCAGACCTATTTATCATTTAGCCATAATTCATTAATACTTTATTCACTAAATCCTAAATCTCTTCTCATTATATCAACTTAAATTTTTTCCCAACTTTGAAATTTGGTGCACTATAATGCACTATATCAAATTAATAGACAAAAATTGTATACTGATTCAAATAACGTATTTATATTATTTATTCTCAAGGTTCAAAAGTATTTATTCTTAATTAATTTTTCTATTTATTAAATTAAATTTTTACTATTATTGATGAAAATATTCTCTATTGTAATTTATTAATTTTTTTATTATTGAAGAATACTGACATTTCTATTTTAAATATTGTTTAAACAATTTTAAAAAAATATTCATATAAAAAAATACATATTTAAGATAGAAGTAAAATTTGATCAAAGAATATTTCCTTTAATATGAAACTTAAAAATATTTAAAATTCATACAAGAAAATTTAAATACAAGTCAGAACTATATCAAAAAATTTACTATTATTGATGAAAAATATTTCCTATTATAATTTTTTTTTTATTATTAAAAAAATACTGATATTTTTATTTTAAATATTATTTCAACTATTTTAAACAGATTTGATGAAAGATTATTTCATTCCATTGCATATAGTTAGTTTTTTAAAAATAATAATAAGTAATATTTGACTTTGACTTTTACATAATGCATATACAAAATTATTATTATGTTATAAATTAGATAAGTTGATATTAAAGATTCATTATTAAAATTTAATATTTATCAGAATAAATAATGAGTTTAATAGAATAAATTAAATAATAACTCTGATTCAATCTATTGAATAACTTTTGACACTTTGTTTTAGTAAAAACTAAATTCAACTTATTTAACTGTTTTATTCACTGTATGTTTAAATTTTTAAATTTGTATTCAAACAAAATTCAAATACGTACGATTTTAGTGAGTTGTACTCGAATAAGTCTAATTTAACAAAAAATCACAAACTTAACCTATAAAAAAATTGGTTAAATTCAACTTAATCTATCAAATAATAAATATGATACTTTTTTATGAGTTAAGTTGAATTCAATTTATTTAAATATTCTATTATTGTATGTTTAAATTTATAAACTCGTATTCAAAATTAATTCAAATACAAATTTAGTGAACTAGATCGGACAAGTCCATCCAAAAAAATTCACAAATCCTATATATATTAATGTTACCATCTTTCATATATGTATTATTTTTCATGAATGGAGGAAATACATGTTTCACTCAAATCAAACTTCAACATAATAAATTTTTTAAAAATAATTAAAATAAAAATGTGTAATATTTGACTTTTACTTCTACAAAATGTATCTCAGCTTATTATTATTTTACAATTTAAATAAGTTGAGATTAAAGTTTCATTATTAAAATTTAATATTTAACTTAATAAATAAAGAGTTTAAATCAATACATCATGTAATGACTTTAAGTCAACCTAATAAATAATGAGCAGGTCAACCTATAAAATAATTTAACCTATTTAAATATACTATGTAGTTTAAATTTATAAACTCACATTCAAACAAAATCAAAATATAATTTTAGTGGGTTGGGATAGGAGAAGCTCAACCCAATAAAAATTTACAAAATTCTTAATATTAGCATCTTTGATAGATTGTTATTTTAAATACAAGTCAGTTATATTTATCATCTGGACATAATTTATTAACCCTTTATATTCTAAATTTTAAAATTTAAACCTCTTTTAATTGTACAAGTTAAATTTTATTCCAACTTTCAATTTTGATGCAATATAATGAAATTAATAAATGTAGAAACACTGTATTTTGACTCAATTAATGTATTTTTATAATATATTATGAAGGCTCAAAAGTATCTTCTTGTAATTAAATTATTTTTATTTAATGAATTAATTATATGCTGAAAGTTTTCACTATATAATAAATGTGGTTTTTATTTTTATAAAATATATATTAATCTAATCAATTTAAATATTATATCCAAATTAAATATTTAATTTCATTATCTATTCAAAATTAATGATTAGATTGTGATTTTATGAAAATATTCACTGTCATAATTTACTAATAATTTTTTACTGTTGAATAGTAATGATAATTCTATTATAAAAATTATTTAAACCATTTCAAATAAATATTCCTATTTTTAGAAAATACATATTTCATTCGATATCACAAACTAATCTAAAAATAATAATAATATTATGTAATATTTGATTTTTACTTTTATATAACTGTACCAACTTATTATTATTTTATAAATTAGATAACTTGAGATTAAAGATTGTTTATTAAAATTTAATATTTAACTTAATAAATAATAAGTTTAACTTAATACATCAAATAATGAGTCTAACTTAACCTATTAAATAATGAGTCAAAATAAACATATTAAATAATAAATTTATGGATAAGCCCGGTCCAACAAAATTTCACAAACCCTGGGTATATTAATGGTATCATTTTTGATAGACATGATATTTTAAATACAAGTCTCTCTAATGTTTCAAAGAGGAGGAAGGTAAGGCAAACAGAGTCCTGAGATAAGAGGGGGCTTTTATTTCTCTAATTTGCCCCTTTGTCACGCGTTCGTGTGTTTGTCATCAGCTTCTCAAACTCGGTCCTTGTTCTATGGTGTGTTTCTTCTACAGCTTCTCCTGTTTTTACCACTGATCAATGCTCCATATTATCAGGTTTCAGGTTTCATCTTTGATCTTGTCTCTCGCCTTTGCCTTTCATATGATTATGTGATGCCCTCAACAGCCAGCCAAAGACCAGATCACTAGGTAAATCCGTCAACCGCAAATGGTTACACCCATTCTCATGTTTTTCCCGATTTTGTGCATTCAGATCAATTTATAACCAGTTTCTGTAATGGTTCTCTCTTGACAAGCTTTTACTTCTGTTAGTTGTAGCCTGGTTGTGTGATCAAAGCTTAGAAGATGGCAACCTAGGATCGTTTTTGTGTATTTTCTATACCCTTGATTGTTAGCCTTGATATATCAAGCATTGAAGTAGGGGATCGAAGTTCATGGAACAATGCTCAACATTCTCAAATGGGCCTTCTTTAGACCTCCTTGGAGTTCAAACAGTTGGTGAATTTTCTGGAAATGGTTGTTGTCTTGGAGAAGACCATGTTGATAACGGTGCTCACCATGGTAAACTGACTCAAAAAGGCCTGTTCTATGAACTTCTCCCTCTTTATCTGAAGGATAATTGTTCCCAAGTTGGTGCTCGGCCTTTGCTGGTTTTGGTCGATGGACAACAGCTCGATTTGTATAAACTGTTCTCCCTTGTGAAGGATAGAGGTGGATATGCTAAGGTTTCGAAAAATGGATTGTGGGGTTCTTTGACTAAGGAATTGGGTTTGAACCTTGAAGTTTATTCACCAGTGAAATTAGTGTACGCCAAGTATCTGAATGATTTTGAAAGGTGGCTCAAGAAAACTTTTGAAGAGAAGATTTTAAAAAATGGGAATCATGGGTGTGATTGGGGTTTGAAGTGGTTGCCAATGGATATAGAGAAAGAGTTCAGAGGCCTGTTATGTCTAAATTCAAAGAAAAAAGCTGATGATGAACTTTTCAAGTCAAAATCAAATAAAAAAAAGAAAAACACTGATTTGGCTAACCACAAGAATGGTAATAATCTATTGGACACCAAAGATCAAAATAATAAATCTGAGGATGTCCAACACATTGAAGGTGACAATAATGAAAAATCCTGTAATGGAATTAAGGACAATCCTGCAACCTTGGGTGCAGAATGTGCTGACAAGGAATATAACCCTCGCAAACGCAAACGGGATGCATTCTCCGGCATGATAAACTGGATGAAGGATATTGCAAAACATCCTCTTGTTCCTTTAACTCAACCGATACCAAAACCATCAAAGTGGAAGGAGTATAAAGGCCGGGACTTTTTTGGTCAATTTCTGAAGGCAAGACTGATTCTGTCACCGAGAACGCATGAAGAACCCAACAGTGGATTGTCTTCTTTGCAGGTATAAACATCAATGCCCAAAATTAGCTTATCCATATAATTTTTGCTTGTCATTTCATCTCCTGAAGCATATCAGCATCCTTTGCTTGAATGTGTAATTATCATTTTATTTTATCTGTTAGGCATTACAGCATGCTTAATTCTTCCTAGGTAATAATTACTTGATCTGATTCCATTAGTTTGTTTCCTATATCAACTGTGCATACCTTCCAAATCTTAGCTTGCAAGTCAAGTTGTCATAAACTCATAGTGCCTGTATAGACTCATAATCTCATTAGAGTTCATCATATCATATTGATAATTTTAGAAAACCTATAAATGATGTACATTCATGAACTTAATACTTCTGATCATAGTTATCAGAATCTTGTGATTCACGATCTAAATTTTATAATTAGATACATTTTGGCTATCTATCTATTTGTATCACAAAATGAATCTTACATGATAAATTGACGAATCTATGTAATTTGGTGTCACGGATATGATTCACACAATTCAACTATTTATATGCTTTTACTTTTTTTATCAATTCTTATGAAAAGAAAAATAAGCAGTCTTGTGAACTTAAATTTTTAAATGATTAAATTTTTTTCAGTTTTAATCAACTAGTTAAAAAAATATTGTATTATGAAGTTTCCTTAAAGAACATTAAATGCATTATTGAGTTTGCTCCAAAGAGAGTAAGCTTTAGCATTATGGTAAGCATGCTGTGATGACCCTGTGATCATGGTTTCAGGATATAGACCTTTTTGCTCATATTGTTGCGTTGCCTACACCAGCCACTTTTCAAACTTTACAATGCTGTGAACTGTGTGCAATAAGAACTTATCATTAAGGATGTGGAAGTCAATTTCACACCCATTACCCATATGCATGCTTACTTAATCAAGTATAAATGGGTAAACCTATATTATTTGTTAAGCCATTTAACTTTACAAACACTAATGTTGTTAAACGGTGGCACCATGGCAGTCATGGAGGAATGGCATGGTGGATTTTTTGCCAAGCACAGAGTTCACATTAAAATAAAAGGGATATTTTCTTAATAAATTACAAATAATGAAGAAAGAAAGCCTGGATTCATAATCTAGCTTCGATATAAATTGCATTTAGATTTTCTTGTTTAAATTTTGTTTGTTTTTTCTTTTTCCTATTTTACTTTTTTGAACATCGTGCTTTGAATATGACTATTGTGTTATGTGTAAATACTTGCTATGTTTATCTGCTGGTACCATTCTTTGGGTTAATGGATGTTAGGTTGCAGCCTTCAAATCTGTTTTATTTCTTGTATGATGCTGATTTTAGTTTGTTGATGGGTTATTTTGTTTAAATGTGTAATAACTTATAGACAAGTTGTAAGCTACTGATACTTTGATGGTTTGGTTAAATTACTAGTTATAGTCTACTGTTAAGTAAACTGGTTATAAATGTATTGCAGATGTTATGAAATGTCATACCAATATCTCGTATACAATCATTCCATATCTTGTTCTTTTTTATGTGGTTTGTGCTCTCATGTTCATCATAATAAACTCAGTTCGGTTTCTTTCATTTTTTTTCTCTTTTTCTCCAAAGTGACATTCAGTACCGCAGAATATAGCTGGTTATATAGTAGTACAATAATATTTTTTTGGAGCTTGGTAGATACTTTGAAGTCAAAAGTGAGTTCCAATGTCTTTTTTCCATTTCAACCACCAAGTTTGTATCCTATGTGTGGCAACTTTTATTAATTTTTCCATCATCATTTTATAATATTGATTCTAGATAATCTAACCTGAAAGAAAAAACCCTTAGATTCCAATGTCTATCTCCAAAGCTCGTGTTTATAGTTAAGTTCTTCCCTTGATTCCTTAACCAAAATTTCATTTTCAAAAAACCTGCATTTAGATTTAATCTTTTGTGCATCCCTAGAAAGCACATCCAATACCAAATTAAACATACAAGGACTCAAGGTTGAATCATGATGTGAATCTATCCTCACTAGGAAGGCCTTAGTTTTAGCTTTAAGAGTGCCCCATTTACCCTATCAAATGTTTGTCTTGAATAACTCATATAGTCAGTAAACACCTTTCTTTCCTAAAACCTTCTACAGTACTTCTATAGTAGGCCTTCATAGCATAAGCACAAATTGATTCTTTGCAATCTAATCTCTCATGTTAATCTATTGGTCAATCACCTTTTCCAATAATGTAAGTGATGGGCCACCCAATGTTGGGCTTACCGGGCCTATTGTTAGGAGTTAATAAAGAAGAGGAGGATGAGAGTAAGAGGGGAATTGGAGGGAGAGCATGGCAGAATGAACAATTGGCTGGGGGATATAAGAATCAAAAAGAGCGAGGGAGAATCTAACTGTTGGAGATCCCACATCGACTAGAGATTAAAGCATTTCATTCTTTATTTTTGTTGCTGGTTTCCATCAATGACTCTTTAAGTTTTATCCCTTTATGGTAAACACAATTCTGAATATCTCCCTTGTTTTAGTGAGTCAAATGATATTCTGCTCCATTTTATTATTATTTTTGTTTTCTTTAATTATTCTTATTAACATTTGTACTTCTTTTTAGTTATTATTTTTTAGTATTATACTGCTACCCTTTTCAATTTTGTTTTCTTGATTATACTTAATTATTTTATTTCTGTTACTTTTTTTAATTATTCTTTATTTTGTTTATTTCTGTCTTTCAACTCTGTTTTCTTTGATTATCCTTTATTCCGTTGATTCTTTATTCCTTTTTTTTAATTTTTGTTGTCTAATATTTAATTATCCTTTTTAATATTTGTACTACCACCTTATTTTTAAGTATTTTGTACTTCTTTTCTCTCCCCGTTTGAATAGCCTTTTCTACAATGGTTGACATATTTTGTTATATTTAGTTTTTTTATTTATTTCTGTTGTTTTTTAGTTTCTATACAACCACAGACCCATGCATATGTACTTATATATTATTTTTATTGTCTGTTATGGCTTTTGCCATAGGTTGCGCCACACCACCATCTGTCCATCTATATATACGATTTATGATACGACATAATGGCATTTGATCCATGTAACTGACATTTCCTAGTGAGACCCATATGCACAAGATCAAGCTGTATCTAATGCTTATAATTTCTCATAACATTGATCATAAACTCCTCAAGCAATCACTCCAATTTATATTACTTAGGTATTGAAATAGAAGGACATGCTTCTACTAGAAGACAAGATCTTAGTGATATATTCATTTTCATGCTATGTGGAAAAGTATGTTCAATTTATGGAATTATATGTTTTGCAGAAGCAGAAGATGCATCCTGTCATTTACGAGGATCATGTTGCTCTTGGTCGCCAGGCTACAGGAAAATCGAGATGCAATGAGAGGCTGCCTTCCTCTGTTAAAGCTTGGTCATGCTCTTGCTGCAATCCATGTTCTCACAAAGGAAATACATTGGCAGGTTCACATGATAAGGTGGCAGAAAAATGTCCTCATGAGAAAACATCTGAAACCCTAGATGTATTGACTGAAAAAGCAATGGCTGAATCATCTGGGGACGAGTTTCTTGGAAAGCAAGTATCTGTAGGCCCTCGTTTTCAAGCTGAAATCCCTGAATGGACTGGTGTAGTTTCTGAGAGTGACTCTAAATGGCTGGGCACACAAGTATGGTCTTTGAAACAGGGCACAGAACCTGCTACTGAAACAGATATTGGAAGGGGAAGACAAGAGAAGTGTAGCTGCGAACATCAAGGTTCTGTTACGTGTGTTAGATTACATATCGCTGAAAATAGGGTGAAATTGAAGCTTGAATTGGGTTCTACATTTTACCATTGGGGATTTGATCGAATGGGTGAGGAAGTTTCACTTCAATGGACAACTACAGAAGAAAAGAGATTTAAGGATATCATGAGGTCAAATGCTCCCTCTAAAATTAAATACTTTTGGAACAATGGATTCAAATACTTTGCAAACAAGACAAGAAGACACTTGGTGAGCTATTACTTCAATGTGTTCCTCATTCAACTAAGAACCTATCAGAATCGAGCGACCCCAAAGAATATTGATAGCGATGATGAAGTAGAGTTTGGATATTTGAGCAAAGGTTTTGGGATGGAAACCATCGAGGGTCCTGATGATGATTTCCTGGAGTGTTCTAAGAACGAGCAGTACATTAATTTTGATTAGACAAGATTAGTGTAAATTTGATAATTGGATCTGAGCCACTTTGAGCTCGAGAATTTTTTTTCCTGAGACACTTGTATAAGACTCTTCCTCCATGATCTCTGGTGAATGCATTACTTATACTAGCAAATTTTTTGTATAATATAGGGAGGTAGATAGAGAGAAAAGAACCAGGCTGTGTAGTTCTTAGTTTTGGAACTTGGAAGCAAATATGGACATGTGTTCGAGTCATTTCTGGCCATAATGAAGAACTTGCCGAGGCTGCTGTTAATCTTCTTGGAGGCTGCACTGTTAGTGCTGTAAACTTAGTGTTGTTTACCCCGAGGTAGTGTTTGCAATGTTATATTTCTAGTCATTATTTTGTAAATTGAAATTATAAATTTTTATTTATGATTTTTTTTCGGAATTGAACCACCTTTTGTTTGAAGTATGGGCTGGTGAATGTGATTTTTTTTTTGTCTAATCTCACTTATAATTCACAGAAAATGTGAGAGAACTAAGGGGAATGCTTCTTCTTTTTTTTCCTCAGAATTAAAAATTCGTGGGATGAATGTGTTTGATTGTGCATTTTGTTTCTTATTTTATTGGTCTTATTTCCTTGTTTTGTTGTCTGGTTATAACAATTGAGTCTTCTTTCTAAAACAAATATAATCACTTCCATCATTTCTTTTTCCTTTCTCTTATGAATTAGACAGAATCATGTTTTTGGCCTTCTGTTGAATAATATTATTTTTATGAACTATAATTTATGTTTTTTAATATTAAATAAAAATTGTTTAATGGCAAAATTTATTCGTTTTAGTTTAAAAGATTATCAAGAGTGTTCTCAATTCATACTATTATTACTCCTACCAAATATTGAATTGGTGTTTTTTCAATTTAAGTAAAAAATCTTAAAAAAAATTAAAGCTGCCTAAAAATAAATTTAAATTGTAAAATAAATACATACAATCGGCAGCTATTTAAATAAAATCTTATATATATATATATATATATGTATATATATGGAAAAATATTTAAATTATACAAATACATATAATTAATTTTTTTGTTTAAAAGGCAAATTAAAAAAATCTTTTTTTACAGTACAATTACAGTTGATGTTCTTCGTGATTACAAATACAACATTATATAATGATCCTCATTACTTTTATTATTTGTTAGATGATAGTGTAATAAATCATTAACTCAAATTAAAATGAAGATAAAAAAGAACTGATAAAAGGAAAAACTTAAGTAAACAAAATTTCAATACTTCTTTTTTTCTTACAGTAAAAAAAACGAATTTTTCTTTAAATATAATGAGTAAACAAAAAGAATGCAACTCACAAGAAATTTCAAAAGGAAAATGTATTCTCTCTCTGCTTCCTATTTAAAAGACCATTTAAAACAAATTGCTGTCTTTCTGTAAGATTTAGTTGTAATTAAATTATGTATTAATTATTTTTCTAAAATTCTCTTAATTAATTAAGATGTTTTTACTAAAAAATTAATAATTTTTTTAAAATATTAAATATATTTTTAGTTACACAACTTATTTTAGTTTTTTTTTTAAATTGCAGAAATTAGTCATAAAAAACATAATTATTCTTTAGTCGTTTAAAAAGACTTAAATATGTATTTAGTTTCATAAAATGAGTGAGTTTTAATTTAAATTCTATATTAATATTTTATTTGTTTT
Organism: Phaseolus vulgaris; assembly: GCF_000499845.2. NCBI lineage: Eukaryota > Viridiplantae > Streptophyta > Magnoliopsida > Fabales > Fabaceae > Phaseolus > Phaseolus vulgaris. The sequence goes on along the minus strand of NC_023758.2, from coordinate 45,989,973 downwards.
TTATTCTTTTAAAATTGAAAATAGTTACTTTTGATTTTTAGTATTATGATACTATTAACTATAATGTGTTGAATAAAACATCTTGTTTATGCGTTCAATAAAACATATCATATTATGTTGTGATATAATAGCAATATGTGAAATTCTAAAAAGGAATTAAAATTAGTATAATAAATATTGCTTATCTATCTTAAAATTGAATACTAAGAATTCAAAATAGTCCTTTTTTTATATTCTTTATCATTTTCTAGTCCTTCACTTTGTATTATCAGAGATCAAAGAAATTATTAATTCTAAAAATAAGGAAGAGTTTAAAAATGTTTATTGAAAAATCTTTTGCAACCTATTCTAATTAGACACAAAATGAGGTTGTAAAATCGTAATGGTGTTAGAAACAAGTTTACAAACTTTTTTACAAATTCTTAAACCAATGCCTTAGAAAGGTCAAGTAAGAGAGATAAAAAATAACTAACACTCCAAGTTTTGTATTGATTATCTATTCTGGTTCTATTCAATTCTTCTTTACATACTCTAGAAGGTTCTATTAATATCAAAAGATTAGAAGTATTGTTCTTCATCATTTTCTATTTACAATAGTACATAAAGTCTTTTCATAGGTTATATGCTCTCTTTTAAGATTAAAGATTTAAAGATTGAGTACACAAAATATATTTTTAGGTTAAGTTGGCAAAGTTTCTCTAGACTATATAACAATAAGTTGTTTAGTATTTCCAAGAAAACTCTCACTGAGGGAATATAATAAATGAACATTCTTTATTTCAAGAGTCTTAACTTCACTGAATGAAGAATTTACAATTACGAGATCTCTCCAAAGTTTGGTTTGTAAGTGCAATCGATTTACATGTCCATCAAAACGTTTAGTATGAACAAAATTGTAGACACTCAAAGAGTTTAGTATGTACTTGATAGCTGTCATTTTGCTGTCAAATTAATATGATTCTAGCGTAGACTTGTCTAACACTAGAGAGATGATAGTATAATTGTGGACAAATGTCTCCAAGTCGTCTCCCAACGAATCCAATAGTAAAATCAGTTGATCAGGGTTTAAAATCTATCTGCAAGCAATAAAAGTTAGCAATAACAATACAGATAAAAAGGGGGTTTGAGATAGTTGTGCAAAAAATATAAAAAAAATTAAAATAGCAAATAAAAAGCGGTTGATCCCAAGTTCTTCCCCATTGAATTCTTCATAGGTTCTCTAAAGATTAATCTTTTTTCAATCCTCCAACAGAGCTAACCAGATTGAACATGCGCCGATCTGATTCAACTGAAACTCACCAGTAAAGCATGCGTCTACTAGTTTAATCAATACCCACTTTGTTCCATGCGTATACTCCATGGGAATGCTTAAGATAAGGAAGACTCTCAATCATGCGTTCAAGTACAACCTCTCACAAAAACTAGTTTTCCAGGAGATTAGACAATAAAAACAACTGTTATAGAGAATTAAAAATCGAAACTTTTATTGAACAAAACCTCAGAACTCAATGGGGAATTACAAAAGAATCAACCAAAAAGGTTTAGCCTTCCATGCGGAGGCAAAACAAAAAAATTACTAAGAAGAAAATAAACTAAGAAAACCCTATGAAGCTCTCCCTTTACTCCTTGATGCTTGTGTCCTTTTATAGGCTTTTCTGCTCCAAGGATCTTGAGAGAATATTGTAGTTTATATTTTGTTAACCGTTTCCAAGTTTCTATTTTTCTAGAATTCTTGTATTTTGCAGAAGATTTGCTTCCAATTCTGTTTCTGAGATATTGTAGATTTTATTTTTTCTTTCTTCTCAGAATTTGTTTTCTGTTTTGGTTCAATAAGCAACTTGGACTTTTGCATATTTGGCCCATTCACAAAAGGTAGATGTTTCCTCCGGATAATTTACTCTAAAAACACAAAATTAACAATAATAATAGTTAAGGCCCAAAGAAACCCAATTATAAGAATATTAATTAAAACAATGGATTTATTATAGTCCAATAATCTATGAATAAGGCTAATGAGTGTGAATAAATATATGCTTATCAGTACTGCAACTTTACAAAATATTATTATAACCAAATAAACAATTAAAATTGTTTTTTGTTATCATCAAAATGTAAACTCATAATATGATCTTCTAGTCATCAGAAACTAGTAGGTGATGGATCGTCTAGTGTCTCAACAGATTGTCTATAAGATCTTAAGTCATCCAAAGTCTCAACAAATGTAATGTAATGCATGTTATGTGGACTATCCAAATCGTTTAAGGTCTCAACATAAACTAAGGAGAAAAAGAGAACACATATACAATTAAAGAAATAATTTTTTCCAAAAGATCCTTATCAAGCTTTTCTCTAAATAAAAAATTTTGAATTGTTGAAAATGTAATATATTGGTGGAGTAACATGCAAATGATAAAAATCTACTTTTTTTTTATCAGGAGGCAAAACTCTGAAGTTAAACATGAGTAGTAAAATATAAATTTTATCTGTACAATGAAGTTGTCCAAATAAGTTGATCAAATTGTAAAATTTATTTTTACTTTTGAAATATGCATTGCCTAAGATAAAATGATAAAATGTGAGTATTAAATCTTTAAATATGTTAGAAACTCTTATATGTGAGATATTGTTTTTTTTTTAATTTAGATATTGTAAAGTATGGAGGGGATAAAAGGAAAAAACTAATCTGGATTATTGGAAAGTAAATCCTTTTTAAACAACTATATCAAATATTCCATGTTAATTATGTTTTCCGAGAGTTAAAAAAATTCAATAGCACAAAAGATGAATGCAAAAATTTCAACTTCTAACTTGTTTTATTTATGATTGAAGTTGTGATAATAAATAATTATTTTAAGGATTCTTACTAAATAATTGGACCTAATTGAAATAAATACTAAGACATTTGAAAAATGTAGATCAATCTATTATTGCTCTTAGGTATAATTTTTGCTTTAATTACATGATTTGTCAGTCTTGTGACAATCTATCTAGCTCCATTATATAATCTTGTGACTAGTCTAGGTTCTGCAAAAGCATGATTGTAGTTCCAACATTAGTTTGATTTTATAATTAGAAAGATCATATGTTCTAAGATGAGGATTATTTCTTCAAATGACCAACTATTTTAAGTTTTTGACATATAAATTGAATTAGAACTTAAATAGTATCTTCTATATTGTGAAAAAGTTTTAATACTATTATTTTTAGTTATGTATGACATTAAATGTAATAAAAAAATCATAAGATTTTAAAATATACCTAGAACTAATTAAAGATATATTCATAAATCAGATCCAGAATTTCAATTATTGATGACAAAATGGTTTAAAAAGACAAAAACTTTTTATCATTAATATAAGGAGTCAGTTTAAAACATATACTATTTATTCACTTTAACATTTATGACGTCATTAAACTATGTAATTAGAAACTTATTTTGAATATTTATTAAAGTATAACCATCATTAGATACAAAAATTTTCTCATTTTCCATTATCCAATATTTAGTAAAAAAGCTCACTAATTTTAGGAGGCAACAATCATGCTAAATTTTATATTGTCCTTACTATATTGTAAACACATTTTTTTTAGAGTTAGTAGTCAACAATCATGCCAAAAATATGAATAATTTGAATACAATTTTTTATAGATGTTATATATGCCATAACTACTAATAAATTCCATGGTAAATCACTTGCAATAGTTGAATTATACTTGCTTAGACAATATTATCAATAGGTAAATCGACCTTTATATTAAAAATAAATATATATTTGTGTAGTTTAAGAGAACAAGAGAGTTTTTTTTTTCTTAAACTTCATTAAATTATCATTAAAAATATCCAAATATTATAAGAAAGAATCTTGTTAAAATGGTCTCAGTTTATTAATGTAAAATGATATTATAATTTATTATTGATGAAAGATAACATTCATAGTAAATTAGCTTAGTTATTTAATGAAAGAAATTAAATGTTAAGGAAACACAACAATAACAAAATATAAAAGTAAAAAGTTATGATAAAAAAACTATATTTATTTAATTATGTATATATATTTAAAAATTGTTCAATAAAATGCATCCACGAGCATATGTATATTTATTATGCTAGTTTATAAAGAAAAAGTGACATGAATAGAATTAATTATAACCATAACAACTAACTAATAATAATCCATTCTAACTTCCACATGTATTAATGTAAGTAATTTCCTTTCTCCTTAAAACAAGGATAATTTTTATTGGTTTTAATTTTTATTAAAATGATTATATGGTCAACAAATTTTCAAAGAAAATTAAAATAAAGTTAAAAAGCTTCATGAATGTTGTCATTCATGAACATAATAAAGTGCATGTTATTAGAATGGTCAAATTAAGAGGCATCTAACTCATAAGCACACTGAAAGGATATATCTATAGTGTTGTCATTGACTTATAATTTTTTTAATGAAGTTTAACTATTCATTTTTATAGTTGTACAAGTTTTATATTTTGATCTTTGTACTTTAAAATGCTACATTCAGGTCATTAACATACCATGTTAATCCTTGTTTTTTAAACATATTATTTTAAATTTGTTTTATCTCTATAAAAATTAAGAATAACATGTATAAAAATTTATAAAAAAAATATAGATTTGAAAAATAAAATTAATTGCATTATATCGGTCAAACCAATTATTTATCAAAAAATATAAAATGAATGAAGATTTATTTTTTTCACATTAATTTTGAATATAAAATTACAATATTATTTTTTTTTTGTGTTTGGGTCGGAGTTTTTTTTTATATATATATGTGGAACATTAAGTAAACAGTTTCACTCTTCCTTCTTGCATTTGATTCCACAGAGCTGCGCAGCAGCACACTCGCACAAATAACAAGAGACAAGCAAAGAGAGAAACAATGTCTTCCCCTAGCAAACGCCGAGACATGGACCTGATGAAACTGTGTGTTGTCTTTTTGAAATTTTTTATTTTTTATTTTTTAAATTTCAGAAGCTGTTTTTTTTTGCATAAATTTGTTGTCTTTTTTTTTTTTCCATTTGGGGTGTGTTGGATTGACATGGATCAGGTGGTCATCAGGATGATGAGTGATTACAAGGTGGAGATGATCAACGATGGCATGCAAGAGTTCTTTGTGGAATTCCGGGGACCTAAAGATAGTAAATTTTTGCATCCCTTTGTGCCATTATTTTACTTTTTTTTATTTTGTTTTTCAGAATTGAGATGATATTTTTCTCTTTGTCCAACTTTGTCTCCATTGAAATTGAAGTTATTCAATGTGAAGTGTTTAGATCAGTAGTCAATAGCTGAGACTAACCCTGAATTGAACTCGGCTGTTTTTTTTTCTAATGTTTGGCTATTTTCTTCAATGAGGATGAATTGCATTAGGATCTATGTCTAGTTAACTTCAAAGATGGAAATGGATGGTTGTTTTCTTTTTCTCTCTTTTTTTTTCACTTTTATAAGAATCGTGTGCAGGTCCCTATGAGGTTGGTGTGTGGAAGATAAAGGTGGAGCTACCTGATGCTTATCCCTATAAGTCTCCATCTATTGGCTTTGTCAACAAAATTTTCCATCCTAATGTTGATGAACTGTAAGTTGTTCTACTGCAGCCATAACTTCATTGAATCATAGTTTATATCTTATTTAAGCAGGGTCACTACACTCAATGGGAAGTCTATTTGTTGTTACACAAACACATTGCAAAACTCAGTAATTCATTTATACAGTTTCCTCTAATGCTTAGGTCTGGTGCTGTATGCTTAGATGTTATTAACCAGACTTGGAGTCCCATGTTTGGTAAGTAATGTTTAAAGAATTTGATTATATGCATACTTCCGCCTTGCTTTGTTACTGCCACTACTTAAAATTTGGTGATTTTTCTTATTTCCTTTCAGACCTTGTTAATGTGTTTGAGGTGTTTCTTCCTCAACTTCTTCTGTATCCCAATGCATCAGATCCATTGAATAGTGATGCTGCTGCCTTGATGATCCGAGATCATGCTACATATGAACAAAGGGTCAAAGGTGGTAATCCTTTCTATAAAAACTATAATATTTTTTTCATGTTTAGGTAATTCATGTTCATAGTAAGAGGGTTTCTTCATTATTGTTAACAATAGCAAAAGTCATCTTTTTTTTATCCAATTTCAATTGGAGTGAAGTGAGATATCATTAACTAGTTAATGGTTAATCAAAAGCTTTGAAGATTCAAGTTTATGCAAAAGGGTCAATATCATTTTGCCCAAACTGATATTGAGCACAAATCCCTTAGCACAACGCTTGTAAATGTTTTGTAATATCATTATTAAGTTCAACAATTGAAATCTCCAGTTTGTGCCAAAGGATTTGTTCGATTTAAAGCACTTCCCCAACATATTTAGAATATGTTCACACTTGTCAATGAGGATTCCCGCAGCCAATCACTTATCTTTAATATGCTAGTAGAAGCTTTCAGGTTGAAAGCTTTGGCATTATTCTTTCTTTTTGCTTCTAAGAAATTTGGACATCTCAACTTCATGACTTCTATACTGACATATAATTTAGTCACTAAAACATTCAGTTTTAGACACCTTGGCCTTTTATATGCAATATATTGGCCATTGAAAGAGGTCTTGTGGACTTGAATTACCTTCTTATAAGTTTTTTTTGTACTTATTTCAATCAGATTTACAGTTATGCTTTTCGAATAAAGCTCTCATTTAATATGAACTTAATAATAATAAGTGTTTAATTAAACTATTTAACCAAACTGTATCTTGTATCCGTCTTTCTTGCTTTTTTTATTTTTTTTATTTTGGATAAATAGAGCAAATTGCATTACCTGCTTGCATCCTATTCTGGTATTCCTTTTAGCATTGATCAATCCCACCCTATAATAATAAATAAGTGTACATTGAGTATGTAAAAGAATAGTTTTTGAATTCAGACACTCAAATGATAACATACACCTTGTGTTTTCATGGTATAATGTTTAATATTTTGCTTGTAACTGAGATAATATAAAGTATTTAACATACACAACCATTTTCAAGTTCTGAGTTTCTGATCAAAGCAAGTACTTTCCAATTCACTGTCATACAACTTCTATTATTGGTTGTGTCAATTGAATCATAGGTCCTAGATCTCTGGCCATGTTTGGTATAGCGATAAATAATTGTTTATTATCATAAAAGTTCTTAGAAAGATAACAGAAATGATGATTATTTCCTTAAAATATGCTTACTCACATATGTGAATACTTATGCATTGTAAGTCATGGTCACCGAAACCTAGATGTTACACTGTTTTTAGCTTAACACCTAGCTTCAAGTGAGACAGTAGTTTAAAGACTAACAAGAGAAACATCAGTTTAATATATTTACCATATCTCAATTTGTTGTTATATTCTAAGCAGGTGCTTTTGTTTATAATTTTTATTTTTTGAGCCAATGAACAGAATATTGTGAGAAATATGCCAAGCCAGAAGACATTGGAGCCGTAGAGGATCCAGATTCTAGCGAGGATGAGCTGAGTGAAGAAGATTCTTATGCCTCTAGTGATGATGCCATCGTTGGCCAACCTGATCCTTAGATTTTTACATATAATGCCTGTCCTATTTTGTTGTACATGATATCATATGATTTCATATTCAGTCCAAGAATAGGTTCAAGAGACAAGTTCTTAGGGTTGAAGGAAAACTTCACGCCTTTCTATCTGTTCCATGGTGTCTGTGTAAATTGATTTGTGAAGGTGTTTTAAGATATTTAGTATGTGGCTAGAAAATTCAATTTCTGAATGCGTATGAATTATTACTTCTCTCACCTAGATGAAATTGTGGGAAGATGCTTTTCCCATTTGTTGGTTATGTGAGATCTTGAGTTGTTCTTGTATGGGTTGAGAATTGTTCTCCTTATCTTCCTAAGTGCTCCTTATCACCCCAGCTCCACGGGAGATCTGGTCTTTGACAATGAAAATAAGATACCTGCAAAAGTTACTTTGATGTCTAAGTTAGTATTCAGTATTTAGTAATGTCTAAGTTAGTATTCAGTATTTAGTAAGTGAGGATAATAAATATTGTTCATCACATATTTTTTAAAATGAGTACATATTTATAGAATCGTAATGAGGTCTCCGTTGTGGGTCTGGATTAGGTCGACATCAATCAAAATACCATTATATACACTTAATTAGGTTAATTATATTGTAAGAAAGGTTGTTATCTAGATTTTTAGGGACTGATTCTGATCACATCATCGAAGAAGAGAAGGTTATTATCTAATTCTTGATTGATTCTGAGCACATCATCCAGGGATATTAGCTCATTAGCACCAATATCGCATGAACTTTGTTTCTTAATATTGAAGGTCTGCCAATGGAAATAGAGAGATAATGGATGTACATTGTAAGAGGTGTATGTATCTTTCAAAATATATCAATAGGTTTGATGAACGATAAATTCAAAATAGATTATTTTGTTTTTATTTTTTTTGAATACATGAGAGATTAAAGATAAAAGAAAAAAGAAATATAATAGGAATAACATAACGGATGCAGTAATATATTATTATGATCTTGTCATCGCAACTAACTATACATTTATGTTTTACTTTTGGATTATATGTATAAAATAATAAATTTTTATGTCTCCTTATTCCTCTCTTCAAGTCTCCTTCATGATATATTTTTATTTATAGGATTAGTTATGGGCCTTGCCATGATGAGTCGTATATCAGTTATTGACTGATATGCATCGTGATCCTTGATTAGGTATATAGGTATATTGAAACATTTATAGAATATTTATATTTATAACATCTTTCAGTTACTTAGTATTTAACTGATTTGTCAGATATATTTCTCGCATATCTCAGGACATGAATGTGACTCATTAAGTGTGTTATTGTAACCATCATTACTCTTATTTATTGTGTAACTTCATGTGTTCTTTGACTTAGTCGATCGATCACCAGGTCCAAAATTAGCTCGTCCGGTATCGACCGATACATTTTATAATTTTCATATTGTCTTATTTAACATTAACATTGTAATTTAAATAACTGTTTGTTAGTATTGTTGTTAGCACACTAAAAACCTCAATTTTAAATTTAAGAAACTAAAAAATTCACTTTAAATTTAAGAAACTAAAAAGGTTCACTTTAAATTTAAGAGAGTAAAATAAAATTTAACCCATATTTGATAGACTAAACCTATATTTTTTCTAAATAAATATATAAATTTAAGTTATTATTTTGATCACACGTGTCGTTTAGCAAAATAAAAAACCGAATGTAATGTTAGTAATAATGGACAAAAACATGTTCAAGAACTTAAAAAATATTTTTTTTTAATTTAAAACACTAAAAAAACATATTTCAGTAAATTTATAACCATATTAATTTTTACCTTCAATTGTTTTCGAGACAGGAAAAATAATGGTATTTTGATTAGATGCCATAATTTTTGTTCTATTTAAAAAACCCTTCAACCGGTATTTTCTATCTAAAGAGGATTATGAAATATAAAATAACTTTAAAATTGTGCAGTAAGAAATTTAGTGAAAACTTAGTAAAATTTAAGGATTTAAAGATGTAATTAATAATAGCGTTGAAAAAGAATCAAATTTCAAGATAGACAAAGTTTAATGTTTTGGTTAATGAATTATAGTGAAATGAAATTTAATTGATTCGATTAATAATTTTGAGTAAAAGCGAAAATGTGAGAGTTTTTAGGGGGAAATATACAAGTAAGACATCAAATTTCTTTAATAAGAAAAACATAATTAGCCAACAAAAAACTAAATAAACCAAAACCATACATAATTTAAATTAAAGGGAGAAAATGCAAGTCAACCATTTATAAATGAACTAATTATGAATTTAGTATATTATTTTTTTTAACATATTGTTTGATATTTTACTTAAATTAAAGAAGTAGTTCTTAAACAATTTTATTATTGGAGCAAGTTGGTTGCTCCAAATTTGAAATTCAGATAAACAGATATTAAGACAAATTCAGATAAACAGATATTAAGACAGGAAAGATTCTTGATAATATTTGCTTAATATCTTTTCTTTAAATTAGTTTTTAGGAAAATTCTCAATTTTAAAAAAAAAAGATCTTTTACATAAAAATAAAATATATTTATTATTTAGATTTAGAAAGTTAAGAATAAGATATTGTTTATATTTGAGATTTTGTTACATTTTTATGTATAAACCACAAACTCCTCTCTATTGTATATCTCTTGTATTTTCAAGATATATTTCCAGAACCCCAAAAAGTCATTCTTATGTGTAGGTGATAAAAAGTTAAATGTTGAGAAACTCCTTCAACTTGCAGAGGGTGCATATTGGTGCCTGAAGCTAAGACTTTTGCAACAAGATGATAATATAATTGTGTTCATTATTAACCAAGTGAAGAAGCAAACTAAACCTGTGAAGAAAAGCAGGTGAAGAAGGAGGAATACTTCTTAAATAAAATTGTATCTGGTATTAGACTTGTAAAATATGCTGTAGAAAGTTCCATGAAAGAGTATAAAGAAGTAGTTTTATTCTAAAAATCTAGTGTATGATTCTAGAGTTTCCTTACAAGATGCAGAATAAAGTTTATGCAGAAGCACGAATTTGGACATTTGCAATTAGTCTAGTGAGTTTGCTTAATGTTTCACGAGCAGATATGGTATCTGGATGATCTTCACCGCAAATTGAAGTCCTGATGAAAACAGCCTTCCTGATTAGATCATCCCCTGTGTCAAATTGTGCACCTCTTAGCATTAGCTTGCCCCTGGTCTCAAGCACAGTGGCTCTACACAAAGCCAACTCTTGCCAAAGACAAGGATTCAACTGGGCATTGGTTTGAATGGACCTCCAGCATAGTGATTTGTCAAACCACTTATCAACCGGGGTGACTAATGCTTGGTCTGCAGCTTCCAAGGCATTGGTGCAAAGGTGCAGAAGCTCTAGAGCAGCAGTGCATCTAGAGTAGGTAATGAAAGTGTGAATTGCAAGAGGCAGAACCACTTTTTTAACAAGATATAAGAGCTCTGAAACCTCGAGTTCAACAACCGCAGGATTATGACCAAATGCAAATACCAGAAAACATGCAGCCCATAAATGCTCTATGCTTTCAGATATTGACCCTTGATTGATAACAGCCTGAACCATTGCTTGTGCAGATCCGTTAACTTCTCTTTTCCTAGCATATAGTTTGATCATTTCATTGAAATGTATATGTCCTTGCTTTGTACTACTCCTTGCGATATTGAATCTTAGCAGCAGAGAATATGCTTCCAATTCTGATTTTTTGGTGTGTGAGGATGTGAACCCACATGTCAAGGATTGCAGTAATCTTCTCCAGAAACAAGTGCCCTTTTGCTTTTCTGGTATCTTCTGAGCAGCAAGTGCCAATAAGGAAACTGAAATTGCACAAGGTGCAAACCATCCGCTTACCAGTACCATTCTGGTTGCCAAGCTCCTTGCACCGTCTGCACGATCAAATATTGAGAAACAAACTTCAAGGAGTTGCAGGAGGAAAGTGTTCTGCCTGAATGAGTGAGCTTTTTTACCACTCCAAGACATGTCCTTCAAGGGCATTCTGTTTATGGTATCTAAGAGCCTGCTTGGGGTTATAGGTAACTCAGACAAAATTCCACTGACAATGGCAAGGCCCAAAGTCAACCTTCCAAGCTTCTCCTCAATGGTTCTAAGAGCATCAACCTCGGCAACTGGATACTCCTTGCCACTTCCTAGCATTAGAGACATGGCCTCAACTCCAGACAAGTATGAAAGCTTCAGAGGTTCCAAGTTCATGACACGAGGAAGGCACGTTGATATAATTACATGGGTCTCTCCACCAAAACGAGGGAGAAGATCCATCACAAGTTTGTGATCCCACCAATCCTTTTCGCTTGCTAAGTTATCAATAATCACAAGATATGGAATGTTTCTTATTAGCTCTTTGCGAATTCCAGAAACAGCTGCTTCTTCCTGCTCTTCAAATCCTTTTATCATAGTTTTCTCCAAACTATTCTCAACACTCGCATCAACTTCTAAAAAGGACCTGATGTTAAGATAGTTTTGCCTAATATACCTGCTCTCCCCTCCTATCCACAACACCATCTTGTATTTCTGGTGAAACCTGTAAGCAAACTCAAGAATAAGTTCTGTTTTACCAATTCCTGAATCTCCTGATATGCAGGCAATCCCTTTCCCATATAATATCCTCATTCCTTTTTTCCTCCTAGTATACTTTCCTCCTCGTTTCAGCCTTGACCGGTAGTGCCTTCGAGAAAAGTCAATGCTTTGCATTTCAATCTCTTTCTCTGACTCCTTCCATAGAACTGGTGTTTTTTCCTCCCTGCTTCCATTTCCCACATGCCTTTCCTCTAGCACATTACTCTTGCTGCGACAAATGGTCAAATTCCTTCTTTTGGGTCTGGCCTTAAGATCAATATAGTCTTGCCTTGAATCTCCAGTAACATCCCCAAAAAGCATAAACTCCAGTTGAGAAAGCTCTTTCTTCCTACCAATGAAGTTCTCATTCCGAGTGAAAGGTAACTCCTCTTCTTTCACTTTCTCCCTCCATTTTGTTAAATGCTCAGCTGCACTTCTTCTGCCTAACTTCATTGCTAACAACGTGACAGCCCTCAGTATGCAATCTCTCCAGTTTCCATCCTGAGCTTCCAACTTCCGCTCTTCAACACGTGAGAGGCCATGAACAGCATCTTTCCACTCCTGCTCCAACCCTCCATACAAAAGCCAAAGCTCCCCTCCATGTTTTTCCCACAGCTCACCCCTCTTCTCAATTATATCCCTCACGAGACAATCAGCTGGACTCAAATCAAAATATATAGGGACCAAGTTCTTCTTGCTAGAGAAAAATTGCAGTTCCTCAATTGTGTATGGATTCTTGAAAGACTTCCTTGTTATAATCACTATCCCAAATGAAGCCACGTCCATAGCTTTCTCTGCAATGCTTAGCTTGCAAGAGTTCCTATATCCTGCTCTATCTGATACAAAACAACTTATGCCTTGAATTTCTAACTCGACACGCAGCCAATTAGCAAATCTTATTAGAGGAGGTTTACGACCATGTAATCCTATATAGACATCACAACTCTTTAGTCTATAAGAAGAAAGTGATCTGGAACCTGGTGTTGCTGATATTCTTTTGTTTCTGGCTTTTTTACTTCTCTTATCTTTCGGTCCAGAATAACTATCATCATAGGGATGGAAGTGACCTGACACAGTGCAACTAGAGATGCCCACTGAGGAAGATATGCGGTCAAGGTTCTGTAAATCACCTGCATTACGGCCAGCTGGAGATGCATCCACCTCAGAGAAGGTGAATCCAACATTCATTAGAGACTTCGGTTCCGGAATCCCTGAATTGGTACTGGAGGCAGCAACATCTAGATTAATTCTGTCACTGGGAGCATCGGGTTGCAAAGACTCTGATAACTGACACGATGATGATCTTGGAGAGAAAAATGGTGACTGATTAGCTGAAAAAAAAGCTGAAGATGAGGATGACATGTTCCTTAAACTTGTTGTCAAGGGTCCTACTGTGGAGGAGCTCTCTTCTTGGATGTCCATCCTTCAAGTTACAGACGGTATGTGAATGTTTTCCAATTATGGAAGATACCATGTCCCATGCACACAAAATTTATTGGAAGATGCACTGTGAAGTTTCAGGAAAACGAATTCATCAGTCAGAAGATGCATTCCAAATTTCCAATCATTCAATGTTCCAATATTGCAGAAAGAAGCAAAACTGAATGCTCTGCACTGTATGCTTGGTACTATAAAGTATAAATTAGTAATATAAAAAAACAAAGTAAAGAAGGGGAGGGGGGAAGCCAGACAAAGTCTGAGTCTTTTAAGAAAAAGTTAACAGTGCCACCATCATCTAAGTTACACTTCTATAGATCTCAAAATTTCCAAAAAAGAAAAGAAAAAGATAAATTGGTCAAATCATAAACAGTAATTACCAGTGGTAGGAAGCATGATGGTCAACCTAAAAAGAATATTTACTTTACAAAAAATATTTTGACCTGAACAAACGTAGCACCAATTTGGGACACTTACTACTGTTGTTATACATACAATAGGATCCAAAATCAGAAAATGCAAAAACTTAACTCACTTGAAGAAAACTCATAATTCGTTGTTAAGTAATTCACCAACCAAATTTAAAAGCAAGAGAAGGAAGAATCATTGAGAAGAAAAAGAAAGTTAAAACACTATACAATCCAGAGCTACCAAAATAATTAATTGACAAAACTACAGTCATGTGGCTCAGATCTGAATACTTACTAGGCAGAGAAACTGAAACACCATGCCATACATCATTCACTGTTTTCCTTCCAAACCAACCAATCTCTTTCCTCTGCAAAGATCAAAGAACGATCCAAGCATTCAAATTTCCAAGCACTGTAGGAGTAGCAAGAAAAAACTCAAGCAAACTAGTTACGAAAATTAAGACAGACATCATTACAACCGAAGCCAAAAAAAACATATAGCTGAGTTATTGGTAATGAGTGAGGAGAGAAACAAATATGGTGTCAGACTCAGACACCCATTTCGGAAAGTGAAGAAAAGGAGATAAAATGAAAGAAATGAAAGCAAAAAGCGCCAACCTTTACAACAGGTGTTGATGGGTGCAGAAACTGTAGCTAAGTCCTTACAAGGAGTGTTATCTTTGGATGTGGGTTGTGTGACAGTAGTTTGACTTGTGAATCTTTGGCTACGGTAGCGTTTTTATTGTGCCTGCAAGGTTCAGAATGGAGTGTCAAGAGTGAAGAACGCTATGGATCTGACTTGGGTGTGGTGGAATCGAAGTAGGCTCCACGCCCATTTATACAACTGTTAAATCTTGCAGATGGCCACTATGATTTCGGCATTTGGATTCGCATTTTTTAAGCTCTTCTTGTTGGCTTTGGTTTGGTCTTTTTTTGTGTTTTTCGGTGGATGCTTTTGAAGTTAGTTTTGATTAAGATAGTCCAGAACAAACTTGGTCTTTTGTACCTTGTTGGGTGTTTGTGACGTGTTGCAGTTCTAACTTGAGGAATCGTTTAATTGTTGATTCTTAAATCGTTGTTCAGAGCAATGAGAATGGAAAGTATCATAAGTTAATCATAAATTTTACCTCTGTGTTGTGAAATTTGTGACAGAGACTGAAGTTACACTCTTCTCTCAGTCATCTTTTTTTGAATTGAAGTTCTCATCTGCTTATGAGAGCATTTCAGAAATAAACAATACATTGTATATGTGTGTGTGGATTATGAAATCTGTGACTCCAATGTTATAGTTACATAATTTCTTTCGTAATCTTGTCTATAATCTTGAAATAATAGTTACTCAAATTTTATAGTTTAACACGCATAAAAATGAAAACCAGCGGCGAAAAATATTAAAATATAGTTGAGGAATCTGCTTTATAAAAGAAATGTTAATAATACACTTTTTTCATTATGTTTTTAATTATTAAATAAAACATAGTATTAATTTTTAAGAAAATAGCTCACCTTTTATGTTGTTTGGAATTCCTAGGCACGTACTAATGTAGAGAATACGTGCAAACGAATAACTAAATGAGATATAAGACCTGGTAAATTAGACACTACAAGTGTGTTTTTTTTTATAAGTAATTTTGCTCGAATTAAATAGAACAATTCTAAATGATAAAATTATTATTCTAAAATCGCGTATTAAACATTTAAAAGTTAAAATTATTAATTAAGCTAAAATATACGTGGTTAGTGGTATAAAAAACTGTTTTGAAATGACAAAAAGAAAGAGTGTATCTTATTCTTTACTCAAAAACATTGTTCATTTGCCACCTTTTTTATTTTTAGAAAATACAAAACTTGTTTTGGAGATTACATGTACTTTTTGCTGGCTTTTCTTTCTTTCTTTCCAAAATCACCATCATATATTTAAGACTAATTTGAATAAATAAATTAGTTAGAAGCTTATTTAATTAATGTTTATTGTATAAGTATTTATGTTTGAATTCAAGATTTAGATTAATTTTTTTATAAATTATAAGTCATCTATATTAAGTTGTTGATGATAGAACTAGGATATTTTGATATTCGAGTTGTAAAGAATATTTATTAACTTATATTTAAGAAAGATGAAAGTGATTAGTTATGCGCTTTAATTGTTTACTGCGTGTATTTAAAGTACGTCATTTTATAAATCAAATTATATAACGTTCTCTAATTCCATATCAATCTTCACTAAGTAAAACTGAATGGTCACTGGTTCTATTTAATTTTCATTAAATGTATCATTTATTTTTTTCACTGATGATGATTCACTCTTTTTTTTAGTTTCTTAAAATGATATTAATTTAATAAGATCGCATTATTTTTTAATTCTTCAAGGAGATATCATTCTCTCGGTTCAATGATATATTATTACTTCTTCCAGACTTGAATATCATAGTCAGGATCTCTCAAAAAAAAAAAATACATAATATCAAGATAAAATATCATTATTTATTAATAATTTATGAAAGTTTCACTAAAAATAAATAATTACGTAACAACTAATTTAGATAAAAAAAAATAATTAATCCTTATATACTAAGTTCATTATTTATAAATTAAAAAATTATTAATATATAAATTAATTTTTATTTATAAAACAATTCTTAGATTAGTATAATATTATTTACTAAGATTTTAATTACTAACTATTTTAAATTATAAATTAATCAATAAATTTAAATTAGCAGTTAAAACTTTAATAATATATACTAATTT
Organism: Phaseolus vulgaris; assembly: GCF_000499845.2. Classification (NCBI taxonomy): domain Eukaryota; kingdom Viridiplantae; phylum Streptophyta; class Magnoliopsida; order Fabales; family Fabaceae; genus Phaseolus; species Phaseolus vulgaris. The sequence continues at coordinate 45,973,220 of NC_023758.2, read as the reverse complement.
AAAAATTAGTTTATATATTTTATTAATAATAAAAATTACTTTAAATATTAAAAATTTATTTTATAAAATAATATATAACTTAATTAATATAATAATTAATTATATTTTAAATTAGTTACTCTTTAACCACCTTTTTTAGTATTTTTTTAAAAAAAATTCTAAAATTTATTTGAACTTGTACATAAATAATTTTGGTTTATATGAAAAAAAATATTTTTCTTTTATTAATAACTAATTATTGATAAATATATTTAAATAAAGTCATGCCAGAAATTATTTCTTAAATTGCTGAAAACATTAAAAAAAATTAAGATGGGTAAGAGAACAGGTTTAATCCATTTAAGGCCTGACATACTTTAAATATATTGATCAAGTGCCATATGTAAAATAAGTAGCTTTTTTAAATTTCATATTTGGTTTAAATTTCATTACTACAACAAATAATCTTTAATCAAATTTTACTTTATTTTCTTATCAAAGTCATATTAGTGTTATCAAATGTTAGTGAGTTAAAGTCTCAAAACATTGGTGCATGAAAAAACTGTCAAAAATTAATTCTCTCGTGTATTTAATGGTGGAACCTTTCCTATAATTATTCTTTTTATGTCTATGGTCCTTTTCAACAGAAAAATAACTTATTTCATTAAATAAAAGTGCACGCGTTTAATTGCTTGAAAATATAAAATGCATTTAATAAATTAGGAAGATGTGTAAAATAATTTAGAATTGTCCTATTAAAGATACAGAACTTATAAAATACTGTGCAGTTAAAAAATCAATTAATAACTTCATTTATTTTCTCCCTTTCAATATATATAAACTAGTTTTTAAAGCAACATGACATTATATTTTAAAGATAATTGATCTAAAAATGAATATGCATAATTAATTAGTATTAAATATGAAGAGGAAAGAAAATAATGTTGAAGAATATGGAATTTAAAAATGTCCCAATCGATCCAAAACGACAGTGTGGTATTGACTTACAGAAAAATTGATTAGGGCATTTCAACATCACTCCAAAACGCTCTTTTTAAGGGATGGCGATGGGAAGCATATGCCCCCATGTGAGACCATTAACAAACCTTTGTCGTTTTAATGGCTCCCATTCAGCACATTCTGCTAAGAAAGAGACAAAAACAGTTTGAATTTTAGGGCACTCCAAAAGACTGTGTCCCCACAATCTTTTATGTGTGCCAGAGGGGAAGGGCACCAATTCATCATTAATGGGCCCAACACACTCAAATCATACCATTATTTTCAAACCAAATCATCCTCTTCACAACATCAAAGCCCAACCAAATTATCCTCATTGCTTTCAAATATTCAAACCAACATAAAATAATATAATAAATTATATTATATAATAAATTTGAGTTTTTAAAAAATTAATATATATATCTTTAAATTGTTTTATAATCGTGTTAAAATTGTTAGAAGTTCAACAAATATTTTTTGAATTGGAGACATCACTGGTACCTGTTCTACAAGTGTCGTACAAGTATCGATGTCCGATTCATGTGTTAATATACCATTTAATAGGTGTGTTTGAGTCTCACTTATACATTTCCTAAAATAATGTTATAGTTTGTTGTTTCAATCTGTATTTAAATAAAATTAAAATAATTGAAGAATAATTAAAAACAAAATTGCAATTTCTTAAAATAATTGTTTTGGTTTAGGTTTAGCACTTATTCTTCAACCTCTTGATTTTGACATATGTATCGTTCTCCCATAAATGCTAAAACCTTGAAGCCATCATAAACATATGGGTGCATTTTAAACTCAATCCACCTATTACCAAGAAAATTAAATGCTTTAAAAGCAACGTATATTTAGTTTTAATTTTCATTCTTTTGTTTTTAAATTTGAATATTAAGTGATTACGCGTGCGTTTTGTTTTAAACACTCTTATTTAATTTGAAAATGTAACTTCTTCAAAAATAGGTACGAAAAGATTTACAAATAAAAATAAATAAATCTTTTCAAATATAAATATTTGAACATTTTTTCTACATATTTCATTATGATTTTGTTATTGTAATATCATAGGTTTCATGGCATAATATATTATCAGTTCAAAATATAATATAACAAAAACACATATTTTAGGCTATCTAAAATTGATTAAGGTACAAAAATGAACGATATTATTAAAAGTACTCTATTTAGTAATATTTGTTTTTTATTTTATTATTTTAATATTATTCACATGTGTCTTATTATTAAGTGTTTGTCTTATTATCAAGTGTTTGATTTATATTGACAATTTAATCTTATATAAAAACTTTTAAAAATAGACATTATTCTTTTAGTATAATCTCAATGATTGAACAACAAATTATTAGAGGAAGAGAATAGTTTATCAATCATAATTTTAAGTATGAAACTTTATATTTAACTAAATAAAATAAATAAATTTATATTTATTTTAAAAGTATTAAAAAAAAAAAAAATAGGTTTACAAACTGTTCCGTCTAATCTCTAACTACAATTTAATGTACAATAATAAAATACACAACACTGATTATTAATTAAACATATAGATTTATTTAAATTTTTTAATCTAAGTATTAATTCATGTGATTAAATTAATTTAATTAAAAAGCAAACCAGATTTATTTTATGAATGAAAAAGATGTTTTTATTTTTTTATGTGCTAATGCATTTAATTTTAAAGTTTGTAAGGACCAACCAATATAATTTTATTTTTTGTTTTGTGACACTCTTATTTATTTATATATATATATATAATATTGTTGTGATGAGATTTATTAACTTTTTAATCGGGAAAGTGAATTATAATTTATCATAAATAATATTCAAAATTGTGTTCTATAGATCATTCATAAATACTTTATAAGTTCTTATTTTTTTCTCTATTTTTTTTTTCCATGTCAAGCTTCATATGTTTAATTACATGATAAGTCACTGTTAATCAACTTATCAATGGAAGTGCATTTCTTAGGTTAAGCATCATACGTAAACATGTCTTTTTTTTTAAACAATTTATTCAAAATATATATATATATATATATATATATATTTTAAGATTAAAACGACCTCTACAAAACATTTCAGCATGTTGTTTTTTAATGTCTCTCTTTATCTTATTAAAATCTTAATATGAATTTAAGGGGAAAAAATCATTTGTCATAGGACTCTCAACTTTTTTAGGATTTCATTGTTTAATCATTACTTAAATTGTCTCATTATAATTATAAATATAAATATATATATATATATTATAAATAAATTTGTACGAAACTTTTTCATAAGTTTATTCTAGAAAGATAAAAAAAATTTGCATGTTATAGATCTATTATGCTGTAGATGCAGTTGTATGTTTATTTTGTTAACTGATTGACTGTGATGGTAATGAATTCAATAAAATAGTGATTAAAATGAAAGGATATAGGATATAGTAGTTTTTTTTGTTCTTATCTGAGTTTGTGTTAAACATATATACATTATGATAAAACTAAATCACTGTTGACATTTTTGGCTGAGACTCAAAAACCCAATCTTATTTTAAAGAAAAATAAGTATTACCCCATCAAGAGACGCCTATTAATATAAGTTATTTTATATTCCAAAAATTTTAAAATTAAAATAAAATTATGTTAATTTTTTATTAAATAACTTTGATTAATTCTTTAAGCAATCGTTTTAAAATTTGTTAATTATATATTTGAGAGTTTTTTTTTAGTAATTGTTTTGATTTATTTTTATTTCTTTATCACCTCGGAAAGAAAACTGTAATTATTTTTCCAATATAATCTATAGCTCTGTTATATGCACTCCCACGGATTTTATTTTTTTTCCCTTTTGGGTTTTTCTTCTTCTTTTTTCAAATATTGGGCTATTATGATGCAAATTGTTGGGTTTTTACTTCCTATACCCCTTAATTGATACATGTACTCCCGTAAGTTATGCAAAAGTAGAGAAATGCCCTTATGGATTTTATACTTCAACCCTGCATTTTATATTGAACAATATCTTTAAACCCTTATTCTACCTCTTTTGTTGTGTATTTGCATTGTTATAGAAAAACATCATTCTCTATCATAAAGTTTGTTATCGGTGTTTTAAGTAACTTTCTTTTTTAACTTTTTAAAATGAGTATCTAAAAAATCTATTAAATTAGGCATTTTGGAAAAAGGGAGGAAAGGGTCACAACGAGGTGTTAAGGAATAAACATCCTGAAAGATCCATTTTGGAAAGCTATTTCAAAATCACCATTATATAATCATTTTTAACGACATTTTCAAAATGTTATTCCAAAAATGTATTTATTGGAGATCCCACCTCGACTAGAGATTATAGTCTTTCATTGTATATAAGTGGGTGCAAACCTCAACCCTATGAGCCGGTTTTATGAGGTTGAGTTAGGCTTAAAGTCCACTTCGTAATATGATATCAGAGCCATTTCGAGCATATTCTAGCGAGTGTTTGTGTTGGGTCTATCGTACCACTCGCTATCGGGTCGCTATCGGACCACCCAAAATATATAGTCCTACGCACGAGTTGGCAGTCTCGGCGTGAAGGGGGTTTTATGGGGTTGAGTTAGGCTTAAAGTCCACTTCGTAATAGTATTATGAATTAATCATTCTGATACACCTTTTTTTATAATAGATTACCAAAATTTTAAGATAAGTATTTTCTATTAAATATTTATTTATTTATTTATTTATAATTAGTCGTGGTTAAAATTTGAAAAAATTATTCTCAACATGATTGGATATGACGAAGAGAAAGGGGTCCTTGGAAATTACTATATAAAGAAAAACATTGAAAGGAGCCTCATGTGGTGGAAGATGATGACTATGTAGATCCACTTAATATATTATTATTATTATTATTTACTTTGACAACTGCGAGATAGAGAAATAAACAATTATGTCATATACATTAGGTTATGTATGTTATGCAATTTAAATGCTAATACATTATTTACTGACAATTGTAGAATCATGATGTGAAAGTTGGTGTCCTGTGATAGGAAAACAAGTTAGGACTTTCAATGAATAAATATAAGTTGTGATTGAGTTACAAAGGTGGGAGATCTTGTTCAGGTTAGCTACTAAACAAATAATTATAGTGTGTATTTGTTGAGAGGTAACACTAATACAAGTTATTTTCATTTATCTATAGATAAGATTATCATTACACTTTACGGTCTGTATAGTTTAATATAACTTACATTGAATAATCAATGCATCTAAGAAACAACATACTATCGTCTACATGTTAACCTCATGATATCACATGTAGAAGTCTTCATCCATATTAATCCATATTAACTATGGAAATTGAAAAATTAGATGCCAAAATAAATACTATTGAAAAATTTAGATGTCAAAATAAACACTAAGACAAAAACTTTTATAGGACTGAAAATTTAGATGCCAAAATAAACACTAAAACGAAAACTTTTATAGAACTAAAAATTTATTTTACTTAATGATCAATTCAAAATAGTAAATGTAGATTATAAAAACCATATTCCAAAATGTAGAATTACTGTTTCAGAATACGTATTCCACAATATAAAATTACTATTAATTTTTTTTCCATAATTTAAAATTACTGTTATGGAATATGATTTCGAGAATGTATGTTTAGTAATTCGAAATGTGCTTTCTAGAATGTTAATTTACTATTCTAGATTGACATTTCCATAATAAGTTGTTAACATTGACTTATGGGGTTATAGAAAGTTTATGAATTTTCTAGTCTATGGAATGAACTTACCACAATATACAATAATTATTTTCGAATATAACAATCCAAAATATATATATTTCTACCAACAATATTCCAAAATATGATTCCGTAATTTAATAACCACAAATTCTGAAAGCAACAATTCAGATATCAATGCTTATTAACAAAAACACGTTCTGGATTACTCTTGTGGGAGACTCTGAATTCCAATAACCCAATATTTACAATTAAAATGAAACTAAGCAAAAAAAAAATATTATCCTTCCTTACCTCCCAAACCTACCTTGAGCTAAACTTCTTTAAGGACAAAATCTGCAGCAGAGCAACATTGTGAAAAAGGAGAAGATAGTTAGAAATAAAAGGTCAAAGGATAAAACAGGTATTTCATTTCTGAGAGTGCAGCTAGCAAATAATGAGATGCAGGAAGCAAAAAACGAATTGTTGTACCTTAATGGATTAGCTTTATACTGTTGAATACTGGTCTTTTTAAGCCCAATAATTGATTCATTTATTCAGTTTGTACAAAAAATTATATGGCAGTTTCTTCGTGCACCCCCACAATATTCTTCCTATGCACAGATACTGCATTACTCTCTCAATGGAGACGATACTCCATCTCTTGGCACAATAATGCGTTTCTCTCTTGGTGGTATTTCTGGTAATTTGGTGGTGGTTCGATGGTTTCTCTATCTTTTCAAAAATGAAGGTAAGTATTTTTTTTTTCAGATATATAATTCAATTTTATTGTGGATTTTCGTTTCCATAGTATATATGTTGTGATTCCAGATAGTACAAGTCTGCTAGGTTTACAGAACAAAGAATTCACATTGATGCATTCATAAATCTTTCGGATTGGTGAGTCTAGTAATCTTTTAGATTTGCGAATCTATAGTATGTTTCTGAATTTCATAATCCATAATGAAAAAAGTTTTACAAATCCGTAATTAAAAAAATGCAGACATTTTCAAATAAAAGGTTTCAGAATTTTAAAAATTGTAGGGGTTTAGTAAAAAAATGAAGGGTGCAGGAAGAAACTTTCAAATTATATTTGCAATACTATTCAAATCCGCTGTGTTAATAAAGCTTATTAATGGACCACAAAAAAAAATAATACTAAATGCGTGTGCACACATATTATTTATTATATTTAATAATTTAAAGATATTTTCATTAATGTAGAAACAAACAAATACAAGATAACGTTATTATCCTAACAAAAACAAATAGTACGATACTGGACTCAAAATCAAATAAAAATAAACTTTTTGGTTAGATAAATGAAATAAAAACATTACTTTTGGTTACAAATGTGCACTATTTTTTTCTATGAAATTATAAGATTATTTTTTAAATTTATATAATTTTGTATTACAATTTAATAATGTTTTTACAAAATATTAATTTTTATTTTTGAATTTCCATATTAAAAAAAGCGCAACAAAACAACATGTTCACAAGACTAAATAGTATTTTAGTAAGTATATTGCATATAAAATGATAATAAGACAAGTGATTTCGAAATTTAACACATCTCATGTGAAATTCTGTATTTATGAATGAAATTCAGTTTTAACATTGCTTCTCCTTAATTATTTTCAATTTAAGAGAAAAACAAAGACTGTTAAGAATTATTTTACAAGTAAGAAAGGTGACATTAACTTAATAAAGTAAATAAATCAATAATTTACTTCTCCTTAATCCTTATCACACAGAGTATATATTCTAATTACACCTTTGATAGGAATAGATCTTCAATTAATAATTAATTAAATTAGAATAAAAATAATAAATAATTAATTGATATCTTTGGTTCTCTATTTATTCGTGTTCCATCCATTTTGTTTCTTCGTTGTTCACTGCACTCTCATCGCAGAACCCAGGTGGTGAGGTGAAGCTCAAACATAATCATTTCTGCAATTGAGCATGATTTATTTATTTATTTATTTTTATTTACACACAATATTTTGTATCAGTTTTATCCAATCCCTTTCAGTGGTTTCTTTTATTTTATTTGTGAATTTTGATGTCCATAATTCAAAATTACCCCTTCTTATCCCCATCTGTTTATAAGAAAAAGAAATGACTGTGATCTAGGGTTTAAAAGGGTTGTTTCTTGTTTTGTTTTTGTGGAAATCCATAGCTATCTCAATTAGGGGTTCGCGATAAATGGCACGGTTGGTTCTGCCATCCAAGAGATTATCTCTTTCGAGGAACACTCTACTGGGTTTGATCTCCCCTGCTCCTGTGATTATCCATACATACACATTTTCAATTTGTTTTTGTTCCGATTATATGTATCCGTCACCACCATGCCTCCACTTGTAATACTTGTTTATGGAATAACGAAAATCTTTCAGAGAAATGGAATTTTGGAGATAGAAACTTGTGTTATTTTTGCTGTGTTACTGTTTTTTTTATATAGGAGACTGTCTTTTTTATATGTATGCCAGTTGTTACACAAACATGTTTTGTTTTTTTTTGTTCGTGTTGTTTATTTCTTACGCTTGCTCACTTTTGCATTACTCCAATCCCTGAATGGCATGATGTCTTTTTCAAACTGCATTTTTGAAAGACGGATTTGTTGTTGAGAAGTTTCTCAACTCAAGAGGTTTCTTGTGTACGTGCACTATCAAATGATAAGTAAATATAAATAATTACATCTTATTATGAATGGGTTAAAACAAATTAAGCCATGTTAGTTTTGAAGAAGTTATGTCAAATGTGAAATTTCTATATAATAATTTTTCTTTAATTTTTTTTTAATTTTGACTATCCATGTAGGTTGTGTGATCTGGTTTTGCTCTTACTCATAAAATGGCTTTCTTACTTGATACATCCTCCCTATATGTAGATTTATTGGTTGTGTGTTTTTCTTGTAAATTTTCAATTGAGAATAACATGTTGAATGTTGCTGTATTGCTTACTCCTCTGTGGATTATGATGATTATTACCACCTTCTTTGCAGCTTCAGCTTAATTGCAGTGTTAGTTATTTTCAGAATACAGCAAAAAGAAGCATCCGATACAAGCATTGCGTTGCTTCAGAGGTTTCTTTCCTTCTTTTTGCACCTCCATACACTATGAAAAGGATGTTTAAAAAATATAATGCTATCATTTAATGTTGTCATGTGAATGTAATACTGTTGACGTGGATTTTACAGATTAATTTTCAGAAGAAGTATTCCCCATTATATTCCTCACTACCAGTAAGTTTAATTTGTGTTGGAATTTCTTTCTTTGCTGTTTATTTAGTTGCACTTTTAAAGATGTTTGGTTTTACGGTATGTCTATGGATTCTTTCAGACTCAACGTTTATGTACAATTTGCTTATTTGGTTACCTGATCTTGTTTGTTCCTGTATTCTGTTTCAGAGGGTCAAGCAAGTAAGCAAGAGGCTAATTTGTGCTGTTGCCACAGAGGATTTACCAAAGCAAGTTGAAGAATCTGAAATGGAGACACCAAAGGAAATATTCTTAAAGGATTATAAGAAGCCTGATTACTACTTTGACACTGTAAGTTTACAGGAGTTTTTAGATTATGTTTCATTCATGCTGTTGCTACTTTTAAATATTTATTGATTCTTTTGTTCATTTGTTGCATGTAACTATTACAGGTGGATCTAAAATTTTCCTTGGGAGAGGAGAAGACAATAGTTAATTCTAAAATTGCTGTGTATCCTCGCATTGAAGGTAGATAATTATGTTCCCTTGCGAACTTGTATCATGTTGAATGTGCTGAGTTACACGTGGCATCAATGTCCAAGTGATTTACCAGTTTTCATATTTATTTAACTCTCACTTCTAATTGCTCTATTTTGTGCACCAGGTTCTTCTTCCCCTCTAGTTTTAGATGGACAAGATGTATCTTTAGTTTCAATTCAGCTTAATGGAAAGGCTTTGAAGGTATATATTACATATATATATATATATTTATTTTTCAACTTGGCTACTTGGTGAGAACTGCCAACAAAATTTCTTTGCCATCTTGCAAGTTTTTCAGATAATGAAATTCATATTACTACAACTGATTTTAATGTTATGTGTCATGAACGTAATATTTATGCTTTCTAGTTAAAACCTTAGTTGTTGTTCACTTTCAGAAACACTTTATATTTATGCTTTCTAGTTAAAACCTTAGTTGTTTTTACTTTCAGAAACACTTTGTATTGGTAGTGATGATGGGTGGTTTAGGTTTAGATTGTTGTGTTACTTGTGTAACTTTATTTGATATGAATTCTGTTATATTCATCTACAGGAGGAAGATTATCATTTGAATGCACGTCATCTCACAATCCGATCACCTCCTAGTGGTAATTATGATCTCGAAATTGTCACAGAGATTTGTCCACAGAAAAATACATCATTAGAGGTTAATGAAAATTCTCGTTGTAGAGTTTGTTTCTTCATTGTATTGCTATATTTTCACTTGTCACCACAATTTGGTGCTTGAGGGGAGGAAGTTGTGTTCACTATGGATTTGATTTCCTGTAGGGACTTTACAAATCGTCTGGGAATTTCTGTACTCAATGTGAGGCTGAAGGTTTCCGTAAAATTACATTTTATCAGGTTGTCATCTTAAGGCAATCAATATGATAAACTGTTCTTATATTAACTGTTCCACATAGAACTAATGGATCCTATCTTCTAACAGGATCGACCTGATATAATGGCAAAATTTACAGTTCGCATTGAGGCTGATAAATCACTGTATCCAGTGTTATTGTCTAATGGAAACCTGGCTGAGCAAGGTGACCTGCAGGTAATGTTATCTTGGAATGCATAGCGGTGAAGACTACCTAGATGGTTAGTATACTGTTTATGGACAATATTTATGCTACACTGCAGGACGGGAGGCATTATGCTGTATGGGAGGACCCCTTCAAGAAACCTTCTTACCTGTTTGCCTTGGTTGCCGGACAATTACAGAGCAGAGATGACACATTCATTACCCGTTCAGGGCGGAATGTGTCCCTTAGGATATGGACACCTGCAGAAGATGTACCTAAGACTGCACATGCTATGTATTCTCTGAAAGCAGCTATGAAGTGGGATGAAGATGTCTGCCCTTGTTTAATTTTAAATTCATTTGATCAGATGGTTTACTTTGGTCGCAATATACATTGTTTGCAATACTGAAGAATTTTGCTGCCTTGTCATATGCTTTCTGAACAGGTTTTTGGACTTGAATATGACCTGGATCTCTTCAATATTGTTGCTGTCCCAGATTTTAACATGTAATTTCTATCGACCATTTATTTTAAGATTTCAATCACATGACCCACCCTGCATACATTGTGCCTTTGTATATTATGAGATGAGATGAGGATAGCATGAAAGGTTAGAGTGCAGAAAAGTAATATGGTATACTTGTTTTGTATTGAACAGGGGAGCCATGGAGAACAAGAGCTTGAATGTTAGACTCCTTCTTGTCAGCTTGTCTTTGTTGGTCATCTGTGTTCACTTCTGACATTTATATCAATTTATTTTTCTTATTTTCAGATTTTCAATTCAAAGCTTGTATTGGCCTCTCCAGAAACTGCTTCTGATGCAGATTATGCTGCAATATTGGGGGTTATTGGCCATGAGGTTTGTAACTATCAGATATTATAGTTTTTGAAGAGTTACTTTTCTAAAACTAATTTCCTTAATTGTTTCCAGAGCTTATTTCTTAATTCTGATTAGATGTTATTTGTTGTCTATTTTGCAGTATTTCCACAACTGGACTGGCAACAGGTGGTGTTACCCACCATAGATCTTGTTTTCCTTTCAAACTTGTGATTTTATAGGCTTTTTTTTATTCCCATTCATAGAGTGTCTTAAAACTTTTTCCTACTAGTTCTGTTTCACTTTTGACCTTTGAGATATTGTAAACCCGTTTTTTTGCAGCGCATTTGTCTATTATATGTTTATTTCTTTTCATTGCCATAGGTGTGTTAAAACTTGAATTAAGCATTTCATTTAATAATATCAGAGTGACGTGTCGTGACTGGTTCCAGCTTAGCCTGAAAGAAGGTCTCACCGTTTTTCGTGATCAGGCAAGCCTCTGTACCCCAGTTTCCTATGTTTCAATTTAGACAATACAATGTTTTCCTTCCATTGAGTGTTTTTTTAATGCAATGTATTGATTATTGGCAGGAATTTTCATCTGATATGGGAAGTCGTACTGTAAAACGGATTGCTGATGTTTGTAAACTTAGAAATTACCAGTTTCCACAGGTTACTTTCTTTTTCCTTTTCTGTTATGATTATTTTGAGTTCTACAGTGACATTTTTCTGATTGTTCCTCTCATTATATCTATAAGTTATCTTATTAACTATTCTTTTCTGATATTTTTAACTAATTTTCCAGGATGCTGGTCCCATGGCCCATCCAGTGCGACCACATTCTTATATCAAGGTTAGAATCTGGAAATCATTTCCGTTCATCATTTGTCTCCAAAAATATATTTTACCCCATTCCCCTTAATATATGTGCTTCTAAGTGTGTTTATATTTTTTTTTTCCATGTTGACAGATGGACAACTTCTACACAGGCATGCCATATTTTTAGAACTTAAAATAATTGACAATATCATATTTGAAAATTTTACTATATTATGTAATTATTTTTTGTGCTGATTTATCTATCATTTTGCCAACACATGTGGATTAATTTCTGACGTGGCCCTATTGTCAATGTCAAAATATAGTTACGGTATGTTTCAGATTCTTTGGTTGTGACGTTTAATCTCCAGTCTGTCTCCATTTTTTTTCTCATTATGCTATTGAATTGTTTATAATGGTTGGTATCGTTCTCTTCTGCAGGTCTATGAAAAGGTTTGACCATAATCACTACAATTTTTAGTCCCTCTACATCCTTCTCTCTGGCATTTTGTTCTTATGATCCTATGTATCAGGGGGCTGAAGTTGTCAGAATGTACAAAACCTTTTTGGGAAGCCAAGGGTTCCGAAAAGTAAGAATGTTTATCTAATGCCTATAATATAACAACCGTGTTACCTGCAATGTCTTAATTTCAAGTTCAACTCTTACAAACTCCGAGTATTTCAGGGCATGGATCTTTATTTCAAGAGACATGATGGTCAAGCTGTAACATGTGAAGATTTTTTTGCTGCCATGAGGGATGCAAATGATGCTGATTTTGCAAATTTTTTGCTGTGGTGTGTATTTATGACTTCATTTTTCTCACTGCTATCTTATACTAATTGTATTAACTTACAAGCCCATGTTCAGGTATTCTCAAGCTGGGACCCCTGTTGTCAAAGTAAAGACTTCTTATAATTCAGAAGCACATACTTTTTCTTTGAATATTAGGTACACAAACAAAACATAAAAGTTTCTCCTTTTTATTGGGTGATTTAAAGGTATACTTGTACTAGCCTTGGATTTTATATGTGGTTGTCTTTAATATATTTGACGTGGACATTTTTGCAGTCAAGAAATACCATCAACTCCAGGACAATCAGTTAAGGAACCCACTTTCATTCCTGTTGCAGTGGGTTTGCTTGATTCCACCGGGAAGGACATTCCTCTTTCAAGTGTTTATCATAACGGGACTCTGCGATCTGTTTCAAACAGTGATCAACCAGTCTGCACTACAGTCCTTATAGTGACCAAGGTTATTTAGAACTTCACTCTTGTTTTTTATTTCAACTTTGTAAGTCAATTTTTTAAAACCAGACCAGTCACGAAACTAGTTTAGACACTGGTCCAAGGATTAATGATTTAACAGTGGTCGAACCAGTATTAATGAAATAGTTTATGAAATAGTATTAAATGAATCCAATATTATAAATTTGTAACAATAAAAACTAAAATAAAACATCATTATACAGTCTTAAGATTCAAAGTATATATCAAACTCCAAATGAAATATATCATAATAGTTAAGTTTAACTTTTAATAAGATGCCTCAACGCCCATTAATAGTAACCAAGTTTACATGCAGAATACAAAATAAAATGACAGATTAATATAAATGAGTAAACGCAAATTCCGTTATATAAAAGAATACTTGATAAAATAATTTATGCCTAGTTGTAATCTTCATTAAATATGTGATTTCTTTATCTTAAAAACATATCTTATTAAATTAAAAATTAAAAGAAAATTAAATATGTGATTTTCTTTATCTTTTAAACATATATTAAATTAAAATAAAAAATACCGTTCAAAATCATTTGTATCTTTCTGTGTTCATGGATTGGTTACCTGGCTGGTTCCCAATCACAGTGGCCATACTGTGGTTTAAGGTAGTTATACTATAGCTGTCAAGCAGGTTTTTTACATATATTCTGTAGCAGGTGGATAATGTACACTTGCAATTTCCACCCTTCTTCCCTTTCCTCCTCAAGAGTAATAAGTACTGTTTGACTGTGAGTTCATTAGTCATTGCAATCTTGAACTTCTTTAAGGTTGGCGAAATTCTAATGATATTCATTATTCTTAATTTGTCACCATCCAGAATGATTTTATTTCAGAATATGTAGATCTATTCCGTCCAGAACTGAAATATTAAACAAAGCAATTTTCTCTGTGGTTCCCCAGGAAATCCTACCAATTGCAAACATTTTTAGGATGGGAATGTATGGGTATGGAAGTTGTGGTTTGGTTTCCGTCAAAAGAAATATTTTCTACTGTTTAGTCATTGATGGACACAAAACATTTAAAAAAATTATGTTTCTATAATATCTGTTTATCTTTTTGCCACACCAAAAGGCTTATGAAAATGTATTTCCTAAAAGTGAATCAAATCAGTCAGTGACTCCAAACACTGACCTTTTTTCCTCTTTTAATGAACAAATTCATTTGGCCTGTCATCTCCTCCCCATGCCAAATTGTAGAATTCTCATCATTCACCCATTCTTTAAAATTTACACATGTTTTTATCCTGCGTTTTCCCCACTAAGGTTTTCTGGATCCATTACCTTATGTAGTTAAATTATGAACACATAGTTATTATGACAACAGATATACTACAAAGTAAAAGTATCATTTGTTTCATTACATAGTACGTGCATACATGTTAAATAACCGGGTTGAAGAAAAAAGGCACTGAAATTGTAATAATTTATCTATATACTTAATATTGCATAACTTAGATCCCGGTAGTGGTAGGGTAGGTTTTTGTCCAAATAGAATAAGATGCTGAGCATGGATAAACTTTTTGATATTCGTGACTAACTGATAATTTTATTTGTATTGGCTGTAGAATGAGGAAGAGTTTGTATTCACTGATATATTTGAGAGGCCTGTTCCTTCTCTGTTAAGGGGATACAGTGCTCCTGTTCGTCTGGAATCTGATCTCACTGAGAGTGACCTGTTTTTCCTGCTAGCTAATGATTCTGATGAATTCAACCGGTTTGTGTTCTTTGAAGTTGCAATTTATTCTTTTTTATTTAATATTTCAATGAGAAGTTATTCAATGGCTGATTCAAATGATTCAGTTGGGAGTCTGGACAAGTTTTGGCACGGAAATTGATGCTTAGCTTGGTGGATGATTTTCAACATGGCAAACCATTGGTTTTGAATCCCAATTTTGTTGATGGGTTCAAACGTATTCTATGTGACTCAAGTCTGGACAAAGTATGATTAGGACAATTTTTTCTCTGTAATATTCTTTTGTTGGACGGGTCTTTATCATTATTATATTTCAACTGATTGAACTTTATGCTCTTTTATCATTTAGGAATTTGTGGCAAAGGCAATAACTCTGCCTGGGGAAGGAGAAATAATGGACATGATGGGGGTTGCAGATCCAGATGCTGTTCATGCTGTTCGGACTTTCATCAGGAATCAGCTTGCAAGTGAACTGAGATCAGAGTTCCTCAGCACAGTATGACCTGTTGTCTGAAGCAGTCTAGAGTTTTAATTATCTACTCTTCATTGTATGAATCTCCTCAATAACAGACATGTTTGTTTCCCTGTTCGCAGGTAGAAAATAATAGGAGCACAGCCGAATATGTCTTCAATCACTCAAACTTGGCCAGGCGTGCTCTGAAGAATATTGCTCTTGGTATATATATATATATATATATATATATATATATATATATATCACTTGTTACATACTAATATACATTTACATGGATGATTACAGAAAAATCATTTCCTTTTTGTAGCTTATCTTGGATGCCTCAAGGAACAAGAATTCACCAATCTTGTGCTGCAAGAGTACAAATCTGCCACAAATATGACTGAACAATTTGCTGCTTTGGCTGCCATAGCCCAGAACCCCGGTAAAACCCGTGATGATGTTCTGGCTGATTTTTATGGAAAGTGGCAGCATGATTTCTTGGTAAATATATCGAATCTCTATGACGAATTATTATGTTTTTGCTGTTGGTCTCGTTTTCTCCTTTCTTTGTCAATAACTCCTATGTATTTTATAAACCTTAACGTCCTATTTGATGGTGACACTGGATTAAACTTAAGATGCTAACATTTTCATACTATATTATTTGTGAAAAGCACAGTGCTTCCTTCATTAACATCTATGTATGAAGAACATGCTTCCTTCTGACTCCTACTCTAGTTCTTTTAAGTCTTCTCTGTTTTGGCCATGCTAACTACTATTCAATCTGTCGTGTTTGTGTCACCGAGATGTGTGCATATGTTGAGTTTATTTTAGGAGTTCTTCTTATCTACTACTTGATGGTAATTCTACAGTGGAGTTTCTGGATTACTAGTTTATACGCTGCTTGCCTTTCCAGGTGGTGAACAAATGGTTTGCTCTGCAAGCAATGTCTGATATTCCTGGTAATGTTGAGAATGTGCGGAAACTATTAAACCACCCAGCATTTGACCTGCGCAATCCCAACAAAGTGTACTCTCTCATTGGAGGTTTTTGTGGGTCTCCGGTGAACTTTCATGCAAAGGATGGATCAGGCTACAAGTTTTTGGGAGAAATTGTGCTGCAACTAGACAAGATAAATCCCCAGGTCATTTTACATTAGCCTTCTTTTAACTTACATATTTAATTCATTTGTGTGCATTGTTGCCACATGATCCTTTTGTTGTATATGACAATTTATTGGTTTGGAGAGGTGCAGGTTGCCTCAAGAATGGTGTCAGCCTTCTCAAGATGGAAGCGTCATGAGGAAGACAGACAAAATCTTGCGAAGGTAATAAACCTCTATCCATTTTTCACATAAGCTCTCAATTTCTCTTATTATTGCATTGTCGCTGTTGGGTATATCAGCTTTGCTGAAAAAATCTGGTGTTTTTCAGGCTCAGTTGGAGAGGATCATGTCTAGTAATGGACTATCGGAGAATGTGTTTGAGATAGCCTCGAAAAGCTTAGCTGCTTGAGTGTCAATGACACGAAGAAAACTGTCAAGCTGTCTTTTAGACAGACATGGTGTATTTGTGGCGAAAGCAGTTGCTGCAATGATCTCTATCCTGTGCAAGCTTTGGGGCAACAGCGGGTGGCTCTCTTTTTGCATGAATTTCTGGGATGACCTCTATATCGATGTCCCTAGGATGTTAGTGCTTAATGCAATAATAAAAGTGAACTAATTTATCTTGGTACTTCAAAACAATTCAATACCGTTTTTTACTTTTTATTTATTGATAATTTTATAAGAATATATGGGTGAGCATGATTGTTGTCTTTTTTCTTTTAAACTATTTTAGAAAAGAAAGTCTAAAATAACATTGCATTTGGTATTTTCCTGTTACCAATCTTCGACTGCATGCATTAACGCATTTTGCACCTTCCTCGTAACCAACGTTTGATTCTCGTTAAACAAAACTCTCATCTACCTCATCCTCTTTTTTCAAACCAAATTTGAGTATTTGGTATGTAGTATAAATGTAACACAAACATTTATTAAGATAGATGATTAAGTTGTGTACGTACGTGTATTATTTAGCTATCTTTACGTTGTCTCATTCTTAAATCTGAAATGGACTTAACTGTGAGAAAGTCAACAAATTTTTTTTCAGCATACAAACATTTAGTTTTTAACATTTAAGTCTCCATCTTTTCTCGATAAATAAGACTTGTAATGGCTGAGGGCAAATTATGACATTGGTGGCTATTGATGACACATTTAGAGAAGTTGTTACTCTCCTTAAACAACATTTGACAAAACTAAACTATCTTGAAAACTGAAAATTGATAGCTAATAATTGAAATTTGTTAAACTAACTTATTATATTAGTATAATTATCAAGTAGTTGATAAAAAAAAATATCAAATAGTATGTTAATGTAAGGTTTTATATTTTGGGAGTATTTATAATTCTAGTTTTAATGATTTTTTAAGAAAAATTTTAAAATGAAATAAAAAAGTATTGTATGTTCAAGTGGATATCATACTTTCATGCGGATAGATACTTCGTAAGAATATCAAAGTTACCCAAAAAGATACTTTTATTGTATTAATACAATAATTGTAATACAAAATTATCATAAAACTAATTATTATCTATTATCAATATCTAATATTTCCATCTTATAAATAAAGTGATTGTTAGCACCAAATATATATATATATATATATATATATATATATATATATATATTTAGAGATAAAAATATTATTTAATTCTCTATATATTTTATCAACATTGCACCATAATTTTTTTTTAATATCGCATTTCGTAACCTTGCTCGTATGCAGCTCCAATACCATATTCGTATTTATTCGGTGATCAATAGGTTAGTCGTTGATTATGAATCGAAATATATCCTAAAATAAATAAATAAATAAAATCCAATAATGCAATATGTGGATTCATAATTGAAGGTGAAGACGAATGTTATTTTTCATAATTGTATGTATGTATGTAGTGTACATGTGATGCATGGTCGCATGTTTGAGCAAACCCACCTACCCCCAAAAATTTATAATTGGTTCACCACTTTATTATAACAACAATTATAACTATACTATTCTACTTTTATACTTACATTTCGAGTTACTTCTCTCTATATACCATTGTCGCTTTAGAGATAAAACTTTAAATTTAATTCAAAAATAACATCATAGTACAATACGATATGTAAAAAAGTAAATGAGGCAATTCAAGAATTTTATTCTGCGAAACACTTTCAAGAATATTGTTCTGCATTAATATTATACTCAAGAATAAATAACATATTATTCTCTTTATGATTATACGCTTAACCTAAATTTCCGAACTCTCTTTTCCGCTTTTTAATCTTAATTAAGCGTAATTAAAATTTTGAGACTATATTTTCGGCTTCTTAATTGTATATTAAATTGGTGGATGCCATAATAAATTAGGTCCGAAAAATTTGGGTGGGTTTAGTTTTACATACCTAGATTTATGGTTGTAATTGTATGAAAATGGTATTTGTAATTGTTTGTTTGTGGCATAAGTCAAAGAAAAAGGGTGGGGTCATAAAGAAAATTAAGTAGCACAATCAGAATACCATGATAAATTTGATATTATCACTTGTATCTGTCCAATGATGAAAAAGGTGTCCCCAATTATCTAACAAGATTGCTATCTAAACTTAGATTAATTATAGCCTAAAAAAGTCTTCAGTTTAATTGTTATTTCAGTTGCCCTAAGACACAAGCAAAAGGGAAAAGAATCTATCCATGACTTTTATTATTATTCTTACCCCACCTCCTTTTCAACCTTTCTTCCTCCTATCATACCAACAACTACCAAAATCACTCTTCAGGAAATTAGGAGGAAAGTGGGTTAAACAATTTCTTTTACAATTTTTTAATTAATTAATTAATTTCATATGGACTATGATCATATATGCTTGCAAAATGTCAATAACCATGTTTCATGTCATAAAAAACATAACTAGCTAGTAAACATTGGTGAAAATCCCACATCTATTAGTTATAAATTTTTCATACTATATAATTACGTACAAATTTCATTTTATAAGTCGATTTTATAAAGTTGAGTTAAATTTAAAGTTTATTTCTTAATATGTTATCAAATTTCTTCAAGCTCTATCATAACGAGAATTTATTGAACTTATCGAGTCACCTACTATCGATATCAGACCATCCATAAATATAAATAAATTTCACATACAAATTAACAGATCTTAACATGAAAAAAAAAATGTATTAAAGATCTCACATCAATTAAAAATAATATTTTTTAATAACATATAACTTGAATTAAACTTAATGTTTGCACTTTAATAAATATACTTCTTCACCATTTTCTTTACTTTTTCATTTAAATCAATTCACATACACTCAATTTTTATTTTTAAATTAAGGAACTAGATTTAAAGTTACAATTACAAAAATTGAGTTTGATTTAACAGATATATTCAAGTCATTTTTTCCAGGCTAAAATATTTTTTTTATTAAAATCGTTTTGATTTTTATTATCTTTTAAGATTTATTTTAATATATCAAGTTTCGATAAGTCAGTCAAAAAATAAATCTTATTTGGAATAATGTTGTCTTTTTAAATATAATTATTATATATCTTTATATAAGTGCAGATTAAATTAATTACATCTTCATATATCTTTAATAAGCCAATTCCTAACTAATATAAACTCACCCGTCACACTAATTCTCCAGAAAATATTAAATGGATTTTTTTTTTTACAAAAACGTAGATAACAAATATGTACGTGAATACAAATATAATCAATGGACAGATATTAAAATGATTACCCGTACAGACTTACACGTGAAGACGAATTTGATTTTGATTTATTTACGATTTTACTTTCTAAATTTTAGGATAGTTTTCATTTTTAAGTTTTAAAAAAACTTTTATAATTCCTTAAAATTAAAAAAAAAAGTTTCTAAACATTAAATTTGAAGGACTAATATTTCTAAGCTTAGAGTATAATATTTAATAATTTTTTTATTTAAACTTTACGATTTAGGATTTAAAATTATTTTTAGTCTCTCAAAATGTATCATTTAAGGACTAGAGTTATTCTTTTCTCACTTTTTAAAGACTAACAAAATTTAATTTCTTTAAGTTATGTTATTTTGTAAATGTGTGTGCATAAATATATATCAATATTAAGAAGTGAAAATGTAGTGTATGAAGTGAAATAGAGGTAGAGATAGGGTAATAGTTAGAAAGCTTAGGATTGGTTTTGAGGAGGCAAAAACAAGAGCAATCACATGTCATAGCTTAGCCTTTTGGTCACAAACCTAGCAGTTTCTTTACCACTTTTCTAATGCTATAACTACTTTTTCATTTAATCAACTCTACACTCATTTCATTTTATTCACTTCAATAAGTTTTCACTGTTTTTTTTATAGGTAATCATTTTTTCCTTTTCAGTATCAAATTAATTAATTATTATTAGTTTTGTCTGTTATCATGTGACTTTAATACTCATGTCTGGGTTAAATTGTTCCAAGTCTTATATGACTTTGAAACCATGATCAATAAATCTCTTCAATTCTTCAATTGACAAGATTGCTCATTCCAGGAGTAAAACACTCCTAAAGTTATTATGATAAAAAAAAATTCTATCGGGAAATTAGTTTGGGAGTAGAATTAGATGAGTACACTGTTTTTTTAATGAGTTATCAGTTAGTCTTTGATGTAAAAGAGAAAGTTCATCTGAAAATAACTCTTTGATACTTAAGTCAATAAGAGTATCAAGATAGAAAGTTCTTAACAAGATAAGAATTAAAAGTATCACATAAAATAATTTGTACTTCTTCTGAATATTTATAGGTTGATAAAGTGATATCCTCTTAATAAACTGTTATGAGTAATTTAGATTAATCAGTTATTCATTGTTTCATAAATAACTGCTCATCATTTAAGGTTCATAGATTATACCATTTTATTTATGACGATCAACGGGAGTAAAAGTTTGAAAGTCAATAATCACTTGTAGTATTAACCATTACCGATTAAAAAACAAATTTAGAAAATTAAATAAAAATAAATATAAAATTTATTGGATACATAAAAGGAAAAATATGAAACGTTGGAGTTCTGATTTAATTTTGTGTGTTGGTTTTGTGGCAATTAAAGATGGAAATTGAAAAGGAAATAGCAAAGAGAGGGTGATGAGTGGTGGCAACACTAGAGTGGAGAGAGAAAAGACTAGAGTTCTAGAAATGTTTGATTTTGTTAAAAAATAAAAAGACAAAACCCTAATTTGGGCAGTTTCCAAAATGGGGGAGTTGTTTCATGCTTCGTATTTTCCAAGCACGTTAGTTCAACCACACAACAACCAAATTTCAACGTCGTAGACAACTCAAATTCACACAACAAAATCACTTTCTTCCTGCATTTCCTTAATAAACATATTATGTATCACCTTCTCTCCATCATTTCAAAATACTAACCACTTTAACACATGTACAACGCATACTAACTTCAACACAGTTATTTTTAACGAAAAATACGAGTAATTCCGTATCAAAATACAGACAGAAAACTTGACCCCGTATTTGTGATTAGAGAATTAAAATAATGATATAAAAAAAAGGTTAATGAAGAAGAAGTTAGGATCCATAATGATGTTTTGGGCCTGAATTTGAGAGAGAATAATTAATAATATTATCCCATCGAGAAATGAGAAATAAAAAAATAAATAAAATATAGAGATTGAGCATTCGTGCAAGTTATTTGAAAGTGGTGGCTGGGCTGGTAAAAGAGGAAAGAGAATAAGATTGGGTCACATGGGCTAGTGGGGCCCATATTAGCGAGTTGGGCCCACAGCGGTGAGTGGGATGGTGCTGCGCACGAAACCAAAGTCATCCAGAAAATGGGTGTGCACACGTGCACTCACGCTAACGTAAACAACCACTCCTCTCTCTCTCTCCTGCAACAACACCATTTATTTATTTATTATTAATATTCAACAAATAATAAATATCGTTTTTACAATTGAAAAGTATGTGTATGAATTTGAAGGTGGCAAAGAGAGAAATAACATAATGTGATATGAGTTTTGGGAGTGAAGGAAAAAAAAGGGTAAAAAGGAGAATAAAAAAGCTAGAAAGTGGGTCTTCGTTAATCACATGAGGAGCAAGTCATTGCCGTGTTTGACCTCAACTCATAACATAACATAACAGCGTTGTACTCATACACGACACAAATACACGCCAACGCAACTCACGCCTCACCACAACACAAGACAACACATAAACTCAGATTTCATTCTCCACTATCATATCACAACCTCTTCAACTCTATTTTCCCACTTCTTTATGCTTCTTCTCCACAACATTTTTCTCATCGCCAAACCACAGACATGAGAGGGACTAATGGTGGGACTCGTGCTAACAACACTTTCGACACTATAAACGCTGCTGCCTTTGCCATAGCCTCTGCTTCCCACAACCGCGTTTCTCAACCTCCTACCCAGGTATAACCATGTTTCTCTTCTTTTCACACTTTTTTTCGGAAACAAAATTTGGGTTTTGGATCATTTTGATTCTTTTGGCCTATACCCTTTTGCTTCTTTCGGGTTGTTTTCCTTGTTTTTTCCTGTGTGTTCCGTTTGACGCTGTTTGGTTGAGTTTATTTTATAATTGATTGATCTCTTTTCGGAAAAGAAGAGATCTTTTTTGTTTTCTTTTTCCCCCCCTTGTGCACGAGTAAATAAAGTAGCAAACTTTTCGTTTTCGAAAGATAGTAAGTTCGTGAAGAGGAGAAAAATAATTGAACAATGTTAGGATTTTCCTGTTTGCCGTCTGTAATATCATAGCGTGTGAAGTTGGAACTCATCGGTTTTTCTTTTTCTCACTGAATGCTTTTGGTTGATATCAGTCGTTTTCTTGATGAGTTAGTGCTAATAATTTGGGAATAGTTTTTTGTTTTCTTTTCTTTTTAATTTTCTATTTGGAAGCGGAGTCCTTTACTTGCTGATATTACATGCACGGTTTAGAGAAAAATAACAAAATAAGTTATGAATTGAAAATTCAGTATGATTGTTTGGCTTTTGAATTTCACTTTCTTTTGTTAACTATTGAATCTTCACTTTTTCTATACCGGGATCAATGAATACCAAGTGTATGATTGCATCTAAATCCTCATACTTATCTGGATCTTTTTCTTACTGAATGAATTTCCAATTGATGGTGTTTGCCCTGATTTATACGTATGACAGTTATTTCGTTCCTTACATTTTCACTGGAAGAAGGGATGTTCCAAGAGTAAAAGCTACAGTATATGTTTCTTATTGAATATGGGGTATATGTACCAAAATTAAAATTAAGGTCTGAATTATGTTCATTTGGTATGATTTATTGCATAATGGGTACTTCTGGATGAATCAAGAGAACACTCACTTGTGATGTAAACTTAAAAGTCAGCTACTTTTGGTTGCAGAAGAAAAGATGGGGAAACTGGTTGAGCAAAATTGGGTGTTTTGGATATCAAAGAAACAGAAAGCGCATTGGACATGCGATCCTTGCTCCAGAAACAACCCCGAATGGAGCAGAGCCTGCTGCTGCTGCTGCTGTTAGTTCAACACAAGCACCAAGCATAACACTCCCCTTCGCCGCGCCTCCCTCATCTCCGGCATCTTTCTTTCAATCAGAACCTCCCTCAACTGCACACTCACCAGTTGGTAAATTTTCTCACACTTGTGTCTCTGCCAGCATGTATTCCCCTGGTGGCCCTGCATCAATCTTTGCCATTGGCCCTTTTGCTCATGAAACCCAATTAGTATCACCACCTGTTTTCTCGGCTTCCTCCACCGCTCCTTTCACCCCACCTCCTGAATCTGTCCACTTGACCACCCCTTCTTCGCCGGAGGTTCCTTTTGCTCAGCTTCTTGACCCCAACAACAGGAATGCTGACACCTTTCAGCGCTTCCAGATATCTCCCTATGACTTCCAGTCCTATCAGTTTCACCCAGGAAGTCCAGTTGCTCAACTCATATCACCAAGATCCGCCATCTCTGCATCCGGCACCTCATCGCCACTCCCTGACTCCGAAATTAACGCCACTCTCTCCCATATCCTTGATTTCCAAAGACCAGACCCTCCCAAGCTTCTCAACTTGGATAAACTCTCTGTTTCTCAAAACAGGAAGTCAAACCAAAACCAAGGTTCCGGCTCTCTCACCCCTGATGCTGGTTTTCTTTCAAATCATTGGGTTTCTGAGATCAAAATGTCCCCACGCCCAACCAATAATCGAGTTAGTGAGATCAGTATAAATCATAGAGTTTCATTTGAGATATCTGCGCAGAAAGTCTTGGAATCTCTAGAAAACAAGCCTGCAGCATCGGCATGGACTAAGGTCATGTCAAAGTTGAAAAACGACGATCCAGCAGCAGCAGACAAAGAAGAAAAATTTGGAGAAACCGGATGCAATGAGAAACAACAAGTTCTTGCCGAAACTCACAATGATGAACCACTGGAACCCAATTTGAGTGAAGATGATGCAACAGCTCACGAGAAGGATCAGTACTTAACTCTTGCTTCTGCTAAAGAATTCAACTTTGATAAAGCAGATGGAGGGGATTCTCTTGCTCCCATTATAGTTGCTGACTGGTGGGCTAATGAGAAAGTTGCAGGGAAGGAGAGGGGGGCCACCAAAGATTGGTCCTTTTTCCCAATGATTCAACCTGGTCTCAGTTAACCATCAAAGACTCACATAACGATTCACGAATTTGGCATTGGTTTTTAACTTTGTGCCATGATGCTTCACAGAACCCAGCAGCGCACATGGTAGATTGAATCATAGGAAATTAAGATTTGGAGTCTAACACAGTGATGGGGTTCTTTTTTGAATCCAATGGCCCCCAACAAAATCATAGTACTTCGCTTAATACATGTGTTGTAGTTGTTACCAAGTTTGTGGTAGAAATAGCTGTACATTTTTAGCATATGTACCCCCCTATCATTATATATGTAACATAGTTGACTAATGATCATGCCCATTTTATATATACCTAAAGATCATGCTTTCTTGGATTCTGTGAATACACCAAATTTGAACCTTGGTCCAAAGGTCCAAATTTATGCCTGGGAATTCAATCAAATTGATATTAAATAGTACTTTTATATTATATTTCAAGTATATAATATACCTATGTAGCACAGATACTGACACGGCACGGAGATACGTATAATGTTTAAAATGTAGGACACGGGAACACGGATCTATATATTATATAATTTTGAATTATATAAATTGAAAATAAATATATTTATGTGCAAAAGTATGTTTTAAATTCTTTTGGAAGTAGGAAGATATTTTACCTGACTAGTTCAAAAGAATTTGTTTCTTATTTTTATAATCATAATACAAATTTATATAATAAATTTGAGTTTTTAGAAAATTATTGTATTTATACCTTTTAAAATTGTGTTAGAACCTTGCTAGAATTTTAAAAAATCCAACAAATATTGTTTGAATTGAACACTTTGCCAATAAATGTCCTACGAGTGTCGACACCGATACGAGTGTCGATACCGATATGTGTGTCCGACACGGATATACCCATTTAAGATAAGTGTCCGAGCCTGATAATAATATACACTAAATTAAATTGTTTTATCTCTTGAAATAAATCGGTTCTATTAATTAATATTTATATAGTATCTTTAAATAAATTTTCTTACATAGTTATAAATACTCCAACAACCCTTCTTTTATATCTTCACAAATGTGTTGTAAAAGAATATAAGTCAATCTCATGGAAACATAGATATCTATACCTATATATTAAAAAAAAAAATCACCTTCTACACAATTTTTTTATAATTCTATTCTTATTTAATATATTTCATTTTATTAATACAAGTATTTTGTCATTTTATATTAATTATTTAAAAATTAAAATTATTTTTTAAATAAATATTAATTTACCATTTTTTATGACTTTTCACTTTTTTCTTAATTCTTTATTTTAAGGCAACAACAGAAATAAAGAAAGAAAGAAAAAGCATAGTCTCACATATTTTCACACTGAATTACATATCAAATAAAATAACTTTCATTTTTAATCATTCTCTACATTTTATCTAAAATTATTTATGTATATATATTAAATTTCTATTATCATAAAATTTGAGTAAAAGAGGAAAGTGTGAATTATAAAATAGTAAAAAGTGTGTGAAAAAATAATTATAAAAGTATATTGCTTTTATTAATTATTACATATTACTATTTTTGTTAACAATTTAAAGTTTATATCTCATATTTACTGTATTGTGAAGAACTTATTACCATTTTAGAAAAAGTACGTTAATTTATTTTGAAAAATAACGTTAATATTTATTTGAATAAAGTAAATACTTTATATTAAAATATAATTTTTATCCCTGTTTTGGATTGGAAAAAAATCCAATAACTATCTTATTATATATACATGTATTTTTTTTTTTTCTATTTGATATTTCAATATATAAATATTTATGCTTAAATTACTAAGAGAGCCATCACATATGGATTGGAACTTTATTCAATTTTTAAGAAAATTATATGAATTATACTAAATTATTATGTAAAAATTATATGAATTATACTAAATTATTATGTAAAAATTATATGAATTGATACTAAATTATTATATGTGCATAGCAATATGAATTTCACAATAATACATTAAAATATTTACGAAAGAATGAAGTGTTTTATTTTCTTTTAACTTTTTGTTTGTAATATATGTAAATATTAAATCTTTTATAAAAATATATATATATATTTTGAGATATTAAATAAATTATATATATATATATTAAAAAGTTGATTTTAAATTTAAATTAATCTTATAAAATTAAATTAAAATTTATTTATAAAATGGCATTTTCACTATGATAAATATAAAATGTTATTATTTGTAATAGTTAATATGGATCTCTAACATTATACATTATATATTTGTACATTTCAATTAGATATTTCCATGCATGATATATTATTGAATTAATGTAATTAAAGATGTTACATAATTGGAGCAAAACTGATTTTCAGATATCTTTAATTTGAAAACCAGTGTTGAAAAAAAAAAGTAATGCCATTTGAATTTGAAGTGATATGTGTATAGTTTAAACTGGATTTGGTTTGATTGTACACAAAACCAAATAATGAGGCCCAGCACATTGTTTCCTCAGAACCCTAAATCAGCAACTTCGGTCCAGTCCACGCACCACTATCCTCACTCCAGACAAAACTTACCTTTTTCCTACATCTTTCCATCGCATCCTTTCTCTTTTTTAAAATCACCATTACATTTTATATTTAAATGGTCACACTCCTAGACCAAGCAAAGTATCCATGTTTTTTTCACAGAAGCAAAGTATCCATGTTTTTTTCACAGAAGCAAAGTATCAATACTCAACATTATATTAAAAATGGTTCTTAACTAAGGAACCAATTGCTTCCAAACATAAATAACACCAAATGAAGACTAACCAATAACAAGCCATTGGAACACAAGGTTGAACTTTTGTTTCTATAACATTTTACTAAATCTCCGCGCCATAAACATTCGATCAGCTGACTAAATAGCGACTGCAAAACTACTTGAATGGAAAATCTTTAAACATGATATTTATTAATTTATTAATAGAGTTAGCTGGTCAAATAGTCAAACAGCCTCTCTTAGATAAGAAATACTAAAAATAGTTTAGAAGTTGGGGAACCAAATTTGACCCAGCTGTTGAAATTTAAAAAAAAACGTGCAACAATACAAAGTGGAGGAGTAGAAAGATACTCAGCGAGGCTGTCTACCTTTATTTTCGTCTATTGTCAAAATCGAAACGGTCCATTTTGGGCGGCCAATGATAGTAATAATATAATGTTTTTTTTTTATAAAAAATAAAAGTAAGAAGAAGACGTTTGCAATGATGGAGATCTAGAAGAGTGGACAATCTTTGCATTGACCCAGAGACTTGTGTGCATTGCAGCTTCCAGAGTCCCACCAGATCCTATACTTAAGGAATAACAATACCAACCAAAAGCCACCCTTTCTATGGTGTCAAAGATCACAGTATATATATAACATCCCATTTCTCTCTATCCACCAAACATTCATCTCAACTACTCCAACACCACAAACCCTCTTCTCTCTTTCATTCTTCCTCATTCACATCACAACAAACCAAAAATGCCACCTTTTGCAGGTTCTGAACCAGCTGGCTTCCCCAAGCCCGATTCCAACATAGTTTCCATCGACGTCGGAGGCCAAGTCTTCCAAACCACCAAACAGACACTAACCTCAGCGGGTCCAAAAACCTTCTTCTCCAGAATTGCGGAATCTTCTGGAATCTACGCGCCGTTCATCGACAGAGACCCGGAAATGTTCTCCCTGCTCCTCTCTCTCCTCCGCACCGGAAACCTTCCCTCAAAGGCCAAAGCTTTCGATATCCAAGACCTAATTATCGAGTCCAAATTCTACGGCATCGAAACCCTCCTCGTCAATTCCCTCTCCAACCCTTCTCAGCTGGAACCTTTCAACCTCCAAAAATCTCTCCTTTTGCCACTCAACGGCCGCGACTCCCCCTCCGCCCTCGCCGCCGACGGCGCCTGCGGCGCCCTCCACGTCGCGCACGGCAGCAAGATCACCTCCTTCGACTGGTCCCTCCGCCGCAAGGCCACCGTCCTCACCCACTTCACCGCGGTGGACTCCCTCCTCGCGCTCTCGCCGACGCTGGTTGCTGCCGGCGCCAACGACTTCTCCGGCCTCCAGATCCTGGACCTCGAAAAAGCCCGCGTCAGGGAAACCCTAAACTGGGAAAACGTCACCAAATCCGGGTCCACCGTCCAGGCCATCGGATCCTCCACGGAAAACATGTTCGTCAGCTTCGAATCCTCGCGCCGAAACTCCAATTCCATATTGGTTTACGATTTGCATACTCTAACCCCCGTCACCGAGATCGGTCACAACGAAATCTTCGGCGCAGACATCGATTCAGCAATTCCCGCGACGAAGTTGCAGTGGATTGAGGGTTACAATTTGTTGATGGCCTCTGGGTCCCACAGTGGGCCCTCCGGCGTCTCCGGTAACATTCGATTGTGGGATGTTCGGTCCGGTAACGTGGTCTGGGAGATTTCGGAGAAGGTGGATTGTTTTGCTGACGTGGCGGTTTCCGATGGGTTGTCGGTAATTTTTAAGGTTGGTGTGAATTCGGGCGAAGCGTCGTACGTGGACATGCGGAATCTGAGCAACGAGAGCACCTGGGTTTGTCTTGGAGATAAAAGAAAGGTAATGAACAGTGGGAAGAAGGAAGGGATTGGCTGCAAAATTAAAACGCAGGGGAATCAAGTGTTTTGCACCAAGGGTGGTGACGTGGAGCTCTGGTCTGAGGTTGTTATGGGCTCTGGAAATACTGGGAGAATCTTCAAGAAGAACTTGATGGGTAGGATGAGGGACATGGGTGGTGCAAAGATTACCAATTTGGCCTTTGGAGGAAGCACCATGTTCTTGACCAGAAAGGATCAGCAATGTGTTGAGGTGTGGCAGAGTTCTTCAAGGGAATTTTGACTCTCTTTCTCTTCTTCTTTTCTTCAATATTCAATATACTTTTTTTACATTCAAAAAAAATATTTGTTTTATTTGTTGCTGAAAATATGTTGTAAATTAACTCTCTCTGCCTTGTACATTCTTCATGTTTGGTGAGGTGCCTCTCTACCACCTACCAATTTCACAAATTGTCTGAATTATTTATTTCTCTGTTTGACATTTTTTTTGTAAACTATCAAAGATTGGTATAGTGAGACAAATATCAAGAGCTGTTCTATCATGATTCATGCACTTACTTTTCATATTCTCTATTCCTTTTTGGTCAAACTTTTTTTTTTTTAGAGAAAACTATAAATTTGAAGATATTAACCTAAACAAAATCTATGGTCCTATATTTTTGTGTATTGAACATTTATTTTCCAGTCCACTGATTGAACATTTATCTTCACTTTTACCTTTTTAGTTCAAAGTTCTTTCTAGATTATGCAATAAGAAAAACCTTTCAGATTGTTAAAATTTTGTCTTTTTTTTATGAGTCCACAACATAATATATGAACAAGGGGTGACGATAACAGCAACAGCAAGAAAATGGCAAAAAGAGAAAATATAAAGTCCCTGTCATGAAATTGAGTCTTAAGAGAAGCCATCAGAGACGAAACAAGATAGAAGTTTACGGAGCAAGTATAAAAATCGAAGTTCGTTCAAAAATTATGTAGTATTACATTTTGTTTAAAACATTAACAGACGTGTATTATTTTAAAATTAAAACCTACTTATATGAACTGTCAATTTTACTTGTTACTAAAAACTTTCATAATTTTATAATAAAAATAATATCTATGTTCATACTGTCATAAAACTCTATTTTAATAGTTTATGTTACTTAATATTTATTTCTGGTGAATGGTATTTTAATAGTTTAATAAAAAAAATAAACAAAGAAATATTTTAATAGTTTGCTTCAAGACCAAAATCTCATGAAATCTTAAAAACAAAGATAACAAATTTGAAACTATAAAAACCAAAAAAAGTGGGAAAAAGAAAAAATATTAAAACTATACAAAATAAAATAAAAAAAGATGGGAACGACAATGATAGAGAAAAAATATTGGTTGGTGTGGATCGTGATGTTTAAAATTCTCAATCTTCTATAGTGTTTAAGTTTTGTCTCATTGATAAACATTAACAGATAATTTTTAATTACAAATTAATTATAAAGAAAAAAAAAGAGTAAATTGATTTGATGATAAATATAATTTTACGTGACTTCCAAAATAACTATGGCAAATTATAAAAGCAAAAATATTAAAAATTACGATACTCAAATATTTTATCTAACAAAAAATATTATTTTATCTCCCAAAAATACTAAAAAAATCATTAAATAAAAATTATTTTTAAAGACAAAAAATAATTAGTAGTTAAATTGATAAAATTAGATATTATTTTAAAAACTAAAAAAATTATTGATATCTAAATTAGTTTATATTATTAATAAATAGTTTCTAAATTAGTATCTAATTAGATATCAAAGTTTTAGATACCAACTTCAAAATCTAAATCATTTATAGCTAAAACTTAGGTAGCTAATTAGATACTCATTTAGAAACTATTTATTAATAATAGAAAGTAATTTAGATATCAATACTTTTTTTTTTCTAAAATAGTATCTAATTTTTTCAATATAACAACTAATTTTTATTTTATTTTTTTAAAATTGATTCCTATTTAATATTTTTTATAGTAATTATACATAATCAAATATTTTATCAAAATAAAAATAAAATAAATTTACATATATACACAAAGGTGCAAACATTTGAAAGTAGTGAAGAAAATAATATATAAAGGAAAAATATTTTTTAATTTAATGCATCTACACATTAAGATTTAATTTCAAAAAATTTAATAATTTTTTATATTAGTTTATTCATGCGCTCAATGATTCAAACTGGTTGGTTTAAAATCATCATAATTTTTTTTATCCTTTTTCATATTATTTATTTTATAATATACTTAAAATTAGAGAACAGTAAATGTTGAAAAAAATGCATATTAAAATTATATGAAAAAGTTGTGATGATTTGAAAATTTAGAATGAATTAGGTTAAGAAGTGATGGTCCTGTGTTATTTAATAAAAGTGAGTTGGACTTTTATTTTATGAGGTTTTGGGCTGGAAATAATTAAATAAAACCAAGAGTGTGGTGGATTTGTTAAAACAGGGGTGCCAATAGGAGAGTTCCATTCTATTCTGAAAACAGAACCAATTAACCATCTGTGAATGATGATAGTTTGACATCACACCCCTACACAACAATTAATAATATTATTTTATTTTAAAATGCTGAGTATATTTATTTTTATTAATTAAAATAATATTTTATTGTTAAAAGAAGTTGTAAGCCAAGGAAAGATAAAAATAAATGGATATAAAAAAGATTATTACAGTACATAGAAATGTTTTTACGTTGATTTATAAAGTAGTTTTTACGTTTTAGGTTTTAGTAACATAGTGCAACTATATGGGTTGTACTTATACTAATATTACACGTGATATTATATCTATAAATTATTTATTAAACTAAAAACTAGAAATTACTTACAATATAATTATATAAGCATATGTGTCAAGAACTCACCATTTGTCTATCTACATACTTAAAACATTATTTTACAAAAGTCAATCACATAATATTTTTCACACAAAAAGTTATTTTTTTTATAAACTACATGACCATGAGTTTTTCACTGTGAAATAAAAATGGTTAAGAGTAAATCAATAATTTTCGAATCTAAATAAATAATTTTATCAATATTTTTAAAAAAAACTAATAAAAATTGTTTTTACATATATCTTTGTTTGATTTTGGGTTTTTTTTAAAATTATACTTATTTTTTATTTTTAATTAAAGGTAATCATTTTCAAATAGATATTGTAGGATACTAGTACCTTTCATACACGATTCTCAAATCCAAAATTTAATTTTGAAGACAATTTTTAAGTTTTTTTAAGTTCTTTTTAGTTTTTTTTAATAAAATATCATTATAAGAAAATAATTAAATAACAATTAATTTAGAAATAAAAATTAATAATTAATTATTATATTAATTAAGTTAAAAATTATTTTATAAACTAAAAAATTATTGATATCAATTAATTTTTATTATTAATAAAATTTTATAAAGTAATTTTTAAATTAATATATAATATTAATTTTATCTATTAATTAATTTAAATTAAAAATTAATTTAAAATTTGAAGTAATGAATAACCAAACTTTGACGGTTAATATTACACATAAATTTTAAAACTACTTTATATATTTTTATTAAAAATATTTTTTTAAAATAATATTTTTAATTTATAAAATAATATTTAATTTAATTAATATAATAATGATTTATTTATTATTTTAAAATTAATTACTATTTAATAAAAAAAATTATAGTGCATGATAATAATTCTGTTTTTCAAAGATTTTTTTTGTCATGCCGTCATAACTCCGATAGTGACAATACTAACATAGATAACTTAAAAAAAATAGTAGAATAAAAAAATTAATTAAATCAATAAAAATCATTAAAATCTGGAACATTAGTTTGAATTTCAATAATTTTACTTAAAATTAATTTGAACTAAATAAAGGTCCACATATAAGATTAACATATACAACTTGTTAAATATATAACGTGGTATTTTTATAACTTTTATCTATTTTTATATTTCTATATTTATTTATTACTTATTATGATAAAATATTAGGTTATTCTTAGAGTAGATTTTTTTTACATGAAACAACTAGTGGTGGAGAAAAAATTTGTCGGTAGAAGAATTAAGTTTGTGGTGCAAAAGAAAATTTGTGGCAAAATGAACGATACTACTCAACCCAGCGCAACTCAAAATTAATTTAAAATATATTTAAAATTAATAATAATGTCATATGACTTAATTTAAAATGTTATCTGAATATTTGTTTTAATTTATTAAATAGAAAACAAACATGTCAATATGATTATTGTAACAAATTCTAACAAAAGTTCATTCTCTAACAAATTATGGAATTCTGATTCCTTTCGGCCTAAAAAGTAAAACCCAAGTTATAGCTGTGTCTGGGCTCTTGGGTTGGGTTACATGGGACACTAACAACTACCATCAAAAGACTGCTTCTTCCTCCACCTCCATCAATTTTAACCACCCCGATACTAGAAGCGAATTTACCATTATAACCTTAAAAAAAAATATTAAAAAATTAAAATATAACTTAATTTTACTTTAACATACTTCTGCTTTTTTCACGTTCATTCCGTGTGCTCTTTCACTCCCATCATCTTGCAGCTCCCACCCCTCCGAAGCTCCCACCTCCTTCAAAGTTTTCTTCTCTTCTAAAGCTCTCATTCTCTTTCAAAACTCTCATCCATAGTTTTAATGCTTTTCATTTTTAGTTTTAATGTGGCGGAAATATTCCAAAGGCATTGATTTATCCCGTAGATGGTTAAATAAGTTATAGATTGCGTAATCCGGTGAGTCTTTAGTTAAGTTATGGATTATGTATTTCGATATTTGTTGTTTATTTTGGTTCTAAATTACGTAATCAGGTATCTTTGTCCAATTAGGTTTCAGATTATGTAATATGGAAGTTCCAATTTTTTAGTTTTGGATTATGTAATCCGTAGTGTTGATTTTTGTGTATAAACCGAAAGTGGTTTTTTGTGAGGTTCCAAGCCACATTTTTTAAGAAAATTTTTATATTATGTACACAACTTGATGATTATATTATTTATTATCTTATTTGTAAATAAATGAAATTCACATTGTGTTGTGGACAAATATGGCTAAAACAAGAGGTGTTGGATCTCAGGGTCATGATCGCAGAAGATCGACGACTTTTGTCCGTAGAAGTGACTGAGGTGATGTCGAGGAAATGATTGGTGTTAATGCTCATATTGATAATGACAATCAACAAGGATTACGGGATGATGACCAAGTAGACTAAGGAGAAGGGTTTACTGGAGGACCTTCTGATATGTCTTTACTGGTAAATTTTTCTCACCAAGTTGTTGTTAATCTCTGGGAGGGTGAGGTGAGACCGAAAAAACCTTCAATTAATTTGTTTTTGTTAATTATTGTTTAAATTGATTTAATTATATTGAATATATGCAAATTTTATATTAGGATCAGGGAGAACTTGAATTGGTATCCCATGGTAGGAAATTACGTAAATTTAGGATGCCTCCTATTGATATTGAGTCTCCTTCCACCTTCTCACAGGTGAGATGATCATCACACTTGATGATGTGTCATTTCTTTTACACCTCTCCATTTTGGGTCAGTTCCCTACATATATGCCTTTAGAATACAATGGAGTTGCAAAAATTTTAGCTGAGTTACTAGGGGTGGAGGAGACTCGTGGGAAGGATGAGATGAGGCAATGTCGAGGCGCCCACATACGATTGAGTTGGCTCCGAGATATATACGAGAAATGTTGCACTCAGGAGGTTTGGGAGTGTGTTGTCAGGGCTTACTTGTTGCATCTGGTTGGAAGCACTATTTTTGCAGATAAAAGGGTCACTTCTGTATCTGTTTCGTACTTGTTGTTATTCAACAATCTACATATGTGTCGTGGATACACATGGGGAGCAACAACACTTATACATCTATATGCGTAGTTGGGGGATGCATCATATTTTAACACAAAACAGTTGGACAGTTATGCAACACTAGTTCAGGTATGAAACCATACAAATAATTAGCAATCACATGTTACATTCCCAAATGCATTAAAGATTTTTTCTAACACTTCACAAACTTTTCTTTATGCGGAATAATCCATAAGTCAAATTTTAAAGGCAAAATGAATTCTGGATTATGTAATCCGTAAGTCATATTTGAAGTTCTAAAATGACTTCTAGATTGTGTAATCCGTAAATCAAATTTTAACCGCAAAATGAATTCCAAATTATGTAATCCGTAAGTCATATTTGAAGTTCTAAAGGGACTTCCAAATTGTGTAATCTGTAAGTCAAATTTTAACAGCAAATTGAATTTTGAGTTATGTAATTTGTAAGACGTATTTGAAGTTCTAAAATGACTTCTAGATTGTAATCCATAGTTCATTTAATACCGGATTACATAATCTAGAAGTTTGAGTTTGGTTTGTTATGGATCCGGTATACATACGGATTACCTAATCTGGAATACTTTAGTTTGGTGCATATATATCAATGATTTAAGACACCGAATTGTGTGATCCATTGATCCAACGGATTAACTAATCTAGAAATAAGTATTTTAGGCGCAAGAACTTACCCAAAAATGAGAATGATGAGCCAAACGTGACCACCACAACAACATTGTCAGCACCACCACCTCCACAACAATAGCAATCACCAAACACCTTCTTTTTTACTTAGCGACAAAATATAAAACAAAACTTCCATTTTTATTTTTTTTACTAAAAGAGAATTTTAAAAGTTTATAGAGGTGGGGAAGAATTGATCGAGTTACAAGAAGAAGCAGTCTTATCAAATAAGTATTTATGAAAATTTACAACCCCAACCCCACAAAATAATAATATTTATGCTTAATTGTCTTAAATGCAATTTATTCTTGAATGTCCAACCTGTGTTTGATCTCAAAGGTTTCATCATATGTGCTGATATCTTATCAATCACGGTGAATCGGTAATGTGTGTCGATGTCATTTTAACCATTTACGTAACATTAACTAACTCTTCATAAATAATTAATGGATAAATTTTTTTTTATATAATTTGGAGTTTTAATTTGATTTTACTATACATAACGAAATAGTGGAATCTAAGGAAAGATGGATTAATACTCATGAGTTAGGAAAGCATCTATCAGAATGCGTTCAATGGACAATCAATCTCAATTTAGGTGAAGCATCTTTTATTAGGTTTGCTAGCTTGGTATATAGTATTTATGCAACTGAGGACTAACTAGCTTGATATTTAAAATATAGAGTAATTACAGGTGAACTTTTTTATTGGAATGCATAAAAAAAGTGTTTACCTTTATTTTAATTTACTATTTTATTGTCTTCAATTTGCTTACTTGCAAGGTCTTTGCAATTGTTTGCACTTGGGATTACCTTAAAAAGATCATGTATTAAAAAATTTTGTTCTATTTTTTAATATTATTCTTGTTTGTTAGATGTTCTCTTCACATCTTGTTTGAAGAGCAGTAACATGACGTTAAATATATATATATATATATATATATATATATATATATATTTGTTCATATTATCATGATTTGGTGATATTATGATAAGTTAAAAAAATACTTTACGACCATCATTATTAAAAAAAATCTCTACTAGCAAAGGATTATTTTTTTCTGTATTTCTTAAAATTTCTTGTACGGATATGTGCATATATGGTAAGAGATTTGTGAGAGAATATTCATGACTTAAATCCAAATAGTTAATTATTATTTCCTTACAGGTTTATTAGTTGATTCATTGCAAAAGACACCATTAACTTGTTGCAAATAATTCATGTTAATTTATTATTATTTTCTTGCAAAGATAATTTTTTTTTTTCATCACTAAAGATTATCGATATTTTATTGTAAATATATAATAGACATCACAAAGTACTTATTGCTCTTTCATCATAATTGTGTCACACAAATATGATTTTACAATTTTATTGTTGTTTTCTCGATAAACCTTCATAATAACATTCTCGCTAATCCTTTATAATTTTCTCATAAAAATATCTTTGTTAATTCTTCACAAATCCCTACATATAATTTGTTATTATTAGTTAACCTCTCATCAATCCCTTATAATATTTGTAGTGTTAATTATAGTTAATCTCTCATAAATTCATCACACAATATATGTATTATTGGTTGTAATTAATCATTCATCATTCTCTTTACAACTTGTCCATAACTAATCCTACGTACTTAAATTCAATTAATTGTTGTATACTCAAATAAATTCATCAATTAAAATTAATTAAAAATATTTAACATAGATTTAAAATTTAACTTGTTAATATAAACTAATAAAATCACTATCAATCCTCAATAGGTTAGTTTGTTGGTATTATTGGTGATCGAACTCCTTGGAGTATTTATGGGAAAGAAGTCAATGAGTGGTTTATACTATGATGATGTTTCTTCTCTTATAGGTGGCATTGTGGAGGGGGAACAATATTTGAGTATGAAACATGTGTAGAAGATTTAGATCCAAGATGAAACCTCATCTGTTAATTTGATCGACTCTTATCTGTTAGGGCTTAGGTTTGAGATGCAAAATTTTGAAAGCATGGGAGATGAAACCTGAAATGTGAGAGATATATTTTTTAGCATTTAAGGAAGAAGGGACAAACAAATAGGGAGAGTACGAAAATGTCACATTGGGAGAAAAGGGTTTTTTTGAAAGCAAGCATTACGAAAGAAAGAAACAAGAGTTTAAAAGTGAAAAAATTCAGCTGGAACTTGAAAGAATGGTTTTGATGAAGAAGAATCTTAAAATGCGTATAGTGAAGTAAGTGGTTGTGCAGGTGAGTGGAGACCAATGCATGTGGCTTTTATCTCTGCTTTTTCTTTGCTGTCTAAAGTTTCCACTTCCACCAAAGTCGTGTAAGGGTCCGCAAGACATTAAGCTTGTTAAGTCATAAATAAGAAGTTGTTGGAAAGAACCGTAGGAGTAGTGAATAACATTAACTATAACAAGAATAATGTAACATGATTGTTCTTTATTCTTTCATCGTCAAATGTCGTGGACTTTTAAACAGTAATAAAAAAATAAGTAAACAAAATTGAAAACGGTCTTGAAAACCGAGACGACAATTTTTTAGAATCTCAACCTCTAACTGTTCCCATCACTGTACTTGAATGTATTATACATTTTGAAGGTGAAGAAGTTAGGTTAGTGTGTTATGGTTTTGTAAAAGGTAATAGAAGTTTTGGATATTTGAGAAAATAATGTCGGCATGCAGCACCGTCCTAAAATACAAGGTTGTAGGTTGGTTGGAGGGTGGGTCCAGATTGCGAAAAGTCTCACTCTGGTCCATAAGAAACTAAACACCATTATTTAGGCCTTCCCATTAATGCTGCGTTGCTATTGAGCACAAAGAATTGGGGATTTTTATTCACAATCACAAACAGGGCATTCAATGTTTAGCCACTTATAACCATTTTATCGGCAACCGTTGCTGCATATTTAATTTTTCCAGCTCTTCAACTTTCACAAAACTCCGCAATCCTACTACTACTATTCACTTCTAATTTAATCCCATCGTAACAACAAAAGTAATTAATTTTACTCATTTTATAAAATATATACTCTTTCTCCCTTAATCCATCATAATCCATCCAAAGTATTATTGTCTGTTTTGCAGGTCGGTGCCTCATAACTGTTTCGACTTCAAATTCGTTTCGTAACCTATCATAACTTATAAAACATATTATTCTGCGTTTTGGAGGTTGGTATTTTGTCACTGTTCTGATTTTAAGTTCGTCCCTTAACCTGTCCTAATCCATCCAAAATATTATTGTCCATTTTGGAAATCACTAATCCGTCACAATTCTGACTTCAAATTCATCGATCTTTAACCTCGACTCCTAAATAATGTGAAACTATATTAATCGTATCAGAACAATAATAAATTTTCACTTACTATAATTAACTGTTTTATATTATTTATTATTTTTCAGTGTAGAATATTTTTGTTTTTAATTCTTAATTTTAAAGTTTAAATAGTACTAGTTATTCTTTTTCATTTATTCTCTTGCTGTTCATTTGGTCTTTAATTAATTAATTCATATATATATATATATATAAAGTTTATTGTGTAGAAATAAAAATTTAAATTAAAACACATATAAATAATTTATAAAAGTAAAAAAAATGTATGGACTTTCAATAAAATTTAAAAAACATTATATACTAATAAACACACATATTTTTAATATTTGATAAGAACAAATTTTAAAAAGAAAATAGAATTAATGATTCTCCGTAAAAAAAAAACTAGGTCTTATACCAATTTCTTCTAAACTAGGTCTTATACGTAACAAAAGATAAAATATTATAATATTACTCTATATGTGTTTTCATCTTCTTACACATCAGCATAACAAATTACAATGGTGCTTTGTGATATTTTTAAAGGAAATTGTGATTGCGTTTTTTTATATTTAAGAAACTTTCACTTTTTTAGTTTTAAAATATAATACCTTCAATAAAATAACACTTGTAACTTCTAGTTAAAGGTTTACATTTATAGTAAATATAATAATTGAAGTGAATATAAAGAGAGAGAAAGAAAAAGAAACAAAAAATAATTGAAGTGGATATAGAGAGAGATAAAAAGAAAAAGAAACATAAAGATTAAAATGTATTCACTTTATCTTAACATTAACCTCATTAATGATCTCATTATACTATATTTTTAAATTTTAAAACATTCTTTAGAAAAAAACACAGTACACACAATAAGATGTTGGACCGTACAAAATATTGTATTATTAATTGTGAAACTCTATTACAAATAACATTTTTAATAACTTTAATAAGAATAACTTTTTTTATTATTATTTAATTAATTAAAAAATCATTTTAATTTATTAAAACAAAAATAAATAAAAAACATGACTTCAAGATTTAAGTAATTTTAATCAATTAATTTCTTTTTAATAGATTAAAAGATAAGAAACTTGACAAGTTTATGTTTTAAGTGGTTTTATTCTATTCAATCACCAAAAAGTGCTTCATAACATTTTCCAAAAAATATTTTCAACTTAACAAATGATCAAATCAAAATTGAAAAATAAATTCCAACAAGAATGAAATCATATATTACAATTCAAACTCGAGATCCAATATAATATCAATATTTATCATCGTCATCACAAAAAATGATTGGAACCATCAATCTTCAAGCTTGTGATAATAAAATATTTGAACTTTATGCTTTTATACCAACACTAACCAACCAACTAGTTTATGAGCTACTAACCATCTAACTTATCAATTAGTTTTGCAACAGATTAAACAACTTACAAATATTCCTCTACCTTTTCTTTTAATTTTATTTCAAAAAATATTTTCTAGGCAAATTAAACGAAATAATTTTTTCGATAAATTTAATTTTCACCTAATACTTGAATTTCCAAACATAAAATTTATGAATTTAATTACCTTTTTCAATAGTGATTAGAAATTAATTGATATAAGTTTTATAATGGTCATAATAAAATTTGTATCCAGTGTGAATTCTAATAAATCTGATACCTTAATTCTACGTGGATTTGGTTACTTGATTTGGATCTGGATTTCCTTGAGTTTGGATTTTCTATGGATTTTAGGTTAATTCGACTCAACCTAAATCTTGGTCAACTCGATTTGATTTTGGTCAATGTCAACTTAGCTTTACCTAAATTTAGGGTCGATTTTGTTTTACTTGGGTTCAGACTAATTCAACTCGACCTATGTCTGGACCAACTTGGCTCTTCTTGAATTTGGACTGATTCAGCTCGACATGAGCCCTGGTCAACTCGGTTCGATATGGGCTCAAGTCAACTTAGCTCGACCTGGGTCCAAGTCAACTTAGCTCGACTTGGAACCAGACTGACTCGGCTCTACATGGGCTTAGGTTGACTCAAAACCACATGGGTCCGAGTCAAATTGGCTCGACATGGGTTCAGACTGACCAAACTCAACATAGGCCTGGGTTGACTAGGCTCGACCTGGGCCGAGACCACTTGGTTCTACCTAGACACGGATTAACTCAATCCAGGTCTTAATCAACTCAGCTCAATCTAAACTTGGGTCGACTTAACTCGACTTAGACACAAGTTGACTCGGCTCGACATGGACCCAAAACAACTCGGTTCGACATGGTCTCAAAACGACTTGACTCAACATAAAATATCTATATATTTTAATTACATACAAAATTAGATAAATAAATATATCATGTGGTAAATAATTGGTGAATGTTTCAATATATTACACTACCATACAAATACAAAATTGTTTAGTTAGTGTGTGAACTTATTACTAATCTTTTAAAAAATTCAATATTAATGTATTGAATGTAAATATTAAATAATTATTGTAATTACTTATATATTATTGTAATTATGTTTTAAGTGAAAGAGACTAATGTTTCGTGGATGCTTCGTAATCGATGGAATTCTTGTCTTAATTACTGTGGGACAATCAGATTTAGGGTTACTCATATTTTTCGGGAGGGGAATGCATGTGCTGATAAGTTGGCTAATTTAGGGTTCATTCATAGAAAATCATTTTATTGGTATAATAGACTTCCATCTAGTCTGTTCTTAGAATTCTTTATGAATAGGTATAGTCTACCTATGTATCGTTTTTGTTAACATGTGGATTTTGGTCTAGTCCCCTCATATTTTTGTATTTTATTTCTTTTTCTTTTTTTTAATAATACTTTTTTCATGTGATGACAGATGATTGTTGTTACTTGAGGTGTCAGCCTTGCTGAGATGTCAAGTTGCATTGTGATGCCTAACATGAGAACTTTTATATAAAAAAAAAAAACAACTCATATTTTATTGATTATGCTATACTTTTTTTTATATTGAAGGAAATATATGTGTGTAGGTGTAATAATTTTAAGTTTTATAAATTATCTATGTTTATAATAACTTAGATTTTATAAATTATTTAAGTTATATATATATATAGATATATGACGTGCAAATCGTAATTAAGATATTTTTATTATTCAAAGGGGAAATTATGATCTAAGATTTGAAAACGAGTATAATTTAAAATTTTACATATTCATGGTTTGGTGACTATTAACATTAATTGTTAAGGGAAAATTCATACGTTTTTGTTTTTCAATTATTAATAATTATCACTATTTTCGTTTATTTTTTATTTAATGTATATTTGTAAATGTAACTTATTTTTAAGAAAAAAAAATACCTTATACTTTTTTTACTTTCCGTGTATTAAGATAAGACGTTTCTAAAAATACAAATTAACATAAATTTTGGATTTTTATTGATAAAGATTATTGTTAGCTATTATTATTCTTCTCTATTTTTAAATTGATAATTAAAATCAAACCAATTTATTTATTTTTATCAAATATATCTTGGAAAATATATAAATTTGAAATAAATTAGCCGTCAGTTACCGTTAAGCACATGAATTTAGGAAGATATCAAATCTATGTACTCGTGACGATTGTCTCCCTCACCGTGAACAAACACAGTAGTTGTTGTAGGTGGAAATTATGAATCCTTAAAATTTTAGATTGAAAATAACGTTGGAAAAAGTTTTATATGTCAAACATTTTTAATAGGGAAATATACATAAAAGCATCAGTGAAGTAA
Organism: Phaseolus vulgaris; assembly: GCF_000499845.2. Taxonomy (NCBI): domain Eukaryota; kingdom Viridiplantae; phylum Streptophyta; class Magnoliopsida; order Fabales; family Fabaceae; genus Phaseolus; species Phaseolus vulgaris. Next base: position 45,929,774 of record NC_023758.2, on the reverse strand, counting down.
AAAAATTACTAGATAATTCGACTTATATTTAAATGGATTTTAGATCGATCAATTTGATTGGGTGGATTAAGATTTTATTCAATTTTCAATTCAGCTCTCACGTGTCAGAATGAGATCAAATGTGTTCAATATAATGTAACTTTAAATTAATCCAATTGCATTGTTATTTTTATGCAATGCTCCAACGATTTTCATTGGGTTCCAATTAATGTAGAAATTATTCTATAGTTACTGACTATTACGTGTTTATCACTTCAACAATTTTCAATATGCAAAACTAGAATGAATATTTTTCCATCTTATTTCATCGATTGATAAAAACGTGATAAATACGAAAAAACATAATTGTAAATTTGAAGATACATTTTCTATTGCTAAAAAAGTAACTAATATAAATTGTTATTGTATATAGCATATTTTCCATCTTGGTTTAAAAAAATAAGTAATGTAGTGTTATATAGTATATCATTATATAGTAAATAATGCAGTATACTCTTTATCTTCATGCATCAATTGTATTTTCAAATTTATTCTGCGAACCTAAAATTTAATAATTTTTTTCTTTTATACATTACAAGAAAATCATAAAATAAAAACCAATTTTAAAAATAAAAAATAAATAATTATTATAATGACTAAATTAAAGATAATTTTTATACATTAAAAAAAATGAATTCTAAATTAGTTTATATTATTGTTAAATCATTTTTAAATTAATATCTAATTAACTATCAAGGTTTTTCCTACCAATAATTAGATACTTTTAAATGTTGTGATACACAAAAATAATATTGTTATATTTTTAGTATTTAAACAATTTAAATGTTGTTTTAGGTAATTACTTTTTAGTATTGATAGATATAATTTAAATATTGAGGTTTGTATAGTATTCAATTGTATTTTTTACTTTTGATATTATAGTATAACAATATATTTTTTTTAAAAAGGTTAGATGGGTGTAGACCGGTCCATTTATCGGCAGATTTGGTAAACCAGATACAAATTCGGAAAAAAAAGTTCATTTATTTTGCAAATTGAACCTTAAAAGAGTTGATTCCGTTTATAGAGATTTTTTTTTTTAAATAAAGTCTTATTATAAAGTATTATATTATTTATGTTCTAAACTTAAATTTGATGAGAGGATATTATGTTTTTCCTTAAACGATATATATAAGGTTAAGAGAGTATAAAATATTTTTAGTCTTGATTTCTAAGTGATTTAAAACTATTGGACATACCGAAACTCAAAGGATTAAGAGATAAAAGTGTATTTAAATTGACATTGATTTCGACTCTTAAGCGGTGTTGAATTATTGAATATATCGGAACAAACCCCCTAATTAAGGTATAAGGAGAATGAATTTTCCGTAGTTGAGGACTAAGAGAACGATGGTTCGTCTTTGAAACCAAATCACTCTTCCATCCCTAGGGACAATGTTAATGTTTCAACCTTAAATTCATTTACATGACATTAATAGAATCAATTACCATATATAAGATATTTTGTTCGCTTTGGACCTTATACGTCCGTTACGATTTTGTTCTTAAAAGACATATCGAAAAGCTAAGATAGAAATATATATTTAAATTGATATCTATTGAGTATATCGGAACAATTTTTTTCAATGTTTCAATAAAATTTGAGTTTAACCTTAATATTGGTATGTTTAAGATGCTTTGATTTTAATAACTTAATTATTTAATGTAGAATAGTGTAAAAGTTTGAAAAGGCTATAGTGCTTAAAAAAGTACTCGAGGAACTTAATTATCATAAGTAGCAAGTAATATTAGATGTTTGACTATAACTGATTGTTAATAATACTTATTTATGAGTTTTTTCTTTGTTTTTTTCGGCACTTATTTATGAGTTTGTGACTTAATGAAACTCGATAGTTTCAAAGAATTAAACATATTCTCCACAGTTGAGACAAACTAAAACAAAATTTGTGTTTCTCTATTAAGTTTTTATCATCTAAAACATGTTTTTAAAGTAAAAATAAAATATTTGAAAAGAACAATTCGATTTTTTTAATAAAAAGTTATAGTTTATTGGGTTGTAATAAAAATTTCAGAAGTCAGTTATATGCTACTTAAGAAAATTATAAAACTATAAATATGTAATATTTATTAATACAGTTAGTTCTTCGTAAGAAATACTCACTGCAATGTCCCTACTATATATTAATAATTAAAGTAAAAGAAAAATACAAACATAAACTTGTACTTAATAGATATATACACACAAAATGACATAATTATATAAACAGATAGATTTACAAAACTAAATAAAATAAAAACTAAGAAGTGTATCTTAGAGATGAAATTAAAATCTAAAAGTTTTAATACTATTGTTGCACATGACATGGTCCAGGAACTTATACTGTTCGTGTATTTATACGTAAACACAAAATTATCACAAATTATAAAATTAATCAGGCAAGCAAGCATAAAATGGTCCAATATGTAATTTTATTAAATTACATATGTAAATTTTGAAGAAACCATTATTAGATGCATAAAAAACATTCATTGTCTGCTCAAAAGCACTAAGGAATCACATCACACTCTATTTTCAACAATGTAATGTAGGAACATTAAATACTAACACCTAATATATCATGAATACATGCTTCAACATTAAAACCATAGTTTTGATCCCAAATAACAACCCACATCACATCACAATATTTTTTTTTACTCACTCGTTCATTCAAATGGTACTAAGAACTTTTCTTTATTTTTCACCACCTCATATTTTTATCTATATAGCTTAATAGTCATCACTCATATTTAAATGAAATATCATAACCAACAATTTACATATTTTTTTTAACTAAAAAATATTTTTTATAAACTAATATGTACATTTATTTTATAAAATTTCAAATTTAATCATAAATTTTAAATGGGAATGTAAAATCATTTTACCTTTTGAAATTATATATTGTTTTATGATTAATTATTAATTACAGAGCAGTGAAAAAGCGTGTCACCTTTTATACTGTACTTTGACATTAAGATTTTTTAACTTTTCACATACAAATATTATAAAATGCAATTTTCTTATATCACTAAATATATTTTTTTTCTTCATATTTTATCATTATATTATTTCGCATCAAAATGTCTTTACCTCAACTTTCACTTAGTTGGTAACACTAACACTTTTACAGTTTTCATTATAGGATAAGTTTCATCATATATAACTTGGCTCTAAGATATACTTGTTTTTTATACAGTATAAATCACATAAAGTGATACAATATTCTTTCTATTATTAAAAAAATATTGAAGTAATTAAATTTAAATTATCTTTTTTATATATATATAAAGTTTTCGTGTTAGGCATCATCACTATGCAACTTGACATCTCAGCTAAGCTGACACCCCAAGTAACAACAATCATCTGTCATCACATGAAAAAAAATATTATTAAAAAAAAGAAAATACAAAAATATGGGGGACTAGACCAAAACCCATATTTAAATTATCCTTTTCATAATAAGGTTTTTTACTTTTCTTAATTATCACTTAATTATTTGAACAAACTAATTAATTCTAAAATTGCTTAAGTTAAAAAAATACTCTCCCCTTTCTTAAAAATGTCTCCATTTTTTAAAGATTTTTTTTATTTAACTATTATTTTTAATTTTTGAAATAATATTTTCTATTTTACACATTTATACTTAATTAATTTTTAACTAGTGTACGTATGTGATGTAGACAAAAAATTTATAAAATTTTATTTTAAAAAATTTATTACATTTCTTCAGTTCTTTAAAAACAGATTTAAAGCATACTTAAAAAAGGAACTAATGCATTATTTCCTTAAAAAAATATTAAATAAATGATGAAAATAATGACTTTTTAAACTCGAATTTATATATAAAATTAATTTATATTTCCTGATTTTATTTTAAATAATGACAATGTTATTATTTTTGTGGTTTTCCAATTTGAATTCAGTTATAATTAAGTTTATATAATTATAATTAAAAATACATTATTTACAACAATAATTTTGAAGTTTAAACTTCACTTAAATTAATAAAAATGCATACGGTACTATATGGTTTCGGGAATCAAGATGTCGAAAAATAAATTGTTATCCAACTTCCTGGTCACTACTACCAGGTTGTGATCTCACTATTAGCTAGTTAACATAAGATTAATAAAAAAAAGTCGTTATTAAAAATTCATTGGGACTGAACCAACTTTATTAAGGATAACACTCAATAAAAACTTATAAAAAGACAACATACTCATGGTAAAAGGTAATGACTCTTATAATTCTAAATCTATCAACACCTCGTACATTCAATTGACTTGATTGTCTAAGTATTTTGCAATTATTCACATATTAGATTCGACATGCGAACAATTGCTAAAAATTGAGCACTTGATAGAAAATATTCAACCTCAATACTTTATTTGTTATAATAAATTTAAATATAGGAAACACTTTTGTAAAAATCAAAATCAAAGTTAAAAATATAACTGTTTAGAGGTAACCGAATACAGCATCATCCCATGGTAACATATGTGTTTTTTGTGGCAAATAAATGTTTCTGTCGGTATATCTAATTTTAACACAATCACGTGAGGCTAAGGAGACTACAATTTTAGCCTATGGTGAGGGAAAAAAGAATGCATTATGTCATATGAATTATTCACAATCTTCCACATTTTTGTTAATTAAGCACAAAATAATAAATTAATTTTCTCAACCAATATTATTCACTTGTATTTCCTCCATTAAATGCTAGAATTAAAGGCGAAGTAGCACTTTATATAATTTGTGGTTGAGAACTTTCCTTGAAAAACTATCAATTTATGTATTTATTTTGGTAAAAAACAATAGTAACACATTGTTTGAATCTAATATGTGGACTACATGTTTTCATGACTATGCAAGTGTGATGTTGATTTATGTTTCAAATTAAAAAAAAAAATCACTTTTCCTTTGTCCTTAATGTTAGTAAAACTTTTTTTTTAAAGAATATTTATTTTTCATAAAACTTATTTCTAATTATCTCTTTACTAATTATATATGTTTTACTAAGATACTCTTAATTATTTTAGTAAATAAATATAAATGTTATAAACTGTCTTTTTCTCTCTCTTATAAATAATGAAATTTAAAACCACATCAATATTATTATCTGTCCATACATATTAATTATTTAAAAGTAATTTAAACGTGTGATTGATAATTATATAATTGAAAGTAACGTATCAGATGGTTGTGATGGTACATTCTGAATTTTAATGGGCTTTGTTGCTAAGATAATAAAAATATTTTTAATACATCTTAAGTTTATCTACTATTAAAATTATTACTATTTTGTAGATTTTTCTTATAAATATTTTTCCAGACTTACAAAACTTATTTGTTGTAATTTTTATAAAAAAAAAAATCGTTTAAATATCACACAAAATGTAAGAAATTATAGTAATAATTATATATTTTTTATTTATGCTACTATTATCCCAAATAGAACAGTTAACAATACCATAACGAGTTAAACTTGTTTAATAATGTGAGTCGCTGTTAATGTTTAATAAACTCATAAAAGATTCTAAACAATAACAAATACGTCAAATGTAATTGTTACTATGCACGAATTTTGAAATAAAAAATTAATTTCATCCAACTAGGCAACAACTTTTAAATAAAAAATATAAAAAAAGAAAAATGTAAAAAAAATATATTAAGGAAATAGATTAGACTTTTGCTAACTATTATCTCATTTCTCCAACTAGGCAACAATTTTTATCATTTATTTCGTCTAATTAGATTAACAACTTTTTCTTTCTTTCATACTAATTACAATAGAAAAGATACTTAAAATAATTTTTTTTTCTTTTAACATATAGATTTTGATTTAGTCTTTCTATATTTTTGTATTTTTTTTTAATAATACTTTTTTATATGATGACAAATGATTGTTATTACTTGAGATATAAACCTAATTGAGAAGTGAAGTAACATAGATGTCTAACATAAAAGTTTTTTATAAAAAAAAAGAAAATATGTTTTTTTAATCATTAGATAAGAAAAAAGTCTAATGTAAGGCATAAGAGGGTGTAACAGTAATAATTCGATCTAAATTTATGAATCAGATCAAACCAAACTATAATTACTGTAATTGTCTACATTGGATTAGAAGCACCGTACAAATTAATATTTTTAAATAAACAGATTATCATACCATGTTTTTTCTTTTTCTTCTTTTTTAATTTTATATTTACTTTTTGTTTTCTAGTATCTTCAATAATTTTTTTTAAGAGTTGAACTCAATAACATTTTAAATATATATTTTTTTCTTAATTTTTTAAAATATTTTTTAAAAATAAAATAATAAAAGAAATATAAATTATAAAACAAACAATACTCTAATATTATGATCTTAACAGAGTTGAGATTTAAATATTCGGTCTAACATGACTAATCTTTACACCTTCATTACTAAAAAAACTTTAAAATTAATTAAATACTTATATATTTCTCCATTTTCATAAATTATCCTCTGTTCTATTGGTCTTAATTTTGGAAATAGTTGTTCGTTGTTATTTATCTCTTTTAGTTTTTTTTTAAATAAATGAATAATTGTTATTTTAAAGAGAAATTTACTTATATCTAAAAAGGGTGTTCTTATCAGTTAATCTGTTGGCCGGTTGACTCTAATGATAAACTCTAACTCCGTCTATATCTTCTAGAATCTGTTATGCGTTTTGATGCACTTGAACGTTGCTTCATTGAAATAGAGAGATCTTACCTTAACCTGGGATCTCAAGTCCCTTTTATAATTTATCTCTTGTAACAACTTTTTATAACAAAAATATAATCTCAACTAAAAACGTCCATAAAAATAAAATATTCTATCAAGGACACCCTCTTCTCATTTAAAATTTTAATAACACATTTAATTTTAGATAAATGGATAAAGAGGAAACTATAGTGTAAAAAATATTATTATATTTATTGGTTCCTGCAAAATAATCTTAAAAGGTGCACAAAAAGTAATAACGAGTGTTACTTTCAAATTTCAAACCATTTTTTTTTTGGGAAGCTGTTAAAGACTGTACAAGACTAGCCACTTCGAAATCCGAAAGCCCATATGGTGATGTGATGTTATGTCCTCTCCACAGTTAGGCTTTTGCGGGTGCCAAGAGTAGAATGGTAAAAATAGGTTTGACCTAATTTAAAAACTAAATAAAATAGGTCAAACTAAATTCAAAAAATTGTAAACTAAAATAAATCCAACAATTTTTTATTCTCTCGATAAAACTTATACTTAACTAGTAATGTTCTTTCAAACAATTTTTTCTGGAAATAATTGTTTTATTAGGATGTAAACATTGTCATTGCGATTTAATCTACGTGACTTATGTGTACTACAGATGGTATCTACCTGATACATGTTTCATTTAAAAAAAACTGTCCTAGTATATGTTCTGCTTCCAGTCAAACATCCATAAAAAAATATTAATAGATTTGATGTTCTTTAAAATTAAATAAAACCATTTAAAAGAAGTCTTTACAGTATAAATTCATATAAAGAATAATTTAAAATACAATTCAAATATATTTGCACACTAAAGTGTATTAATGTGAATAAATTTGATCTTTTCAAAAAATAAATTGTCCCTATCTTTTTTAAAATAACTTTAATTTTATAGGTGTAAATAAAATTTATAAATATATAGAATTAAATTCTACACAATTTATTATAATTTTATTTTTTACTTGATTTTTAAAAAACTATTTAAGTAAAATTCATTAACAATGACTTTGTAATAGATATTTGTGACATGTTCCCTCACTAAGCCCGTAATTAAAATACTCGTATACATTATCAACGAAGTATCCATTAATATTATTCATCTAGTATTTATTATAGATTTTATTTGCGGATATCACGGGTGTGAATATTTTTGTGATCCCAAGAGGTAACTTATGCAACATAAAACAATTTCTCTCTCATGACATAGTGTGATATCAATTGTTCAACTCATAAACTCATACTTTGAGTTATTTTATAAAATAATGATTATATTTTAAAATAAATAAAAGTAATGATATTTTTAAAACATACATACATATAATAATAATTTAAATATAAAATTAAAATGATTTTAATTAATATAAATTAAATTTAAAAATAATTTTTGTATTTTTTATTTAATGGTTTCATAGTGAGTAATAGATTATTTTAGAAAGGGTATTAAGTAAATAAGGTGGTCCAATATACAATTTGTTGAAGTCATCCTATCCTTTTGAGAAGTCCAGCTAAGAGGAAGTTAACAGATCGCAAAGCACAATAGACCTAGTCGTTGGTTAAGAAATTAAAAAAAAAAAAAAAGTGATATATTGCATATCTATATTTTTTTTAATTACTTAATAAGTGTCCTTTGTGAAACTAATAACAGGTGTTTTTGTGAAACTAATAACAGGTGTTAGAGAATTAAAGTAATAATTGTGTTGGCGAAAATGATATAAAAGAAGATTAATAAGTATGGTTATTTAGTGATATGAATAAAAAAAAAGGGGTTTAAATTCCATAATAAGTATGGTAGAAGTTGTGAAAAAGGAAAAGAAGAGTTAGTCTTAACTCTTAATAGACTCAACGACCTCGGTGGGCATTAATGAGGGTGGATTCAGAAGGCAGTGTAGTCTACTGGTGAGGGAAGAAAATGAAGGGTGAACCATTGAAAACATCAACAACATCCAGCATCTCCACTCCTTATTAATTGTCCCACTCTCAACTTCACTACTATAAAACACTTTTTCTCTCTTCTCCTTTCCCTCACTCACTCACACACCATTTCTTCATCTTCAAAAAAAAAACCCTTCATCCCTCATTCTTCATACTGCATGCAACACTTTCTCATTACAGTATTACACACCCTTTCAACCATTCTTTACTAGTTCAACATTGAAGTGATAACAGATATAGGTGTATTTGAATGAGGTGGGTGATGGTAACAGCAGCATCTCCGGTGAAAGAGGGTGAGAGTGTAGAATAGAATAGAATAGAATTGGGAGGAGAAGAGAGGAGGGTCCCTGTTTCACATGGAGGCTTCAACGGCTTTAATGTTCCTATCTGCAATAGCGGCCTATTTAATATGGTTCACCTTCGTCACTCGCTCCCTCAAAGGTCCACGTGTCTGGCCCCTATTAGGCAGCCTCCCCGGCCTCATCCAACATGCCAACCGCATGCATGACTGGATCGCTGACAACCTACGCGCCTCCGGTGGCACCTACCAAACCTGCATCGCCGCCCTCCCCTTCCTCGCATGCAAACAGTGTCTCATCACTGTCACCTGCGACCCCAAGAACCTCGAGCACATCCTCAAGCTCCGCTTCGACAACTATCCCAAGGGCCCCACCTGGCAGTCCGCCTTCCATGATTTGCTCGGTCAGGGTATCTTCAACTCCGACGGCGACACCTGGCTCTTCCAGCGTAAAACAGCGGCGCTCGAATTCACCACGCGCACCCTGCGCCAAGCCATGGCGCGTTGGGTCAACCGTGCCATAAAGCACAGGTTCTGCCCCATCCTTGCCACGGCTCAGCGAGAGAACAAACCGGTGGACCTCCAAGACCTCTTGCTTCGCCTCACTTTCGACAACATATGCGGCTTGGCCTTCGGCCAGGACCCCCAGACTCTTGCCGCGGGGCTCCCAGACAACGCTTTCGCTCATTCCTTTGACAGCGCCACCGAAGCCACTCTCCAACGCTTCATTCTGCCGGAGAGTCTCTGGAAGCTCAAGCGATGGCTCCGCCTCGGCATGGAAGTGAGCCTCAGCCGAAGCCTCAAACACATCGACCAGTACCTCTCCAGCATCATCAAGAACCGCAAACTTGAACTCCTCAACGGCACCGGCTCCCTCCACGACGACCTCCTGTCTCGCTTCATGAGAAAAAAAGAAACCTACTCGGACGAGTTCCTCCAACACGTGGCACTCAACTTCATCCTCGCTGGACGCGACACGTCATCGGTCGCCCTCAGCTGGTTCTTCTGGCTCTGTATCAAGAACCCGCGCGTGGAGGAAAACATCCTTAACGAACTCTGCACTGTTCTGCTCTCCACTCGTGGGGAAGACATCTCCACGTGGCTGGAAGAACCTCTCGTGTTCGACGAGGTAGACCGTCTCGTCTATCTCAAAGCAGCCTTGTCCGAGACGCTGCGACTTTACCCTTCCGTTCCTGAAGACTCCAAACATGTGGTTGCGGACGATGTTCTCCCCAACGGGACTTTCGTTCCGGCGGGCTCCTCCGTCACGTATTCGATTTACTCCGTCGGGAGGATGAAGTTCATATGGGGAGAGGATTGCCTCGAGTTCAAGCCAGAGCGGTGGCTCTCTCCCGAAGGGGACAGAATTCAGCTTCAAGACTCTTACAAGTTTGTTTCCTTCAATGCGGGACCGAGGCTTTGCTTGGGGAAGGACCTGGCCTACTTGCAGATGAAGTCCATTGCGGCGGCGGTGCTTCTGCGCCACCGCCTGGCAGTCGCGGCGGGCCACCGCGTGGAGCAGAAGATGTCGCTCACGCTCTTCATGAAGTACGGTCTGAAGTTGAACGTGTGCCCTAGGGATCTGAAACCGGTGCTGAAAAAGATAAAAATGACCGAGGGTGTTAATGTTGGTCAAAAGTCTCTTTGATTTGCTTAATTAAACAGATAGATACATCATCACGTTAAATAAAGCAATAATTAAGCGTTATAATATAAGAATTTTATATTATTATTACTACTTAATGTTGAATGATGATGTGTCGTTTCATTTCTGTTAATTAATTACTTTAATTTACGCTTTCCGTTGTATAGGTGGGATTTACTCCCAAGCTTCAATCCTCATTTCATCTGACGTGATTTTGATGAATACCTAATATAAATGCTTCTTTAATGCATTATCATTTTTCACACTCCACTTAACCACCGATAATAATATATATATTTTAAGTAAATATAATTTGAGTTGCAAAAGAGAAAGTAACAAAAAAAGATGAATATGAAAGAATTATTATGGAAGTTCTTTTAACAGTTGATAAAAAAAGTTAATGCTGCTGCGCCTCCGAAACCTATGTTACTTTGTTCTGTAATTTACGGTACCATAATGCATTTGTGGATCGAAAAGTTTCGGAGGTACCAATGTAGTTTTGGTATCTGCGATCGTAGCGTACTTACGTAGTTAAAGCCTTATATGGTCTTTGTCACTATAATGAAGAGATCCCATTTGTAACTGCCATGTTTCTAGAATTGGGATGTTTGGCCATGCTTCATTTTGATGCATATACTGTTTTTTCAACAATAAAACAGACAAAGTTATAGGGTTTTGCACGTGAGTAGGTATACTAAGATTTCGTATAAAGCACAGAAACGGTGCATTTAATTAGACTTTGCTTGGATTTTGTTATGGTTTGTATCCCCTCAAATGTAAAGTCCTACAAAAAAATCTAATATACACATATCACATGTATAATAAACATAAACATGTACAATAAAGGAAAAATAGCGTGATTAATTATAGATACTATAAATTTTACAAACCAAATACATACAAATACACAATGTTTAAATTCTTTAAACCAAGAGTTCTATTTTAATACTAATTTAAAGAAGTAAAAGAACATGTAACGTTGGACGCACAAATCTATGTATTGAATCACTCTATCGCTCTTCAGTTAAGGTTCCATAAATATGTTAAATTATTATTATTATTATTATACTCATCACTTAAACTTTTGAACCACATGTCTTCTCTCACAGGTCAAATGTTTCTAACCAATCATAATTCTTGTTTATTATATTAAATGAAAAATCTATAACACAGTACACTCCACACTGAATATACATTTATCTACACATGTATATAAATCTAATCACAAAAGAAGTATTATAATATTTTAATATTTAAAAATATGACATTACTATTATTGTCATATTTTTGGATATTATTATTATTTCCACCCTTCTTTTCATCACAATTAACACTTCTTTATTTCTTTATTATTTATTATTATTGTCAACTTGATTGTTATTGTTATTGTTTTTTTACCATAAGAAACCTCATAAAAACAATATCGAAAAAGTCAACATTTTAAATATATATGACTTCTGAAAAATATGGGGGTGTCATTATTACGTTGACTTTTAAAATGTTCTACCAGTCTCTCATCACTGTCATCGATAAATTAATATTTAGTCTTTTCTCGTAGTGTGTTAGAAATCTTAAATAAAATTAATGGTTATCTTTTCTTAATTTTGGAATGTTACACCAAACTAAATAAGAAATCAAGTTTTAATATTTAGGAATCCATTTGCCTAATTATTACAATTTTAGAAAAGTAAATTGATTTATATCTATGATTTGAAGAACTATTTTATTAATTTATTTTTATTTTAAATATTAATTTCAGTATCTATATAAGTTTAAGCACTACATTAATTAAGGATTTACAACTTCATATGTATTATACTATTTTATTTATCTTATGGGATCACAATTCTTCGTTTGTGACATCAATTTGCTCTAATATTACTGAATCATATATGAACATATTCTTATTTGTAACAATTGGCAGTTGTGATGTCACTGCATAATTTAAATTTGAGAAGCGTTTCAAGCAATTTTATCTAAAAATAAAACAATCGAATTGAAGAAAGATTAGTTAAATATCATATGAAAGTATAAATATTCTTTAGTTTAAGAAAATTAAAAAGTGTTTTAAAAAATTATTCGTTTTTGTACATTTAAGTAATATTATTAGAAAAATATCATATAGTTATTAAGACTTGACTCAAAGGTTTATTTTTTTTATTTTTCTTCTTTCCTTTTTCTCATGTTTCCTCACACGTGTCGCTTTCTTTTTTTCTTTTTCAACCTTATTTATGAAATTATTTTTTGCCAGATCAACCATCATAGAAAAATTAAAATAGAGACTTAGACTTTATAAAAGCTCAATTTACTCAAAAATAGCTAATAATACTCACTTTTACGTTTTCAAACAATCATAAAGTTAAAAAACCCGTGAAATAATCAAGATTTGTCAAATTTTATTTCAATACACAAACTAATAAGTTAATTGCAAATTGAGATAACTTTGCTTACTTTAATTTATATGTTATTCAAGGAACTCAAAACACTTAAAAAAATTTATAAAAATTATAAACTTGATAGTTAATTAGATATGAATTTAAAAACTATTTAATAATAATATAATTTTTTTTAAAATATTACTAATTTAATTACTATATCAATTAATTATTTTTTTCTCTAAAATTAATTTTTATTTTATGTTTTTCTGTGGTGTATATAAAACTTGTAAATAATATACTCTTGAAATATAATTTATTCGCATTAAATAAATATATTAAATTCAATATTCATTTTTAATAATTATTAAAATATAATCATACAAACTATAGAAAAACCATAAAAAAAAACATTGGTATTAATTATCAGTAACAAGAAAAGTTACTATACCGTTGTGGTACAAGTGAGTATATGTAAAAAAAAAAAAAGTTAAGAACCAGAAACATATTTGAAAAAAAAAACAAAAATATGAAACCCTTGAATTCAAATTACATGTGAGTTGAGAAGGAAATTTGTATGAATTTGATGTTTGACATTTATGCACCAAAACTTTATGGTTATTGGTCGAGTTTCATCTTCCTCCCAACAAGCCACTAGAAAAAACGGCGTTTATTGCGCCTACTCTTGTCCCAATCAGTGTTATACGGAAATTGCACTCTATTACTTGTGCATTTATACACCATGCAAGTCATTTTCAAACTAAAATAAGAAAATAAAATATAGTATTTTTCACATAAATCTTTTATTTATTTACTATTTATAATGTATTAATTGTAATTTAAATAGACAAATATTTGAATAATGGGTAATTAAATAATCAACTGTAATATAAATGAAAAAAGGATGTTATTTTGTATTTTATTATGAAGTTTTATTTTTTTAATTACTTTTTATTTTTTTTTATTTTTTTTATTCGAATGTTGGTAAGATTTAAACTTCATTATTTAAACATTTAAATATGTTTGGTAATTTTATTTTAATTAAAAAAAAGTTTTTAAAGTGGTCCTTATGGTTTATTGAAACTATTTAAAGTGCATACTGTATATGTGAACTATTTTTACTGCAGATTTTTGCAGATGGATCTGGTATACACATCTCTATAGTTCTGACCATGCATTAATTATCAATGAGCATGTGTCTCTTAGAACATTTTTAAAAAACCTATTCCTGGTATTTTTTATGATAAAAATAAGAAATGAAACAAACTTCTTCATTTCATTTTTCTTTTATTTTTTTCTAATTTAAAGTCGTGTTTTTAGAAGAGTAAAAAGTGCATTAAAACATGCTATGCTAGGTAATATAAGTGAATAGTCAAAATGATCAAACCCTCCTCATTCCAAATATTTATTATTCTGAATAATTTTACAAAATAATTATTAAAATAAATAAAATTTAAAAGTTATTAAAATTGATAAATTATACATACTACAAGAAAATCATTAAATAGAGACAAAAAATAATTAGTTGTTATAGTGATTAAATTATAAATCATTTTAAAGACTACAAAAATTATTGATTTATAAATTATTTTTTATTATTAATAAATAGTTTATAAATTGGTATCTAATTAGGTATAAAAGTTTTTGCTACATGATTGATAGTTAAAATCTTGATAGCTAATTAAATATCAATTTTAAAACTATTTTTTAATAATAGAAACTAATTTAAAATTCAATAATTTGTTTAATCTCTATAATTTAATTATTATAACAATTAATTATTTTTTGTCTCTAAAATTAATTTTTATTTAATGATCGCTTGTAGTGACAATTGTAGTTAAAATTTAATTATATTAGAATTGTATTACCTTCACACGATTTATCTATTTTAATAATTTTAAATTTTTTAATTTATTTTAATAGTTAAAAATGAAATTTCACTGGCATAATGGTAAAAAATTCCCTCATTCATATTGCATAATTTTTTTAAACTATGAATTTAATAATCACCCAATTTTTTTAGTTCTTTATAGATATTAAATATTGTAGCTGTATTATGCTGTTAATTAGAATTTTATACTGATAAAACTCTTCAATATTGAATGTGACGTTGTAAAGAAGAAAAAATGGTATAAAATTGTTTTCAGTGAAAAAATTTAGACATGTTTGGTGGATCTTTTCAGTAACATACAACTGGTGTTACAAAAATTGGGATTTAAAGACCCTCTTTATGAGTTGGGCCTGAAAGATTACTGTAATACCCCAGATCTTTGAAATAATTAAATTAAACTAAATGTTATCTTTAGTCATTTATCTTTAGTATTTTCGTATATTAAATTTTAAAAGTAATATTTTTATTTTTAAAATATTATTTTAATAAATTTAATAGAAATATTAAATAATTTAATAAAATTAACTTATGTATCAGTTAACATTTAACCATTAAATTAATCACATAAGATGATTTCACACAATATCAAAAACTTGTTTATGTACTAGGAAGAATTTAGATGTTGTTTTCCTTTCAGTGAGAGGAAATATATAACAATCCATTCTTATTTAGCTGAATTTTTTAATTTATATTTATTTTTTAACAACTGAGTGAGAAATGTAAATTTATTAGAGATATTGTTAAAATAAGATTGGTGAATTTTATTCAATTATGATTTTTTAATAATTTTTTGGAACAAAAAATAATAACTTTATTGAGGATATTTAAAAATGTTTAAAAATATTCATAGAATAAACTATTTATTAGGAAAAATAATTTTATTAGATAATTATTTAATATTTTAATTAAATTAGTGGGCCTAGGCGTGCCAACCCATTTCTGGCCTAAAACTGCGTATTAAAAAGCCAACCAAAATTAATTTAATCAATCATTAATTACCTAACTTTGTCTAAAAAAAATAAAATGTTTTGGGTTGTTTGTTTAATGTCTATAGTTTCTCCATGCACCCCATGATTTTAAAAGAAAAACTATAATGTCTGTATAATTGTTTTTATATTAATTTTTGGATTAAGCCTTTTTAGAAGTATTAAATGAACATTATAATTTGTATATTCTGGAAAATAAAATTATATTTAAAATAAAATTCATAGCTACCAAAATTAGTTACTCCATATTATACTATAGGAACAAAATGCACATTTACCATATATATTATATATAATTATATGTTTTTCTTCTTTACTAAGGTTTAATCTTTATAATTACTGTATAGTAATCAACTATAACTGAGTTTAATTTCTAATAGATAGAAAAATCATTATAAGTTAATGATATGAAATAAGACCATCAATATGATATACTTATAATTTGCTAAGAGAGTTTGAAATATATAACAAAAAGTGAAAGCATACAACATCTATATTATATACTTATTTTGAAATATAGATTTATATTTTTTAAATTACAAAAGATATTGTAGTATTTATAGTTTTAATTTTTTTTTTATAATCTAATATCATGTTATCCTTTATAAATGATTTCAAATATAATAAATAAAGTTAGCCTAACTTTTATTATTAGCTCAAATTCGTACACACACTTGGGATAACTTACCAAAAAGTCAACTATAAAACTTAAAGTTAAAAGAGAATATATAGAATGTATTTTATAGAAATAAAAATTGTAGATAAATAAAAAAAACGCATTAGTTTTCTATATATACCATTTCTTAATTTTAAAACATTAAAATATATATTTTTCCATCTATTGTAAATTATTCTAGGTAAACTTAAAAAAGTTATGCTTGCATTGTTTATATTTTATAAAAATAAATTAGTTTTAGTATTATCACGTCACAATTATAAATGTGAAAAAACATTATTTTATACACTTCAAAGGTAAAATACATAATTTTAAATAAATAAAATATTTTATAATATAAATAAATGTTAAGTTTAGGAATAATAAATATTTTTGGACATGATAATTTTTTTTTTAATCGTAAAGATGTGTTTCTATAAAACTATTTTTTTATGTCTTTTCAATTCATGTTAATTGAAAATGAAAAAAAATTCAAAATAACTCCAATAACCGAGATTTAAACGTTAGATATTAAAAACATTTTAATTTTAAATATAAATTTAAATGTATTGAAAGGTGAGTCACATTATCACATATTCATTCTCTTTTTCTGTTTGATTTAATTACAATTTAATGCGATTTAAAACAAAACTGTACCGTTGAAGCCGGTTTAAATTCAAATTAGCTACATTATTAATATAAAAAATAGATCATTTAATATAAATGAATTTTTATAATAATTTTTTTATTATTTTGAATAGTTTTTATAGTTCAATTGTAATGTTTAGGCAAAATACTATAATTAGAATTTGATTTTAGTCAGGATGTTTTATTTTATTTTTGAAACTGGTGTTTATAAAATATTAAAATTTTGAGAAGTTTGGTTTGAGAATGCTGTTTTGAAAAGGAAGATTATGTATTCTTGTTTTTTACTATGATAAAATTGTTGTTCCTTTTTTCTAAAAATTCCCTTTAGAAGAAAAAAAAAATTTTTATGAAAAAATAGATGATAAAATCTTTGAAGGAAAAAAAATGTATTAAGAGAAAGAATAAATATAAATGAAAATCGTAAAAATAGAATAAAATATTTTTACTTGTAATCACTTGACAGTAAATATAAACTATTAATAAGATAAATTTATTTTCTCTGTCTACTTTCGGAAAATATGACTAAAACGTTAATTAATTAAGAATTAAAACAATAATATAAACAATAGTTAACCGTAATCAGTTAAAAAATGCTATTAAGTAAGTTCTTTATCTTTTTTAATATGTCTCAATTAGTTACAAAAAAGAGACTCTATGTATAAGAATACAAACAATGTTATCTAAACTAATTATCTTAGTGAATTAAATAAATTAATTTAATTACTGTTATTAAAGTTACCAATAATTTAATATATATTCAAAATACTTTAAATTCCATTGTTCTAATTTTTCGCCAATTAACTCATGAAACTTCATTTAAAAGTATCTTTATAATAAAAAAATACAATGTAACTTATCACTGGAAGAGATTACAGAAAAGGTTAACATTAATGTTTCTCACAAAAATAAAGTTTTAAAATGGTGCCCATAGAAAATATTAGAAGCAACATAAAAAGAAAAACACTTAAAATTTTTGTCATGTGGATTCTCATTCGTGTAATTAGAAGCAATAAACATTTAACACTATTGTCATGTTAATATTTAAATATATTAGATATTAGTATTAATTAGTATGTTTCAACATTAATTAATATCTTAATATATATTATATTCAAATATTAAATAGTATAACTATTAAAGATTAAATATATTTGTTATATCAATATTCCATACTTGTAATTTTATTTTAATATTTTAATACCAAACGTTGTTATAATATTATACAAAATAATACTTTTATGAATATTTATTGTACAATTTTTAGTTTAATTGTTTTTTTGAATATCTAGGATGAATCCAGTTTTAGTTCCAAGAAAAAAATTATTTTAATATTACATTTGTTTAAGAATACGATTTTAATCTCTCAAAATTTACCATTTTGGTTATGTTTAAATTTTTTAAAATATCATTTTCAAAATTTTTGAAAAAATAAAAGTAATAATGACACATTTAACTTTTTTTGACATTTTCTTTTTTAAATTTCACTTAGATTTTAAAACATTATTTTATAATTTGTTTGAAAAAGGAAAAAAGGAAAGTGAGAGTATCTGAAGATAATTGAAAGAAAAAAAGAAAAAAGAAAATTTCCTCTTAATCGGTAAGCCACGATAATATTAAATAAATAATTGATTATTGAATAAGTTGCCGTTAAGTACAGATGAGATCAAAATTCTCTGTTTTAGGATACAATATAATACCGTGATTGCGCCAAATTGCGAAAACCCCAACCAAGATTGCACTATGCGTCATTCATCTTTCTAGAACTGAGTATTTAACGGTGAGATGCCTTGTAGGACGTGGCTCCCACGCGTTTATGCACCGTACGCAAGATTTTGAATCGTTTAATTAAAGTTTTAAAAATTAATAAATCATTAATTATTATTATTATTATTTAATTAGTTTCTCACACTGCACTTAACGCTTGGGCAGTAACACTAAACTGAAAGTACCTTGTTTTGTGCCTGTTTTTCGCTCTTATTCTTGCAAGTTCCCATGGCTTTTCTCTGACTCTTTAACTTCGCGTTGCTCTGTCTGTGGTGAAAGGACACCTCCAGGATTTTATCTTCTGCAAATGTTGATGTTCTGGCGCTGAAGAAACGTGTATCACTGAGTAAGTGTAAGGTTACCGTGTGTTTCGTTCTTTGTTTGATTTATCGTGCTGGTTTTGAATAATATGTGTGTTTTGAGACCTATCAATGCGCAGAATCGTTTGCATGCTTCTTTCTGGAATTCGAACTTGTTGAGCTCCGGTTGCTGTTTTTCTGTGTAGGAATCGGAGTTCATTTTTGTTAGCTGTTGGTTTGTTGATGTTGCTGGCATTGCCAGTGTGTGTGATTTCGAGACAATTTATTTGTGAATATCACTGTGTATGTTGTCGTTTTAGCTCTCGAGAGTTGGTTGAACTAGTGGATCTGATTTAAGGCCTCTACGGCTCTTTCATTGGTTATTTTTGCTTCACTGGGCTGATTTTATGTTCCCGTGCAATGTTGTTTGCCAGTTGTGTGTGTTTAGAGCTAAATTATGCTATCTGGTTTGAATACAAAGCTGAAAGAGATAGAATGGATGAAATGGACTTGATAACTTTGTCTGTGTGCTGGCTAGTTTGTTCTCAAGAAAGAAATGATTGATAATTGATGATTCGTATCTAAGAAACTGGTATGTGGCTTTTGTTGATATTTACTTGTGTATTTTTTGTTGTTAATCATGAATGTCATTAATTCATGCAGTTTTTACCATTTTTATGAATTTACATGTATATTATACTCTATATAAACTGTATAAATTATTTCAAAAGTGTGGCTACAGTCATGTTATAGTATTTTGGGGGCTGGTCGCTAAGAACCACTATCCAGAATTTAAAACACGGTCTCAATTATGCCTAAGTGACCTTGTCTAGTGGTTTCATGTGATCCATGTAGTCGACCTCACACGGTGGAATAAAACTTTTGTTGCTGCTGCTGCTCCTTGACTAATTATAAAACTTAGTTTCTAAACTATCTTCATTACTTCATTGTCAGTGGTTCACTTTTTTTATGTTTTGAATATAGAATGATACCACTGTCTTCACAGAACAAGTTACTGCCATGGCTTCTGGGCTTTTGTAAGGCACTTTGGCACTAGCTGTTTGTCTGGGACAAATTTACAACTCAGTAAAACTCAATTGACGGGATACTTTTTTTGTCTTCAATTTCCTAGAATTTAGAACCATCATATTATCAGCTCGCCATCTAATTTTCAACCAGACAATGTTCCTGGGTTCCTTGGATTTCTGTTTGGAATGTGAAAGCGTCTGTAATGTATGTTGTCATGTAATAGGTTTCAGTAAGTGCCACAGACTACTACAACCTAGATTATGAATTATCTGATCCCATTTACTTCTCTAAAACCTTTTGGTGTGGTTGATTTATTTATTATGTGTTTATTTTTTGATAACAAACTAACATTTGAGGTCCTTTACAGATTATTATGGTGTGGCACTTCAGTGGAACCTCAGTTGAATTAATTGTATTACAAACATTTGTGCTGTAATGCTAAGTGTGAATTTACACCCAGAATTTGCAAATAGTTCCTGCTCTTTCCCTGTGTGTTTGGCAAGCTTTTCCTAAGACATGTGGTCGTGGTGGGGAAAGTCTTCTTCCAAAGAGGTGAAAAAGAAGGAAAACAGGGAAAGTATTATTCAAACCATACAGAGGAAATTAAAGAATGCCTCTGAAGAGAAATCCAATAATAAATCTGAAAGATCAAGGAGACATCGTGATGATGCCATCTCCAAGAAGGGATCTAGATCTCTTGCACCTTCAAGATCACCATCACCCTCTACACATGTATCCCGATGTCAAAGTTTTGCAGAAAGGCCACTCTCTCAACCACTCCCATTACCAGGGTCACATCTTTCAGATGCCATTGGTGCAAATCCTGGGGTTATTTTAACATCAAAACTTGATAGAGCCATAGACTCAAAGCCATCTCTACATTCCCCCCTTCCAATACCTGGTTTTGTTTCAGGCAAGGAAGACGCTACTGATATGGAAGGAGAAATAGCCACTGCATCTGTTTCTAGTGAAAGCTCAATTGATAGTGGCAACTCATTTGATTCGCCGCATTTTGTTAGTCCTCTGGCTTCTGATTGTGAAAATGGAAACCGAGCCACCATCAATAGTTCTTTCAAGTAGTTTTGTCTCCTTCTAGATACATTTTTTTACATGCTTTCCGTTTATTTACCTTTTCTTTTGTCCCTTCTGTTACTAAATTTATTTTTTATTTTCCTGAAGTCTGGGGCACAAGAATCAACCTCTTATTACTATCCAAAGAAACTCAAGAACATTCTCAAAACCAAGTCCTCAGTTGTGCAATAATAAGCCATTGTCTACCTCACCAAGAGGGGTTCCTTTACATCTGCAAAATCTGCAAGTAGCTTGCCCAGGTGGTTTGTGTAGTGTTCCAGATAGTTCAATATCAAGTCCTAGAAATGCAATGTTGAACTCTGAATTACAGACAAGAAAACCTTATCCAGATATAGCTTCTGGGCACTCCTATACTATGGTTTCAGGCCGTAATTCTAGTCATAATTCAGTTGGTGGGGATCTTTCAGGACAAATGATTTTGCCGCAAAACAGGTGTAGCCGTGAGTGTTCTCCAATAGTTAGTCCCAGAATGACAAGCCCTGGTCCCAGTTCCAGGATACAGAGTGGTACTGTGACCCCTCTGCATCCTAAAGCTGGAGGAACTGCAGCAGAAGCACATACAAGACGCCCTGATGATGTGAAACAAAAAAATCACCAGTTACCACTCCCTCCAATAGCAGTCACTAAGCCGTGTGCATTTTCTCCAACCTATTCTGCATCAACAACTCCTTCAACCCCTCGTAGTCCGGGCGGATCCGAAAATTCGATAAGTCCAGGTTCACGCTGGAAAAAAGGGCAGTTGCTTGGAAGGGGAACATTTGGACATGTATATCTTGGTTTTAACAGGTCTGTACCAAGTATGTGAATATTTATTTTTTATTTTTGTGTTCTTCTTCTCTTTAAATTATGACACCTGGTACATATGGTCGTTTATTCCCTATTTTATTTTAGTAATAAAAATTTGAGAGAAATCTGTAAATTTTGGGTAGGGGTAAGTACCAAGGGAGGGGTAGTACAGTAGTACCAAATTACTCAAGTGCCTGCCAGATATATTGTAGGACGAATAATAATCACTGTATGCGTGACTCAAGAATTCTTAATCAAACAGATTATGTTTGAACATGCATTTCTCCACTTTTTACATCACCCTTACAGGTTAATGTCAGCACTGGTCCTGTTTCAAAATTGGTATTTGTTGTTGTTCCTGCTTTTTTGTTTTTTTCTGCATTAAATTCTTTCAACTTTTTAATTGTGACTTATTTCAACTTCTGATGTTCTATAGAGAAAGTGGTGAGATGTGCGCGATGAAGGAGGTAACACTTTTTTCAGATGACGCTAAATCAAGGGAAAGTGCACAGCAACTAGGCCAAGTAAGTTTTCTTTTGTAGATTCGGTGTCTTACACTTGCTTTTCCTTTGGGAAGGTTAAAATTCAGACGCATGAAAAAAAGCATTACTTTCCTCAATTGTCTTTACTTTTTGTTTAAACAGTAAGGGATAATTGTGAATTAATGACATTTTATAATCATAGCGATGAATATTCACGTATGTGATGGCATTTGCAGGAAATTGCAATGCTTAGTCGGTTGCGGCATCCAAATATTGTTCAGTATTATGGATCTGAGACGGTATTTATTGAATCTTTGACTTTATTCAGTAAATGATTTCACTTTCTTAATCTGCTTACATAATTCGAGACTTTCACGTTTGCACAAGTCAGTTGTTATAATTGCTTGTATGTTTTGAGAAACACGATTAAATTTTCTCTTAACTGCAGTTGCAGCTACTTTTGTAATTTAGTGCTTCAGATACTATCAAACTATTGACTATCAATTGTCAAGTTCATAATGTATTTACTGCTTTATGAAATTTTTATGATGCTTAAACAGGTCAATGACAGACTTTATGTATACTTGGAGTATGTCTCCGGAGGGTCAATCTATAAGCTGGTTAAAGAATATGGCCAGTTAGGTGAAATTGCAATTCGTAATTATACGCGGCAAATTTTGTTAGGACTTGCATATTTGCACGCCAAGAACACTGTTCACAGGTGAGTTCTATACATATTGTACTTGAAGTCTTCTCATATATTTTTCAATCCTTGTAGTGAATAGCGCACTATAGCGGAGTAGCTCAGCAGAGTGGGTTTGGCTGCTATGGGATTGAAATAGAATAGCGGTTTCCCATAGCAGTCATTGCAGCTGCTACCGTCTTTTCATGTTCTATAGTGGCGCTCCCGTGATAAAAACCCATTTTACCTCTACTATGATTTCTTTCCTATTTTCTAGTACTTTTTTTGCTTTAGAAACTAATAGGGTTTGGAATCCTTCTTCGTTGACCACCATTCCATAGAAGGTTACCATTGTTTTGACTTGTGTTCCTTTGCACTTTACAGCACTTTTGTTTGTGCCTTCTGCTCTTTCTTCTTCCTTTTAAACTTCCCATTTCACATTCTACTAATTTCTTCATGCTCTTTTTCTATTAATTTTCTCATTATCTTTCATTTTATTACTATATTGGTCTTAGGTTGATGGTGATCATGTGTGCAATCTTGTGAGTATATATATATATATATATTGAGTTTTATGCATACAAGAAATTATTTAGTTTCTATTATTAATTTTAAAAACATCTACCTTACAGCTCGCCCGCTATAGTGTTTTTAGAGGTGGCTGCTATGCGCCAGTCTCCTAGATTAATAACTATGGTTTCAATCCGTATATATTGTTTTAATTATGTTGTGATTTGTGATTCGATTTCACCTGGTCTGATCACTACGTTCTGATCAGGGACATTAAAGGAGCAAACATATTGGTGGACCCTAATGGGAGGATAAAATTGGCAGATTTTGGGATGGCCAAGCATGTAAGAGCATTTAAATATTTTATTGTGCAAGATCTATAACTATGCAAGAGCATTTAAATGTTTTATTGCGTAGACTTGAGTTGAATATTTCATCACAATGGGTTTGACTAGCCAGGTCAACCTACTTAATGTCCATGTTTGGTGGGTTGGGTTTACACATATTTGATCCCATCAAGTGCAAGACCCGCCTCACATAATCAGTGCCTTTGATGGGTTGAGTTTACCCATCATACTCTCTTCTCTTACTTCCATCCGCACCCTTAGCTCTCATCTCATTCACTTGATATTGAAAAAATAATTTTATTTAATGTTTATTATTTAGGTGACTTGGCCTATCAAACCTCTCCCACCATAAAATGGGGTCACTGATTTTCCCAACTGTTCCAAAAAAGGGACCCACCTATCCTGCCCCATTCATTCATTTGGCAGGGTGGGTATCCTGCATTGCCATCTTTCTGACTTGATATTTCCTACCTTGAATGGTTTGCAGATAAGTGGGCCATCTTGTCCATTTTCTTTCAAAGGAAGTCCTTACTGGATGGCACCTGAGGTCAGGATGATTTCTGCATTCATTTAACACTTTTGTCACTGGTCTTATAGTGTAGTTTATTCTTATATGTGTTACTGCCTTAATTATATAGGTTATAAAAAATTCAAATGGTTGTAATCTTGCGGTTGATATTTGGAGTCTGGGATGCACTGTTTTGGAGATGGCGACAACAAAACCTCCTTGGAGCCAATATGAAGGGGTGAGTTTGTAGACAGACTAAAAGCACTTGAAATTGATATATGTGCATTTGAAATCTATTTTGGGACAAATTTAAATGATTCTTGGTTGGAAACTTGGAGCACATGCTTGTCTAGAAACATTGATTGCTTAACTTGTTTCTGTTGTTTTACACCACATATTTCAAGGTTGCTGCTATGTTTAAGATTGGGAACAGCAAGGAACTTCCGACAATTCCAGATCATCTTTCAGAAGATGGAAAAGATTTCGTCAAGCTTTGTTTGCAAAGGAATCCTCAAAATCGTCCCTCGGCTGCTCAACTTCTAGAGCATTCATTTGTTAAAAATGCTATGCTGGAAAGATCTATTTTAAGCGCCGTTCCTTCAGAAGATCCAACTGCTATAATAAATGCAGTGAGATCTCTGGTATGTCATTTCATACAATCATCTTTTGTCAAGCTGCATTATTTTTCTCGGTTTGTGCATGGCTACCTTGTCCATGAGTTCTCACGATTCGTCACTTTGAATTTCTTTAGGTCATCGGACCTGCAAAAAGTAATTCATGCTTAGACTCAGAAGTAGCTGGGATCTATCCGCCTAGAAACTTGAGAGCTGGTTCTGGATCAAGGTCTCTTTCAAACTCAAATATGGCACACCCTTAAGCATGGGAAAGATCACGATAAAAAATACAACCGTCTACTTTGTGCATATGAATATTTGTAGCTGTACATGTATTCAAAAGCTAGGAACCTGCATAATTTTAGCACTTATTTTAGGCAAGTAGCTTTATAGTTAAGTTTCAATAGTTGACAAAGAAAGGTGATGGATAAAGGCTCTGATGTCATATTGGTCAAATTTATGCTATTTTTTTATTTTATTTTACGTACTTTGGTATGAAGGAGAAGGTACTAACTTTTTTTGTGCCCTTTGTTGCCAGTGATCCTCATACACCAAGGGAGATCTCTTGTCCCATTTCTCCCTCTTTGCCTTATAAATCATTGCATACAAGTGGAAGGATGTCACCACCAATATCTAGCCCTCATACTGCATCTGGCTCATCTTCGCCCCTAACCAGTGGCGGCGGTGCTATTCCATATCATCAGACAAAGCAATTAATACTCTCACATGAAGTTTCGGGTATGATCCAAAAGTCCCATAATGGTGTTATTCCAATATCTAGCCCTCGTACTGCGTCTGGCTCATCTTCGCCACTAAGCAGTGGCGGTGGTGCAATTCCATTTCATCAGACAAAGCAACAACTATTCTCACATGAAGTTGTGGGTATGGTCCAAAAGTCTCAGAATGGTGCTATTCCAATGTATGGCCCTCGTACTGCATCTGGCTCATCTTCACCACTAACCAGCGGTGGCGGCGCTGTTCCGTTTCATCAGACAAAGCAACCACTATTCTCACACGAAGTTCTGAGTATGATCCAAAAGTCTCAGAATGGTGCTATTCCAATATCTGGCCCTCGTACTGCTTCTGGCACATATTCGCCACTAACCAGCGGTGGCGGTGCTATTCCATTTCATCAGATGAAGCAACCACTATTCTCACATGAAGTTTCGGGTAGGATCCAAAAGTCTCAGAATGGTTGTATTCCAATATCTAGTCCTCCTACTGCATCTGGCTCATCTTCGCCACTAACCTGTGGGGGCGGTGCTATTCCGATTCATCAGACAAATCAACTACTATTCTCACATGAAGTTGTGGGTATGACTCAAAAGTCTCAGAATGGTGCCATTCCAATATCTAGCCCTCGTACTGCGTCTGGCTCATCTTCACCACTAACTAGTGGCGGCGGAGCTATTCCATTTCATCAGACAAAGTCACAACTATTCTCAAATGAACTTGTAGGTATGATCCAAAAGTCCCTAAATGGTGCTATTCCAATAGCTAGCCCTCGAACTGCATCTGGCTCATCTTCGCCTCTAACCAGTGGTGGCAGTGCCATTCCATTTCTTCAGACAAAGCAATCACAAATCTCACATGAAGTTGTTGGTACGATCCAAAATCCTCAGCATGGTTTTTATTCATCTGGAAATACCCCTTATCATGGTTCTAAGCATGCGCAGTTTGGGAGAAACTTGCAAACTACACATGCTTGCCGCGATGTAGGTTCATCTGACAATAACCATTCTAGGAGGGCTGTCCAGAGAGACCCAATTGAATTTCGCGATGGGAAGACATACTTGGCGGACTGCGTGTCACAACAGCTGTTGAGGGATTATGCACGGCTACATGCATGCCTGGATCTTAAACACGATCCCCCAAATCCTGATCGCTCAAATGGCTTATGATCTGCATTCAGTGCTCAGATGGTAGGCATTAAAGTTTTGAAGGTTAGCGCATTCGGATAGCGTAGTAGCATAATCATGTAGTACATTTGGGTAAATCGTAAATCTCAATTTTGTTCGGAGTTTCAAAATCGAATACCGTCTCAAGTCTGCGTTTTCTTTGGAGGTGCAACATTCAGTCTCAGCCTTGCGTTAAAACATTTTTTAACCCTCTTAAGGAAATGTAAATCACTAACTTAATTGCTGTCATTTCGTGTTTTATCATCATCCTAGGCCTAGCTGAAAATGGTGGTGAATGCCAAAGCGTATAGAAACAGATGCCTATTGTAAATATTGGAGAAACGTTATATTTTATTTAACAGTTTCTTCCTGTAATCGTCTCTTTGTTGGTGGGTTTCTTTAACTCATTTCGCGGCATCTCTACGTTGAATTTATCAGCATCTGCGGGTTTTATTTGGGACCAATAAAATTTAAACTTTATCTCATGGTTTTATTTCCTGAACAATTCAATTCGGTAAACTCAGATTAATGAGGTTACTTGTTTAAAAGTCGCTTGAGGACTTGGTTGCGTTTAATCCAAGAGAAGAGACCGAAGGAATTTTTTAGTTTTAACGTTTCATTAAAAAAATTAGAAGAATATCAAGATGAAGAAAAGTTCCTTACAATATAACTAAAGTGTGATATATGTAATCCAAAATACTTTGAAATGTGTAATTTGAAAGAAATGAAGACATTTCTAATGTAAGTCATACAGTCCATGTTATCTTTATCTTGCCAACCAACAAGGTAACGTTATCTTCTCTTTTTATCCTCTTAACCAAACACACTTGTAAATTTTACCCAGTCGTATAGCGATTGCATTGATACTATTTCCTGAATACCAAAAACCACATATACTTTAAAGTAACGATTTTGATATCAATGGAACGGAGTACTGTAACGGGTCAATTTTATACTTATAATATAGTATACACACCGCTTAATTTTTAACAATAATGGTCTCAAAGCAATAATGGAAGTCTGAGATGTAATTTACTTAAAGCTTTTGAAGATTAAGTTTACGCCCCACCATAGATTTCTAATTCTCTGAAATTTTATTTTAAATACAATAATGTTGGCATGTATGAAGCTTCCTCTAATTCAGTCCAGTCGAACAAAGCTTAAGCTACTTTGGATTAGTCAGACTTGAGCTTAGTTCCCATAGTTTTTTTGCCAGCTCTGAATCTTTAGCCAGAGCGGTAGGTTCTCCCTTGTTGCAATCCATAAAGTATTCACCAGATATTCCCTTGACTTGTGGATGCAACGCCACGTAACACTGAGTTGCAGCTCCCTATAAACATGCCTCAACAATTAAATTACCAAAAAACTGGTGTAACATTTAGATTAACAGCATATCAGCAAACACTGCTGTAGATATATTTTGTATGTACTAAATACCTGTTGCACGTTTTTAAGGAAGTACTTGCCCACGGTATTAGCAAGGGCTGCATGAATGAAAGTTCAAATGATTACATGGACGAAAGTTCAAATGGTTATGCAAGGAATTCTGTACAAGAATCACCAGCTATAACATCTGTTTTGCTTCTGTTTATGTCCCTTTTACTATATATGCATAGAATGGTAAGCATATTGATATGGATTATGTAGATCAGTCAGTATAACTATGCCTAATTTTTATTAAACCCGTCGTAAGACCTATTTCCAAGAGCAATGATACTTTAATAAACACACTAATTGAATGGCATAGATACTAACCATTAACATAACCATGGTATCGCAAAATATTTGTAACAATTGATCCAGGATGAAGGCAGTTAACAGTTATTTCCACTCCTTCTTCCTGAAAAGACCAAAAGGATTGAAAAATCCATTACTGAAGCAGGCTATTCACAAACATGGAACATTAAATATTGCAGTAAATAAAGTGGAACCAATGAAATTCCATAAATTAGAGGTGACTTTAATGATTATAATACCTTCAAGCGCCTTGCAAGCTCCTTTGCATGCAAAATGTTAGCAAGTTTTGATTGTCCATAAGCAAAATAACTGCTGTACCTGTTAAAAATCAGATAGAGGTGGAAATTATGCAATTTTGGGAACTCAACATTGGATATGAATAGTATACATTTATTATGATTTTTTATAGCAAGAGCTTTGTAGCAAATAGGGAAAAGGTTTATCATTGATTTATCATTCCAATCAGACTAGTACCCCGATTCGTCATTGATCTTATCAAACAAAATTCCTTCACGATAAGAAAATCGGTGTGCCTCTGATGATAGAATAACTATCCTTCCTTCCTGTTCGCATTCTCGTACTGTTTTTTTCATAGTTTCCAATAAAAGGTTTGTCAAGAGAAAATGACCTACAAAATATTTTTGAAAATTATAAGAGAACACCAACTTGAAGTTATAAATCTCACATATTATGTGAAGTAAACATGTAGTATAATACCTAAATGAT
This sequence comes from Phaseolus vulgaris, assembly GCF_000499845.2. NCBI lineage: Eukaryota > Viridiplantae > Streptophyta > Magnoliopsida > Fabales > Fabaceae > Phaseolus > Phaseolus vulgaris. Next base: position 45,900,082 of record NC_023758.2, on the reverse strand, counting down.
TGGTTGCGAACTGCAATTCTATATTGTCTTGGGAAAGCATGAATGGAGTTGCCATCACCCCCGCATTGTTACTTCAAGGGAAAGAAAGAATATTATACTTTTCAACTTCTAAATAAGTAAAAGAATATAATCTGTTTCAAATTTCAAGTGTGCAATCAACACATAAAAACAAGGAGGTAATTTTACAGGTATAGTTTTATCAAACACTTTCAAACAAGAAAGTAGTACAAGTTGGCACAAACATCTTTCCAGAAAGATAAGAGTATAACAAAAAGTCCTCATCAATCATTCACATTCACATTCAACATTCAACCACTTGGAGCAAAACAGACAAAACATTACCCAAGTTATCTTAAAACAGCTAAAGTTAAGATCTCTTACATTAAGATATTCAGTGAAAGACCAGATGAGTTAAAATCTGCTGCAAATTTCCTTACCGATGCCATAGAGCTTAGATCTAACTCCATAACATCGATTTTAGCCGAGGGATTTTCCTTAAGAATAGTTTCTTTGACATTCTTACCACTGTCCACATTCCTTACTGCCATAACAACATGGACACCGCGGGATGCAAGAACCTGGGTGGTCTCCAGACCAAGACCACTTGATGCTCCTGAAAATGGACTAAATTAGCACCGAATCATGATAGTTAAAACCAGAGAATAACCAACACTCCCATCTAAATTGAATAACAAGTTATAATCTCATTTGTTCAGCAATTCAGCAAAACTAGTTATGATCAGAACCAAAGAATCCTAAACAATCTGTATTGTGAGTAGTTTATGGTATTCTCTTAAGTGATCACAAGTGTTGTGTATAAAGCTTTGTGAAAAAAATGCTACAATTGAAACAAGCCTTAAGTGATGCATCATTAAACTACAACACAACATAAGAAAAAAACACTCATCTTTCAATTCATTTCATCACACAAAAATAAAAAGAGGGAAGAAAAACCTGTGACGATGGCGGTGAGAGCGGTTCCATCAATCCCTTCAGTGACTTGTTCGGCTGTGGAAGATGCTGAGAACCCTGACGCCCCTTTCCAACCGAGAAACCACATTTTTACTTTCGCACACCAAACAAGTCAAAACACAAATCATTGTCTTTCAATTTCTGTATATAAAACTTACATATTTTACTCAGCCAATTGTGTCAGATTATTTATTAACGGTAAATACTAAAAATAATTACAATTAACTCTTCGTATATATATATTTTTTTCAAATCACACCTGCAATCCTTAAATTTTTTTCCGTTACCATGTGTGATATAAAAAAATGTGATGATATAATATTTTAAAATAAATTATAGATTTGTGTAAAATTTCAAAAAGTTGAAGACTTGTAACATCTTCAATGGAATTACTTTATATAAATTCTTTATCAATAAAAATAATATTTAAATATTTTCTTGGAATTTCTTAATGACAATTTAGTGTGATCAATATTGTTTTTGCTACTGGTCTAATATGAAACCTCGTGAACGAAATTTTTCAGAAAAATTTAATGAATTGAAAATTTGTTTTTTTTTTAAAAAAAAATTTCGGCGACATTGTTTCAGTGGCTTTGCATCTCTTAAGAAAAATTCAAGCTTTGGATTACATAACTATTTGGGGTTGATGTATACTTTTACTTTATTTATTTATTCATTTTAAAAAATGTATTTTTTTAAAATAAATTTTATCTGGCTAAAACGAAGTTGAAATTATTAACTCCAAGTTGAAAATACTTTCATATTATTTTTAAAATAAGAAATAAAAGATTTGAGTTTGAATTTTATTTAAGAAAAACAATACTCTTTGTTCTTGCCTACTCAAACATTTGCTTTATATTCGTAGAACAAGTTTTATTATTTATAATGATCAAATCTAATTCAAGCATAATTATTTATTATTTCTAGAGTAATTATTATTTATGGTTGTTAACAAGAAATTTTGTAATTGTATTCTAGATGTGAGGAAAGGGATATTTACTTTCTTTGAAAATGTAAATTGAAAACGAATAAATGATATTAAATTAAAATAAAAGTAATTAAAATACGTGAAATAAAACAATTAAAATGCATGTAAAGTGTAGGAAAGTCATTGAAGAACTGTATAGAACATTGCATGTGCCAAAATGGGCACAAAAATGTAAGTGAGATGGAAAGTTAAAGTGCTTCAAAAGTATAAAGCTTGAACGTAAATGGAAATGAAAAATGATTTCTTGAAATGATTGAAGGTAAGAATTAAAGTGTTGAAATGAATGATGCTGAAAAATGAATAACTTGATTGAAGTTCATTTAATCCCTTGATGAGTAATAACTGTACATAAATGATGAAGTATCAATAACTTCTGCAAATTTCTTCTCATAACTTTCAACAATCATCATGGTTAATTGTCTTCCATGTGTAACATTGATGACTTTTCATTCTTTCAATTTTTATATTGAATTTTAAGTACTCAGGCTTATAAAACTCAACTTGGGAAGAAATTATGAAATTTCATTGGTTTTATCTTTAGTAGATGATATTCTGAAAGTAAAACAGGTCTAAATATCATACTTTCACACTCAAAAATCTTATTTGGACGACAATATATAGTGATTTTTTGTGGATTATGATTGATCAGATAGACATTAGGGACATAAACTTGTTTTCACACTAACCATGTAAGCATAGCATTGTGCAGATCTGAATTTTCATAAGCACTTGTTTCGTTTTGTAGAGAGATTAAGTTTTGGAGAGAAACTTCTCTCTATAAGATGAATTTTCTGGATATTTAGAACTTCACATGCTTGATCGATATACACACGTATATATATTCTTTCTTTCTTTTTTTGTATCGAGGCAATATCATAAAAGAAGCAATCCATTGAAATGAAAGAATAAATAAAAGTAACCATTAAGAGTGTCACAAATACAATAGAAAGGAAGTAACCATGTCATACATAATTTACATCCATAAAGGATTGACACAAAAAGATTCAGATGATGAATTTCCAAATTAAGCAGACAGCAGATACATAAACAACAATTAAATGAAGCAAGGACGTGGAAGAATGAAGAGCCTAAGCTCTTGCCTTGAAAGGAATGGCTCGGATAACTATCTGGTGATACAAAGCAGCAAGAGCAGCTCCAATGAAAGGTCCAACCCAGAAAATCCACTGCAAAACACAAAAACAAGAAATTAGTTCCTTATTTTCTAGGCTAATGGGAACAGACCAAAATTTGAAGCCTAGAAAAATCATGGAAATAAGAAACATACTTGGTCATCCCATGCATGGTCCCTGTTGTAGATAATGGCAGCTCCAAGACTCCTAGCAGGGTTAATGCCAGTTCCTGTGATGGGAATGGTGGCCAAGTGGACCAAGAACACAGCAAATCCAATGGGAAGTGGAGCCAAAATCTGCAAGTGTATCATACCATAAATAACCACATTAATTGCAAATTTGGAACATACCCTTTTATAAACCAAGTTAATTGAATGCATGCAATGTAAAAGCACATACAGGAACGTGAGAGTCTCTAGCGTTTCTCTTGGCATCAGTGGCTGAGAAAACGGTGTAGACAAGAACAAAAGTGCCAACAATTTCTGCTCCAAGTCCATCACCCTTGGTGTAGCCAGAGTTCACAAAATTTGCTCCACCTTTGAACAACTCATACCTACCATTACCCTCAAAGCCCTTCACCACACCAGCCCCACAGATGGCCCCAAGACACTGCATGATAATGTAGAACACTGCCCTTGTGAGGGACAACTTCCTTGCCAAAAACAGACCAAAGGTCACAGCTGGGTTGATGTGTCCCCCTGCAACAACAAACGCAGATCTGGCTCACTTCCATATCTTACAACACAACATTTGCAAACAAAAACACATTGTCTAACAATATTGTCAAAATAATGTCAAAACATGCTCATATCATGAACTAAATTTTGGAATTGAACTAGATCCAAAACTTTGAGAAGATGGGAAACCAGCATATGAAAAGCAAAAAAAAAAAAGGTATAATACCTGAAATTCCAGCAGTGCAGTAGACAAGGGCAAAGATCATGCCACCAAAGGACCAAGCAATGCCTTGAATGCCAACAGAGGAGCACTTGGAAGAGGACCTGTTGACACCCATGACAGTTAAAATGGTTATGTAGAGGAACAAGAAGGTGGCCACAAACTCAGCAATCCCAGCCCTGTAGAAGGACCATGATTTGAGCTCACCAGGCTCAAACAAAGGAGCTGGTGGTGGCTCCTTGTAGTCCTTGTCACCTTGTGCTGCTGTACCCAATGGCTGCCTCTCTGTGAACTTGTTTGCTCCAACCTTAACATCTTCCTCTTTATTCTCCATTCTCACTCTGCAACAAAACCTCTCACACCCTTTCCTTTCTTTGCTTAATCTCCCTCTCTTGGAAATTTAATAAGCTAGCTAGGGTTGGACTACTCCTTTATATAGTAAAGAGGAAACTCAAAACTACAACACAAGTCCACTGTTTGGTGTCCAGGGTAATAATCATCATGCTATATTATATTATTATAAAGTAAATACAAGGTTTAAGTGTGGCTGTTTTTTTGGTTTTAGCAAAGGCTGTTATGTTTTGGTTTTGATTATAGTACTTCTAGGATTAAAAAAAGGTCCTAATAACATGGTTATGTGTAGAATTATTAAAAGGGAAAATAATTTTTATGAAAAGTGTAGAAGGATGTGAGCAGGTGCAAACTTGTCTTCTTCTTTATCCGCCGCACACTTCACCCTCTCATCATCTCTAATATTTTTGTCTTTTTAATGTTTCAAAAAACATAATCATACGATGCATGTCACTAAACAAGATTGTTAGTTGGAGAGTTGAAAAAGATAACAGTAGCCGTTAGGGTGTTCAACTTTTTTCTGAGTAGCTAACGGTAGGGAGATGAGAGCCACAGGATTGAGAAAGAAATCGAATGGATAAGAAGAAATGGGCGTTTGGTGACCGTTGGGAAAGTGACAGGCACATGGAAACTTAGATAAGTCTTATGTGGTCCTTATCAAACTGTAGTTTCCAGTTACTGTTACTGTTGCACAAAAGATGTTTCACTCCTATTAAAGTGATTCCTCTGCCCGTGATTCTTCCATTAATCAAAAGCTACTTCTGTGAATAACAATCTACCTGTCATAAAATAAAATGGCCTTCCATTAATTTAATAGAACTCAATCATAATTCAACACACCCCACTTCATTATCTAACCAACAATAATAAAATAAGTTCTTATTTAAAAAATTGGATTGAGAAAATTCTTGTAAGATCAATTTGACTGAAATAAATTTAGAAATTTTTTGTTCTTATAATAGTTTATACATGTATAGTTTTTTTTTTTTTATATGATATCAAATGATGGTTGTTATTTGAGGTGTCAGCTGATGTGGAAGCATACGAATAATGTAATCTTTAATAGGGGCGTGACTGACGTTTTAGAAGTTTTTGCCTTGGTTCAATTAAAGACTTGATCGTGGGTCACTGTCAAGTCTCATGCTACGCTTTTCTCCTTTTCTAACTGATGTCTTGACGCTCTAGTCTATATGAGGATCATTTGTTGATATTTTTTCTAGGAATTTGTTCTTTTAGGTTGGATCTCAAAATCAAATTAAATAAGTTGAGTTGAATTTTTTTTATACAGGTTGAACTCTCCTGAAATAATTCATATTTATTGATTTTTTATTGCCTATAATTTTTTTTTTGAAATATTAGCAATGAAGAGATGTGGATAAAACAATGTTGTGTGACGTTAAAGTTTTTATTTATAAATTTAAAGCAATTGTATTTAACTTTTATTTGCAATGACTTAGTTGGTATCGATCGCATCACTTCTAAACCAAAAGAGAGTATTCGCATTTCTAGAAGGGTTTCATTATAATTGAAATCTTTCATCAATCAGCACGAGAGCTGATTTAATATGTACCTTCTTCATTAACTGTGATTAGAAATAAAATAAAGTTAGCCATGACAACTGTTCCAAAAGATTAACGATTTAGCCTTTTTCTTTCTATTAATTACAAAACCTCAAATACAAAGGTTGAAGCCAGCCTATTATATTAGATAACTTGAATTGGAAACCCTAAGTAGAAGTTATGGTGAGGAAAGCTAATGCCCTATTATCAAAGAGAGGCATAACTTGCTTCATAATCCACACACATGTGTATGTAATTTTTTTCCAGATATTGAATTGTTTTAGGGATTCTTGTCTTTGATCTTACATTTTGTATTATTTGGAGGAAATTGTAGAATAATAAATAATGAAAATCTGATAAAAATATTTTACATTATATAAACTATCTTATAAACTAATTTTATTAGATTAAATTGGAGTTAAAATTGATTTATTTAATAAGTGTTATTTGAAATATGGAAGGAATGGGATTGTGGTGGACCTAATGTTAAGTGTGTTGATTATGATAAGATGATGTATAGAAAAAGCAGTGTGGCCCTGCCATGAAGCTTTATATGTTTATTCTGCTCAACAGCTCATACTTTACAGATACCTTGTTGGACCTGTGTGTCACACATGCCTATTAACTCTACATTTTTAAACATTTTTACAATATCATGTTCCATAACAGACTATTATTCCAATTTTTAGTTTTTTTGCTTCATCTTTAAAAAGTCATATTGAAAACTTTATGGACACCTAAATCCTTCTGGGTACCTCTCTGTCCATTTGTAAACAATTTCTTTAACCTCAATTCCACTTACTTACATGTATTTATATTTATAATCACATATAAAGATTCTCACATTTAATAGATAAATCATTTTTTATTTTATTTCTCATAATAATTTTAATTTATGATATACAATTTATAATGAATAATATTAATTAAAAAGCAAAAAAAAAAAGAAAACAGATCAAAATTAACAGAGGAAAAAGATATTCTTGTAGCTTACAAAAGTAACTGTTCATAATTTTAAATATAATTAAATTATAGGTGTTTTGAATATTTTATTGTATATAAGTAATTTTTTATTATAACACAACTTTACTGCAATATAAATTAATAATATATTTAGTTGTTTTGTTTTTATATAATAAATAAAATCATGTATAATAAAAACAATACATATTTATTTATAAAAAATTATAACAACATAATAAAATAACCAGACACACAACGCGATCGCAAATAATAAAACGTGTTATAATTTTTACAGTAAAAACACATGTTCTCGCCTATATTATTGCGTATTTTTATAATAATAAAAAACAGTTAATATAATTAAAATTATTCTCTACCTCTCTCACAAAATAGTAATATAATCTCTTTTTACACAATGACAGTGTAACTTTTTCTAATTACTTTTCAAAAGTCTATGCATAAAAGAACCCAATTTTAAGCAATTTAACTATTTTATTCTTTTAGTTTACTTTATTTAAAAAATAAAATTAGTATACATACCAGAAATTAGTAACAGGATGAGAAGACCTTAATACCCATCCAACATAACAATTTGGAGAGTTTTGGTAGGTTTGTGGAAGTGGGGACAAATTTCATACAACTATTTCTCAATGATTCCAAAACATTATTTACAACCAAATTAAGTCATTAGTACATTCTTCATTTATCCTTTTTTTCTGCTTTGCTTTTTTTTTTTTTCCATTTCATTATGATGTTGGAATCTTATACATGATGTGATGTGCACATGCATGGTCTTTCTCATCTACTCCACCAAATGCCACAATTAGTAATGTTCATCCATTCAATCATTTAAGTAAGAAAAATACTTGATATATACTCAATGTTCCACCTCATTCTTTGTATTCTTTCCACTTCTAAACTTCAAATATGGTGGGTATTGCAATTTTGCAGATGATATCATTATCTTTTTCTTGAAAAGAAAGGTTCTTTCAAATTATTTCCCTTAATTTAAAATTAAAACTAGTAATTGAAAGTGGTCATGCCCATCCATCAAGTTTAGTGCCATACACATAATTAGATTTAGAAGAGCTATCAAAAATTCAAAATTAAAAGACAGGAAGAATAAATTACTCATCTTGGCAAGTGAAGTTTCAAAATGATTTCTTTTTCAATTACAGAATAGCTGATTTTCACTTTCTGAAGAGCAGAGTTTCATGAAAGATATAAACAATCATTGCAATAAAAAACATCATTCGTATTTACGAGATGCATTCATATAATGAACAAACAGAATTGTTTGAGGAATTTGCTTATGTTTTATTCTGGTAATTTAAAATATTCAGATTTGAATTGTTTAATCTTTATTCAAAAGTCTTGATTCACTTATAAAATCATTTATAAAAGACTAAGTATGCTTTGGGCTTAGGTATAAATAATAAGAACTGTGAATTGTGAATAGCATTCCATTGCATTTCCCTTGACCGATGAAACGGAATAATGATTCAATGGATGTTTCTCCTATGTTCATGCATGCATAGCGTGTTTGATTATCAATATTTTTCTTACATCATCTTGGTTCTAAACACGATTCTTCATTTCTAAATTTGTTTCCAAACATACAAGTACTGCAATTGGTGTTTAAGCGTTCGTCCTGATGGTAGTAGAATCGAGATACAAATAGTGTATCAAATAGTGTATCAGAGAGCTGATATTATGAATCGTAAGTTGTTTCGTATAGTGAATAGTAAGATTTATAAACAATAATTTTTTTAATATATACTTAAATATATAAGATATGTATACATACAAGATACAATAAATTATATATATATATATATATACCACACAATTTTACTAAAACAATCTCTAAAAAAATAATGTGGTGCATACATGTTATTAAACAAATTATGTCTATCTTTTTTTATTTACTCATTTTTTTAAATTCCACATTGATTCACACAATACATAATCGTTTCGTTTCGCGATTCTTCGTGTCGCACGATACAGCTAAAATTCAGGGACAAAATAGATTCTACACACGAATCGTATTGTAAAAGAGTGAAACTGTATCATTTCGTACGACACGTATCGTAAATAGTAAGATACTAACTCCTATGGTCCTGATATGGTTACAAAACGAATTTACAAAATACTATTGAGAATGCTTGGCAATAATTATTTAAAAAATACTTATATTGTAAAAATTCTCTCAGAAAACTGAAAAACTTTTAACTGGTTTATTATTTAGGTTTCCTTTACATTGCGCCTAGGACATTTAAATTTCTTAGATGTAAGCTATATTATAAAGTCTATAAATGCATTCAGTAAGATTCTGAAACCCTAATTTGATGGGGGGAAAACTGATGCATATATTGTTTTACCCGTTTGGTATATTGTAATCAGAAAATCAAAAACCCCAAAAACCTCTTCATAATATAATATGAATATTCACAATATATATTGTAATCAGAAAATCAAAAACCCAAAAAACCTCTTCATAAATAATATGAAAATCAAAACAAACAAACAAACAAGATACGAAGAAATTAGTACGATGTATAGCAAACAATCAAGATAGGGAGAAAAATGGCCGTGAATTATCCATACTCGAAGAACAGAGACTGAACAGTTGTACAAAGCTAAGAAAGAGGAAGCTAACTAATGCATTACTCTTCATAATTTTGTTAGAAGACGTGGAATTACAGTGGAGAAGGGAAAAAGAGATTATGACTACATTTGTATAAACAAAATTAAACGCGGTTTGGATAAACTAACTGTACTGAGCCCACCGTGCAATTTTTGGCTGGAATCTGAAGGCTATTTATTTTGGGGCTTGCGCTTTCCAGCTTTTGCCCTTTTCTGCTAACTTGCTAGAATTGCAGTCAGACGACAACCCATTATCAATGGCTTTCTGGTAACCTGAGACAGTAACAAGAGACAATAAACATGTGATTTTTTAGTTTAGAGAGAACAGACGGCATTTCCTATTCTTCTATGTTTTTTACTGCTGTTGTTTATTTTGTTTAAGGTGTGGTTGTCTTAGACATTTGACAATCACAAGCTTGGTCAGGTAACAAATGGGCATAGAAGAGGAAAACATTCGACATTACCTCCATGGAAATTCACTTGTATCTATTCCAGCTTGGTGAAGCTCATCAACATACTGCAATGCCTCTCGGCACTCTTCTCGATCATCAAAGAACTCCTTCTTATCACCTTCTATTTGATATGCTTCATGGCCTTTGCCAGTAACCACCTGCACCATGCATATAAAAGTATAAAATTGTTGCACGCATCACGAACCATATTAACAATTCTTTGTTTAGATTAACCTTTTGGCGGATTATTTAAATTTATTTAAGATATGATATTCTTAAAGAATTAATTCAAAAAGATGTCAAAACAAGAGTATAAAGATTACTAAACTCCACTAATCAGGCTTTCAGTATTTTATTTTTTCAAACAGTCAATCTAAATCTTACATTGAATACGATGTCAATAGTAGACTGACAGCTAAGACAAAGTTTTCTCAATTCCAAAAAAAACAAATCATTGAGAAAAGTTAGTTTTGTTTGACCCCTTATACTAGGATGGGATTGCATCAATCGCAAGTAAGAAAATAAAAGGGGAAGATTAGTTAAGGCTTCACTCAAAGCAAGGCTACCAAAATGTCAAACTAGAATTCTCACATTTGTGCCGGAACTGAGTCATGGCTTCATTGAATCACTAATGGGATATTCGGTATAGAGAGGAAACTATGGTAGATGGGCATAAAAAGGATAAATGGAAAATAGATGAGAAATAAAATTGAAGTTAAAGGCCTTTGGTTGAAGAGAAATAGAGAAAAGATGAGAGATAGAGACGAGTGAAAATAGGAGAAAAATAGTAAAGCCCCATTATTTTAAAAATTATTTCCAAATTACATCCTCCCCTCCAAACACTTCAACTCATTTCCATCTTCCTTTCTCCCCCTAATTATCTCCCCTAGCAAACACACCACGAGTGCCATAATGAAGCTGGATGTCGAAGGATAATTCATCCACATGCAAAATAAGGACTGTTATTGTGGATCATGGCATATAGTTATTCTATGTTTCTTCAACGTGTTTAAATTTAAGTCTCTCCCTAATTTTTCTCTCTTAATCAACATATTATATTTGAATATAGTTGTTCTTCCTTGTTGGTCTTCTTTTTAGCCTCTTAAGAAAAATCTGCTTCATAGAAATATCACTTTGATATAAATCTTAATATTCTTCAAATTTTTCAAAGAAACAACTAAATCGTTTTTGCAGAATAAGTGACTTTAGAGACATCACAACTAAGCTCAATTCTACATCAGAGGGTGAAACATAGGAGTTCCATTAACTTACAACCACATCGCCCTCCTCTCCCATTGCAACCGCAGCTCGCACAGCTACTCTCCTAATGTCATGGAGAAAAAGTCTATGACCATTTGGAAGAGGTGGATAATAGTCATTTTCTCCATATTTGAGGTAGTCATGCATTGACCATCCTACCCCAGATAACATATCATCCAATATATCCACTGGACATAAAGACAAAAGGCATGTCAAAATTAGTTAAAGCATGTACAAATATTCCTACATTGCCTACATTCAATGTTCAAAATACATACATGGGTCTTCATTTTTGGGATTGTCAGATGTCAGCATGGTCACTTCACTTTTATCTGTTGCTATCTTGGTCATCGCAGGTCTCTTACCCCTGTCGCCCTCACCACAGCATCCAATGACTTCAAAATGAACAAGAAGTTGTGAGATGCATGATAAAGAGAGCATATTTCAATCAAATAATCCAAGTCTTCGAACTCCAGGGCATCTGAAGAAGTATGTAGTTTTAACGTTCCAAAAGAAAAATGCGTTGGTGCAGTTTCTTCGTGTCCAAAACAAAACTATAAAGGAAACCTTCAACAGCAATAAGCGAAACAGTAACACAACACAAACATACCAGTTATGATCCTGCGAGGTCCTAGCTCTCTTACAGAATCAAGCAATCTAGACAACGCATCAGGAGTACTGGCATGGTCCACTATCACCCCAAACGCCTGTTCCTCATCAATCAACTGACACCTCCCAGGAACCGCATCAACCTCTTCAATCCCTCTAACAATGTCCTCTAAGGGCGCCCCAACAGCAATCCCAACCGCTACAGCCGCAAGAATGTTGTAAATATTATGCTTCCCAAGCAAACCTGAAGAAATCTCCAGTATCCCTGTGGGAGTATTAACCAACACCTGTGTCTCAAACAAAGAAAGTTCAAACTTCAAGGGATGAACATCTGCATCCTTATTCTCCATCGCAAACGTCACAACAGGAACCTCCTGGCTCCCCTGCGACATAAAAAAGGGCGCATTCGGATCATCAATGTTAACAACCTTCCTATGCCTCTCAGGATCCACCATTCTCGAGAACAACTTAGCCTGCGCATCTCTGTCGCCGTCCTTCTCCCGACTCAAATTAGTGAAAACAGCGATATCAAAATCAACCTCATCATACTTCCCCTTCCCCAGCCCATGAGGACCAGCCTCCATGACCACCGCCTCAGTCCCATTGTGAATCATCTTCGCCATCAAATTCTGAACCAAAACAGCATCCAACGCCGCGCTACCCAACTCCAACTTATTATCCCCGTGGACAAAAGAGGCAACCGAGTTCAACATCCCAGTGCGCATTCCCATGGATTCATACAAACTTTTAATCAAACAAGTGGTGGTCGTTTTGCCATAAGTCCCAGTTATCCCAATCACAGCCATTTTAGTTGAAGGATGTTTATAAAACGACGCAGCCAAAGCAGGAAGAACAGCATTAGTATCTTCCACAATAACCAAAGCCTTACACCCCAAAGTATCCTCAATATCAACCTCTTTACTAGCCACAACCGCAACAGCACCTCTCTTATCAGCCTCGGAAAGAAACAAATGTCCATCGGTTTTTCGCCCAACACAACACACAAACAAATCACCGGAATTAACAATCCGCGAATCGTGCTGAATTCCGGTGATTTCGACTTCCAAATCACCGGAAACCGACACCGGCACGACCTTACTCTCGTCCAAAAGCTCAGCCAAACTCATCTTAAACTTTCCGTCTACAATCCTAACCTTACTTTTCCCGTAACTGTCAAAATCCAATTCAAACGGAGATTCACTCAAACCTCCATTACCATTACCGTTACCGGTGAGTCCCTGGAGCCGTTCAATTTCCTCCAAATCGCCGAGCTCCTCCGACTGAAGTTCATCCACGGCTGCGGCGGCAAGCTGGTCTTGTTTGGGGGGATTCGGCTCAAGAAGGCCTTGGGAGACGAACTCCTTTCGCTTGAGCGCGATGGCTTTGTCGATATCGCCGAATAGGTCGTCGCCAGAGGTGTCGAAGTCGACGTTATCGGGGGCATCTTCGACGTCGGCGATGGCGGCGAGGTACGTGGCCTGGTTGTTCTTGTAGTCTTCCTCTTCGATTTCACGCGCGCGTTCCGCTTGGTGATGGATTTGTTGGAAGGTGGAGAAGCCATGGGAGGAGTCCTCGGCAGCCTCCGGTGGGTCGTCGTCGGCTGGGGTTGGGTAGAACCTTCCATCACGGCCAATGGCCCGAACCAAGGGACATAAAATTGAAGAGCGAAAGAAGGGTGTGAAGTTACAAGGTGTGCGAAAGTGTTGGAACTTTACTACAGTGGATGTTGTGGTTGCAGTTACAGTTGCAGTTGCAGGTGTAGGAGTTGGAGGAAGCAAGCGTGGAACACGGAGAAATGATAACGCCATCAAAGGGAGTGGCACTCGCGACTACACTCAAGGGGTTTCTTTGGGTTTTAGAATTTTTTTTTGTCTACATTGGGCCTAAATGAAGTTTTCTTTCTTCTTTTCTGGACTCTTCCAATGTGATCTCATTTTTGTTATAAAAAGAAAATTACTTTCTGCACCGTATGAATAGTGACCTACACCTAATGTTTATGTGAAATGACAAAAAAGCCTTGAAATAAGAAGGGGTATGGATCATAATACATTTGGGAATATTTTTCAAGAGAACGTTTTCAAATTTCTTTTCTCAAAACTTCTTTTTTAAAATGTATCCGAAACTACTTTTTCATAAAATTTGATTTTTCAATTCAATTCTAAAATTTTATTTCTCAAACACAAAATTTATTCCTAATTTATTTTTTCAAAATTTATTTTTATTTTATTTTAGATTTTCAATTTAAATAATAATTTTGAAAATTAAAAAGTGAATCTAGTTCAAGTAACAATTAGACTTTGTTTGGATTGGATAGTGGAAAGTTGAGGGTGTGGAAGAGTGAATGTGTAAGAAGAAAGTGTGAAAAAAATTAGTGTGTTTGAATTAAGGTATATTAGAGTGAATGTCCGATGCTGATAAAAAAAAAAAAGTGAATATCCGAAGAAAGTTTATTGAGATACGTAAATAATGTGATGGTTATAAGAGTATTTTATTATTTTTCATTTTATTAATTTAAATTAATTTTGTTACTTAAATTATTTTATTTAGATAACTTTAATATTATTTATGATTCTTTAAATTATATTATGTTATATATATACACAAAATTATTAATAATAATAATTTTCATTATTGATATTATTGTATGAAGGACACCATGATCTTTTCATCTCATTCCACTCTCCTTTCTCTTCAATTACGAGAGAATCCTAAATACCCTCAACTTTCCACTCACTCTTACCCTCAACCTCCCCCTCCCATAGAAGTAAATAAGGGTGACACCCATTCACGCTCACCCTCAACCTTCATCACCCCCTAAAGCAAACACACACTTAGGGTTATGTGGGTTATTTTCACTAAAATAGTGTTTTTTTTGGAAATTACGATTTTGGATAAAATAATTTTTTTTACAAAAATGAATAAGTTGTTTCCTCTAAATACGATTTAGTGAAATTCCTTCCAAAATAACTCGTCCTAAAATCGTATCCACGAAATACAATTTTCACTTTGAAATCGTATCTATAAAATATTATTTATTTATTTTTGTAAAATAAATTACTCATAATTTAAAAAAATTACACTATTAGGTGTAAAAACGGTTTGAGATCCATATTTACTAGAAATTAAAATATTTCATTGAGTGCAAACCTCGCCTCATAAGCCAATTTTATGGGATTGAGTTAGACTTAAAGTTCACTTTGTAATAAAAACCATTCCAAACCGGTTTATATGAGATGTGTCATGAAAGTGAAAAAAAAAGATATCAAAGATGTTATCCATAGTGAAAAAATGATTAAAAATTAGAATGAAGATAACATGAGTGTGCATAATAAGTGAATGCGGGACCAAATGCAGGAGCATGAAGGGTTGACACCGGTAGCAAAACAAGGAGCAAGGGCCAGGCTGTTCCCTCCCAACACATCAATGAAAGCAACACCTCTACTCCAGCAAAAGGGAAGATTCCTTCAAACGACACCGCTTTTTCTACTCAGATATCTCCATTCAACAACACATCATACTTTGATTCCTACCATTACCATTTTTCCATTACATGGATTTAGCATGCTCATTCAATCACATTCCTTCAACCTTCAACATACTGTCAAAACTTCATTCTCTAAGACAATGAAAGACATGCAAAGAAGGGTGCATTTGTATTTGTAATTGCACGGAAGTGGTGGACATGTTCAGAAAGGTTTCAGACAACCAAACAAAAGCAAGCCAAGTTGCCTTCACCCAAAAGCTTTCCTCAACCACTAATTATTTTACAATTTACTAGTCACTGTCATAATATTTGGTGTCCCAATCACAATCCTTTTCACTATTTACACACACACACACTCCCTTTCCCTGTGTTTTTGCATTTCGCACTTCCACATTCCACTCTAGATCTGCATCATCATGCTCTTGTTTAACCTCTAGGAGGACGTATACTTGGGTATTACAACCTGGTATGAATCTCTCACCTTTGATTGATACATCCTTACAATTACAATTTCCATTGTTAAACTTAACTAGGCAAAAAAAAGACTTATTTAGTGATTGCATTCAGGGTTGTGTTGGGCCTCACTCAGAAATCAGTCACATTAGGTATGCAGAAATTAACTTTGATCTTCACGTGTTTGTGTTTTGCAAACAGACAATTTATATGTATTTCTCTTTTGATCGGCGATTGGGTGAATATGCAAATTCTCAATTGATTATAGATCAATATATATAGGTATACTTGTTTAGTTTTAGAAAGTATGATCATTCGACAGTAAAAATGAACTCTTCCTAGTTTAAATCTTTTTGTGGGGTTTGAAACTGATTATCAATTAATACTTCGAATTCTGGTGTTTCTAATTTCTTTTGGGTGGCATTCTGAAGCTGAACATAGTTCACTACCTCTCACTTACAAGGATTAACCTTTCCTTGTTTCTGTGCTTGTACAGGCTTGGTGTTTTTCCCATTAAACTTCACTAAAAGATCACAGATATTATCTTTCATCTCTGTCATGGCGAAAAGATCTCCTCCTCTGGTTAGCCAAACGTACGAAACAGGTTGTACGTGGCGAATGTTTAGAATCTTTAATTTTCGTGAAGGTCGTTCCGACAGAAGATTGGTTTCCAGTAGGAGGCATTTGAATGTTCATGCAAATGGTAAGATATTTCTTTGTTTGGTATTGAATGGAGTAAAAGAAAATACGCTACGATCTTAAAATCAAGATTTTTGGGCCAACCTGTGCCTTCATTTCCCATTTTTTACTTAAACCTTACATATAAAAAATCAATTGTAAGTTTTCTGCATCTTTTCTCCAAGCTGCAGAAAATGGAAAATCCAGAAGTAGCTCAGGTGTGGCTAGCACAGTTGATGAGAAGTACCTTCAAATTGGTGTAAGTTCTTATCAAACACACTTCCTTTATTAGATTGATGTTATAAGAGGAGCCCTTGCATTTAAGAAGATTCTACTTAAAAAAAATTATCTTCCCATGCATGATATTTTTACCCTTTTAACATGGGCGTATATTTTACTTCTTCTCTCATCTGTTTGCGTGTCCTTTAAGTCACTTCTGATACTGTCATTACTTATCAAGAGTACTTGTTATTTCAATTTAAACGTCAAGGAAGTTTGTTAACCATATCTCTTGTACAGAGAGGAAAGCATCTTCCTTGCATTAGATCTTATTTTGTTTTGACATTTTACTCTTTTCTTTATTACCCGATTTTTTTAATCTCGAATTCATTAGTGTAGGGGTAGGGTGTAGGACTTTATGACGTGAAGAAATCTTTTAATTTTCCTTAATAATGTAGCACTTTAAATCTTGAAGGCCTTGGTAATTTTTGTACTGTGATGATGGCCAGCAGACTTGAATCTTATTATACATTTCAAAATCATCACCTTCAGCCTTGGTCTAAAAAATTAGTGTCTTGTTTTGATGATCTGGTGACTAGTTTCATGAAGAAAAAAAAATCATACCTTATGAACCTAGAAGTTTTGTTTAAGGCTTTGAAATTGCCACTTATAGATAGCCAGATTCGACAAAAGTGGTGCCATGCACTCCTCTCATAATGGAGAGCGCAATGCACTGACAGAGAATTGTAATTACAGGTAAGTTCCAGAGGAAGAGATTGTAGTTGTAGAAGTATCAACAGCATGGTGAATGATCAGGTAGCAGATTGGGAAAATGAAGTGACAAAGATGATTGCTGATCAGAGGTTTGTCAATACACATAATCAAGGCAAAGATGGAGCAGGCTGTCAGCCTAATCAATTCTTGGATGCTTTACAGATTTTATATTCAAACAAGGAACTTTTCATTGAACTTCTGCAAGATCCAAACTCTTTGTTAGTAAAACAGATTCAGGACTTACAGAGTTCTCAAGGGAAAAAACCATGTCAGCAGGCAAGGCAGAAAAGAATGAATAGATTAAATAAGCCTCAAAATAGTAATGCTACACAATGTGTAAAACCTTTTAATTCCTTTGATAGATCTGACTTGATGGAAAGTTGTAAGCCTCAGTCCTCAAAGAGAATAGTAGTTTTGAAGCCTGGCACTGTTAATGTGGAAAATTTTGTAGAAACAAGCTTTGTCAGCCCTCCACATTCGCCTAGTAGCCTCAGTTCTAATTCACAAAACACTATGCTTTCTTATTTTCCCTTCAGTTGTATAAAGAGAAAATTGAAGCATGTCATGAGCGTAAGGAGACAAGAACAGCAGTGGAAGACAACTGATGGAATGCCAAGTAAACTTTCCTCCAGTTCAAAGGGCCTGGGAGATGGTAAAAAAGTAAAAGAATTGGAAATTTCTGAAAGAAACTCACCAATCAATGCCCTTAGTAATACTGAAAAAAGGTTGGACTCATATCATGATTTGAAGAAGAAGAGAGAGAACATTATCATGTTCAAGGATTCTGAGTTATGTATGGGGCAGGAAGCTGCTTCTTTTGGTGAAAGTTGCAGTAAGAACACTTCAGTTGGACCTCGTGAAGAAAATATATTGAAAATGCACGTTGAAAGTAGGAAGAGTCGGTCTCAGATGTTAAATTATGGAATTGAGGAATGTAAACAGTGCATAAACACTCCAGAAAGATCAATATTGTCCTTGCCAAGCTTGAATAGGTACTGCGACCACAGATCCATGACTGAAAGGATGAGAGATTATAGCAACTATCAGATGGTCCCGAAAGTCAAGGATCCATCAGTGGCAACTGCTAATATGCATAATAAGCTGCAAACTTTTGGAGAAGAGACTAGTCTTAAAAATAGTGTTCCTAGCCACAATCTGCATGCACTTTATGATATTCCTAGAGGTATGAGCTACATAATAAATATTCACCTTTTCAATCCATCATTTCTTTGGCACGGTCTAGGAACTTATAAAATCTTGTTACAATATGCATACATGAGAGAATTTTTTTGAAGCAGATGGCAGATACATGGACAGTCCTACTCAGAACATCGGCATGAATAATATAATCGGAGGAAGTGGATCTTTGCTGGTAAATAGTTTTTGACATTTACTCTCAGTGTGAAGTGACGTAGAAATCTAACTTTTACTATAACTTCTTTGAACAAACTTTCTCACAAACACTTTCATAAGAATAAACATAAGATTATTTAAACACATATGTTATAGGAATTCTTTCGTATAACCTTTTTAGAGTTTAATTTTTAACCTATACATCAACTTAATTTAACTCAAGGCCTCTAAGTGCTTTTATAAAACAATTGTCCAACCATACTTAAATATGGATTTGTCTACTTTTTACATGGGAAAGTGAAGTGTTATAATTGTTAATTGTTAAATCAATGTAGTATATTTTTACAACTTTGTAGTTATAATGTAATCTCAAAAGTTGATTTTCTAATTAACAACTATATGTACATGTATTTTGATAGGAATAATCAATGTCGCTTCTCCCTTTAAAGTACATCCCCTGTCATAGATTAGTCAAATCCATCCAAATAATTCCTGTCTGTTCTTTATCCTTAATATGAATGATGAAATTTGAAGTTTATTAGGATTTGCGTCCAGAGATCCAGACTTTGCCTTTTTCACCAGATGTTTCATCAAGTCAATCCTGTCAGAGAACAGACAATACTCTAAACATGGGAAACAAAGTTGAACATTTTATTAAGGAAGATGTTACCAACCTTCCAATCACAACCATTCAACCAGGTATGGTTTTAAACCTGGACATACTTGAATTTGTTTTTCCTGTCTCTATTTCAAACCAAGTTGACAGTTTAGGACTTCCACAGATGAGTCACCAGAAAAGGTAGTGCATGAAAAAATTGAAGAGAACCATTTTGAAGACCTTTTAAGCCTCTCTTTGGATCCGATGAACGATTTATCCTCCTCCAAGGACATCACAGACTATGTAAGGGAAATTCTGCATGGTTTCAACCTGAAATGGGATGAACTTACTCTGAAGAGATCATGTGACCAATTGCTGGATCCATACACCTTTTTTGAATTGAAGGAAAAACCAAGCCAACTATCTGGTGGGACAATCTTGCATGACTGTGTCATCGAAACTTTCATGCAGGTATACCAGAACAGTGGTTTCCCACTTCATGTTCCAAACATCCAAGCTTATGTTGTGAAGAAACTTGTGGCTAAAGACATTACAGAACTTGTTAACTTGCACTTTCACCCTCATCCATCACCTTTAACCTTAGAACAGCTTGTTGAAAAGGACTTGGCAAGACGTGGTTCATGGCTAAACATCCAAGTTGATGCAGAAGATATTGCAGTAGAGGTGGAGAAAGATGTGCTTACAAACCTGGTATTGGAAATTGCATCTGAAATGGATTACCAGAAACATGACACATTGCAGTAAACCTATCTGTACTTAATAGTGGGATGATAATTAATAAAAAATTACACTTGCATCAGTGCAATATATTTTTCATGCATCTAATTTTAACACACACTTTTGCATGCGGTTCAATTTTTTAAGTACAACAATCTATTATCATATAATATGTGCACCAAATCTAATATCATATAATATATTATTATAAATACTAGTGAAAACATCTTTATGTAAAGCAATAAAAAGTATTATAAAAAACAAAAACAATAAATACGAAATTATAAGAATAAAATGTGAAAGCTAAAAAATAGTTATTGAAATTAATATATCTCTATGGATTTATCCTTTAATCACATGTGCAGTTATTTAAGATTTACATATGTATAGCTATTAGGCGAAAAATAGGCAAAAGTTAGGCGAAAATGGATAAAAAGCATATGAAAAATAGAGCCTTTTTTATTATTAAGAATTCAACTTAAAAGTTTACCGTCGGAAAAAAAAAACTGCATTATGTAAAAAAACATTTTATTTGTATCTAATTATAATTGTAATTTATAATAAATATATTCTTTAATATATTATATTTATAAAAATAGTTTATACAATAATATTTTGGTGCGGAAAAAGTAGAATGAAATATTGAAGAAGGAAAAAAAAATAAAAGACAAATATAATTTTCCATGATATTTGGACAGTGAAGAAAATAATACAAAAAAAAAAAAAGAGTCCCTTGTTAAAAAGTTAATTCACACAAATTGAGTACGAAAGTTGACAAGAAAAAAATATTTATATAAAATGACATATTTCTAGCGAGGTTGTTTTATTTTTTACCTTATTATTAGAAACCGAAAGAAAGAAAAATAGCAAAATTTAACTTTCTTAATGTTGGAAATTGCTTCAAGCACCAAATGTTTTTGAACTTGCACTTAATATCTGATTTAAAATAATAAAAATATCCTTTCTAGTTTTTAAATAAGGGAAAGACAAACATAAAATGGGTATTGTATTATACACCCCATACTTTTCAAGTGCACCTTATTCAAAAATACCTTTTGAAACATACATTTTGAAATACATAATAAAAATTATATTGCATAGTTTGCATTTTGAAATATAAATTATATATTTCAGACTGTAAATTTCACATTATATATTCTATAATACATATTTTTTTTTATTTTACAATTTGAAATGTAAAATTTGTATTTTGAAATGTATAATCTAAAATAAAAAATATTATTTTTAATATTTTTAAATATATAATTGAGAGGTCGGCCAATTGAACAATTCAACCTCTCAATTATAAAAAAGAACTCACTTATAATTTATTCAGAGTGATAAATTTGAAATTTTAATTTTTATGGATGTGCATCTTGAAAAATATGGGGTTGCAGAATGTAATACCCACATAAAATATATATTAAAACGTTGAGACCATTCAAAATAAAATTGGTGGAAGGATAGAAAACAACAAGTGGGCATTGTATTTGTTTTCCTTCATTTAATATTCAACTAATAAAATTATAAATAATATTTCAGTGTTCTTCTAATATCTGAAACAAAGAAAACTCAAATGATTCTCAAAGTTTTTAAAGATTTCATTTAAATTCCCATTTTTTCACTTCAATCCCTAATACACAGATTTTATTGATAATAATAATATATATTCAAAAATCAAATAAAAAATTAATTTGAAAAACCTGATAAAACTCACTAAATTATCGACAAATTATTAGTTCAAGTGGTGGTATCATATCGTTGATAAAATCAACAAATACTCCATACTAATTATATAACTAAAAAATAATAAAATTCAATACTTACTTAATTTTATAAAGACTAATTTGAAGGTGAAATAAAAATTAAACTAACCATTTATTCAACAAAATATTTATCAACTCTTAAAGATTAGCAATCTTTTTAATTTATTTTCTATAAAAACAACTTTAAAAACCAATACATTTTCGATAAAATTGTCCTACAAAAATTAATATTTTATATAAACCTCTATTTGAAACTCTTTCAAGTTTATAAAAAGGCTCATCTTCTCTAGCTTTCTTCTCGTTATCCTATATTTAAAATTTATGTTGCTAAATTATAAAAGATTGTCAATTTTGTTAGCACGACAATCATCAAGAAAAGTCTATCCCCAGAAACTTATCACAGCGAAGACATCCTGAAAAGGCTAATATAAGAATCACATATGAGTCTCAGCTTTATCATAGCTATTCCAATCCCATGTTCAAAAACTACATTAATAAAATTGATTCATGGGGACAAAAAATCATTACAATGTAATAGTTTGGGTTATGGTCCTCTAAACTCCTATTCCAATCACAATCACAAGAATCATATTAATTCCACTAGAAATTCCCGCTCTCATAACTTCCCTGCAAGCTAAGAAAATAGCCAGAGCATTGGCGCATATACAACTTCATAGTGCCTCACCACTTTTGTAAAGTAAAAACCATAAATGCTAACTATTCCCATTCAATTGTTGATGGTGGCTTTGAGGTAATGTCTTGCACAACACGGTTCACGCCACGGACACCATTACAGATCTTTCGAGATACATCGTCAAGGAACTTGTGCTCAAAGTAGTACCTGAAATTAGTTTCATGACACAAGACCGTAAATATCCTGAAACTTCTGTATTTTTAGCAACAAAATTAATGTCCTTAGAATTGAATTAAAATCGTGATATCACTTATGAAATGATAAGGTGACACCACTTTCTCTGAAATCTTTCAAAATTTTCTTGTTTACATAGGTGCGAGTCACCTTAAACTGTATCCCCTGAATCAAATAACATACCACCGCAACAATATCGAAAAGCAGACTATCATGTCATATAATGGAAACCATATCACATGTTTACTAGAAGTATGTTCAACCAACTATTAGTAATTTAGTACACCATTAAAAGAAAATAAAAAATAAGGTTATGGAGCACAGCATAACCAAATGTGTTTTATGGGGTATATTCAGCAAATGGAGCACATTCAGCAGTAATAAGAAAAATAAAAAATAGTTATGCAGCAGCATAGTCAAACAGTACATTTTTTCAAATCTTACCAGTCTGCAGTCATTCCATCTTGACTTGTAACAGCTCTGAGAGCAACAACATGGGAGTGTGTTCTTTGATCACCTTGAACACCAACTGATCGAACAGGCAAGAAAACTGCAAAAGCTTGCCATATTGAATCATAGAGCCCAGCGTCCTTGATTGACTGGATGAAGATCTCATCAACCTGGAAAAACAATTTTCAAACGTAAACACCAAAGGGTAATCATTAATCAACATTTAAAGCATAAACAAGCACAAAAAAAATCATTTACCTGTCGTAGAACATCTAAAGCATTTCCTTCAGTCACGTCACCCAAAACTCTCACTGCAAGACCGGGCCCGGGGAATGGATGACGTTTAAGAAATGCTTCAGGAACATCCAAGAACTTCCCTAATTGACGAACCTACATCCACAAGCACAAAAAAAATAATTATAACATAACCCAATAATCCAGGCACATTCAAACAAGCCAGTAGATCAAAAGTAAAACCTCATCCTTGAATAGAAGCTTAAGCGGTTCAATAAGCTTCAATTTCATGTCCTTTGGAAGACCTCCAACATTATGATGACTTTTAATGGTATGGGAATGGGTTCTCCCAGACCCAGGTGGAGGGCAAGATTCAATCACATCCGGATACAACGTCCCTTGAACCAAGTAAGCCGGCTTCTTCCCCATCTTTGATTCAAGCTCCTGAGCAAATGCGTCAAAAATACAAATAAACTCCTTCCCAATAATCTTCCTCTTAGTTTCCGGATCCGTCACACCTTTCAACTTTGTAAGAAACTGATCCACGGCATCAACACACACAACTGGCAAATGAAGATCCTTCTCAAAGGTCTCCATCACACGCTCCCTTTCCTTATACCTAAGAAGCCCATTATCCACAAACACGCAATGAAGCCTACTCCCAATAGCCTTATGCACAAGAGTAGCAGCAACAGTGGAATCCACACCACCAGACAAAGCACATATGACATGCTCATCAGGCCCTACAGTATCGTTAATCACCTTTATCTCCTCCTCCATCACATCCTCCATGTTCCACCCTGCTTTCACGCCACAAACATCAAACAGAAAATGACGCAAGGTTTCCATTCCTTCCTCCGTATGCGTCACCTACACAAGAAAACATAAGAGCACATAAGATTAAATTAGCTCAACTACGTCATATATTCATCAAAATATCTCAACTTTTTCCTGCAAATTTTTGACGTAGTTTATATGTTTTTAGATGCCACAAATATATTTCATACAAGACTACGATATGATGCTCAAATTACGACAAATTCTCTATCCAAATGGTTTAAAACCAAAATCGAGGGGCAAAAAACATATCCTATCCGATTGAGAGTAAGTTTTCAAAAAACTACCTCAGGATGATACTGGAGGCCGTAAAGCTTGGCGGAGGGATTTTCGATGGCGGCAACGGCGCCCTGGTCGCTGCGGGCGACGACGTGGAAGCCGTCGGGGAGCATGACGGCCTCGTCGCCATGGCTCATCCAAACGACCTGCCGTTTACCAACTTTCCCGGAGGGGAAGAGCGCGGAAGGTTTTTCGACGCAGATTTCCATGCGACCATACTCCTGCTTGTGTCCGACGCAGACTTCGCCGTCGAGGCGCTGGACGAGGAGCTGGAGACCGTAGCAGATGCCCAGGACAGCGACGCCATGGGAGCGGGCCCAGGGGAGGAAGCCGTCGGGGAAGGAGGGGGAGTCGGGGGTGTGGACGGAGTGGGGACCGCCGGAGAGAATGACGACGGAGGGGTTAAGGTCGGTGATGGTGGCGAGGGAGGAGGTGCCGGAGATGCAGAGAGAAAAGACGGAGAGACTACGGATGCGGCGGGTGATAAGGTGCGTGTATTGGGAACCGTAATCGAGGATGAGAACGAGGTCGGATTTCACGTTTTTAGGATCCATTTTTTGGGATTCTGACGGTGGCTGCTCCAAACTCAACTCAAGTGAATTTCAGAATCCTAGTTAGGGTTTATGGTGTTGACAGTGGTGACAATGGTGACAGCTCAGGGTTTATGTCACGTTATTTATTAGCAATTACTGTCACTAATTTGCACTTAGGGTTTTAGCTTTGGCGGGAACCACTCCATTGCCACTTCACCAACATCTTTGCTGCTAACTACAGTAAATAAAAATTTTAAATTGTCCAAATTTCTAAATAAATATAAATTTTAAATTAATTAACATTTTATTTCAATAAAAATATAAAATGAAGAAAAAAAAATTATTCGAAATCTAAAATAAATACAAACCCTAAATTATTTAATATCTTAGTTAAATAAAATCTAAAATAAAATAAAAAATTGAATTATTTAAAATCTTAAATAAATAAAATGAATAAATTAATTAATATCCTAATTAACTAAAAATATGAAATAGAAAAAAAATATATTTAAAATTCTAAATGATTCAAATTTCTAAATAAATATAAATCCTAAATTATTTAATATCATACTTAAATAAAATTATGAAATTAATAAAATTTTAATTATTTAATGAAATTATTCAATGTCCTGAAAATTATTTAATGTCATATTAAAATCTTAAATAAATAAATAAAAACCTTAAATTATTCAAAATCTTAATAAATACAAATCATAAATTATTTAATGTTCTTCTTAAATGAAAATCTAAAATAAATAAATAAATTAAATTATTCAAAATCATAAATAAATATAAATCTTAAATTATTTTATGCTATACTTAAATAAAAATCTAAAATAAGTAAAATTTATAAGTTTTTCAAAATCCTAAAAAGAGACTATTCATAAATTACTTAATATCATACTTAAATAAAAAAATTAAAATAAATAAAATTCTTAAAATATTTAAATTTGGAAATAAATACAAAATCTAAATTATTTAATATCTTACTTAAATAAAAATATAAAATAAATAAATAAATTAAATTATTCAAACTTTTAAACAAATACAAAATCCTGAATTATTTAATGTTCTACTTAATAAAAATATAAAATATATATATTTCTAAATTATTCAAAATCCTAAATATATGCAAATATTAAATTATTTAATATTGTAATTAAATAAAAATTTGAAATAAATAAATTTTTTAAATTATTCAAAATCTTAAATAACCACAAATTCAATATTATTTAATGTCCTACTTAAATATAAATTTTAAATAAATAAAATTTTTAGATTATTCAAAATTTTAAATAAATACATAAAATTATTCAATGTAACAACACGATGTAATTTTTTTTAACTAAAAATATAAAATAAATAAAATTTCTAATTTATTTAAAATCCTAAATAAATACTAAGTGTAATGACTATTTTGATCTCGAAAAACATAATTTCGTCCCCATTTTTTTTTAAGAAAATTAAATTTGGTATGAGTTTTTTAAAATAATTCAATTTGGTTACAACACATATTCAAACGTTAATGTGACTCTAACAAAATGGATATTGCATTGAACTTAGAAAAAATAGGACGAAATTGCATTTTTCTAAAATACATTGGGACAAAATTAAGGTTGTGTTTAAATTGAGGATTGAGAATGTGAGGATTTGAGGGAGTGAATGTGTGAGACTTGAGAATAAAGTGTGAAAGAAGTGAATGTGTTTGGATTTAGGTATGTTATAGTAGATTTTTTATAAAAGTTGATTGAAGTGTAACATGTAAGATTACAAATTTACCATTGTCTTTAAAAAAATAGAATAATCAAATATTAGGTATTTATATATAAATTTGGATGAATTAAAATTATTTGCAGTATAATTCGATATAGTTGAATAAATAATTTTGGGAAACAATACGAGATACTTGACCAAAAATAATTTACAAAATATATGTAAAAATTGTAAATTTTTTTATATAATATAAATAATTTTAAATATTCATAAATTTAAATTTTTTAATAAGAATATTATTTTGTATTAAGTGTAAATAGTATGATTATATTTATAATAATAATTATTAGTTTATAATTTGTTTATTATAAATAACTATATATTTTTGTATTAAAAGTTTATTTTATTATTAATTATTATTATTTCATTTATTAAAATATTTTAGTTACTTAAATTTGTTTAATAACTAATATTTGTAATGAAGTATATTTTTTATTAATGAAAAACGTCAAAAGAACGTGAAATCCTAAAATAAAAAGGCCAAATTTAGAAAAAAAACTTTAATGGTGAGCTGATTTTCCTTTTTGTTCTCTTCATTTTAAGGAGAGAATAGATTTACTGTTTATACTTATATTCTCTCATTCTTTTCTCCACAAAACCATGGATCCAAATAAGGTATATATGCTCACATCTTTGTTTGTGAATAGTACATCCATAGAAACAACACATGCCCTAAACTTAAATAGAAATCCTAAACTATTTAGTGTACTATTTGAATAACGTGAAGTAGGTTCACTATTTTGGTCTGTTTACCCACTTAGGCCCAACCCGCAACTCGCGACCAAGAACAGGACGAGCGAGCCTGCAAGTGCGCATAATAATAAAAAGGGTATTTCTTTCCACACTCCCCTCAAATTTCTTCCTGCACCCATCAATCCCAGAAATCGAATTCTGAAAGTCAAAATAGTTGTTATAGATTATGCATGGTAAAACAATTGTTTTGGAAAAGTTATTTTGGAATTTTTTTCTCTTCTAAATTGTCATTTTTGCACATCACGGTGAAACAGTACTATTAAACTACAAAACATTCAATTAAGAGTAAATTCTCAATTTATCATCTTCAAATTACTGTGTTTCCACATGAGTTCTTCAAAATTTGTAGTGACCATATATTAGCTTTCCAAAGATTTAAATTTATCATATTATTATTTCTCTAAAATTTAACCAGTATGTTAGGCTATAAAAAGATTTTTAGTTCATCAGAACTCTCGCTCAGCAGTCTAAATTAGAAGACTAAAGTAGCAATAAAAAATCATCAGAGAAACTAAGTGTTTAGAAATTAATTTAATGATGAAAACATTCAAAGATTATAGTAACGACAACACCAAATTGAATGTGCAGTGTGGCTCCACCACCCCATTTTATGATCTGTTCCATTCGTGGATCCGTCAAAATCCAGCAAAGTATTGCTTTAATCTCCAAATATTAAAAAGCATAAACAAGATTATAGTACTGTGAACTTAATTTGACCGAGACTAAGTGTGACTAGGGAATAAACAAATACAAATGAATGAAGGAGTTGGTGAAAACATGAACTTGGTCAATATATGGTCACTGGTTGGTTGCACTATTTTATTATAAAGAAGAGAGACTATATCCCTTGAATCCCTCTACAAGTTTGAGTGGCTAAGCAAAAGTGGAAGGAAAATCACAAAAATTAATGTTATGAAGTTTTGTTCTGACCTCAATTATTCAGATGATATTGTTAGAATCAATTATCTTTTTGGAATAAAGAGATTTGTCACAACTTTATCTTTTAAAAACAACTTTTTACTTTGACTCTTAAGTAAGACTATTGTGTATAATTTGCAAGAAAAAGAAAACAGAGAGAAATGATAATGAAAGTAATATAAACATAAACAGTGATTTAATAGAAAAAGAGCATTACAAGGTGGGTTAAAAGACCATCACTTGTTAAAATATTATTAATGTGTCGGCAATTCTACTCTTCATGTTTGTTCTTATTTTAGTAGGATACAAGTTGAGCATGTGTGAATCTGTGTACATTTATTGGATGACAGAAAATATAGATTCGCAGTGACTTAGAATTCCGTAAACAAATTCTGAATTACAGATCCATGGCCGAAATAGTTATTCCTTTTAGTTAGTACACTAAGAAAAGTTTGTAGGTTGTTGGTTCATTTTCAACTTCACGCATAGCTCTAAAGACTATCATAATTAATAATGTACCTCTCTCTATCAATATCGAGCCATTGGTCAAACTTTGTGATGCCATAAGCTAATGCCATTACATGAATCTAGTCAGTTAAGCCTACCTAACCATTTACAAGTGCCTAAAAGTCCATGTTGCATCACCATGAGTTAAGGTATAGCCGAAAGAGTGAGACCACATTTTCCTTTTGTGAAAAATCTTCAAAATTGTACGCTATTTTGACTCCATTAATCTCATGAATTCTCTGTGCAGTGGCAAGAACTGACTTGAACACCACTGTGGGTTTAAGGCCAAGAGAGAAAAAAAATCAGAACTTCGAAGCCACTTTTTGGAGTGCTTGTTTGATTCTTTTGGTTGTTGCAACAGTTGCTCCTGTGAACTGAAAAAATAGAAGGATGATCAATTTTAGATAAAGGGCAATTTAGGTGCTTAAGAAACGATCATTCCATAGCTAGTTATGTTCTTCTGAATGCATAAAAGTATAAAACCAAAAGGTGTATCCAAGTGCTCACCACAGATTTAATGGTCAGATAAAGATTTCCATTAGCCTCTGTTGACTGAACTGAATTAAAATCTATATTGAAACTATTCACTGCTTCCATAATTTCTATTAGTCTTCCTTCTCTGGAGGGGCACTTCATTTCAATCACAATTTCATTGTCACTAGTACTCACAGTAACATCATTAGCATAACTGCCTTTTAAAGCATCTGAATTAATCTCTTTTCCTGTCTCAACTACACCGCAAACCTTTCTCCTTTTTACAACTGATTTCTTGCCATTGTGGTTTTTGCTAAAATAATGATCAGAAGTCCTTTCTACCATATCTTGAGGTGATCTTCTAGTCCCGGGCTCTATATATGTTACCCCTCTTTGAGCTTCCAACTCTTTTATCCTTCTCTCAAGCTTTTTAAGGTATTCAATTGCATCATCAAGTATTGAAACTTTGTCATCCTGAAAGATTTGTACCCTTCATTAATTTCAGCAGTGAGTGACAATGAAGCAAATAAATGCATCAGTGAAATATACATTACCTTACTGATTGAAGGGACCATTGACCTAAGGGTTAAAAACCTTTCATTTAGTTTTGCTCTTCTCCTTCTTTCTGACATGACGTGGTTCATGCCAATCTCATCAGTCTCTAGTCTCATTCCCTCTTTATAGTCGTTCTCTTCTTGAGACTCATGCAGACCATCCAAGTGCATTTGAGGAACTTCAAACAGCACCTTCTTCAATAACTTCTGTGAAGTTCCTGATCTTGGCCATTGGCAATCCATTGCTCCTTCTGCCCTCCAACAAACAAAGCTTGATTCCTGATGGAACTTTTGTGAATGCATTCTCATGAGTAACTGATCAGAGTTTTTTAAAAGGTCAGACAGAACTCTCTGATAATGCCAATCATCACTTCGAGGATCCACTAGCGTCATTTTTGGGTTGTTGCACTTTTGAATATCTCGGGCAAAAGGGTCAGAAGGGTTGTTACACTTGGGTGCAGAAGGAATATTCTCAGGGCTGGCAAAAGTTTGTGATATACAGTCGCTGGAATTCATGGAGTTATGAGCACAGTTACTCAGCTCATCATCCATAATTTGCCAGCTTTGGACTTGAGAAGTGCCACTGGTTATCCTTTCAACCATGAATGTTTCATCTAGTGGTTGATTAGATTGGAATGCATTTGAACTACCATCTGGAGAGGTTCTGTTGGCTATGTCATATTCAATTTCTGGAATTGATTCAACATTATTATCGAATGCTACATATGCAAGATCTTCCTGGTTTCTTGATTTCAATGTGGTTCCTGACTTATTAGGAACATTGACATGCAAATTATTCAAGAAAGAAGTCTTGATCCGCTCAATGAGACTCAAATCTTCTGAGACCTTCACACGAAGAAAAAGTTTCAGTAACATGATTATTTGGGAGAATAACAAAACAGTAATATTAGTTAATGATAATTGAAGGTGAAAACTTACATGTTCAGTGGTACCTAGCTCAATAACTCCTTCCATAACCGGAAAACACACGACCGTCTGAAAGTTAAGATTAAGGAAACAAATTACACAGTGCGTTGATCAGTCTTTGCCATCTAAATTTGACACAGATTAGTTTTGGTGTTCCTCACAGTCTTATATTTAGAATCTCAGTTACTTGTGTTGAAGAAAACTACATGCATGGAACAAGTAACAAATTTTAGAGAGTCTTGCCTTGGTTAGGTAATAAGCACGCTGCAATAAACTACAGGTCTACTTCTATGCTTTGAAACTAGAATGGATACTATTGCAGCAGTGCCCGGATCAAACACTATATACGGTGGTTTCAAAAGGAAGACCTATTAACAAATCTAAATTTCTCCGCATCATATTTGATGGAACTATGCTAACTGTAATTGCACATTTAAACAAGGACGATTAAGCAAATAAAGAACAAGATAGTACCTCAATGGATGCACTCTGAGCATGAGAGAAGACAATTGCCACAAGTTTATATATGGAACAAAAACCAAACAAAGAAGACAATTTAGATTATCTGCCATTTCAGGCATGGTCGACAGCCAGAGTGTAATAATTCGAGATTTTAACCAAAAGCAGAAGAAAGAAAGAACAAGCCAAATCAAGAAAATGAATCCACCTTTGCCAGAAGAGAACGACTAAAAACTTTACAATCAGCCGAATGGGCATTGTTCAGCCAAATGGATTGACCCTTTGCCAGAGTTCTTCCTGGTAGCCTACCAGCACACAAAGATTTGAATAACTAAGATTCACTCACCCTTGAGATCACAAAAACAGTAAAACACCCGATTTTGGGAACACAACTTGATGATCCAAAACTTGAAAGAAAGAAAAATAGAGGAGATTTAGTATTTACCCTTGGCCAAGGTTGAATATGAAGGACATACAAACCAAGTAATACCACTCAGCATCTGTGAGATCTTCTGGGGAGAGTGCTGCTGCCGAAGGCCGTTTGCTTTGTGGGCTGATTTCTGTAGTTTTGAAGGATTTGAATAGCTCTCGCAGCTGCTCACTCCTCTGCAACCCTATTTGGTCAGAATTAAGTTCCACCCCTTGACTTGTTTTCCTTGTCTTAATGTCTCCATTGTAATACCCTTCCCCCCATCTCAACACCCTGTGAGAAACAAAAAATTGAAAACTGCCCCAAACCAACTACCTCACAAGCAATAGTACAAGAAAATGCAACAGTAGATTCAGAATTCCATATTGTCATTTGGTCAACTATACACCTTAGATGAGAAAACATGGATAGGTTACAACTGTTTGATTTTTTTACTTATTATCTTGTATTAACATAAGCCAAACTACAGCAGAAAAGATGCATCCTATCATGAGGTTCAACCAAACACGATTTTGTATGTATCATCTAATATAAGATCTTCTGCGGTATTGGAGAAAGCAAAATATTGAAGAAGGGGAAAGAGAAAAGTCAAACACTTGAAAATAGAACAGAGTTAGCTAATATGAATAGAACACTTGGTTTGGTACCCGGGTTGGGTGGTTGAATCAGTCCAGAGAATTGCATAGCTCCATTGGATGCTTCTCACAGCCAAAGCAAGTTGTTTTTTCATGTTCTCTGGCACCATTTTTCTGGCTTTGCAGGGTAGACACAACTTGTCTCATACAGACTAAAATTACTGAATGAACACAACACAACAAGCCTGCAGTGTGTAGTATTATGCGATAAGATGGGAAAAGAAAGAGAAGTTTGTTTGTTAGACTTCTCTCTCTCTCTCTCTCTCTCTATACATATATACCTCTTGAGTTATTTACTTCCTTGCCATGAACCTTGTGTCCCTGACTAGAAAACCTTGTCATAATATTCAACTATAAAAAACAAAACAACCAGGGTGTCTGGTAGGAGTTGAATATGTGAGAAGAGCTCATCCACAGTACATTGGGTAGGAGATTCTGAGGGTTTAAACACCACTACAAGCAATTGATTTTAACATGAGATTCCTAATACTGTCCCTATAAGCAATTTATTTTTGGCGTCAGATTCCTATCAGTGGTAAGCATTTTTCTGATAAACATTTCACTATCCTATCAGATTTTACACCTTATTTAATATATAAATAGCTTTGCACTCTAATCAGTCAATAAATAGCTCTTTTTTCAGCCTGATTTCTTACAAAGAACACTAATTATTAGGATCTAAGCACGTATAAAAATCCAAATTATAAATACATACCAACAACCAAGTGAAATGAAATAGATAATTAAACTCAAAGACTCCAAACAAGTATTCCAAAATCAGGGTTTGTTGGAATGCCACGAGATTGGTAGATAGTACTGTAGCTCAAACAGGGCACTGTAGCAGTTGTTGACTTGAGAGAGAGAGAGAGAGAGAGAGAGAGAGAGAGAGAGAGAGAGAGAGAGAGAGGAATCTCTCATGGCGGTATTGCTAATTATTGTTAGTTGTACGGATGGGATAGTGCAGTGTAGTGTTGCTATCATTATGGACACAAAAAATGTAGACAAGGAACCCAGAGTTTATGTTATGGTATGACTGAATTAGTAAGCCAAACCCACGTTCATTTTTTATATAATCCTCGTGCCTACCTGTTTTTACAATAAGAGCTTCATGTTGAGACCATGCACCACGTTATGTCCTAAACTGTCGGTAATGTTTTTTATGATAACAAAAATCAACACAAAAAGTTAAATATAGTCAACATACCATGCATTGTAATTTTTGATACTTTACACCGTTTACGATTATGATTTGATGAAACACTAGATGATTTATAACTCATTAAACGATCTGATGACTAAATAATCATACGAGAAGTTTATGTTTTAATGATATTAAAAAATGAACTGAATGATTTATTGGTTCTAACAATGATTTATATTGGAGAGTATATAGTAGACTCTCTTTGCCTTTACTTGTTAACAAGTTTTTATCATAACAATAAAATAAAATCTTTTGAGTTAATATAAACTATTAAAAAACAAAGGGATTTAAATCTGCATGTGTTTGTGGGTCTCTGTTCGATCATATTTTTCGTATATCTTTAAAATTTACCTTTTCTTAAACAAATATATTCAAATTAAGTTTTACATATACTTCTTGAATATATTACGAATATCTCTTAATATTTTCTAAATAAAAACAATATAAAAAATTGGAAATCTCAAATACTTTGTTTTGTGTATAAGTATTATTTGGATTGAAAATATTTTCTTATTATGTTTTAATTTGTTTTTACTAACTCATATTGTAAATATTCTTGAATTAGTTTCTTAAACAAATTAGAAAAAAAATAAATTGAAAGATTGAAAATTCAAACTTTTGTAAGTCTAGCACGAAAAATTTGAAGATAGGAAGATATTGTAATTGAAGGTGAAGAACAAGGTTTAGACAAACTAATCAATTCAAATTATTCAAGTGATCTTGATGAAAATACAATAACTACACTAGACGTATGACATTTAATCTTTTGGGTTGAGTGCTAAATAATTGTAGTTCTCCAGTTTGTAAATGTATACTCATGTGAGTTTTATTTGATAGTATTCATCGTTTCTTTCACTACAATAAAATGATAGAATAGAAATCAATTTTTAGTGACAAAAAATAATTAGTTGCTAGTGAATAGACAATTTTAGATATTAAAAAAATTTAGTTTTTAAATTAGTTTTTTATTATTGTTAAATGGTTTCTAAATCAATGTCTAATTAGCAACCAAGGTTTTTGCTATCAAATTTAGAATTTAAATAATTGATAGAATGTAAAAAAAAATAGTATCAATACTCCACTAAATAATAGTCTTAATTACTCAACTATAAATAAAGTTAATTGGGAAAAATTGTCCAATTAACTACATGTTAATTCTAAAACAGCCAAAATTAAAAAAAAAAACCATAATTCTTATGAAATGAAGGAGTATATAAACAACAGTCATACTTAACGTAGTTCTACGTGTTATCTATCATAATTTATAAAAGGAATTTTCTCATTCAGTATATATAATTACTTTTTTCAAAATTAGTTTTAAATATAACTATTTCTTTCATACATACATATAACATAATTACTAAAAAAATTATTTAACAATTTCTAGAAAAAATAATCATAGAACAAATTTATATATACATAAAAAGTTATTCGTAGATTAAAATCTATAGTTAATTTTTTTTATCTATAAATAATAACCACATTTTTTATAGTAAATATCTTATTCTTAGAAATATAATATGTAAGAATATTATTTTTCATGAACGTATTTAGTAATTTATAATTTAATTAAAAAAAATTAAAAATAAAATACAAAAAAGAGATAAAAAAAAATCAAGTAGAATAGATAAGTAATACTAATAATAATTTTTATTCGTGAAAATCAATAGGTTTAGAATATATTAATATTATGATATTTTGAAATTCACTTTCCTAGATCTCTTTTTGTAAGGAAACCTAACTTAAGAAGTAAAATATCATTTTCACGTGCTAATTTAATATTATTGAATTTTCAAATCAAAGTGTTTCCCATGTCATCCATAGACTTGTGCCACTTTGCTAGGTATTGCTCTAATCAAACTTTGAAAAAAAATAATACTTATATTATAAACTTCTACATTTTGCCAAAATCATTCATTCAACAAATATACATAAAATTTCAACTCTTGTAATTAAATTGAAGTGACCATGTGTATAAGTCTGGTGCCATATTAATTATTTACTCATAATTTAGAGTTTTATGTAGAATGCATGGTGAAACAAGGATCAATTTTACAAATAATTTATTATTTATTATTTATTTATCGGCATAATTTTTTATTTTATAAACTCTCATTTATTTAATTTTTCTTTATTTAATACAAAATCCCACTGTTTATAGCAAAAATATTTCATGTTATGATTTTTGTCTGCTTCAAAATACGAGACTGCCCCATTATTAATTAACAATAATGACATGTTTTTAAAAAATTTCAGAAACTTAAAAACAATCACATAATACACATAACATATATTATACAATTTTAATTGTTAAAAATATTAATGAATAGAAAATATGCATGATAACATTTTTAATAAAATTCATATTTTTTTATTTGGTTTTCTTAATCAATACTTTAAGACAATTTATTAGCGTTCGCATTTATTAATTTGTCTCATTGTACGAACAGTTATGCATTTGCTTTCTAAACCAAACCACTAGAATAACAACAAAAAGAAAAAAGAAAAAGATAGCCACCTTGTTTCATTCATACAACACTTTTATCTATTTTTAATTATGAATGTGTAGTACTTTTCAATCTTAAATTTTTATTGTTGTCGTTATTACCATTACATTAAGAAGATATTTTTTTATATATTATTTTAAATATTTTATATTGATTGTACTATGGGTGATGTAGAAATAAAGAAAGTTGGCTGATGTGGAAAATAAAGAGGTTTTCAAATATATTACGAATCTATATAAAAAATGAAAGTACTTTTAATAATAAAGTGATATCCTTATTTTTAATAAATTTCGTCCTTACTATAATATAAGAAAATAAAAAAATTAAAGTATTGCTCATTAATTAAATTAAAAACGTACTAAAATCCAAATTCAGTAAAATGAAAGGTAGGTGGGTTGTGCTGTGAAGAAATCTTGTCATGTGTAAACTTATTCCAAACTAAATCTAAAGAATTTATTTTTCTGAAGCAATGATATTTTCAAATTTCAAAAACTTGGTTTTAACATTGTTTCTAATAATTTATTATGATAAAACTTTTATGTACTATCCTTAGTTATGTCCTACAACTTGCCACGTTTAATCATATTAATTACACCTTCACATTATTTGTCCAACTTATAAACTAATTCATAGCCATTAACAATTTTAAAAAATAATCATAAAAGCATCACTAGATTTTTTTTTTCTATATATCTTTCAATTTTTTGATATAATTTTGGATTTTGTTTTCTGAAATGCAAATATATATATATATATATATATTTTTTGTTTAAAGTAATTTTCAATTTCAATTTTAGTGTACGACTGAATTTGAGATTCCTGTTCTAGACTATTTCTACATACACTTTCTTATTTATTTTTTCTTTGAGATAATTTGAAATATTCAAATTACATAATTAATAGTATAATTTTGAATAGTAAAGTTCAAATTAGAATTATACAGTGTGAAAATATTTCAAATTACATAATTGAATTCAATGTTAAGGTAAAGTGAGCTTATTTAAATGAAATTGAGACTCCTTGTAATAAACACACGCTTCTTCTTTTCTTGTATCTAAATAAAATGTTACCAACTTCATTGTTGTTAAATCTTTTCTCCATAATCAGATTATGAATCTCTTTACCTTTGTCTAGAGCTGCTAGTTGAGAACAAGCTGCTAAAACACTGGTACAAGTAATGGCATCTGGCTCAACATAAGATTTTCTCATTTCACTAAAGAGGCCAAGGGCTTCAAAAACTTTCCCTTCAGCCACCTATCCAGAAATCATGACATTCCAATAAACTACCTTGGACTTTGGTATTAATTTAAAGATGTTTTCGGCTAACCCTACCCTTCCACATTTGAAGTATAGATCCATGAGTGAATTATTAATAAAAACATCAGGTTGTATTCTGTTTCGTATTATATACCCATGTACAAACTTCCCCTCGAGTAGTCGAGCAGATCGTGAACAAACCATTAGTGAACTACTTAAAGTAGTCAAAGTTGGCTTGACTCTTTCACTGTTCATCCTCTTTAAAAGTTGAATGCATGATATGCTGTCACCTCTCAAACCATATCCACTAATCAAGGAATTCCAAGCAACAATAGTCTTTTTAGGCATCTGCTCAAAAACCTCTAGAGCCTTTTCTAGGTGATCACATCTTCCGTACATCTCAACAAGAGCAGAGGTAACGAAACTGTCCAGTAGAGACCCACTATTAATCAACTCCTTGTGAATTTCCATTCCCCTGTTCAAATCCAAAAGTCTAGCACACGAGAAAATAGCAGTTGTGATTGTAACCGAATCCGTCTCAAATTCAAATTTTCTCATCAAGCTAAAATATTGTAGGGCCTCTTCGAAATTTCCGCTTTGGTAATAACAAGAAATTACTGTATTCCAGCATGCCACGTCCTTCTGAGGCATATCATTGAACAGCCACATGGCTTTCTCCAATGCATTGCATTTTGCATACATACCCACAAGAGAGCTTCCAACAACAATGTCCATCATTAAACCAGTTTTCATCAAACATGTATGGATCTGTTTTCCCAACTCAAACCTACACAGCCCCCACAAGCCTTAATAACACTTGGGTAAGTATAACTATCAGGTTTCAGGTAAGGGTAATGTAACAACTTCTCAAAAAGCTCTAGGGCTTCCACATACATGTAATTCTTAGTGTAACTTGCCATCAGGCCATTCCACAAGGATATCTCACATGGGTTTTTCATGTATCAAGAACACACTTTGCATGATCATACCAATGGCAAGAAAGATATAGGTTAATCAGTTCTTGCATAAATAAATATCATTTTGCAAGCTCAATGTTACAACTTTCTGATGAATGAGCTTGATTTGCTTCAGTGACTTGAATTCTTACAAGCTCTCAAAAAAGGTAGTAGTTTTCTAGTGTCCATTCAGCAATTACGAGAGAGATACAGCTGATAAATAGCTAAAGGCACAAAAATGAGGTGAAACACAGGCAAAGTCATGACAAAACTGCTAAAAGCTTGAACCTTTGGACAAGGTCATTTTTCTTCATTGTAACTGAAAAAGTGTTCACCTTAACACATAAATTAAATCTATAAAAAAACACATAAATTATCTTTTTTTCATTTAAATATATATTAAAATCCTTTCAGTATTTCTTTTTCTTTTTTTACTGGCATCAATTCGACCCAGACATTTGAAGAGATAATGGTCAGTTACTAGTTTTTTTAATATTGTTTTGAGTGCAGAAGGGTTTGTTTCCCTATAGCTTTATTGAATTTTGTGTTATATATTGGTGGAAATTCTGAAGGAAATGAAAAGCTCATAACCTTTTAAGTTTACAGAATGACATAAGTTCATAATATACTTCACATATTCAAAATATGTTGCCATTCAAATTGTGTAATGGGTTAGAGGATGAGAATTCAGTCTCTCTGTAATTATTTCAATGAAAAAAAATCCAGCCTTAATACATTATTGAGTATTGAAAGTGTGTGAAGGAAGAGAGAAAGAATAACAAAAGTGTGATCCTTCATTATTCTTTTATAACAATCACTCACTGTTTTCTCATGCATCTCTTCACAATATTATGTTATTTTATGGTATAAAAATTACACAATTTTTTTGTGGTGGATTAATTCCTTTCTTGTTATAAAAAATACAATTTTTTCTAAATCATTACTTTATTTTGATTATTTTATTTTTAAAAAATATGCAAATAAAATTTAATAATAATTATTAAGAAACAGTGAATATTCATAAAGTTGAATACCATAATATTCATATTCATGAGTAATTAAAATACTTAAACGATTAACTGCAGTTAAAGAAATATTTATTTAATATTTATTATGAATTTTACTAGCAGATATACATGGGTATTATTTTTTTTGGCATCCCTGTCTAGACATGCTAGAATCCATTAAAAAATTGTTATTTCCCAATAAACCGTATGTAAAGTCGAATATCTGATTAC
Source organism: Phaseolus vulgaris (assembly GCF_000499845.2). Taxonomy (NCBI): domain Eukaryota; kingdom Viridiplantae; phylum Streptophyta; class Magnoliopsida; order Fabales; family Fabaceae; genus Phaseolus; species Phaseolus vulgaris. The sequence continues at coordinate 45,860,402 of NC_023758.2, read as the reverse complement.
ATATTTAACAAACAATGTTTATATCCATAATACTAAACATGACTGTTGCAATAATTTTAGCAACATAGTGAAGATAAAAAAAAAGATAGGAGCTTAGGAAACTTTACATGAAATACCATTTCAAAAAAATACACTTAACACTTTTTGCAATACGACTCTATGTTTCTTTACAACCCCTCCCTCTGTCGATCCAAATTCTTTTATATCTTCTAAAGAATCATCTCCCTAAACATAATGACTATACACAGGATTTTTCAGGAAACAAATCACTATACATCACATTGGCTTCCTGTTAATGATTTCACCCATTATTTACCATCATTAAGTTACATACGAATCATAGTTAGTTGTCTATCCTAATTAGAAGATTTAGGTGGAGTTGGGCTTTCTTAGAATCCGCACGTGATCTGGAAAATTGCTCAAGTTGTCTTGTAGGATTGGAATTCAGCACTTGCTCAGGTAGCATGGTAGATAAAGAGTTCTAAATATTCATTTTCATGTTTGCCAGTACAGTATAGAATCCAGGACTAGTCGGTCAAAAGGTTGCTATTCTTATACACGCCAACATTCTTTGTTCTTTACCTTTAAACCTTTTTCTTTCAGTTAGTGTGGCATCATACAAAAAGAGAAAAGTAAAGGCAGTTTATCTTATCCCATCTCTCCCAAGATGGACGGACGTACAGGCTTTCTCAGCAAGAGGCATATAATGTTGTTATACCACCCATCTCAGAACAAAATGAAAGATCAAAGTATGCTACCCTAGACTGTATGTACTTTCATTTCTGTTCTGTATACAAACTATTAACAGCACCAGTAATAATGATAAAGGCACATACATAAAATCATCAATATCTAACACTTCAAACATAATGTGCACTAGGAAAAGGGGAACAATATGTAAACTCTTTATTCCTTGTTTACTTGGAAAAAAAGAGGAAATTTTACGGCTTCTCAACCATCTATCTTACCTGCCAGAAGAGAAAAATATTCTTTTGCTTTATTTGCACCTAAACACTATCTCAGCATAAGCATGAAATGAAAAATATATAGATTAGACATTACAGATTCTTTAAAGAGTTAGTTATGATAAACAGAAACTAACCTTGTACAGGACTGAATCCCAAGGTATCAGGGGAATTGAAGAAGCTTGTTAACAGCTGAGTCCAGAGCATCTACATGCTTTCTTAGGATTTTTCTTCAAACCATTAAGGATTCAATTGAAAACTAAGATCACAGAAGGATGAAAAAAGAACAATAGTCAACAATTTAAAGTGTTCCTACTTACTAATCACACAAGTCTTTAGTTGAAGCAGCAAATAAGGCTTCTCCAGAGAGAAGGCCTCTACAAGGGTTCACCATTAAATCAAAGTGGAGTAAGTTAACAAGGTACACAGTAGATTCTTTCAGCATGTTTGGAAACATATCAGCTAGGATGTGGAAATTCAAGCAGATCCGCAATCAAAAGTGCACTTTCTCACTTCAGTGGAGTACTTTTCCCAAGGTAATTTAGTAAATATAAAATTTCATACAGAAAAAATGAATCTTTAGAATTAAATTATAATGCTCTAACTAACACTATCACTATTCAGTGTTGTAAATTATTAATTTTTATATTAATTATTTTAAAATTCAGATTTTAACGTATCCATAATCTTATGGGAGAAGAAAATAAGAAGGTAAGATAAACTAAACTTCTTTCGTAGGCTAAAACAAACAAGCTTATGCAAATTAATGTTTTTTGGATAAGTAAGATGAGAGAGCTTTTGATTTAGAGTATAAGGGAAGTTAAAATCATTTTATTTTCTAATTTTCTTCTCGTGCAAGTATTCATAACAAAGTTTATCTAAACATCAGTGATTTTTATTGGTTGACACTATATTCTTTATATCAAAAGTATAAAGAAAAGGGTAAAACAAATTAGCAGCAAACAGCAAAGCAATTGGATACAATTGAGAGGCGAGTCCATCAACACTCTTCATCTCTTCATTCAATCTGCACTCCACAAAATATGATATCGATGATTATAATGAATAAGGAACTGTTCAACTTCATCACCAGGCTTCCTCTATTTTACTTTAGTTTCCAACCATTTCAATACAAACAATTAACAAACATAATTAATAAAAATACCTGAGACAGGAATTTATATAGCGATTCCCCTTGGTTGCTGCATCAAGCACTGCATAACCGCAAATATTAACGTTTATTACAAGGTTATTCTGTTTTCAATTTGAATTGATGTTGATAGATAAGAAATTGTGGCACCGGATTCCTGAAGGCGACCGGTGGCATCGGTGAAGCACTGCATGTGGTGGAGCGAGGTGGCGGTGGATTCGGAAAGCGCCAATCGGAGGGAGGCGAAGAGAGAAGTGAAACTCTGAGCGATGGCCAGTGAGTCGCGCTCCACAACCTCGATCGCTCTGAAAATTTCGCTCTGATTGTTGAATGCGATGGGGTCGGAGATTGGGGTTTCTCCTTCTGGATTGGGAGGATCCAAGGAGGAACCGCCGCCACCACCACCCTCGCGTTCTTCTTCTCTATCTTCATGCTTCTCCATTTTCAATTCAATTAATTCAACAAACGTTGGTTACGAACCCAGAAGAATTTCTTGTGTCCCTCTTAGTTCTCAATCACTCTCACAAACCACACTCTATCTACAAAAACCTCAAATCAGAATATTATTATAAATAAAATATAGTCATATTTCATTTATTTACAATACAAACAAATCAAAGTTGATTAATTTAATCCACTTTTATATAAAATCAAAATTATAATAATAATTATAAGCATTTTTTTATCTATAAAATTCTAATAATATCAGACGCCTCTTACAAATTTATGATTTATTTACTCGTACATTTTTAAAGGATCTTGAAAGAGTAAACAAAAATTGCTCGATACCTTTAATTTTTTTATTATACAATTTACAAATAACTTTTAAATTATATTTTTCAGTTTAGATTTAAAATATATTCTAAATTATATAATTTATAAATATATTATAAGTTAATAAGGACAAGGAAAAATGATTGTGTTTTATTGAAAAAAATGGGGTTAATGTAATTTGAGTTTAAACTACAAGTGAAAACAACAGTTAGGAAAATTCTAAAGTAATTTCACATTATCTATTTATTTTTTAAGTTTGTGATTAAAAAGCATTAGTTTCTTAATACAATAAATAAACAATAGATATATGTTAAACCAAAAATATGTGAATGAATGTCTATTATTCATAATTATTTGAATTAAAACTTAGTATACAACATGGATACTGTGTAAGATGGTTTTGATACTTTATTAGATTCACTCTTGCAACTATAGTTAAATCCAATTTTACCTAGAAAAATATTCTCACAGGTTAAACCAACAACTTTAATAAATTAAATATCTTACACATTTGTTGATTTCTTAAAACATGTAAGTCAGATGGGTTGGGTTTCTGACATATTTTAAAAATTAAAGCTCATTTGAATATGTTTCTAGTGTATTTAAATGAACAGAGAAATTTACATATTTATTTTTAAACTTCAAACATTTAAATTGCATTTGTATTAATTAGTGTAACTCCACTAAGTAAAATATGTATTATGTATGTTAGTATTTCATGTAACATTAAAAATTAACAGATGTTGATAATTTAAAATTTAAAATTAAATATGTACTTTATTCTTTTGCATAAATAAACAAAAAAAATATGTTATGTTTCTCATATAATTTTTTAAGTAATGAAGTATTTAACCTTTACTTTATTGTGTTTGTCTACTTTGAACAGGTACTTTCAAAATTACAAGTACCAAACTGTGCAAATATACATAATATTTTTCAGATATATTAGAGGTGGAAATTTAGTTAACTAAAGTTGATTTCAAGTATTTCAACTTGTATCATTTTTTTATGTAGTGTAGGTTTAATCTTTAACAAAACTTTCCACACAATATAAGACTTAACTTATAGATAAATATAAAATATTTTTATTTTTATAAGAGGAGTTAAGACAATACAATTAAATAATTGATTTTTTTCAGTTATTATTTTTTATTTTCTTTTAGTACTCGGTGTTCAATAAAAAAAATGATTTGTATAAGATTTTTTAATACTTAAATTATTATTTTGAAAACAAAACAATAAATAATGTACAATATTATTTAATTTATTTATTGTGTCTATTTACAAAATGAGTCTTATTGTTATTGATACACGGTTATTAATATGTATATCATGCATGTAATTTTTTATATAATTAAGTACGTATTAATTATTTTTTATTTTAACGATTTTCGTACATATTAATATGTTAGCATCCAATATTGAAATTTGTAGAATTTAAAATGGAAGTATATACAACCAAGTATCATTGCAATTGAATAGAATCAAATTTCACTACGTAATACAAATGAAAACTTAAGAAATAAAAAACCCAATATTTCAATATGAGAAGAAATTCAGTCTCTTTCTAAATATCACATCAAATCACCCCCTAAGTAATGAAGAAAGTAATCATTCAATAGTATCAATTAGATTCTGTTTATCAAAATCAGTAAAATTGATTGCCATTTTAATTAATTAATTAATTTAATGTTCATTATAAATAGGAGGTCAATGTGAATTTATTTGAATTTCATACCTACTAGATGACATTGAAGAAAAATAAGCACATCAAGGATGAAATTAGTCAACCTAATTAATTAGATGAAGGAAAATGGAGAGCAAGAAACCAGATTTTGCAGAAATGAAGATGAAGTTCTTAGATCTAATTAACTTTTTTTTTTTACAAAAAACAACTTCAAATTGCTCATAATTTTTTTTTATCACTATTACATCTTATTAGCCGGAGTTGATTTGGAATTAAAATTATTAAATTACAATTTGCAATTAATTTGAGAAAATATGAAAGAAATAAGAAATATAAAATACATACCCATTTTTGTTCTGGTGAGTAACAAATCTAGAAATAACTTTTGTTTTTTCATCTCATAAATAATAGACAGCTTTGGGCAAAAGCAAGGGGTGGGTTAATTGAGAATTAAGATATTTATTTAATAACAAATTATTATTTAATTATTTGAGATTAGTTTAAATTAAGAAAGGGAAAGGTGCCGGCGGGAATGGGATTCGAGAGTGAGGTTGGATAGCGTCAAAATCAGAAAATTGTAAAAAAGAAGGTACTGTTTTGTTATTATTTGACATTGAAAGGGTAGTTAGAAAAATCTTAAAGATTCAAATTTCTCTATTTGGCTTCTAATCCAATTCAATTCACCCTTTCCCAAATTTTCCAAAAATTCCAGGTCCTCCTCACGCTGTCATTTGAAAACAACATAACAAAGAGAGAAAAAGAAAGAAAGAAAGAAAAGGCTATGCGCATTGCTTCAGCTCAACCTCCCTTCAACACTCTTTCAGTCTCCACCACCTAAATCTTCTTCTTCCTTCTCCAAACCCCAATTTCTTCATTTCCCTACCACAATTTCCCCGTCATTTTCCTCGATCTGTCACCGCTCTCATTGCTGTTTCATCCACATTGCCATATTTGTTCCTGTTTCGTTGGATTCAATCTCTGTTTTCCAAAGAACGAGCTTCCTCTTCCTCGCTTTCCCCCCTCATTGCTTCCCCGAAATAGGTTTGTGCGGATCTGTTCCTCTTTATGTTTTCTCTTCTTTCGTTGCGTAATTAATTCAGAAATATATCAATGTTAGATAATAATAATAATAATAATAATAAGTGTCAGCTGATTTTGTGAGTTTAGTGTATGGTTTCTCCTTTTCTTCTCCGTAATTGCAGTTTCTTAGAAAATCGTTTGGACCTTAATAACACACCTTTATTCACGGCACCCGTACTGATGTTGTACTGGAGTGCAGTAGATTGTTTTAGGCAGCTTATATTAACCCTAATTCTTAATGTTTTACTGCGAAGAGTGTGTTGTTATGCTCATTCTCCTTCTGTGATGTTATTGCTTAAAAATTGGATGAATTGATGTTCAGTATTTTTCGGTTAATTCTTTCTCCTGCAGTTGAGGTATCAGCTTGCTTGGGTTGAGTTTGTGCTTATTAAAATTATGTGTTGTGGCAGTGTAGGTGCAATTGATAAAGGGGGCGAGGAGTGTCGAAAACGAGCATGCAGTGGGAGCAGGAGGTGTGGGAGAAAGGGGGAAGTAACAATGGAAATGGGTTTCCTCGTGCAGGTGTTAAACCAAGAGGAGTTTCACTGACTTCTCTATAATGATATGTTTGTTTGAATTTTTTGTTCACCTGCCCTTTACCACACTGATTTTGATATGGATTCAGGTAGCCAGCAGCTTCCATCACTGGTGAAGTGGATAAATGCTGTGCTTCCTAACTTTAATCTGCCTTTAGATACTTCAGAGGACGAGTTGAGGGCACAGTTGAGGGATGGATCTGTGTTATGCAGCATTTTGGACAATCTGGTTCCTGGTTCGGTGACGGTAGGAGTGCCCTTAGATCTGTTATATACTTGTGTTACGTTTTTTGCGTGTGTGTGCATTTTATGTGTAATAGTCTCTGTTTTCTAATGTGCAGACATTAAGATAGAGAGCTTGTTTACTATTGACCTCTTTCTTCTAAGCTAAGGCATTCACTTTTGACTTCAGGGAAGTGGTTCTTTGAATGAGCTAATCGGTGTGAAAAGGTTTCTGGTGGCTTTGGATGAATTGGGATTGTCTGGATTTGATTTGTCAGACCTAGAACAGGTATTAGAAGTTCTGTTATACAATGTAGTTTGAGAATATTGTGAGTTATGCCTATGAATTTAATTGGCTGTCCTTGACTCTAAATGGGTTGGCTAGATGAATACCTCATTTGTCTGTACATAGGAAATAGAAGGTTTGTTTCATCTTTGTCACACAATGAAGGAGAATCACTGAACAATTTGATTGTGATATCTTCTATTTTAAGGTTGAGGTTATGTATACTTCAGTTTCTTTCTTTAATGCTGAAACTGGACATTGTCTAATAAAATAAGCTGGTTGGCCCTGTTCAAATATGATTCTCAAATTCCTTTTTTCTTTACCAAACTTTGCAAGTTTTGTCCTAGTAATTTAATCTTGTGGCCTGAGAATGTATGCAGGGATCCATGGTGCCTGTGTTGCAGTGTCTCGAGACTCTAAAAACTCATTTTTCTTATAATGCTGCACGAGAAAATATCCAAAGTTGTTCTAGAAAAAGGTGGGACCAGTCAAATCTAACGTCCTCAGGGGAAAGCGATAGTTGCCTCAAGGATGCTTCAAAATTTCAACACGCCTTTGATGGTTCTGTTGGATCAGGTATTATGATAATTAAAAGGTGTCCTGCTCTCAGTAGACTATTAAATGTTTGAATTTTGTTAAGAGTACAAAGATGCCCGTGATCCATGTATTTGGCGTCACCTAATGTAATAAGGATTGGTTGTTGTTTAGATATTTTTGTTTCTATTTCTATTTAAACATTTTATTTATGTTTTACCATTTGTTTTCTTTATCCAGATGGAATCGCATCCGTTGATCATACTGCAATAAAGTCTAATGAACTGTTTCACTTGAAGAATGGATTGCATGTAGATTATTCTGATGCCAACCTTAATGAAGTATTGAAATCAAACAATTTGGATGTAAGTGATGATTTAATTTGTGTCTCTGTCAAGTTTCCCTTTCTTCTTGCTCATACATGGAATGATTTCGGATATATAATATTTGAATAATATTCTCCCTTTCTCCTATGTGTGATGTCCTTTGGTTGTTGCTGATATAACTCATGTGACCCTAATACATTAGCGAATTTTTTTCTTGCAGAGTGTCTCAACTCAATTGCTTTTTAATACAGGAAAAAGGATCCTAAGTGATATATTTGAAAGGAAAAATGGAGATGTACCTCAGGTATTGGACAAAATACTTCTACAATAAGTAATAGAAAAGCCTATTATATTGTTGAAGCAAATTTAGATTTGATTATCACTCAGAAATAGATCAATTTTTCATTTTTATATATTTCTAGGCTCATCGTGCTGCATGCTTGTTGAGGAAAATCCTGCAAGTGATTGAGTTGCGCTTTTCAAATCAAGCTGAAAGCATGAAAAATGTAAAGTTACATTTCTTTTCACATTTTCCACCGAAGAATATCAGTTTTTTCAGTTGTTCTTGAACAATGACCATTTAATTATGTTGCATACCTGAAGCAAAACTATCGTTTCAAGTCTCGTGAGGGAAAGTATCAAACAAGAATAAATGCACTTGAGACCTTGGCAGTAGGAACAACCAAAGAGAATGAGGTATTTTTTGTTGTTGATGGATTTGGGGCAATGCCTTGCTGTCCTTTTTATATTATTGCTATCTGCTAATTTTCTCTTAAAGCTGCCTCCACTTTCTACAGGTTCTTTCATGTTGGGTTCAACAATTGAAGGTGCTAACCTATCTCAAGCCCTATCTTTGAGTTCAAGATAACGGAACAAACTAGCAATATAGATAGTTGTTTTTGTTAAATTTACTCACTATTTGTGTTGTCATTATTATCATTGCTTATATATAGGGGAATCGAATTACAACAATCATTACACCCTGACTTCCTTTATATGGAATGAGTTTTATTAATCCAATCATTGAATTATAATTATATATTACCTTGATTGTTTGAGTCAATTTTGTGAAAATTGAACATCAATAAAAGCACAATCAAATTATTCATATTTTTAATGTTTTAAAAGTATATATTATGTAAATTTTGATGTATATGGATGATGTATCAAATAATTTGGCTTAATATTAAAATTTGTGGATATGACCATATGAAAGGAACTTTCATTCAATAGTAGGTTAAGATAAAATTATCGAATTAAAAGTTATTGAATGGTATAATAGTTGACATGATTTACACCAATGCAACTCACCACACTCTCTCTCTCTACGTGTGTGTACATATAAGACAAGATAAAGTTACTGAATTTACTACCATCAACAATTCTTTGCATGCATTAATTTTTGTTAATCCAACTTTATGCATTCTAAATTTTTGGTAAATCAGAGTTTTGTAGTTATCTGGTGTTATAGATAAAATTTACTTATATTTAAAAAATAATATTATACAATAATAGATTGATTTTATTTAATAAAATAATAAATAGTTTTAAGATTTTATGGAATGGTACGAGCTTGGTCTACCAAATAAAATATTTTTTTATTAACAGTTGAGTTAATAAAATTTAATACGTAGAAAGGATTATTGAAGTGGGGAACCTGATCTCCTCTGTCATGGTTTATTTATCTACACACCTACACATGTATGCACATATGCATCTCTTGAATTCAAGAAGATCAAGTGTTGGCTTGGCTCATTTCTGTTGCATCTTTGAGTAAAGTTCTTCATTTGGGTGAATAACTAATAGTTACCATGCCTTAAATAGTCTAAAATTGTAAATATGTCACTTATATTGCTCAAACGCAGATATACACTTGTCTACTAACGTTTATGCAGTTAAATGGGTGATTATTACCTATAATAAAGTGTGTATCTTTTGAAGTAGCGTCCCCTTTCATCACAGTGAACAAATAAAAAAAATGACTGGGTTTATATATTAATGTATTTATAGGCTTTAGAAATTGTAAAATAAGTAGCTTTTCCAAGTAGAAATGTGAATTCTGTTGGCTGCTAACTGGCTCTAATAATTTCTATCTTCAGTATGCTTTGCAGGTTGAACAAACTAAATTTGAGGAGAAGAAGAGACTTGAAGAGCAGGATTTTTCTCATTTAAAGAAAGAAAAAGTTCGTAGTGAAATAGAAATTTCTGCATTGAAGCAAGATTTGGAAATAGCCAAAAGAACACATGAAAAACATGTTTCAGAGTTAGAATTGCTCGCCGCTGAATCTAAAACTGAATATGAAAAAAGGATAGAGGAACTTAAGTTTCATCTTGCAGATGCAAGAAAGCAAGTGAAGGAATTAGAGGCATTTTCAGAATCCAGATTTTTGAATTGGAAGAATAAAGAACATAACTATCAAACTATCGTAAATTTCCAATCTGGAGCTTTCCAGGTTTGCTTCTTTGTATTGCTTTTTTCTCTACAGTCGTGAATTTTTTCTTCTTGTGCTATACCATATAATTTGATGCTTTATAGGAGCTGAGAACATCCATGAAGTCTGTCAAAGATGATGTAATAAAAACAAAAAGAAGCTACTTAGAGGAATTCAAGTACTTCGGTAGGGTCCAATATTTAAAACTTTTCATGATTTATTGTTGATAGTTCTTATAATGGATTAGACGTATTTACAACTTACAAGATGTGTATATGTAGGAATCAAGCTGAAAGGTCTAGCTGAGGCTGCTGAAAATTATCACGTAGTTCTAGCCGAAAATAGGAAATTGTATAATGAAGTTCAAGATTTGAAAGGTCTGTATTACATGGTGCTTATATTTTAAACTTGTGAATTTGTAAGCCCCTGTTTGATTGATGACCTGATTTTTTTTGGATAGGTAATATAAGGGTCTATTGTCGTATTAGACCATTTCTTCCAGGGCAAAATCAAAGCCATACAACAATTGAGTTTGTTGGCGATGATGGAGAACTAGTTGTTAGCAATCCTCTTAAACAAGGAAAAGAAAATCGTAAACTTTTTAAATTTAACAAGGTTTTTGGTCAAGCAACAAGTCAAGGTACTGTATTTTTTCATTTCTATTTCATGATTATTATTACTACTAGTTTCCTATCGTTGAAATTGATAGCAATGTTCAACTTATACATCAATTTTTCTTTGTAGAGGAAGTATTCAAGGACACTCAACCACTGATTCGATCTGTTCTTGATGGGTACAATGTTTGTATATTTGCTTATGGTCAAACTGGCTCAGGAAAGACATATACAATGGTATGAATTAAATTTGTTTAATACTTTATTTATGTCATGTCTAGCTACTTTACTCAGCAGTTGCTTTTCTACTAGAGCGGACCTGGCCTATCATCAAAATCAGATTGGGGAGTCAACTATCGGGCACTTTATGATCTTTTCCATATCTCCCAGAGTAGGAGAAGCTCCATTGTTTATGAAGTTGGAGTTCAAATGGTTGAAATTTATAACGAACAAGTTCGTGATTTACTATCAAGCAATGGTCCTCAAAAGAGATATCCTTTTCTTTTGTCTATTGTATATTGCCAGACTCACCACAATAGTCGGACTCTTGTGCACTGGGCTTTCCTTTCTATTATTAGTTACATTACTCTATATTTATAATTAAGCTTGCATTCTTATTCACGCGTTGTCATACTTATATTATTCGTTTATTTACTTCATGCATGTATGTTTTCTATCATCTATGACTGTCGTTATGTTTAAACATAACAATTTTACCATCCATCTACTTTTACTTCATTTGAAGGAAAACTATATCAAGTATTGTTTCCTTGACTTGCACACACTTGGGATTTGGAATACTGCCCAACCAAATGGGTTGGCTGTTCCTGATGCAAGTATGCATTCTGTAAATTCAATGGCTGATGTCCTTGAGTTGATGAATACTGGGTTGATGAATCGAGCGACTAGTGCAACAGCCTTGAATGAAAGAAGTAGTCGATCACACAGGTAATCACAGTTTTGAGATTTTCTTTATTATCGATTTTCCAATTGTGAAGATACAAAACTCATTTTATTTTGACATCACATGATAGTGTTCTATCTGTTCATGTCCGAGGAACGGATTTGAAGACCAACACACTGTTGCGTGGATGTCTGCATCTTGTAGATCTTGCAGGAAGTGAAAGAGTGGATCGTTCTGAAGCAACTGGAGATAGGCTTAAGGAGGCTCAACATATAAATAAATCGCTATCTGCACTTGGAGATGTGATATTTGCTCTATCACAAAAGAGTTCACATGTGCCATATAGAAATAGTAAATTGACCCAACTTCTTCAGAGTTCCTTAGGTAAATGTTGCCATTATTGGCAGTAACTTACAGTTTTGTTATGTTCAGTTTCATTTGTTTGAGTTGATCTAAGCATATTATGGTCATGGCTTGCTGAATTGCAATAGCTTTGCCCCTTTTATTTTATAGGCGGTCAAGCAAAAACCCTTATGTTTGTACAGCTTAATCCTGATGTTGCTTCGTATTCTGAAACTGTAAGCACCTTGAAGTTTGCTGAAAGGGTTTCTGGCGTTGAGTTAGGCGCAGCTCGTAGCAACAAAGAGGGAAGGGATGTGAGAGAACTTATGGAGCAGGTTTTTTCTATTTTCTATTGCATTTTACATAGCTTAGTTGATGGAAATGAAGTCAATGTCACCTTATCCGCAAAGTACAGATGTTAGGAGTTTGGATTTTAGTTATTAGTTTGTTTTTAGACTTATGACCCATCGTCATTCAGGTTATCACTCGTCGTGTAGCTTAAGCTGCTTTATAAAATCCACACTGACTTTGTGTATTATTCTTGCAGATGGCATCTCTCAAGGATGTTATTGGAAGGAAGGATGAAGAGATTGAGCAGTTACAGTTGCTCAAAGCAAATCAAAATGGTGCAAAGCATGGCATGATCTCAGTTAGACACGGGTCAACATCTCCAAGGAGACGCTCCATAGGGACTCCTCAAAATAGCACGAGACCAGGAGTAAGGAGCTTTAAAGTCAATGGAAAGGCAGCTTCTGACATGGATAACTGCTCAGAATATAGTGATAAGCATTCTGAAGCTGGTTCTCATCAATCAATGGATGATTTCAGGAACAAGCCTAGTTCCCTTCGGTTGAAATTAGCCAGAGATGATATCAGTCAAAATTTCAATGAGGACACTGACCTATTAAGATTTGGAGATGCAGATTCGGAGGAGAGATTAAGTGACATATCTGATGGTGGTCTTTCAATGGGAACCGAAACCGAAGGTTCAATCAGCAGTATTGTGGAGTATACTCTTTTTCCTGAACTCGAGAAGGCAGCTGAAACGACACCAGGGAAGAACAACAACACAATCATCAACTTTCCAGCTGAAAGCACAGAAAAGTCAGTTCTCTCATCCCTCTGTAAAATTTAATACATATTCTATCCTAATATGGAATGGTATGGAATAATACAACAATGATTGGTCTACAATGTATGCACTTTCATTTCAAGGGGTGCATAAATAGATTTGATGAACAAATACCCTTTTGAAATCCTTGATCATTCCGAAACATACTATCAAGAATGTATTTAAAAACTTCTGTATTACACATTCTAAATAACAAATAAGGATGTCTCAGAATGCATAATCTGGAAAAGTGTCAAACAATTTTAGTTATGCATTTTAGAATAGGATCAAACATCTTTTGGAATTGTTGTGAAAGGCAATTTAGAATGTACATGCCAGAATTATCTAAATAAAAATTATTTATATATTCCATATAAGACATTCTGGAAAAGAATATATTTTAGAATTCCAGAGATCTAAAATAAAGATGATGGCAAAATAAAAAAATTTAGAAGTATGGAGGTTCAAAAAGGAAAACATGGGTGGGAAGAAGAGAAGCCTCATTTCAAATTCAAGTTACTTGCATAAGAGCTGTTACCAATCCTATTTAAATTGGACCCGATCTCAATTTGTTTGATTGAATGCAGGCCAATTATGCCATCCAAAATTCCCAAAGCTGCTCAAGTCTCACAAAAAATGCGGACAAGACCTTCTAGGCTATCATTGAGCAAAACCTCCTTGAAGGCTCCTTCAAGTATGTATATTCAATTAACCTACCCTTTTATTCTGTTATGTCTAATATTTTACTCTCACTTCTCTTCCTATTTAAATTGATCTACCCAATCTCCCTTGGTTGTGCTGCTTCTTATTTCCTGTATTACATGTAGGTGTTATAAAACCCACTGCCAGTAGCTCTTCTTGCTCGAAGTCACTTAAACGTTGGCAATAGTTAGGATGCGTCTTGGATGCTGTAGAGTGCTTATTTATAACATAGTTATAGGAAATTTTTATTTATGTTAGGTGCTCATTCTAATTACACTGCACTCAGGGCTCAAGGTTCAGCTCATTTCAGCAGCTTCAATCTGTTATTGAATGAGGCGATTTGCAAACTCTAGCTTGTAATCAGTTTGTATGTAAAAAAGCATCATGGCCTTTTTTTGCCATGTCACTGAATCCGCTGTATTTACACCTTCTCATTCAGTATGTTATCTGTGATGTTGTATATGTAGCAGAAGTTGGGAAATGTGACAAGTTCATCAAGCATTAAAACATTTCATTTGAAACCACTAGCTCGAATGGTTAAAATTGAATCACAATTTAGACAATTTTTGTGTTTGGCCCTTTTGCTTAAAAAAAATAAACTGACTATCAAATAGTGGGAACTAGTGGAACTAGTTCAAAACTGGAGATGTAAAACTAATATAGTAAATTATTTTATATTGTGTTTCTTATTTTTATTTATCTAGAATAGTTTTTAATTAAATATAGATCAGTGTAATGCTGTATGTGTTTATGATATTCACTAAGTTATTTGGTGGCTTATATTTTTATATAATATAGTAATTTATCTTTATTTTATTTTTGTGATTTTGAATTTGTTTGTTACCTTTATGCATTATGTATGCATAAAGTGCTATTTGAATAATTTTTTCATCTTTGTAATTCATTCTTGGAGATAAAGATGTTTTAAATGGGCAAATTTTCAATAATGATGGAAATGGAGAATTTTTTTAAAAAATTACAGGCATGGATAAGTGGTGAGAAGCACAACTTCATATAGGATTTAAAGTTGTTCTCCACTTAAAAGTAGTGCTTTTCAGTGCTCTTCACTTAAATCGTGCTTCATAGTAAGTGCATTTTTACATGTTTTCTATTTTTTTTAATGAAGTGTGTTTGTAAGTGAGTGACTTAGTGTGATATATGAAGGATAGTAACTACTAGCATAATAAATATAACCAGGTATTGCATCGAAGCTGATGTGATCGTGTCCCCACCATAAGAATCTTGAGTTATATTATAATCATCATCATCATATGTTTATAAGTAGAATGGACCTACTGTTTCACCATTAAGAGAGTCATCAATCCCAAACTCCACTTCAACCACAAAATATCTTCTTTAGGATCTCCACTGTAGGCTGATATGCTACACAACACTGTATAAAACTGATAAAAATATTCTTCCATTGAAGATAAAAATTGAAAGAAAATAAGAACTATATTGTTTTAATTTCAAAATAGAAAAAATTAAAATAAATAGAAGATAAGCTAGTAAGTTGTGACTTTAAACTAAAAATTAAAAAATATCACGACTTCATACTAAAATCTAAAAAATAAAAGTGAAATAAAGTCGAAGTACGATTTTAGATGAGAAAAAAAATGAATTTTAAAAATTAAAGTTAAATTTTATTAAATTACGAATTCTACTTTTTGAAGTAGTATACCTTAGCGCAACATATTTATATTCATGATTTTTTTAAAGATTGTCTATTTTTTGTAAATTCTATTTTTAATATTACCATTCTTAAAATTTTGTCTCTTAAATGAGTTTTTTTGGAATGCAGGATTGAACAAATAGTAACTAACTGGAATCCAGAACTCTCAAGCAAAGGCTTGACTAGTCAAAATCAAATTTATTTTACATTTCTAAAATTCTAAAATTGAGGTATTTAAATGGTTTATAAAGTACTGTTATTTATTTATAAGTATTTTATGGTTAATATATATAATTTTTTTATTGAGTCTAATGACCATGTATTATGAATAAAATCTTTTTTACAAGTTTAGTCCTAAACAACCAATCAAAACACTCTTGATAACCTTTTTGAGTTAGTAAAATGTCAATATAATTATTTGAACAAATTTGTCCAGCCAATAACTTCTAACAAAAGTAAAATAAAAATAAAAATTATTCCTATAACTTAAAATTAGTTTATAGAATTTTTTTATACAACTTTTCTATATTTTATTTTTTACTTGTGTATAAACTAGATTTAATTTATGAAGAAAAAAATATTTTTTTTAAAAGAACTAGTTAATTTTAAATTATGAAAACTCTTCATTTTTCTTATTTTTTTCAAATTGATCCAAACATACGTAAAAGGTTTATAAATATTTTTTTTTCTTTTTATATTTATTTATTTAATACATTAACCCCAACGCACCATTTGACCTGATAAAAAAAACCAATCATAATACAAGTTTGAAACTAAAAAGATAATTTAAAAAAATACCAAATCAAAGCTCAACACATGATAAAGTTGTCTGGGTGGGTATAGTTGGTTGTGAATCTAATATAGCACTAGAGTTCTTATTCCCATCTAAATAAAATTGTTATTTTAAATTTACTGATTTTTTTAATCAAAAAAATTTGTAGGGTTATGGTCCATGAGATATTATGACAGTTTAACTCTAATTCTTAAGGTTAATGTTGAAACAAATTAGGAAATCTTTTAGTTTATATAATTTAAACTAAAACACTTATTTAATCTGTGATTTCAACTACACTTACAACTTATTCAAATTTATAACTATAATTCTCGGAGAGTTAGTGATTAAAACCTTTTGATAAAATAATTTGTTTTTACTTCTTTTGATAAAATATTGTTCCTTTTCAAATATTTTTTTCATTGAAAGAAAAGTTGACCTTTTTGAAGTGTAAATAAATGTCACTAAAGAACAATATTGATAATAAATGTTTTGGTGAAAATTAAATTTACTAATAAAAAATGGCAGTAAAAAAAAGAAGGAGGTGGTGGTGAAAAGAAAGTGCAAGCGAAGAGAGTGAAAAAGAGAAGAGAAACAAAAATGCTGCGCCGAAATCAAAATGGGCGTAACCTTAAATTCTTCAGCTTCGGCTTCTTAAACCCTTTCTTCCGAAAAATGAATTTCAGGGATTCTTCTACTTATGGTCCACCATCGCTTTCATCATCAAGGTTTCACTTTTTTCAACTTTCATATCTCTCTCTTATTTTTTCCTATAAATTAATTTGTTGCCATTTTTTTTTCTGCAGAGTTCCTCATTCAATGAGCTCAATTGACGTTCTCACTTTTGATTCGGGTGCCATTCTCCTAATTTTTATATTCTCACACAAATGATAACAAAAGTTTAACAGGTAAAAGGACGGCTGTTTATTGTTTTTCAAATTCTCTCTCATGTTCCATATGTGTATTATAATCATAACTCATAAGCTTGACCAACAAGGTTCATGTTATGAAATTTACAAGAAACAAGAAGTGGGGAATGTTCAAAATTGGAACTTCTTCAGTCAATCCTTAGTCATGGGTTCTGAAATTACAATACTTCTTGTCTTTTTTGGATTAAGTGAGGGGTTGCCTGACTGAGAAATTAAGTGTTGATGTAATTTTGACATGTGACAGTTAATGTAGTTTGCAATTCATGGTGTTATTGAGATTTGACTGTTAACATAGTTTGTTGATAGTTAATGTAGTTTCATTCTCAGGTCCTTTCTGTCCAGTCATTTTTGGGCTATCTGATTCTAGAAGGAGACAAAGGATTTTGGAAATATGTCTGGATGCAATAAATCGCCCAAAAATGATCAACAGTCAATAAAATATTGGCGGATTCAACATGGAGGAGTGTCCTTTGAGACTGATCTTTCCCGTGTAGATTATTCGCCTTCTCTTTCCAACAACGAAAATAAGCAACGGTATGGAAGTTGTCAACCAAAGTCCCCTCATATACTGAGCACAGCTCAGCTCATCTCTGCAATAGGTCAGGTATGCGATTCTGCAAGTCAATCACTTTCGGTTTTACTCCCAAAGGAAAATTTGAATCAGGATGATAATGGATTCTCAAAAGAGAAAATTCTGGATAACATTGAAGAGAGAAAGAATGACCTGGTATATACTTCAAATGGCACTAAATTCTACCCTCTTACCGCGGGTTCTGCAAAGATTGTGCGGGAAAGATTGGATTTCCCTAAGGTGATGCAGAAGATACTAGCATTTGAATCTCCTGATGAAAGTCAAGATTATATCCATTCTTTATTCCAGAGGTTTTCAAAGGCTAGTGATAAAATAACAAATAAAGATTGTAAAAAAATGGAATTTGCGAGGGAGGAGGAAATGTCATTTAAATCTGGAAATGTATATTGGTGGGCAGGTAGAAATGCTATTAAGATGCTAAATTGTCTAGTGAATGTTACCCAGCCTGAGAACCTGGAAACTAATTCCTCAGTTGCTGGCAGTTGCATTTCCTTAGATACAAGCAACCCTGCATTGGCTAACAAGGAGAGGGATGTGTGCAGTCATGATTCAATCACGCACCAAAGTCAATCATTATCCAATGCTGCAATTCTGAACAACACAAGAATAATTAGCCCTCTGTGTTCAGACTATTTTCTGCAAGCTGTACCCGATGCTCAGGCAGATGTTGGTGCTTGTCAGAAACTTTCTTCCAGTATAGATGTGGACAGTCATATTAACTGTTTAGCTTCATGTACCAGTGCTTCTGAGCAGTGCCAACATGACATTGATGACAATGAATCTCTGGAAGTCCAAAGAAGGCATTTGTTGGATATAACTAATGATGAACCTAAGCTTCATACTTTCTCTGCAACCCATCTGAAGCCTTGTAATTCCAAAGCCAAGCAAGAACATGCTTTTTCTGGGGCGTTAGCTGGTGTATGTGTCAGCCTTTGTCTGCATCCTGTTGACACAATTAAGACAGTTATCCAATCATGCCGTGCTGAACACCGGTCCATTTTTTACATTGGCAAATCAATTGTTTCTGATAGAGGTTGGTTCATAAGAGAATTCATTTCTTTCTACGTATCTGTGTAGCTTATATGCTGTCTCATTTCATTTAAATTAACTTTCCCTCTTGAATTAAATCTCCCACTAGATGGCTTCTTCACAGAGATGATTGACTAATTTCAGGTTTGTTTGGACTATATCGTGGAATTGCCACAAATGTTGCATCTTCAGCTCCAATTTCTGCTGTTTATACCTTCTCCTATGAATCAGTTAAAGCAGCTTTGCTTCCTTATCTTCCAAAGGTAGCTCATCTTTCTCTATATTCTACTCATTTGAGTGGAGTTGTTCAGAGTAGGTTAACCTTGATGTCTTGTGCTTTGCTTTTTCTTGATTCCCTTATTTCTACACGTGATACCATCTAGGTGGAAGAAACTGCTAGTTAAACTTGTAAAAGATCTTATTAGTTACTTGTAAGTAGTGAACCTTGTAGTTAGGAATTTTTCAGATTTCTTCATGTTTGCTTATTTTCCTTTGATTATAAATATTGAATGTGTAGCAATCAAATGATTCCTGTAGTCCCTTATAAATTTATCAGCAGTAAACATCGATGAGTCTTTCTATTATTTTAATGTTTATTGGCATAAATGAGGTCATCTTTTTTCTGCAGGAGTATTATTCTTTTGCCCATTGCATAGGAGGTGGTTGTGCAAGCATTGCCACATCTTTCATTTTTACTCCTAGTGAGCGAATAAAGCAGCAGATGCAAGTTCGTTCTCAGTATCGCAACTGTTGGTATGCCTCAGTTTTTGGGATCATCATCACCTTTCTTGACATAGAACTGCTTGCTTTGAGTATGCCTTGTCTTTATGCTTTTGTTGTGAATTGCATCTATTCATTGTACATTTCAGTATCTGCTTTATATGTGTAATTTGGCCATTTCAAATATTTCTGTCATGTTGAGAGATGCTTGCTATGTCTGTGCGTATGCTCATGGATTCAAACTTTAACCGGAACTTTTCCCATGTAAGACGTGTGTTCATTTTACTTTACTGGGTCTTATGAGTATATCTGTGCAGGGATGTATTGGTTGGAATTATCAGAAATGGTGGTTTTACCTCCCTATATGCAGGTTGGAGAGCTGTACTATGCCGGAATGTTCCACATTCAATTATCAAGGTCAGTAGGTGTTTTATATCTGATGCACATTGATAGAAGAAGCTGATACAAACAGTTTTCTTATCACCACCATGGAGGAGGAGGGGGTTGTTTGCATTGAGGTGTTGGTAGCGAATGTCCAAAAGCCCTTACTGAAAATTCATTATTCTCTTTGTTGGCTCTCAACTTTGACCCTGCTACTTAAGATTCATTATTCCCATGAGGATTTTCATTTCTTTCTACAAGGATGGTTGTGATTATTGACGTTTTCTTCTCAAGTCCCCTCTGCTAATATTACTTTGTCTTTTATGATTGATTGGTTTTCCAAGTTCTTCAGAAACCATGGTTTTATTTATTGCTATTTCCTGTGACCAATTGTAGTTTTACACATATGAAAGTTTGAAGGAAGTGATGCCATCAAGTGTTCAACCCAACACGTTTCAAACTGTGAGTTAATGTTTGTTCCTTGCTCTTGACCATCATTTTTTTGTCTCACTGATGAATGTGACTAGAGTGATTTTATAAATTTCTGTAGTTAGTATGTGGAGGATTAGCTGGATCTACTGCTGCTTTATTCACAACTCCTTTTGATGTGATCAAGACTAGATTACAGACACAGGTTTGTTATATGCAAAACCTTCAATTCAATTGTACAAATACTTATTGGTACTACTGAAGCAGAATCTGGTATAACGATCTAATTAGTTGCTGAAGACAACCTTTCTTAACTCTAGGTTGATATTGTTTATCATGTTATCCTTAATCTTAATATAACTTCAATTTTGTTATTTTAAAAAGTATAATGTGTTATTCTTTTTTCTTGGTCGACGAATATCATTATACTGTTAATTCGTGATTCTGATAAAAGTGAGTGTACTACAGATTCCTGGATCTGCAAACCAATACGATAGTGTGCTCCATGCCCTTTACAAAATTAGTAAGGGTGAAGGTTTGAAGGGCTTGTACAGGTAATATTTTGTGTCTTGCCACTATCATTTAGTTCAGAAGAAAACATCTGATAGCAGCTCCTGATTTACCTTCATGGGATCTCTATTCAAATGCAAATTGCACTATGACATTTTTTTGTGTGCTTTGTATGGCTGTCATCAGGGGGTTGATTCCACGGTTGATTATGTACATGACGCAAGGATCACTGTTTTTTGCTTCATATGAATTTTTCAAGAGGGCATTTTCTCTGGAAGCATCACAATTCACTGATTTATGCATTCAGGCCAATGGCAGAGATGTTAGAGAGAGAGAAAACTAGGAAAGTGTTGATAGTTTGTATTCTTGGTTACTAGATAGTGTAAAAAATGTCTAATTGTGCTACAAGCAGTATAGCTGTTTCATAAACTGTATATTTGAAGAATATACAATTCTTCTGTAGTGTCATCATACATATCTTCCAATTTACTAGATGTGTTTCTACTTTTTGATCTTGAATATAAACCAGTCATGTATTCAATTTCTCGTTTCCTTGAATGTGAACAATTTTAATATTCTTCCAGAGAAGCTGCTTTAACTTTAAAGGAGCTTATCTATCACGACATACCTATAAATCATTTATGGCATAAATTATTCTGTTAATTTTCTAAATAATTATAACTTGAAATTTTCAATAAAATTACACTATCCAAGCTCAATTTTATTATCATGATGGCAACCCTCCAATTCCAGCCTCTTGTTTTTGTCTTATAATCATTTTCGAATTACACAATTCTAAATGAATAAATCATACAATCGAAAATTTATTATGGATTACAGAATCTGAAATATATGTAATCTAGAAATGTATTTTTGACTATGTAATCTGAAAGTGTATTATGAATTTTATAATTTGAAATGTTTTTCTAAACTATACAATTTGAGTTCAGATTGTAGAATTTGACTCATACAATTTGGATTTTTCCTTCTCCTGTCCTACATTTTTATTTTTATTTTTAAATGTTGAAATTCAATTTAAAGTTTTAGATAAACATATATATATTGGAAGAGATGAACAATTAAGTTGAGAACAGTAAAAAAATAAATATTAAAGAAATTTAACATTATTAAATGTTATTTTTTACTAATTACCAAAAATAATGTGAAAAGCACACAATATTAAAAATATTTAATTGAGAGTGAGAAGAATGAAAATCTCACATTTCAAATTATGTACTATAATTTATACATAGAAGTAAGTATCAGTGATTAAAAAAACAACTATTTATTTAAAAAAAAAAATTAAGGTTAGCCAAGTAGCAAGTATCATTACTAATGAGTGCTTCCTCATAAGTTCATACTCAAAAAGAGAGAGGCCAACAAGTCTTGAATTATTCCAATCCACTTTCCACCATTTATATAATTTCAGAATCTTATCAAAATAGATACAAAAATAAGAGAGAAAGGATTGCTATGCTATCTCCTACTGGATGTAAAGTATCCCCCTCCCCCCTTCTAACTATCCCACACAATATGAACAATTTTCGGTTTGTATCCTACTTAAATGGAACCAAAGAACTTATTACAAATAATGATTTTGACACCTCTAATGTGCTATCATCCCCATTGCACTTTCTCTCAGTACTAAACAGATTCTGCAAGCAGGCATTGTGCCTAGTAACAAAAAACTCAACATTGATGCAAACACCCTCACTAAGATTCTCTACACACTTGTTACCTATTTTCACAGCTCATCTCCAACACCACAACATGCTGTGCTTTCCCAACCAGCAATGGCTTAAAGCTGATATAAAGAGATAGCAGCATGTTGGGAAACATGGTGTGAGAAACCATGTCAGTAACACGTACTCAAACACACTATAAATGTGCTTGGTCAGTTCTACTCTTTATACGCGTGCAATAGGAGAAAAGGGTGGGTTCAGCACATAGGATCGAGGAACTACTTTTGGATTCTTGCAACCACTCTTCTTCTCAGTTGTTGTGACTGATTTGAAAAAAAAATGTGCATCGTCCTCAAGAAGCATTTTCAGTGAACTGCATTGAGATGACTGTTGGTTTTTCTCATGCTCTCCACTGCTGGAGGCCGAAGTTCCATGCAAAATGGCAACAGAAATTGAGAATGCTTGTAAAGCAGATAATTGTGCATGAAAATCAACAGCATAATGCCCCTCTTCAATTCTTCTCATGCTGAAGGTAGGACTGCTTCCTTTTGCTCCCTGTGCACCAAAAGGTCAGATATGTATTAGAAAAAACAATAACAATCTCGTAAAAAAGAAAGTTAAAACTGTCACACTAAAGAAAGCAGATAAATCTGTACTAAGAAAGTGTTAAACAAAATCCTATATAAATGCATGTCTCATGGAATTAATTCATTGTTCAATCCTACTATTAATAACATTTTTGTTTTCTCTTATATACCCCGTGTATTTATGCATTCTATCTTTATATCAAATGGCTGCTAAACAAATAACTAGAAAGAGTTCTAACTTTTCAAGATAATTCGAGGGATCTTCTAACTACTGGGACACTACACTGTACACTGGATTGGGTTAAATTTTCTGAAGTATATATATTTTGTTGGGAGAAAAATTGCACAGGAACTATAAGAAAGGCAAAGTACAACCATAGACAAGCCTTATCCCACGAGGGTGAAAAAATAAAAGATGAAGTGAATCTCTAAAAATAATGAATAAAAAGACTATTTGCAGAAGTGCGCGTTCATGAGATTTGATCGGCATTTTTGAAAAATAGGTGCAACCCATCTCTAAGAAGAGAAATTTTCCTTGACCATTTGTTGTCAATAAAATAGTTTTGGCTATTTCTGAACTCTTTCAAATTCTGCCAGAAAAATTATTGCATAACCAATCACCATCTTCTAACTGATTGGTGCAATGAATAGCTACACAAGAAAGTGGAACCCATTCTCGGAACTGGAATGTAAAAATGCACGAGTCTTCTCATTAGGTAGGACTTGAGAACCTCAAGCACCAAGTCTCCCTTTACTATTTAATATATATTCAATTTTCAAGTCTGTTCAAAGAAACAGTTTGTGTGAAACTCAACTTATACCTGAACAAAAAGTTCCAAAGGTTGATGTTCCTCCAAAAGTGGGAAGTCCTCAGCAAATTGAATACTTGGATTGCCTAAAAGAATAAGGGGACAGGCCATGTCCCAGCCACCACAGTCACAGCCTCCACCATATCGCAGTCGATGAAGTAACGACGAGGGTCCCCGGTTTTCAGCATTTGGCAAACCATGATTGCCATTTGGTATTACCACCTTCAACTGTTCCTGGATTTTGCTGTGATGAAAACTCTTTCTATCTATTTCGGCAGATAGATCTCGTATGTTGGAATATTCTTTACCACTTATTATGTCCCCTCTTTTGTACTTCAAACTTTCTCTCTTGTAAAACGGAATTTGCAAGACAATGGCAGCGATTTCAAGGTTTGAATGACATTCTGTGGGCGAGCAAGGAAAAGAATTTAAATCATCAAATTCAACATTGCTTGGTAGAGATTTGTCTTGAAGTTTGTTTTTGACTGAATGGTTCTCATCCAACCCCATAGCGTCCTCCTTCCCTTCAACACGGGAAGCTTTAAGAGTTTTAGAAGCATCTTGTTCACTGAAAGACTTTTTCTCACGCGAAACACTTTGTCTTGAGTGTGTAAAATCGTACAATACAAATTCTGTCAGCATAGAGTTGTCAAATACTTTTCCTTCTAGTTCAGAACATAAATTACATGAAACTAGCATCTGTGCAACTGTTGATGAATCTTTGTCAAAATCATGGTATCCCAACCCAGTAGCATTGCTCTTCTTTCTATTATCAATGGAATGAAAGGTGTATACCCAGTTGAAAGCATTACCTGTTCTCCATGTCTTGGCCACAAACACATCTTCAGGGCACTTCACCTTGAACTCAAAAAACGGCACTCCATGTTTATTTTCCAACTTGAGATTGCCATGCAGGTGAACAGGTGAAGAAGCTATACCTGAATACTGAATTTCTCTGTTGATAAACTCAGAAATAATATCAGAATGCTTTCCGGTTTTGGACAAGTCATTTAGCAATGACTTCTGATAAGTCCTATTTCTTGCAATATTTGCTTTCTCACTTGATTTCATCTCATTACTCTCCGGTATCTGACTCACTGGACTTCTCAGTGATTTTGACTTTGTTATATGATTCAGCCTTTTCCTGCCATGTATGAATTGGACTTTTGGGCTTGATGAACAATCCCTTCCTAATGGAGATGGCAAGTGAGAGACTTCTGCCTTAGCCGAGAATGACTTTTGAAGCGAGTGCACTGTGTCCTTTTCAACACAACAATTGCCATTGATTACAGAATCAGCAACCTTGTCACTTCTGGACTTCAAATTTATAGAATCTCTCCCTCGTACTTTGGTAGATTTCTTATTTTTAACATCTGAATTTATACAAATTTCAATAAAGCTATTTGGAGATCTAACCCCAGAACCTTCATCATCTGAACCACACAAAGAATCAACAATGCTACCTGTAAAGGAGGTGTCACTTCTCCTTGAAATTTCTATCTTTTTCCTTCCCTCTATCACGGTGTCCATTTTCTTTTTGTTTTTCACTTCTTCTGAACTCTGGTACATGGAAGTGCGCCTGGTTTCTATATTACCTTCCAATCCATGAGGTTTAGAGAGATGATTCTTACACGAAGAACTGCGGAAGCGAGCAAATTTGATCTCAGCAAAGCCCTCCTTGAGAGTAAAAAATTCATCTTTCCCAGTGGGTTTCCCTTTCTTAGATATCTTCTTCACATTCACACAGTATTGATGAGATGGAAGAACAGTATTGGGACTCAGACCCACTGAAGACTTGTCATCAAGATCCAACTCCAACTCTTGTCCCATTGATGAATCCAAAGACCAGCAATACTATTAAGGAAAAAAAAACATATATTAGTTTGTAGCAATGCAACAGACACTCAAACAGAACCAACTCCACTTGACAAAGTTAACATAATGCATCATGGAACCTATCATATAACGAAATTTAAATCTGATGTCTACAATTACCCGGAATGCAAGGGAGATCTTTCATTGAGGGAATTTTTCTAGGATTTAAAAAAATGCCCATAGCATCCATTAAGGAGTGCATATAAATTACTACAAAACTTCGGCTGTAATAATCAACAGGGCTTCGGCTCCAAAAATTTCAATTGAAGAGATGAAAAATAACAATTGAAGCAGGAAATGACATTGCATAAAGCAAATTGTTGATTGCAATTAAGAAGCGGTATTAAACAGTCTAAACACTGTAGAACATTTGTCTACATTCTCATAAATCATGCTATTTTGCAATGACAATTGTGACCTTGCAAACAACCATTATTGTAAAAACCACGTCTCAACAGTGCCCTAGAAAATAATTGGCTCTGGTTAGATTATAAAAAATAAGTATAATGAAAAAGAACAATATTGATTCCAAGCACCGAAAAAGAAAGGCCTTGTGATCTGTTGGGTACCAAATAATTGCAAAAGGAAAAGAAAAAAGCTGGAAAGAACACTGTATGATCTCCATAACACCCAAATGTGAGTAAAGTGACACAGATGAGTGTTGCGCAAACACTTGATTAAAAATAATAAAGTACATAATGATTATGATACCAAACCATAACAAGGAGAAATGCAAAGAAAGAGGAAATTTTTTTAAAAATAAATAAAAAGGGGGAAAAGGGCATACTAGAATAGACCTTGGAGAAGTAAACTGAAGAAAAAGAGAACCCAATAAGCAGCTTCAAAGCAGAATCATAAATCTCTAAACTTGAGCATAAAGGGTGCAGGAGAACAACTCATGAAACCGACCCATTTGAGTAAAGAGTCAAAAGTCCCGGGTCATTGTGTTGTTTAGTGACTCAAAATTGGTATCCACAAAAGGCACAAGTGGGTTGTAGAAGCAAGAGGCAAGCTCAGTCCAATCACCACAAGCTAGCACACCACACAACAGAAGGAGCAGTAAAGCATGGCAAATGGTGCCAAAAAGCTTGGTTTGAAACAGTAAGGAAGCTACACTTGCAAGAGAGAGAAGCACTGAACATTCAAGATAAATAAGTAAGTAACAAGAGAGAGAAACCA
Organism: Phaseolus vulgaris; assembly: GCF_000499845.2. NCBI lineage: Eukaryota > Viridiplantae > Streptophyta > Magnoliopsida > Fabales > Fabaceae > Phaseolus > Phaseolus vulgaris. The sequence goes on along the minus strand of NC_023758.2, from coordinate 45,833,571 downwards.
CGCCATACTACTTACTACTACAACGTTAATGCACATGATGACCCTACTAAAACAAAGCCATGCCCTTGAAGCACCATCATAACATGCTGGTTTGATTTTTTGGCTTTCTTTACTATTTAATATCATTTGTGTCCCACTGGACAAGTGATCCAAGCAAAGCGAGCGAGCAACCCGAGAAAGAATCGAGAGTGCCCTGGTGAGATGACAAATGACACCATTGTGGAACAAACTTTGGCTTTAATATTCAGTGCACAAAGAGAAGGGTCACATTGGAATTTCATGCAGTCTTACCACAGTAACAGTGACACCTTGAGTTTCCCTTTAAGTGATTTTCTGAAACATATCATTATCTTATGTTTTCGGGAAAGGCAGATATAACATTAAATTATCAAGAACGGAATCCCACAATTATCTAATAATTAAATGAGTGAATCATGCATTTACAATGATAATAAATAGTAAGATATTGAGCAATAAACACCATTAATCTGTTTTTGTCGAATTGAGAATCAGATCTGCAGTTTTGCTATGCTGAATTTATTGGCAATAATACCCTTGCTATTTCCTATCGGGCAAGGCAAGTAATTGCTTGAGTAGGAGTAGAAAGATGCTTCCCCAAAACTCAGATTAAAGTGTTTTGTAGTAAATATGGTCAATATGGTATCAAGATTATCTATATATGGATGATTGTGTTGCTTTCCACATCTTCTAAAAAAAAAATTATCCGATTTTTTATGTAATTTTGTTTCTTAATTATTAAAATAAGTAAATTTTTCAAAAATTATTAAAATAGGTAAATTATATCATTTGTTTCGATTTTATTAAAATTTAATTAACATGATTTTAGTTTTAGGAGATTAGTTCAAATACACTAAAATCATGTTATCTTAATATCACACTACATGAAATATAAACCAATTTTAAAAATAAAATAAAAAATAATCAGTTGCTATAGTGACTAAATTAGAGAACATTTTAGATACTAAAAAAAATTGATGGTTTCTAAATTAGGTTTTAGTATTGTTAAATAAATTCTAAATTTTGATAGCAAAAACCTTAATAGCTAATTAGATATTAATTTAGAAACTATTTAAAAATAATAAAAACTAATTTAAAAACTATTTTTTTTTTTAGTTTTGAAAATGATCTTTAATTTAGTCACTATAACAACTAATTATTTTTGTTTCTAAAATTAGTTTATATTTCTTTTAGTGTGATTTATCTATTTCAATATTTTTTAAAAATTTTATTCATTCTCATAATTAAAAGGTAAAATTTTATCAAATTAATAAAAAAATCCAAATTTATCATACTAACAATAATTACAATATTAGACATCATGTAAAAAAAATTGTCACATCAATAATAGTTATAATAGTATAGGTGCATGGGAACAAGAAAAAGGGTAGAAGTGTAAATTAGTGTGAGATGAATAAGGACAAGGGGAAAAGCTTTATTTATTTATTATTTATGGCATAGGGTTGTGAGGTGGTCAAAGACAAGGAAGGGTCTTTGCATGTGATTGGATTGGCCGGGAATAACCCTAATTCAATATCTCACATCAAACTCACGGAATCTTGGACCCTTTTTTTTCATGCTTTTTTACCATTCCATTTCATGTTGTCATAAGAAATTCATGTTTTTCTTAGAATTTAACGAGAGCAAACACTTCATGGAAAGTCTCAAAATTAGCCTTGACCCTTTGTTGGAACAGATTAGACTTGACCCTTTGTTGGAACAAATTAGACTTGACCCTTTGTTGGAACAAATTAGACAACACTTCATGGGTTTCCTAAATTTGCTTGCGATTTTATTTAGCCTTTATAAGAATTCTCAATGTATGTGTTTTTTTAAGGTTTGGTAGTGCAATGTATTTAACATTATTTTAAATAATTAAAAGACATTAATTAGTATATCATTAGAAAAATGTAATCAAATAAATTTACTTTAAACGCTTTAAGGAATGAAAGAGTTTCTTTTAACTTAAAAAAAGTTTGTATGAGAAAAAGATAGAGTCTAATTCACTTCAATACTTTTATTTTTCATATAATACATTTAATTTATGTTTTCAGTTGTTATAATATGTTTTACATATAATACATTTATTTAATGGTATTTTTTAATAATTTATTTGATAGTTATTATATAGTAAGACAGTATAAAATATAAAAGTGTGATTAGAATGTGAGAATAAGATAAGTATTAATTTTATTAAGTGTTAGGTGTGCATTATGATACAGAATAATAACCTATGTAGCACACATTGGAGATACCTTTCTAAAATGTAAGACATGGTGATACAGATCAATATATTATATAATTATAAATTAAAATATTTATGTGCACTGTTTCAGTTTTTTTAGCACAAAGATGTTTTTCGTTACTGGTTCAAAAGAATTTGTTTCTTATTTTTATAATTATAATAAAAATTTATAAAATAAGTTTGACTTTTTAGAAAATTAATGTATTTCTCATTTTAAAATTGTGTTAGATCCATGCTAGAATGGATAGAAATCCAATAAATATTTTTTGAATTAGACACTTGTGTTTATGTATTTAACACGAACAATTTTATCCATCATCTGCCAATCTTAAAATCATTCAACTCAGACTATCGAATTTGGATAGTGTTCTAGAGAATTTGATGTCTTAAGTTAAAAAATTCAGTATGAGATCATTATTAATGATCTCAAGGTCTATATATAAGCTCTAAAAGAATTGTATTTAGGGATAATGAATCTTACTCCATAAAGCACTACGAGATCTTGGAATTTGGCCTCCAAAGTAGCTTTGTGAAACTAAAATCTCACTAAACAAAGTGGAATCTCAGTGGGGGTATTACTCAAACATTCTTAAATATTAGGTTTACATGGGAGGTTTATATGGTTTATCTTCAATTTATTAGATCGACCTATGTTTGAAGGCTACAAGGCCTGATGGACGTAAAGAAAATAAGAATAATTGTTTTTGTCAAATTAACTTTCATATCAAAACTAATTCCAGAATGATCAACAACTTTGAATCAGAACTCTGATAAAAAAAACGAAGTTATGGATTGAGTAATCTGGATTAATTCCACATTAATCAATTTGAAAGTGAAAATTTTATTTTAAATTATGTAATTTAAAATACTAGACACAAACTTTTTATATCACTCAATGAAATCTTCCAACAAAACTACATGAAAGAATGATATTTTTCACTCTATGGAAGTGCCAGAAAAACAACATTCAGTTTAAACATTTGATTCATAAATAACCCGAAAACCCCATCTATATTAATATATATGTGTGTATGTTATCTGACAAATTCTTCAATTTTCATGACATCACTGGTATCCAAAATAAAGCTTTAATTACACAAAGTCCATAACAAAATAAACAACACAACTTCAAAAACTAAGTTTAAATAATTACATATATATATATATATATTATTAAAAATATGTTTCAAATGTTTTTTAAAATTCACCAATCCATAATGAATTGTGGAATTTTTACAAGACCACTAAGTCGATCTGGATCGAATACATTTCCTCTAGACATCATCCTAAACCGGTCTATCCATCAGATCTGGTCGAACCAATTGGGTCGATTCGGGTTTACCAACAACGTCCAAAGGTACTATATAATGAGGAACCTGAATCATCACACACCCAATAAGATGTTTGAGGACAATAACTATGATAAATTGGTGGCTACAACCACCCTACGTAAGCATTTACATGTACTTAAGCTGTACAGATAACCGATGGCTCTATATAATGCGAAGTATATACAATCTTTTGCTATAATCAGTACCGTAAAAATTCTAAAACTAGCTACGGCATAAGAATAGACAGTCAATGTCACTAGTCAACCTGTTTTGAAGCTTGGACGTTTTCATCTTTCCTAGACTTGCCAAACGATTTCTGGGCATCAAAAACTGGCATATATGCTTCACTTGTTTTCTTAAATATGTCATTCTTTTCAGATTCACGGGGACTAACCAGCTTCTTCTCAACATCTTCAAATTTAGCAGTGGCCCATGGCGCTGTACCTACACTTCTTTTTGAATCTGATGCATCTATAGTCAGGTCAGACACTTCATCTCGGGAGGCAAACCAGGAATGACCACAGGCAATACATTCCAGCTGCACAAGCAGAGTAACAATCAATCAATCTATGTAAAACATAGAAGATGGTTTTGGAATTTCAGATTTCAGTTGAACATTGCATGCAAACCTGATATCGATCACCATGTCCTGCGTGGATTATATCCCTCAAGCCCACCTTACACTCACTGCATCTTCGGCATCGAGCACCCGTCATCTGTTTCCCATATAGAGGAAAGCTAACAGTCAACATATATCTCTACACAATTTAACAAATTATAATATTGTGGCATGAAATAAAAGTAACCTGCATTTGTTGTGACTCATCGGGCTCTTTCTTGTTTGTTTCCTCAGCAGTCAAACCCTCCTAGAATTCAAATATTCAGTAAAGAATTCAAATCATCAGTCAGAATAATCTTTACAAAAGAAGCTTTAAGAAATTGAGTCAGTTGTAACAAGTGGTGATTTATCTGCTGTACCGGTTAAAAAGAAGACTCGAGACTTCAAACACCTCCAAACATTGTTATAAAACGAGCAATACTTTAAAAGGACATTCAATTAAATTTATCAAACAGTGGAATTATTTTAGAATGGAGCAACTACTTGTTTACTCCCAGTACCTATTAGCAGAATCCGCACCTCCAAGCATTGTTATAAAACCAACAATACTTTTAAAAGGACATTCAATTAAATTTATCAAACACTGTAATTATTTTAGAATGTAGCAACTACTTTTTTACTAAATCATGTACTTCCTATAAAGCAGAATCCACATACAAGTCGTAACCACATACAAAAACACAACTGGGACCAAAATTTACAAGTTCATGGTTCCATGAACATCAAAAGTTTATTTCCAGTTAACTTAGGACTTTAATGTAGACCAAAGCATATTTTGCCCATCACTGCACAATTAAATAAATAGCAGATATATTAGTTATTTAAAAGAACTGCTGACACTGAATAAGATTATATTTTATCAAATCAATTTGGTCCCTGAGAAACGTTTATTTAGGTCATCATTCCCAGCTTTTTCTTTAGGACAAGGATATGTGTTAAATAGGTATAATATGCTGAAGACTAGAAGAATCACAAGAAGCTGCTGGGTTTAATTCAGAAAATAATAAAATAAAATATACAAAATAAATTCATCACAAGAGCATACAACAGAAAAGTTTCAACAAAGGAAAATAGAAAAAAAGAAGAAAGAAATACCTTCAATTCATTGGGAGTCATATTCAATATTTTAGAAGGTTCCAACTCTCCATTTAATAGACGGCGTGCTAGGATTGCATTGTTCTGCCAAAAGGAAGAAAGAAAATATAAATAAATAATATACAAAAATATTCATACTAATATGTCAAGCCAAAAAAAGCAATAAAGCAGTGGTAGTTATAATGAACTTATAGCCATTATGTTAGGCACCCGCACCTGTAGAGAAAAGATTGATATTATTTAATGTTTATATTGAATTTGGTTCACTCAAATGAGAATCATCTGTTACAGTATAGAAGTAGGAAATGAAGATGAAAAGGATGGAGAAGAGCTCCTTGAAAGATGCAAGATGAAGTAAAAACGGGAAAATCCCTTTCCCAAGGAAGAACTAACTTCTTCACTCAGCCTAACCATAAACCTCTCAATTTTTTCTGCCCAATATTGGTTTCCTCCTCTACATATACCCATTCACTTATCTCTCATGTATGACCCTCATATCCCCCTCTCCACTCTCCTCATGCCAGAAGTCCAATCTGTCATGCTCCTCTTCTCTTTCCCCCTACGCTTTTTCCTCTTGCCAATTGTTTTATATTTCTTTCAAACACCAGCACGCCTGATTTCTTTAGCCCCTTAGCCCCTTCTATTCTTTGACCCCTCTTTTTCCTCTCCTTCTATATACTTGTATTATGTCACATTAGTAATTAAGAAAATATAATTATTGTTTGGCAAGCCATTTTTTTCTTTTATTTCTTCATTATAAGAATACATACTTTAAATTATCACATTACATGCTATTCTATTTTGCTTGGAGTAAACCTTCATGCTCGAACACAACAATCACCAAAGTTTGAATGGAATTCTTGTAAGCTCACAAGAGTCAAAAGTGTGCCCATAATAGATTCACTATGCCTTTACTCAGAACAAATAAGTAATTTAGTATATTTTTGTTTTCTGGATAAATTATTTATAACAGTTTGGAAAGAAAGGTAGTTTAAGGATTACAATTCAGTTTTTCACATTATTATCACATTGACTTTTAACTTCATTTTTCCAAGCATCAGTATATGTAATGACCATTTAAAAGTCATTTTAAGGATAAAAATCATCAAGAACCAAACCACACTTTTGCTTAACTAGTATTTAGGTGAGACAGTGAAGGGAGGTAAGTATCCCTCCACTTACTAAGCCCATCTCCTTGCTGCTCAGTCCTAGGCCTTTCATCACAGGAAGTTACTTATAGGAAGTTTTCCAACATACATTTTAGTTGAAGGCAATTGCATTTTACTTACGCATCCGTCTTCCATGTTTTTTGGATCTTTCCAAAATACCCTGTTTTAGGAAATAAATTTCTGAAATTTATTCTGGTAATGAGTAAGTGTTCTAAAAATTAATATCCAAAATGTGTTATTACATTCCAGAAACTAACTTCCAGGACTGTTCCATAAATTAACCCCCAAAAGTGTCAAACTTATGGCAAATGATGTCTAGCCAAAAAAAGTTTGGGCATGAAATTTTGTGGGCTTATACAGAAAAGGGAATAAATTTTGTAATAAAAAAACAAAAAAAAATTATTTGTGGTCCCAAAGCTCTCAGACTACAACTTCATATCATTATGAAGTAAAAAAAATAAAATATGACCCATGAGATTTAAGTAAAAGTAAAGGAATATTAAAACATCCAGGGTGCTGATGAGCTGTGATAATGGAGAGAAGAAGTTTGCAGCAGCTGAGCAGTGTGGATAAAAGGAGGAGTAGATGCATTGGTAGGGCAACAATGGAATTTTATAATTAAACAAAAAAATACATAATATCCCACTTTCCTCCCATACCTCCCAAAATTTGGGCGGGGAGGGGGGAATGAAGGTAAGTAGTGATGGAAAGAGTTTTATTGGGGTTCCATGCCATGATATCCTTTCTTCCACAATCCAAACAATGGATTATGATTTCATCTCCTTCTAATCCAAACATAACCTTGCTAAACTAAACTTTAACTAATTGAAAACAGGGGAAAAAACGTCATAACAGAAATAATTATTAATGCATAAAAAACTACAGGACAGAATTACAAATATGAAAATATGTTAATTACAAAAAGAAAAAGAATAAAGCAGTTAAACAAATTGCCAATTTCAAAATTACAATCCATAATTCATCAGTAATAACATGACGAATATATGACCAAGTACAGATTGCCAACATTCTATTAGACATCCTATATCTAAGAAATTATTTTTTAATAGATACTATAATAAAAAATATCCATACAAGAAAAAAAAAAGTCCAATAATGTAGCAGCAATATATATTTTTTAATCATTTAAGTGCATCATTTAAAAGCATTTCAAGTTAACAGTCCATATCAGAAGAGAAGCTTCTAACCTTGAGATTAAACACTAATTGCCGTAGCTTTTGATTATACTTCTGATAATCTGATGAAAAGGTATCATGTGATGCTTTTTCTAGAGCAACTACAGCTGGAACAGCAACATCTGGCCAGACAAAAGACTTGGAACTCTGTAGAGTGAAAAAAAAAAAGATGTAAATGCTGAAATCATTATATACAAGGAATCGCCACCTCAACAATTTAGCAATTCACCGTGTACCTGTTGAGCCTGGTCTTTACATTCATTTGCTACTTCTGAACTTTTGTCATTGTTTCCATTGTTGTTTGCATCAGAATTGTCATTTACTTTGTCTTCCTTCTTTATGCTGTCATCAGAGTTAAACATGAATTGAACACTTTGAAGCAACTTCTCCAAACATTTGTCACGGTGGGTATCTCCAGTTAGAGCATTAAAATCCACTAATATACGATAATGTTCTGAAGCATTATTTGCACAACTCCCCGGTGTTTCAGGTTTCAGAGATTGGTCACTCTTACGAGATGTTTCGTCCTCTTTGGAAACATCGAGTGGTGAAATGCTCTTTTTCCTTAAGATTCTTTTATTTTTCATCAGATCTTCCTGTTCAGCAACAGGTTCTTCAGGCTCAATATCAAGTAGTTCCCCCAAACGTTGAAGGGTTTTCTGAACAAGCTCATCAATTTCTTGCTGTTTATTGTCCTCATAGTCCTTATCAGTTAGCTTCCAGAGTTTCCTTTCTACTGTGTCATAAACCTTTTGCACAATAAACCCAGGATGCTGCTTGCGATTTGGAAGCTGTTTGTGTATGGGAACAAAATGCACCACACACTTATGCATAACAGATTCTGCAGGTACATCATCACGGTGGAAACTATAAAACAGCTCCCTTGTATCACGTGATTGCCAGCTGCCACCACCTTTTCTTTCAGCCTCTTCAGGTCGATAGAACCACTGGCCTGTGACCATCATGCTGCCATTTAGGGATTGCGTAATGTCCTGAAAAAAAAACCTGAATTAGAAGGTGAAGAGAGAAAGAAGATTTATAACTACATTTTGTAGAAAAGAAAGGAATAATACCATCCTCTCCCATCCCACAAGACAGAGGACAAAAATAAATGGGATTACCAAACCCAAAAAAAATAACAATGCAGCTCAACTTCTCAACAACAAGATTCAATGTATACAACATGACAAAAAAATTGGCAAACTAGTCATCAAAACTCAAAATAAAAGGGTAACATAATGCGCAAACTCCAGCTCAAGCCCGGCCGGAATTTCCAATAACGGAACAACATGGGAATGCAAAATATTATATTAAACACATAAAATTAAGTATCAAAAAATATAAATTCATTATTAATAAGCAGGAAATTGTTATTTGTATTTCATGTACTGCTGGTAGAATTTATTACATTTTCACCAATGCATGGTGGTGACATACCCAGATGATCACCAAAATCCAGTACATGATATCAAGGCAGATACCATCTTAATGTTCCAACCAAACACATTCAAAAAATATTGTCATCTTAAAGAATATATATATATATATATATATATATATATTTGACAAGAAATTTACCTTAATAATCGCCACATACGGTTTTTGGTCTTTGTCCTCGGGTGTGAGAAGTATAGGATCTTCCTGCAGAAAAAAGCGATGTTAAAACACAAGAATGCAACACCTTTCTTATCTTAGAATGTCTTCACAACCCACTTTCACAAATTAAACATAAACCTCAAAAACAAGGCACAAGCCATCTGCATAGCTGAAACGTCAAACTACAGTTCTCACTCTGTTGCCAGAAAATGGGAAATGTGGGCCTTTGGAAAGATTATGCAAATTACACTGCTATTTGATTTAGAATCAAGTATTAACTATTTTTTTCAGTTCAAATGCAGTGACAGGTAGCAACTACTGTGCTGTTGTCGTTACTTGATTCAAGTTGCAGAAATATAACACAAGTCGTTACTTCATATTATATATAGACACTGTTATATAACAAACACTTATTTCTCTTTTCTCCATATCGCAAGCCCTAGCAACCCAAAAATGAATTCGAAATCACACGTTCAAATCAAACAGCCTAAATTATTTTCCTCAAATTCCTACTAGTGAGAAAAAGGTACTACCAGCGTGTATTGGTTTCCGTCGTACTCGAAGGAATCGAAATGCTTTTTCCGGCCTCTCCCCTTTCCGGAAACCCTAACCGGTTCGCCCATGGGCTTGGCGTCTTCCTGCGGCGGTTCCTCTTCTTCGTTAGATCTTCCGTCCTGCTTGTCTCTGATCTTTCTCTTCTTCTTCTTGTCTTCCTCTTTCTCCTTCTCGCTCTCTTTCTCCACTTCCTCCTCTTCCTCCTCTTCTTCCTGGAGCTTCATCCTCTTCCTCTTGCGTTGCTGCTTCGACCGGTTCTCGTCGGAAACACTGGCCGTGGCTTGCTGCTTCGGAGGCGGAGGCGCTTCGTCCTCCTCGTCGCTGATTGCGACCCGAGTGAAGCGTCGGTTTCCCATTCCTACACCCACCGCCACTGTGACTCGAGAATTTGGATTTTGTTTATGTGTCTGAAACCAGATGAAGAACCTTGCTATTTGTCTGGAACCTGTTAAAAATGGAAAGTCTCTTACACTTCTCTTATTTATCGAATGCTCCAAGTTCTTCACCAATTTAGGTACACTACCCTCTAGTAGGGTAACTGCACAGAATATCAAAATCAATTGAAATGGAGATACTGATTTCAGATTTTGAATATCACACTGTAATGAAATTTTACCACTATAACAAAATTGATACGCAAAATGAAGCTATGATCATGAATACATTGTGATTTGAGACTTTTCACTGCACTCATAGAGATTTTAATATGATGAAAATGGAGATTTTAATATGAAAGGTTCATGTTCTGGATACATTTTAACGTTTATAACTGATATAAAGATTTATATTGTGCAAAACAAATGAAAGTTGTAATAATCGCACAAAACAAAGTGCTGACATAAATTGGGATAAATTCACTTTGAAATAAAATTAACATTCTATCAAATAATAATTAACTAAAAAAACTCGTAATGTTAAAGTTTTTTTAAAATATTTATAACTGTCACATCACAATTTAAAAATGATAAAAACTAGAACAATCGGTTAAAAATAATAATAATAATAACACAGTACATCCTTGATTAACAATTCTTGTTATCACAATTATTCATGAAATTTTCTTTACCATTTAATTTTTACAATCAATTAAAAAATTGGAAGCAATGAATTATTCTTTGTGAATTAATTATTGGAGATTAGTTATTCTTTATGTACCAATGAAGTATTATTTGTGAATTGATAACACAATCAACATTTTTTAGATTAATTATTCCTTTTTAAAATTATTAAATTAAATTTAATATATTTTACAATAAAATTTTATTATAATATCCACTTTATATATTATTGTTTTAATTAACTACTAAAAAAAATATGTGCATAAATGATTATTATCTTTAGAGTGATATGAGATTTTTTTGTTATACCGAAATAGTGTCTCAAAATATAAGTACTTTAAAACCTTATTTTATGTCTCTATAAATGATATTAAGGTTGTAACTCCAAAATCACTGACAAAACATTTTTTGAGTTAGATAGTAACTGATGTATTGTTTATTTTAAAGTTTAGCGTTTTTGTTATGATTTTATTTATTTTTTAAAACTTATTGATTAAGAGAAAAAAAAACATGTGAAATATCAATAAAATGAACAATTTACTTTTTTTTAATCCATAAGGGGTCTTAAAATGAGTTCATTCAACTTGCACAAGTTTACTCACTATGAATTAATTTTTTTAAAAAATAGCTCAAATTTATCTACTTTATTGCAAGACATGGATTTTTAAACCCAATTTGATTCACTCCACGAGAATGGTTTATTTACTTGATTTAAAAGAATATAAACAACAATAAGATTTTTTTTTATCAATGGTCATATACATATGTATTTGAATGGTCAATCTCCATAAATGTGTCTTTCATCATTTCAACTTATGCATATGGTGGATATACTACATAACAAATGTTACACTAAAATACATAATATATTGAATAAAATATCCAATATTTAAATGCAAAAAATAAAATTACGTAATTAAGTAGGAGTTGGAAAATAATATAACTAGCCTAACACACTTTCTACAAATGATGATTCATTTTGAAACATCCACATGTATATGAAATTGTAATTATCCAACTTCATTTTTTTTCCTTGTAAAATGAAAATATAGTTGCACTTCCAATTTCTCCTTTCTTTTCAATCCACGTATACAATAGTACAACAGAATAACAATTAGGTTCAAAATTAGGTTTCAATTTCATGAGCATGTGCTCACACGTTTTTTTGCGTAGTTAGAAAAACAAACAACCAAATTGGGGAATTCAAATTCAAGGAACCATTTAATTATTTATACAAAAGACCCAAAAGAAAGTGAAACAATATTAGGTTTTAAACAAACAATGTGATGCAGAGAATAAGAAAATTGGAAAGTAAAATTGACGAAGAAGACTCACCATCAGATTGAGTGAAGAGTTGAGCAGTTATTGTAAAAAAGTTGCAACATAAACCCTATGTTTCTAGTTAAGAACTGGGAATTACTCAATTTATGTTTAAAACCAGAGATCAAGTTTGTTACTGTGTCGTGGGCCAAGCCTTGGCCCACTTCAACCCAATCCCCTAACTGGCTCAAAATATATATTGGACTGTTTTTTCCTGTAATTCCATAGGTTCTTCTTCTGCCACCTCATACACAACAAAAAATACATTTTTAATATTCTTGTGCTACCCTATAAAGTAGTTTTCGGATTATGTAATCTAGAAAGGTGTTTGAAATCTGAAAGCTAAAAAAAACTTACAAATTACATAATCCGAAAACTAATCAGGCATATATAACGTCTCAAATTATCTTTATTAGACTTTTAGGAAATGCTGACATTGATATTTTTTTAATGTTTTTGCTAATGGTTCATTTTGTAAAACTATTCCACATTATTATAACAAGAAAATCTGTAGTTATATCCGTGGTTAATTGTCTCTAAGTTGATGGATTTAAGGATAAAACTGATACAATATTTTAATTTTTTTTAACTCAATTATTTAATTTTGGTGAACCCTAAAATTATTTCAAAACACATTTGTTTGTGAATTAGTTGGGGTAAGATTACATGTCCGTTAAAAATAAAATCATATATTTAAATCTAATTAATTGATTATTGCTTTTTTCTTTAAATTCTCATTATCACTTTACCAACACTAGAAATATATCAATCAATGAATTACAAATAATTACACTCCTGCTATTGTTAGCTTTTAAGTGAAAGCTAAAGTATTTTCCGACTAAAAATTAAAAAATATTTTCAGAAGAAACGGAGTTCAGTTTTAAAAATTAATATTTTTGAACAAATATTTCTTCACACACAAACTTGATAGTCAAATCCAGATATTTTTCAAAGTTAATTTAGGTGCCAAAACAAAAGGTGTTTCGTTTCGAATCATGCACATGAAAAAATAGTATTACAGTGGAAGGGGTTAGTTATAGCTATTACACCAATTAGATAGTTTATGTGATTTTTTAAAGCAACTTATTAAAGTTAATACGAACATTTTTTATCAATCAATTATTTGAGAGAATTAATAACTTACTAATCAAGGTTTTGTTACGAGAAGATAAAAATATATTTCTTTTAAAAATCAAACGAAACACATTCATTGTAATAGTAACCTGGTTTACAGATAATTAGTGACTTCAAAGAAAACTGGTTCATATTTTGCTAAAGAACTCAAATCATACAATAGAAATTTTACTATTTTAGCATCACCAAGCCCAAGCTACATACCAAAATAAAAGTTGTCCCCCTTCAAGCATTCTATTCCTTTGATAAAAAAATAACACAGCTACTTTAAAAATTTGGTGAGGGGACAAGTTTCAAATAACAAGTAAACAATACAAAGTGTATAATTTGGGTGCTAATTTCATATTCCCACATCCTTCATGTCATTGGGTACAAGGGGTTGAAACATTTACAAGTAACACCCCCTTGCCTTTGCCTATTGTAAGACTCACCTTTTGATGAATTCTCAATTGATTTGACTAAAATGTTTGTGTTCTTATGAAAAAAAATCTCAATCCCTTTGAGGCAAAAATTTCAATCCTCCCTATCTAATTAACATTATCCCTTTGTCAAGATTAAAAAATTTTGTGCTTTGTATACTTCAATGCCGTCCTTATAGATTTATTCGAAGAGGTAGATAGGAGAAGTAGATAATCTCGTGAATGACAGAAAATTCATTAGTAAACATCAATGTTCAATGCAAGATCACTTATAATTTTCCCCCCATTTATTCTGTTTACCATATACACAAGTAACTAACCTGTAACTAATATCATCAACAATCAGATGAAGTTCAATCAACTGTACATTTATAGGATTTACCAGAATATGTCATCAACGGATGATGGCTCATAATCTTTTTCCATCTCCATCTCCACCTCAGGTTCTGGAGACCCAAATTCAGTCATTTCAATGTCTGCAAGATTCTTCAAATCAACTACAGAAAGCTCGTCTAGGTGTCTGACAACCAAGTCTGCAGCCCCAAGCTCATAGACAGGGTGCTTGCTAGCAACGGCCACACATTTCATCCGTGCTTCGTGTGCAGCCTCAACTGTTAGATTGGAGTTTCCAAACACAATGCACCTCTCAGGTATTAAGTTCAAAAGCTGTGCAGCATAAACAAACATTTCAGGATCAGGCTTTCCCCTATGAACATCCTCTGCTGCTACAATGACACTGAAATTGTCTTCGATCCCAATCTCTCCTATAGCAGACTCAATAGCCTTTCTAGGACGCGTGGAAACCAATGCCATTGGTATCTTGTAATGCATCAAAACACTAACAAACTCCTTGGAACCAGACATGAACCTATACATTCCACCCTGCAAAGCTTGGTAGATTTCTTCTTTTCTATTAGCCATTCTTCTTAACTGCACCGGATCCCTCGACCAACACAAAACTTCTGAAATCGCCTGTTCATTCTTCATGCCTTCTATTCTCTTGAGGATAAAAGCAGGAGGAGAGGATTTGCCTTCTTCTTGGGAGAGTGCGAGCCAGGCCTGCTTCTCTAAATCAGAATTGTCCTCAACAAGAACACCCTCCCACTCAAATATAGCACCCAACCAACCACACCCCATCCTCTCATGCCGGAGCAACGGATTGCGGAGGGAGGGGTTATCGGCTCTATTAGCCGGAGGCCAAGAAACAGGCCTTTGATCAAACCCACTATCAATCCTGTTATTATCTTTATTGGGTAATTTCTCTTCCCTATAAGCATGGGCTTCTCTTGTTAACTCCACAGCCAAGGCCTTAATTGATGAAAACATAAACCTATCTTGCTTATCAGATTTAGGCAAAGTCAAAGAAACCACAATCCGTCCACCACCAAGAAAGTCGGTTGCTGGCAGCCGGCAAGAATTCAAAGATTTGCGCTTAACAGAAACATCTCTGACCAAATTTCCACGACAAATTGGACGGTGGCCAAGGAGCGAAGTGGCGGCAATTGATTCAACCATTTTTCAGTAACCTAACTGATTTGAGTTCCACAAAAACGAGGGGACCAATCAATTATTGAATTGAATAGTGTTCCAAAGTAACCAACCTATGTAACCAAAGATTCAATGCTGAAGAAAGAACTTCAATCCAGATTCCCAGACCCAAATTACTATATTCCCGAAAACGACACCATCTTGAGCAAAACGACACCAATGAAATCGCAACTTTATGGTCAAGAAAAAATGGCCTTCAAGAAAAAAGAAACACACCAATTACTCTAATCGCAAAAATAGCCAACGAATAAATAAAGAAACTAAATAAAATGAGCATAACAGCAGAAAAGGGAACGCAGAAAAGCGAACAATGTAAAGAAATAATGAGTTGAAGCCTTGGAAAGAGAAAAAAGAATTAAGAAGAAGAAACCTGAAAGAGAAAGAAAGTGAGTGGAAGAGCGAACGTGAATCTCTTCTCTTCTCCCTCTTTTTTGCTAATCTTTCGGAGAAGCTTTTTCTATACGTTTCTTGTTTTCTGATTTTGATTCTGATTTTTTAAGCAAAAGTGTGGTTTATAAATCAGGCAATTTGGGTAAAGAAGAGATAGAGAGAACATTGAAGAAAAAATGGTCCACGCTGGCTAAACCTTCGGCTATCACTGGCACACGTTGCGTCACCAGATGCAGTCACGCTAAAATATTGTGTAACTGATGGTGTTTGTATCATACTTTTTTTTTCTTCAATTAAAATAATTTTATAAACGCATCTATTTGCCTTGGTACTCAACCACCGTCCAAAAATAATTTTCAACTTTGAAGACTCTATTCATTCGCTCCTATCTAGCACCATTTATATCTTTATTTCCTTATCTAGCATCTTTTTGACTTTATTTTCTCTTTTGTTTTTATTTCCCTATCTAGCACTCTTTTACTTTTTATTTCCTTATCTAACACCATTTTAAAAATAAATAAATAAATAATAAATTATTATTTTTTAATAAATTATTATTTTTTAATAATTTTAATTTTGAATGCATTAAAAAATAAATATTTTTAATGTTTAAAATAATTAGAAATATAATTAATGAATAAATAAATGAGTTTTTATAAAATAAAAAAGTAATAAATTAAAAATGTTTACTTTAAAATTATTTTTTTTTAAAATGAAGAAAATAAAAAATTAAACTCTACAACAACATAAAAGTTGAATCTATAAACATAAATTAGTATTTATTTTTATTATTATTGATGATGTAATCATGTTAATTTCAAGTAAAAAAACAGGACATATTTATAAAAAAAACCAAAGTCAATTAGTATTAATTAATAGTGGACACATAAATAATATTGAAGTGTTTACCTAAATGCAAAATTCTAAAAAAAAACTAATACAAATGTTACACTTAATGCTTAAAAATGAGACCAAAAAAATAAGTATAGAAAATAAAAACAGCAACAATAAAATAAAAACAAAAAATAGATATAAATAAAGAATGACAGAAAAAAAATAACTAAAAACATAAAAGATATAAAATAAAGGCAAAAAAAATAAGATAAAGATAAAAGATATAAAAAAAATTCAAACAAGATAAAGATAAGAGATATAAGGCAATATTAAATAAGTATATGTTGATCATAAAAAGGAAAATAAATAAAAGATGATCATTCATTTGATATTTTCATTAAATAGTTTGTGCAAAATGAAACATAATTAATGACGAGAATTGCACAATCCAGTAATTTTTTTTATAATTTTAATTTTGAATGCATTAAAAAAAATATTTTTAGTATTTAAAATAGTTAGAAATATAATTAATGAATAAAAACATAAATAGAAATAAATAAAGAATGCCAGAAAAAATAATAATAACTAGAAACATATTAAATGAATGATCATCTCTCATTTATTTTCTTTTTTATGATCAACATATACTTATTTAGTATCGTCTTATATCTCTTATATTTATCTTGTTTTGATTTATTTGATTTTTTTTATATCTTTTATCTTTATCTTATTTTGTTTTTTCTTTATTTTATACCTTTTATGTTTTTAGTTATTATTATTTTTTCTGCAATCTTTATTTATTTATTTATGGTTTTTGTTTTTATTTTATTGTTGTTGTTTTTATTTTCTAGACTTATTTATTTTTACATTTTTTTCTTCTCATTTTTAAGCATTAAGTGTAACATTTGTATTAATTTTTTTTAGAATTTTGCATTTAGGTAAATACTTCAATATTATTTATGTGTCCACTATTAATTAATACTAATTGACATTATTTTTTTTTATAAATATGTCCTGTATTTTTTACTTTGAAATTAACATGATTACATCATCAATAATAATAAAAATAAATACTAATTTATGTTTATAGATTCAACTTTTATGTTGTTGTAGAGTTTAATTTTTTATTTTCTTCATTTTTAAAAAAAATAATTTTAAAGTAAACATTTTTAATTTATTACTTTTTTATTTTTATTTTGTAAAAACTTATTTATTTATTCATTAATTATATTTCTAATTATTTTAAACATTAAAAATATTTATTTTTTAATGCATTCAAAATTAAAATTATTAAAAAAATAATAATTTATTATTTATTTATTTATTTTTAAAATGGTGCTAGATAGGGAAATAAAAAATAAAAGAGTGCTAGATAGGGAAATAAAAACAAAAGGGTGCTAGATAGGGAAATAAAAACAAAAGGGTGTTAGATAGGGAAATAAAGATGTAAATGGTGCTAGATAGGGAATTGAGCCCCGTTCATTTCTATTATATATTTATTTTAATTTATGTGATTATTAAGTTTATATGTATTTTAAATATCATAACATATTTAATATTTTTATTTTTAAAGTGCATTGTGCATAACTATTGGGATGAAGCCTAATTAATTGTATTATAGGATACATAGGCCTGTACATACAATTCAGTACAGAAAGTCCATCACCTACGACTCTTAGGGTGTGTTTGGATTGGATGGATGTGTGAGAATTTGAGGGAGTGGATGTGTGAGGATGTGAGAGAAAAGTGTGAAGAAAGTGAGGTTGTTTGGATTGGAGTATGCTAGAATAGATGTGTGAGGAAAGTTTATGGGAGTTTGTGATTGATGGAATGGTTGTGAAGAAATTTTGATTTTTTTTTAATAGTGTAAAATATAAGTTTACAAATTTATCCTTGTCTTTACAAATATTTGAATAATGAAATATGAAATATTTTTCTGTAAATTTGAGTTAATTAAAATTTTGTAAATTATTTTCAATATCGATGAATAATTATTTTAAAAAAAAACATGAGTTTCTTATCATTCTTTGTACATGAAAATTTTTCATAAATATAATAAGTTTGTAAATGATGTGACGAGAGTGTGATTGAAATTTTAATTTTTTTAATTAATAAAATATTAAGATTACAAATTTATTTTTATATTTAAAAAAATAATTAATTAATATATTTATTTAAAATTAAATAATAATAATATAAATATTAAAATAATAATAATATTTTTAAAATTATTTATAGAAATTATATACATAATCAATTATATATTATTCATAATTGATTATATAATTTTATTTAATAATTTTATTTTTTTATAAATATACTTAATATTTTTGTTTTGTAATATGATTTTATCTTTATTTTTTTTATTTGTTTTATTGTCTTGTTTATTTTTCCTTTGCCTTCTCTTTAGCATGTCAAAACAAAATATGTGGTAAATTAGGAAAATCACCAATGCTGACGTGTCTTTCCACAACAATCTCTATATATTGGAGGAATATGATTTTCACTATTCATGTGGATATCCTTCCTCACACTTCTGCGCACATCACTTGATCCAAATAGGGGATATCACTGCACTTCCATCCTTGTGAATAGTACTTCCCTTGAAGCAAACAGGCCCTTAGGGTGTGTTTGGATTGAGGAGAGGATTTGAGGGAGTGGATTTGGAGTGATTTGAGAGGAAAGTGTAAAAAAAGTGATATTGTTTGGATTAAAGTATGATAAAGTGGATTTGTGAGAAAAGTTTATTGAAATTTGTGAGTGATGGGATGGTTGTAAGGGTTTTTTTAATTTTTTTTAAACATATTAAATATAAATTTACAAATTTATCCTTTCTTTAAAAAAATATTTAAATAATAAAGTATGAGATATTTTTGTGTAAATTTTAATTAATTTAAATTTTACAAATACATATAAAAAATATTTTCATAAAATCAAATCAAAATTAAAATTAATTTTTATTATTGTTAATATTATTATTTAATAAATTTATTTTAATTATTATTAAATATGTAATTTGTTTTAATTATTATTGTTTGTAATTTATTATTGTTATTATTGTTATTTTAAAAATTCATTTTAGTTACTAGTATTATTTATGATTTTATTACTTTTTTATATATTATTTTTATTTTAAATTTTAAATACATTACTATTATTTCATAGTTTTTATATTTATATTACTAATTTATTTTATTGTACTATTACTATATAAATACATTTATATTATTATTATTATATAAATTTATCTTTAAAAAATTGTTATATTTTAAAAGTTAAAAAATAAATTTATTGATAAATCATGAAAATACTGACTTGCACTTTGTCTTTTTGTTAAGGACAAAAACGAGAATTGGTCATGCTTTCGTGGCTTTCTTTGATGATCTTTGCATACATGAATGGAAACTATTTTACAAATATTGCGTCTTTCCTCGCTCTTAATTCAGCTTAAATTGATAGAAACGAACAGGATTTTGTTGGGTCTATTAGTGTCTAAGTTCAAGAGGGGAGGGGTGAATTGAGCTTATAAAATTTTCGCAAAAACACACAATTAACAGTATATCAGAGGCAAAAGAACAGATTGTTTTTACATGAAACAGATTGATTCTTCGGAGCAGTCTAGCACAATTTGAATTTGTTCAAATTAAAATTGTAATCAACAGAGGGTTATAATAGAATCAGATTAGTTGGATTTTATGAGTATGAATAATACAACTATGCTAAAAAGACAATCAAATTCATTCAACACAAGATTTTAAGGAGAATGAATCTTTCTCAGGTTTTAATGAATAGACTATTTGTTCACAGATCAATTAAAACATCATATACAGCTGCCTTGTTTATGATCAGCGAGCTTTAACAAATCAGGAAGAACAGTTTTTACTTAAACCCATAATTAACAGATTCAATTTCAAAAGAACATATTTAGTTCTTGACAAAATTAAGCAAAACCAGAAATGAGTGCAGGGATGAGAAGAAAAGGCACGCAAGTTTTTATACTGGTTCACTCATACAGAACTATGTCCAGTTTCACCTTACCCCAAGGTGGAATCCACTAAAAACAATATCAATCACTTACAAACACAGCAGTTCTTGAACACTACAAGAACAATACAACCAATGCTGAAAAACCCTATTTCAGCACACCTTGCACTCCAAGAAACCCTATCAAGGAGTGACTAACACTTACACCTTTCCAAACCAAAATAAAGGAAAGATTACACCTGAAAAGAAGATGCAAGAACTCAAAACCAGTAGTTCAATTTGCTGCAGAACTGCACCAGCACCTTCACCAAGATCAAAGTTTCCTAGAACAAGCACACTTGAAGATCCCTTTGGAAAACCTTTCAAAAATCTTTTCAATCCTTCTTCTCACATTGAAAGTGTTTGATCTCTGTCAAAAATGCAATTGCTCAGCATCCTTTCATGTGAGAGAGACTTTTCTTTATATAGAACAGTTTCTAACTTCTTTTCAAAAAACAGTTGAAAAGCTGTTATGAAAACAACAGATTCAGTTTTGAACTTAACAGATTTATTTTGTGAAAACTGCCAACTCAGCTAACTGAAATAACTGTCTGAGTTGTACCTTTGGTGCCCTAACTAACTTTTCGAAAGTCCTTTCAGCAGACCAAAGAATAAACCTGTTCTTTTACAGAGAAACAGATTCATTTTTGTGCAGTATCCTGATTTTAGGAGAAAACTCTAAAAAGCTTTTGGAAAAACTTTTAACCACTTCATGTGCTTATTCTAGGCTTGGTTAGGCATCTAGGATAGATCATGTAGCAAAAGGCAACCTTACACATACACAAGCCTACATGCAAGATCATCTAAACCTATTACAAACTACAAAGCAAGCTAGTTATTTTCTACATCAAACACACACTAACAATAGGTAGAGAAGAGGCTTCATCCATCTTCAACAGATTTGTCTCGCGTTTCTTTCCTCGTTAACAGTAAAAACCCCGAAACAAACACAGCGTTAAGCTATATCCTAATGATATGGCACTTTCTTACTCCTTTACAATCCTTAACAAATACATGCACTTATACTTTGTTTGCATTAGAGGGTGGAAAAGAGAGTGAATTTGAAATTATTTGAATGGAAAGTGTAAAGAAAGTTAGGCTGCGTTGGTTCAGGACGAAAAAATGAAAGAAATTACTGTTTTCGAAGAAAGCACAAACATTAATACACATAAAGACAAAAGTACACGAAAATAAAATAAATAAAAATTTGCTCAAAACTTTCTTCGTTGGATAGCGAAGAAAGTTGCAATTCACTAAATAATATATATTTTTTAATTGTAATTTACTTTCTTAACCTTTTCATTTTACATTTAAATTATTATTCTTTTTATTTAAAATAAAATTATAATTTAAATATAAAATATAATCAAAATTATAAAAAATAACATAATTAATCATATTATATATAATAAATTATAAATATAAATAATAATAATAATAATAATTTTTTTAATAATATAGAAATAAATTTATATAATAACTATATTAATTACAAAAAAGTAAAGATAAAAATAATATTATTATTTAATATAAAAATAAGTTTTTATCAAATATTTATAATTATTAATATTTAAATAACATTTTAATGAAAATAATTTTAATTTATAAATAAATAAATCAAATTAATTTTTTAACAATTTTTAGATATAAGGGTAAATTTGTAAACTTACATTCTTATCAATTAAAAAATATATAATTTCAATCATACCTATCACATCACTCACAAACTTTCATAAACTTTCCCTACACTTTCCACTCTTAAGGATAATTTGACACCCAATGCTCCAAATTACATCTCCTTTATGTCTATTATTTTACCAAAATACCCCTATCACATAAGTAATCCAAAGTTGTAATTTGGAGCAAAAGAAAAATGGGGTGTCAAAAAATCATTTTTCTTACCTTAATCCAAACACCCCAACTTTCTTTACACTTTCCCTTCAAATCATCTCAAATCCACTCCCTCATCCAAACAAAGCATTAGGGTGTTTAGATTAAGATAAATAAAGTGAAAAGTGTGGGAAAAATTTATAAAAGTTTGTGAATGATGTGATGGATGTGACTGAAATTATATATATTTTTAATTGATAAAAATGTAAGTTTACATATTTATCCTTATATTTAAAAATGGTTAAAAATTAATTTGATATATTTTTTTATAAATTATAATTATTTTTAATTAAAATATTATTTAAATATTTATAATTATAAATATTTGATAAAATTTATTTTTATATTAAATAATGTTATTATTTTTATCTTTCCTTTTTTAATTAATATAATTATTATATAAATTTATTTTTTAATTATTAAAAAATATATTTATTTTTATTATGATTATTTATATTTATAATTTATTATATATAATATGATTAAATATGTTTTTATAATAATTATTTTTTTATAATTTTGATTATATTTTTTACATTTAAATTTTAATTATATTTTAAATAAAAATAATAATCATTTAAATTTAAAATAAAAAGAGTAAAAAAGTAAATTAAGGTTACTAATTATAAAATATACAAATATACAACTTTGTTCGCACATTTGTGAAGAAAGTTTTGCAAGAATTTTTTTTTTCGATTTGTGTGTATTTTTGTTTTTATTGTAAACAGTATTTCTGTGCCTTTCTGCACTTTGAAACAAACGCAGCCTAAAGTTATAGCCAAACTCACAACTCAATTTTTTAAGCTTATAAGAACCAATCATGACACCAAATTTGGTCTAGTACATTATTCTCTTCCATAAAAAAACTCAATAGCATAAGCTAGGTATAGTCTAGGGACATTATTAAAGAAACTCTATATATTTCCTATGCATGAAGTGATGTAACATACACATAAGAGAATAAGAAACATCTCTTCTTCTTACCTTTTTTTTTATCATTTTCTTATATGGTATCAGAGCACCATTTTTATCTCTAAATAAAAAATCATGTATGGCAAATAAGGCATCAGTAACAAGTCCGATAGAAACCTCGTATAAGGCTTCAACAATTGGCAAATGTTATTTACTCGCTCAACAATAACGGTAAAAGTGACACGTTTGTTAGCTCGACAGGTCTGTTTGCCCATAACTCCTCTTCTAATTCTGCTTTTACGAAACCATGGATTTTGGATAACGGAGCAACCGATCACATTTCAAATGTTAATCTGCCCACAGGCTCAACTGCGCCCATCTCATCTACAACCACAATTAAATTCAATGACAAAATCACTCTCAAAGATGTTCTTTGTGTTCCTTCTTTTAACCAGTCCACTAAATTATTGTGTCGTTTTTACTCCACATGATTGCGTTTTGCAGGACTTGGCTACGGGGAGGATGATTGGCTCGGGTAAACAACACGCAGGCTTATACTACATGTCGCCTTTTCCAAACCAAGTCCACGCATATCAAATATCGACCGACCCTAATTTATGACACAAGCGCCTCGGACATCCTTCTCCGGCGTGTCTACAACTTGTATCTTCCTTACTACCTATCCCTATCAGTAAAAATCTCATTCTCATTCATAATAATTGTAGTGTTTATCCCAAAGCTAAACACACAAGGCTACCCTTTCATTTAAGCACAATAAAATCTCATTCTCCATTTAATCTATTGCATTGTGACATTTGGGGTCCTCATAAAACCCCAACTCATTTTGGAAAATGTTTTTTTCTCAGTATAGTCGATGACTATACTAGATGTACTTGACTATTTCTTATGAATCACAAATCTAAAACTCAACATCTCTTAGAGTCATTCATTACATTTGCACAAAATCAATTTCAGGCATATATTAAAACCATCCGCGTTGACAACGGACTGGAATTTATTTCAATGTATGATTTTTTTTCTCAAAAAAGGTATTGAATGTCAACGCACTTGCGTCTACACTCCTCAACAAAATGGAGTAGTAGAACGCAAACATAGACACGTTTTAAACACAGCACGAACCCTCTTATTTCAGTCCAATTTACCATTAGAATTTTGGGGAGAATGCGTTTTAACCGCCACATATATCATTAATCGTTTGTCATCACCTTTACTAAAAAATAAATCACCTTTTGAGCTACTATATAATCAACCACCTTCATTTTCTCACCTAAAAACCTTTTGGTTGCCTTTGATCCGCGCGCCCGAAAATGCATCTTCGTTGGTTATCCTCACAATAAAAAAACATACAAATTATTTGATATAGATGCAGACACTTTTTTTTACAAGTCGGGATGTCATCTTCCATGAAAGTTTTTTCTCATTCTGCCAACAGTCAAATACACAATCCTCACCTCCATTACAAGTTATTTTGCCCACTATTGACATTGACTTACCCACTCCTGTCCAACATTCACTCGATCAACCTTCTTCTCTTACTCATCACAATGCACCTGAATCTTCATCAAACCAACATTTTTCTCCTACTCGTCACAATACACCTGAACCTCCATCAAACCAACCCTCTTCTCCTACTCGTCACAATGCACCTGAACCTCCATCAAACCAACCTTCTTCTCCTACTCGTCATAATACACCTGAACCTCCAATAGACCAACCTTCTTCTCCCATGCCAAGAAGTCTAACACCCATTACCAAACCTTCTCCATCCGACCTTCTTGTTCGACGATCCAGTCGCACATCAACCCTACCTTCCTGGCTTCAAGACTACGTAACGGGATCCCAAGCCAATCATTCGACCACTGCCCAAGACCGGTCGAATGTAACCAGGTATCCTATGCATCATTTTCTTTCTAATTCACGATTTTCTTCTACACATAGTGCATATCTTGCTAACATCACAGTCACCAAAGAACCTTACACTTATGCTCAAGCTATCCTTGATCCAAATTGGCAAAAAGCAATGGACGAAGAGCGTTCCGTCTTGCAGCTAAATCAAACGTGGACCTTGACATCATTACCCACTGGGCAGAAACCCATCGGATGCAAATGGGTCTATAAAATAAAGTACAACTCAGATGGTAAGTCGACAGATATAAGGCGCGCCTTGTCGCAAAGGGTACACTCAGATTGAAGGTGTCGACTATTCTGAAACTTTTTTACCAACAGCAAAATTAACAACTTTGAGGTGTCTCCTCACCATTGCAACAGCTAGAAATTGGTTTACTCACCAGCTAGATGTGCAAAATGTCTTCTTACATGGCACATTGCATGAAATTATTTACATGGACTTGCCACCCGGGCATCATCGACAGGGGAGAACATTGTATGTCGACTCAACAAATTAAATCTGTAGAATTTCAACTGTCCAAGACACATTACTCTCTATTCACAAGACAGAATAACTCATCATTTACTGCCCTTTTGATTTATGTGGATGATATTCTTTTGACAGTAAATGATTTGACAGAAATTCAGCGTGTTAAAGATTGTCTATTACAACAATTTCGCATTAAAGATCTTGGAGACCTAAAATATTTTTTAGGGATTGAATTTTCCCGTTCCAAAGTTGGTATTTACATGTCCCAATGAAAATATGCGCTTGATATTTTGCAGGATACGGGACCCACAGGTGCTCGTCCAGACAAATTTCCAATGGATCAATACCTAAAACTCACACCAGACGATGGAGAGTTATTAAAGGATCCAGTCAAATACAGGCGACTCGTGCGACGATTGATATACCTCACGGTTACTCGGTCTGACATAGCATTTTCGATTCGGACCATAAGTCAATATATACAAGATCTATGGATGCCGCAATTTGAGTCCTAAAGTACATCAAAGGATCACCAGGACAAGGATTGTTATTGCCATCCGAAAACAATCTGACATTGACAGCTTATTGATATTCAAATTGGGGAGGTTGTCAGACAACTCAGAGATCAGTATCTGGATATTGCATTTTTCTTGGTTCTTCTATTATCTCATGGAAGTAAAAAAAAAAATAGACAAATGTATCGAGATCATCAGCGAAAGCAGAATACCCCGCGATGGGCAATACTTGTTTGGAGATAGTTTGGTTGCGATCTCTGTTGCATGATTTAAAGGTGTCAAGTAACTTGCCAGCTCAACTTTTTTGTGATAATCAAGCAGCATTACATATAGCAGCAAACCCAGTATTTCATGAACGCACAAAACACATTGAGATAGACTGTTACATTGTGCGAGAAAAATTACAAGCTGGGATAATCAGTACCGACACAGTATTGTATGCAATATTATACGATATTGTACCCAATTATATGTAATTAATTTAATAATGATAAAATCTCATGATTAATATCTTACCTAATTAGATTGTAATTTGGGGGAGAGAAACTCCCTATATATTTCTTATACATGAATTGATGTAACATACACATAAGAGAATAAGAAACATCTTTTCTTCTCACATTTTTTTTATCATTTTCTTATAGACATATTGAGAAATTTTTTTAAAAACGCACATAAGATTTTATAGTCTACAAATAATTAAAAAAATTAAATCTTTATGTTTTCAGGCTGAATTGTTATCCTGATCACCTCTGGTGGGCTCTTCTTCATGAAGTGGAACTTCATTCTCAAAGGTTATATCTATTTGTCCTTCATCTTCAAACTTTTCCCAACGACCATTATTTCATATCTCTACATCATCAACTGAAAGAATGGTAATGGTAAAGGGTGAGCAAAGCATGAACTATATCAAGTTGGAATGTCTATGGCAGAATAATATCTCCCCTCCTCTCAATCCTGTCAAAGATAATATAAGTGTTATCTATAAAGGACTATAATGAAAAAATGTTTTGAAAAATCAAATTCATTAAATATATTTTGGTTTACCAAGATTACAAACTATCGTGTCTAGGCGTCTCACAACAAGTCTGTAGTTCAAGCATAAAAATTATATAAAAATATGGTAAAAAAATTATATACCATTGTAATGTCACGGCGAGAACTAAAACCACTGCTAATCTCCTCCTCCCAGCGTCAACTACAAACCCCTCTACCCTTGGGCCTCCGACGAGCTCCTCGCGGAAACCTCGACCTTGACCTCCTTTTCTGACTAGAGGGATCATCTAGACAGCGAACCTGGATGTAAGGGTAGAGCCTTCGGGAGAAGGCATGACGCCTATATCTCCGTTTGCCCCTGCACAGCAATGCAGAAAAATCATACCTTTAATGTACTAAAACACGAAAAACGAGATATTAAGTAATAACAATTGTCAAATTATATACCATTGTAGTGCCATGGCGAGAACTAAAACCACTGCTAATCTCCTCCTCCCAGCATCAACTACAAACCCCTCTACCCTTGGGCCTCCGACGAGCTCCTCGCGGAAACCTCGACCTCGACCTCCTTTTTTGACTGGAGGGATCATCTAGACAGCGAACCTGGATGTAAGGGTAGAGCCTTCGGGAGAAGGCATGACGCCTATATCTCCGTTTGCCCCTGCACAGCGGGCGAACCTGTCTGCGTTGATAATCGTTCGAATGGTGGGGAACCATTCTTCTTCTACCAGACAGTGTTCAAACGTATTGGACAACGCCTTCCCTTCACCAGCTTCGAGAGGAAACTCCTCACGGAGATCAACGTGGTCCCAGCCCAGCTACACCCTAACAGCTGGGCCTTCAGCATTCTTTGCAGTCACTTTAGGCATTTCCCTCAGTGGACGTCTTCTTACACTTCTTCGAGGCTAAGAGTCCTGGAAAGAATCTTTGGGTCAGCTTCAGCGGGATAGCTGAAAGGATAATCCTGACCTTCTTTCAGCAATGTTCAGAGAGAAATTCTTCATGGTGTGCAATTCTAAAGTTGGCCCCACAACCTTGGATGACTTCCCCTTATACTGGGTAGGGAAATTGAAACTAAAAAGGATAAATAAGATAAATATGTAAAATAAATAATACATTCCAAAAAAAAAAGGATTTTGAAAAATAAAATTCGAAAATATATTTAAAAAAACAAAAAATTGAAAACATATTCTATAATGAAAAGCTGTTTTGAAAAGTCAAATCCATAAATATATTTTGGTATACCAAAATTACAAACTACATAAAGCCTTTGACAACTAAGTCTGCAACCCAAGCAAGCTCTGCAACATAAACAAACATTTCAGAATCAGATTTTCCCTATGAACATCTTTTGTAAAAGAAAATTATATAAGAAGATGGTAACAAAAATGAAGATGTCTATATTCTCTTGTTTAAAATTACATAACTCCATTATACAGAGGAAATATAATATGTAGGGATACACTAATAATGAGATTTTATCATTATTAAATTAATTGCATATAATTGCGTACAATATCGTATAATAATTGCATACAATAATTGCGTATAACCAACTTGTGTCGTAGTGTAAAAAAATGTTCCTTACCCAGTGCCTTTGTACTGGTATTGTTTCGATACATAGGACTTGATTATCCCGACTTGTAATTTTTTTTCGCATAATGTGACAGTCCATTTCAATGTGTGTTTGTGAGTTCATGAAATATTAAGTTTGCTGCTATATGTAATGGTGTTTGATTGTCACAAAAAAATTGAATTGACAACATACATGGCATCTTTAAGTCATGCAGCAGATATCACAACCAAACTATCTTCAAACAAGTATTTAAAAATATATTTTAAGTCTCCAGGATCTTTAATGAGAAATTGTTGGAATAGACCGTTTTTAACGCTGAATTTTTGTGTCAAAAGAATATCGTCATATATCAAAAAGACAGTAAATGATGAGTTATTATGTCTTGTGAATAGAGAGTAGTCCGTCTTACACTGCTGAAATCCAAAATGTTGAAATTTTTTTGTCTGAGATGCCTGTTTGAGACCATAAAGGGATTTGTTGAGTTAACATACAATGTTTTCCCCTTGTCAATGATGTCGGGTGACAAGTCCATGTAAATAATTTTGTGCAATTTGTCATGTAAGAAGATAATTTACACATCTAACTGGTGAATAAACCAATTTCTGACTGCTGCAATGGTGGGGAGACACCTTGTTAAGTTCGAGTGTACCTTTTGCGACAAGTTGTACTTTATTTTATAGACCCTTTTGCATCCGATGGGTTTCTGCACGGCGAATAACGTGTCAAGGTCCACTTTTTATTTAGCTGCAAGGTGGAAAGCTCTTCGCTCATTGTTTTTTGCCAATTTGGATCAATGATAGCTTAAGCTCTTTGGTGGTTGTGGTGTTAGCAAGATATGCATTATGTGTAAAAGAAAATCGTGAATTAGAAAGAAAATGATGCATAGGATACCTAGTTCCATTCGACCGATCTTGGGAAGTGGTCGAATGATTGGCTTGTGATCCCATGAAGTCAAGAAGGTGGGGTTGATGTGCGACTTAATCGTCGAACATGAAGGTCGGTTTGAGAAGATTCAGGTGCATTGTGACAAGTCAGAGAAGAAGGTTGGTTTGTTAGAGGTTTAGGTGCATTGTGACGAGTAGAAGAAAAATAAGGTTGATCGATTGGACAGAAGTGGGTAAATCAATGTTAATAGCGAACAAAATATCTTGTAATGGAGGTATGGATTGCGGTTGAGACCGTTGGTAATATGGGAAAACACTTTCAAGAAAGATGACATCCCGACTTATAAAAAAAATGACTGCATATATATCAAATAATTTGTATCTTTTTTTATTGGGAGGATAATCAGACGCATTGTCGAGCGCGCAACTCTTTTGAAAAGTCAAATCCATAAATATATTTTTTATACCAAATTTTAACATCAACACTACTGAAATCCATAAATATATTTTGGTATATCAAGATTTTCACATATCTCAAATTTTTATTTATTATATTTCAATGTTAATGAACATGTAGATGATTAAATACTATAGATTTTTAGTAGTTAGATAATAATTTTTCATGTTTCATTGTTTATTTGAGATTTAAATTTAGCATAATCATTTGATGTAGATTAATTTCATGCTTATTCAATTTATTTAAATTTTATCGGCAATGATAGATGAAAGATGTGAAAACATTAAAATCAAACTATGATTACAATATTTACATGTATTTTTTTTTAAGATTTTGCTTATTCAAACTAATGTACACCTATAGGATAATTGTTATATGAAGTGAGCCAATGAAACTAATTTACAAATTTTATATTGGTCATCCCATTTCAATCAACTTTGCCAGGGAAAGAAGGGAGAAAATGCTAACTTAAAATTTGACATAGTAAACTAAATAAATTTACTTACATGATTTTGACATACTTGTTAAAAATATTAAATTTTTATTATGCATAATAATCAATACTATACCTCCTAAAAGCAATTAAGATTACACTATAAGTATATTAGTTAAATACATGACATTCAATTGTTTATTTTTATAATAATTATTTTAAATTATATTTATGATAAATTTAATTAATTTTAAAAATATATCAATGCTTATGTTAAATTAAATTGTATAAATAAATATATTTTTTATGAACAATCCACCAGTATTTTAATATTTCATTTTAGACTAATGTTTACTTCATTTGACTAATTATCAAACTATTCTAATAGTTTATTTCTTGAAAAAATACACTAAGAAGTAAACAAATAAAATTTAAGAAGAGTATTGAATCATATTATTAACTCATATTTATTTGAAAGTTTCCCTTGTGTTTAATTTTTTTTTTGGAAAACTATTCACTTTTCACATAACTTTCTTTTTATATAATCTATTTATATTTTATTTTTTGATGTGTTAAACCAAGCATTGTAGTATATGAGTACATTAACCTTTTTTAGTAACAAAAAGATGTAAAATAAATTTAAATTTAAAGTTAGTTGATTGATCAACTTTAATTTAAAGTTATTAAATTTGCATGATACTTAAATTAAATCAATAATAAATACACTTTTACCTTTTACTTTACATTTTTTTTTCAATTTATAAAAAAAAAATCCATCGCACTATAAATCATGAGTCCCAACAACTTATTATTTTTAATTAGAAAAATTATCACAATTAATATTATAAAATATAGTTAAAATCTATATTTTTTTACACAAACAGAATACGTAATAATTAAGACAAGATTGGAGATAATTATATTTTTTTCCAAAGTTTAGTAAAAAAATGCTGAAACCAGGATGTGCTTCATATCTACGTTATGAAAAGAAAAATTAAACAAACTTAAGAATAATTAGTTGGAGAGTCAAATAAGATAAACATTTTATATTAATATGCATATACAGGTTGGAGTTTATTTAGGTAGATTAGATTACTATATTTTTATAAAAAAAACTAACTTTTTAATAATAAATTCACAATTCATATTTCTTTACAAATAATTGACGTGTTTTGAACCTATTTAATATTTCAGTTAAATTGAAACAAACAGTTTTAAATAAAAAAAAAAACAAACACGGATGTTTTTAAAAATATAAAATATTCAATTGAAACCTTTAAAATTGTGCAACACATGTAAATCAATTCCGTAACCTATTGTTTTAGCAGATTATTTAAAATGAACTTTAAAAAATAATATTATATTCAGATTTTTAAAATTGAATACAGAAATAAAAAAGAACACTTTAGTCTTAATTTGATTATATTCTTTAAATCACCCTCCTAATGATGATTACGAGTGGTTTTTATCATAAAGTCGCAAATGAGATCCACCTAATAAAAGCAATTAGAGTATTAAAATATGATTCTGGGTACTTAAAAACTGTCACAACTTTTGCTTGCGTGTGTGCACACGTTAAACCCCCCATTCTATTATTCAGTGTCGTTGACTTGAAACGTGCCCTAGATTAAGAAGAACTAATCAAAAACGTAACCTCAGTTATTATTATTTTTGAAGGAGTATAATTTACTTACTCAGAAATCGATAATTTGCTTTAAAAATTCTATATTTTAGGGAGAATAATTATAGTGAATATATTGAAAATAAAAAAGGAAAAGATACGTGTTTAAATGGGGAGAATAAGAATGATTTAGCATGGATGGAAGAGATTGTGGTTCACTACTTTATTGTCCACATCATCGAATCATAGAATAAACTTTATAACTATATAATAATAATAATAATAATAATAATAATAATAATAATGATAATAATAATAATAATAGCTCAGAACCCTGTTTTCTTCTCTCATAATTCACTTATAAATTCCCGCCCTCTAATATCAGTATTAGTCTTTTGTCTGCACTATATAATTCTTTAATTATCCTAAAATAACCGTAGTTTAATTTGATTAAAAAGGGGAAATAATTAATATTTTAAAAATTTGAATGAATATTTTAGAGATTATAGTGCATATTATTTTCCCGAAGCAGAGGTAATAAATTGCTTCCATTTTGATTCCAAGAGAAGAGATAGCTACGAAGCTAAGCTTCTCTAAGCTGTGTCCCACCGAGTGAACCAGACAAACACCCTCCTCCGCTCACTCTTCTCCTCTTCTCCTTCTCCCACTCACCGCCAATTCTTCAACCCTAATACCCTTTTCTCTCTCTCTTCGCTCCTTCGATTTCTATCATTCCTCTGCCTTTCGCTCCTTCAGGCCACCGCCATGGCAGTCCTCGGGCGAACTACCACCGCCTACACGCACCGCCACTTACCGCGACGCCACTTCGATGGGCAAACCAAAGCCTCTGCTCCCAACACTTTCTCATGCTCTAACTGGGATTCTGCTAAGAAGCTTTCTCCCACGCAGAGGATTGTCACACGTGGCGGTAGAGTGATTGTTGCTGCGAGCCCTCCCACTGAAGACGCTGTAGTTGCCACTGACCCACTCACCAAGCAGGATCTTGTTGATTATCTCGCCTCGGGTTGCAAGCCCAGGGAGAAATGGAGGTGTCCTTTTCACGTTTCGCCTTTCGCCTCTCTTTAACACTTGTTTTGCTATATAATTGTTTTGATGTGCTTCTTTCTGTTTTCATGTTTGCTTTTGGATTATTATTAATCATGCTCCTTCCCTCCGTTTTTATCACTTTTCTACTTTCGACATGGTCCACCACGCATTAAAGCTAACCAAGAACTGATTTGTGTCGTGCTTTCACTGCTCTAGCATTATTCTAACATGCAAAAATCCAACACTGAAGTAATCGATCCTGGGTGTACCATGTTACAACCTCTGGGCCAGGAGACTTTTTTTTTTCACTTTGAAGCTGTTGTAGAATATTTGAGATGGTTATTAATTAGTCTCCTTTGTAGAATGATACCATTGCGCTGAATTGGTTTATGGTTCGAATGTAATAAGTTTTGTTTTTTGGTCCTGCATTCATTTTCCATTTCCGTTTGCATTAATGAGACTATTGCTGGTCCCCCAAGTTTTGGTGTCGATCGAATACGTGTGCAACGAAGAGTATGTGTTTCATTTCAATAAGAACTATCTGTGACTGTAATTGCAGCTTTAACTTCGAGGTTTTTGCGGTCCAGCCACTGCCATTGCCTCTAACAGCCACACTTGTCTGTAATCAAGGATCACGATAAAACTGCAACCAAAACCATAATCACAACCATCATTTAAAACCCTTGGTTTAGACAATTATAAATGAAAGGAAAAAAAAAATCAAAATGCTTTAGCTGCTGAAGCAGTTATCCGCACTGTAGCAATGCTCAAATAGTCAGCCACACTGTAGTAATGCTCATTGTGGGCATATGCTCAAACACTCAGTTTTTTTGTTTGAAGAAACATATAAAGTAGCAGGAAATAATAGTTCTAAAGTGATGGGTAAAAGTGGACAGAGGAAAAACATTTTCCTTTGATCTCGTGTTTGTTTTTCACGAGGAGACCTTTATCTTTATATTTTGTTTCCTTGTTTGAGTTTGTGTTTTTAGTTAAGTTTATATAGCACCTCACTAGTTTTTTTGAAGGTTTAAAACTTGAGCTGTCTCTGATGTTGGTAACTACTTTGTATGTCTATAGGTGGTTAATTTTATTCATGTGGTCTTGCAGAATAGGTACTGAACACGAGAAGTTTGGTTTTGAGTTTGGAAGCTTGCGTCCTATGAAGTACGAGCAAATAGCAGAATTGCTGAATGGAATTGCCGAGAGATTTGACTGGGATAAAATAATGGAAGGTGATAAAATTATTGGACTCAAACAGGTAAGTTAAATTTGAATGAACAAGGATGTGAAGCATTTCTTTGACAATTACAATTTAATTCATTTGTTTAAATTGCATGCATTGTTACTGATGAAGATTTGAAGTTTTTTTGCACTTTATGTGAACCAGGGGAAGCAGAGCATATCATTGGAGCCTGGTGGTCAGTTTGAACTTAGTGGAGCCCCTCTTGAAACCTTGCACCAGACTTGTGCTGAAGTTAATTCACACCTTTATCAGGTAAGCCACAATTGTTAGAAGATCAGTTGTTTTGCTGTTAGAAAGAGAAAATTGTAATTTTCCATAGAATCATATTTTCTTCAGATAAGTCATTTAACTTATCATTGTAAGTTGTGACGTAATAGACAGCTAAATTTAATACTAGTTTGTTGTGTTTGATGTTTCTGTTATCTGATGAGTGATCCAATTTCCTTCAGATCTGTAATTATTTTCATATACTTGTGTTTATAGGTTAAAGCTGTTGCTGAGGAAATGGGAATTGGATTTTTGGGAATTGGTTTCCAACCAAAGTGGGGAATTGAAGACATACCTGTAATGCCAAAGGTAGTATTTTTCTTTCTATCCCTTTTTTTATGTGCTTGAAATGTTGAACACTTACTGATATCTATAAGCTTAAAATCTTCCTCAGACGTCACTTGCTGACTGCATCAGTTATTACTAGCCAGTCTAATAAAAGGATGACGTCATTTCATTTTAGTCGTCTTTTCAGGAATTCGGTTGGGTTTCCTCATTTCAGGATTAAATAGCTGTCCAATTTCAGTCATACCTATTCACTAGCTATCATAGTTGTTAAATAGCAGTTACGAGATAGGGCCCTAAAGGATTTGTGTGGAAGTTTTGACGCCCACTGCCACTTGCCTCCTTCTTTGTGCTGCATTCTGCCATTTCACGTTTTGTCGCTTTCTTGATGGATTTGGACCTTTTTTAGTCAAATTGTTTTGTGAATAGTTTCAAATAAGGTTTTTAAAACCTTTCTTCATTCTTCTGCGTTTTATCTTCTCCTACTCTCTCCTTGGCCGATTGTAGCTATTCTCCCTGTACCATCTGCTGGCAGTTCTAACTCCGACAACCCAAACTATGGCAACCACCATAGTTAAATCTCATCTTTCATTTTTTTTTAAATTTCGTATCTCTTATTCTTGCTTTTCTTCTGTTTTTTTAAGTTATTGTCACCTTTTTTTCTCATTTTTCTGATTTTCTTTTACCATTATTAACTATAATGATTAAAGACTATTGCAGCAAACATTTGTTTGCTGGACTCGAGTCCAGCCATGAATGACATATGGAATTTGGATTTTACTAGTGTATACTGCTTATACTTGGTCCACAGAACACAACACAAGGATTGGTAGATTAATTTGTAGATTGAATGAACATATATCCTTCTTTTAGGTTGCTTTTAGTAAGTCAAAGGCTTGTTGGATTTTGCAATCAATACTAGTAAATATTTCCTCTATGCTAAGTCACAATGTTGGAAACGCGTTAACATGAGCTACCTTTATCCGTTTATTTCACTGTAGTTGCTTTCGACTGAAAATTACAAATTTCTGTTTTTTCTATTTTTATTGATGTACTTAGGTTAAACTGTAGATTTACTAATGTAACCATTAGTACTTCTACACCAGAAATATTGTTATACCAAAGATCATGTCTTTGTTGGTGTTTTTTTTTTATAATTTCTTTATTATATGGGGAGTTCTGTCAGCAGTTCCTATTCTTTGTAGTAACTGAAAACGAGACAGTTCATTCTTGACCTTTGGTGGTTCAATTACCTGCTTTCTGACCATGTGTTGCCACAGGGAAGATATGATATTATGAGGAATTACATGCCTAAAGTTGGTTCTCTGGGGCTTGACATGATGTTCAGGACATGCACTGTACAGGTATAGATGCAATGATTTGCAAGCTGGCTTTTAACAAAGCCATCCTTCCTAATTTAAATGTGGTGAAAACAGTATCTTTTGACACAATATAAGCTTCTCTGATACTGGATAGTAATATATTTTTGCTTTTAATTTTATAGGTCAATCTGGACTTTAGTTCAGAAGCAGACATGATCAGGAAATTTCGTGCTGGCCTTGCCTTACAGCCTGTAAGAAATGTTAACATTTTTTAAAACTTTTCTTTTGTTAGGGAGTTTGTTCAATGCTGTGTGGTGTAATCAGTGTTATCTTTATGACAGATAGCAACAGCTCTTTTTGCGAATTCACCTTTTAAAGAGGGAAAGCCGAATGGTTTTGTCAGTATGAGAAGGTACGTAGAAGTTCTCATGCAGTCATTTCCTTTCACACTTTGCATTCTAAAGGTTCCTTATCCATTTTGTCGTATGATTGGAACAGCCATATTTGGACCGATACTGATAAGGACCGCACAGGCATGCTGCCTTTTGTCTTTGATGATTCTTTTGGGTAAGAGATTTTTCTGAATTATGAAGAATTAAGACTTAAACTGTTATTTTGAAGCCTTCTGAGTCTAGGCTTCATTCATTGTGATTTTAAAGGAGGCATTGAAAATGGAACTTTTTATCCTTTTGCTGATTCTGTTGTCCTTCTTATTGACTTACAAAATACATGTATTGGGAAATATCTTCATTAAATGGTTAGGGGCATTTCAACTTTTGAGATCTAAGATTCTGATGCCATGAAGATATGAAGAGTTAAGATATTTATTGGTTATTTCCCTAAAACTACTGTTGACCAGATATTAAAGGAGAGTTTGGGTGTGATGAAATTGTGTGCCACTGTTCTACTTAAGTATGATACACTGAATTTTTTACACTTTTGCCTCTGGAGTCTTTCTCGTACCATTATATACACATCATCCATCTTATTCCTTGATGTTTGGACTCTCCATGTTCATGTTTTATTTCTTTATTATTATTTTCTTCTATGACTTTTTTTTTACTCATGGTTTGACCAAATTTCAAGGGGTTAATAAACTGAATAATGTGCTTAAAAAAAATTCAAGCACTACTGTTTATTTTTTCTTATAAGAAAAAGGACTACCATGATGACTACATCAAGACTAAAGAATATGAAGAAATAACTCAGTACGCATAGAACATAATTTGTTGTTTTACTGGTGTTTGATGAATTTAGATGGGTATATTTTGGGTAAGATGCTGATAATTTTATTTTTTTTGAGTAAGATAGAACAGAATATTTCAGATAGAATTTAGAGATCAGAAATCCTTTATTATTCAAAACAATGTAGTACATAGTTTCCATATCTTCTACATATATAGACTATTGATAGACTTAATGGAGATTGGTTCCCAGGCTATTATTAATTGAGTGCTACTCCCTAGGGACCAATACCCATGAATTATAAATGCATATTATCAGTTGATACATGACGATACTATTTTTTGAGTGCATTAACTATTAATATTTCCAACAATGCTGGATTTATCTTTAGCAAACATCATTATTATTTTCTGTAATAGTTATTTGAGCTATGATAATTGTTGTATTGCGTCATCTCATCTAACATTCTGAATTACTTTTCCTTACAGTTTTATCAATTATGTGCAATGATTTGGTTAATTGTTTTTCTCCAATTTTCTAATTGCAGGTTTGAGCAGTATGTTGATTATGCTCTTGACGTTCCTATGTATTTTGTCTACCGGAAACATAGATATATCGATTGTACTGGAAAGACCTTCAGGGTTCCCATCTATCCTTAATATTATTGTAATTTAAGGCTATTTATTGTAGATCTGCCATTCATTATTGCAAAACTTGCTTTCCTTAAGCGCAGTGCATGTAAAGAATTGATTTTTTTTATTGCAGGACTTCTTGGCTGGAAGACTTCCTTGTATTCCTGGTGAATTACCAACTCTCAATGATTGGGAAAATCACTTGACAACTATATTTCCTGAGGTTAGTTTCTGTTGGTTTGACATTTTAGTTGGCAAAAATATTTCTTTTCAAATGATTTGCTGCATTTTCCTAGTTGTGTTATTACAAACCATTTTTCTTTCCAGGTCAGGCTGAAGAGGTATTTGGAGATGAGAGGTGCTGATGGAGGGCCTTGGAGAAGGTTATGTGCATTACCAGCACTTTGGGTGAGTGGCCTTTTTACTAGTTGTTCATTATGTTTGTAGTCACTTAGCCTTTGACATTTGGAAGTTCATTGTATTACTTGTCCACAACTCACATAAAAAATGGTACCGTATAGTGCAAACACTAGCATGTCGAAGTTGGGGTTGTAACTTAGCATTTAGCTTGTTCATGGAGGTGCTATGTTTTTAAAGAAGTAATGTTTTTAATAATAATTTTTGAAATTTTTGTTGAGGAAGTTACACATCTACTGTCTCAATTCTTGGAGTATTGCTTGTACATTTGGACAACATTACTCAATGACAATTGGTTTTGAGGTGAAAACTAAAATGGTATGAAAGCCTATAATCTATCGTGGCAAGTAAGCTATCTTGGTAGGCTTGGCACACCTCTGTGGAGGTGGAGGGGGAGTATCAGGAATGTCTCTGGTCGTCTATCTCAATCCTTGGGGTTATGTTGGGAAATTTAACTTAATTCCAATTGGTTTTAAGATGAAACCTAACAAGTTTATTGTCATGTATTTTATTTAAATTACCTTTGCTATCGATCCCTAAGTGATGTAGGACTTTTGGTATACATGAGCAAGTTCTTTTGTCAAAAGGGGATGCAGGGATTCCTAAGTGATGTAGGACTTTTGGTATACATGAGCAAGTTCTTTTGTCAAAAGGGGATGGAGGGTCTGGGCTCCCTGCCTGAGATGCCAACATTCTAACCATATTTGAAGTATTATCCACTTTTGAAGCTTGGACTTGACTTTGTCATGATTTTGTTTTTAAAATGTGTCTTGGTGAGTTAAGGGAAAAGGGTAGTATCATTGGCTCTCACTCAGTACTTGTTCTGGTATGTCCAGAATTCCCACATCAGTGTTATAGTCGATCCTAGATCCATTAAAAGGGTCACTCACCATGTTTTTTTTGTATCAAGCCCAATAGTCTTAAGGAAGTGTATTGGGAAAAACCCAAATCCCACATCATCTATTTATATTGTCAAAATGCAGTATATAAATGGGGATAATCTTCACTTTACAAATTTTTTTTGTAGGATTTTATTATACCCAATCCCCCTTTCTAAGATATTTTTAGTTGCTCAAACTCTTTATCTTTGCATGTATGCTCTTCACTTAATCTAATGAACTGCTTCAATAACAATTTAGTAACTAGCTAACTAATTTTCCTGATTGTGTCAGGTAGGGTTATTGTACGATGAAGCTTCTCTACAAAGTCTTTTGGATTTAACAGCTGATTGGACCCCAGAAGAAAGACAGATGTTACGGAATAAGGTAGCATCCTTAGTACCACTATTTTCATTTGTATTGCTATTATTCAACCCAAATGCACGGGTTATTAAGTTCAGTCCCAGAAATATTTTATTAATCTCGGACGTGTTCTCTCATGCAAAATATCTCTGGGATGGAAGAGTGGACTAACCCTTGTGCTGAAATATAATTAGAAAAGGGGGATAAGTGAGAACCGAAATCTTGACTTCATCATTTGGTCAAAGTGACCTTGAATCCTTGCAAAGTTATTTCATGATCGGTGCAACCGGAAAGATGGATAAAGGGGAGCTGTTTTACTTTTTTAAAAATTCTACTATTAGGTTCTTGAATTTCAGAGGACTCTGATTTAAGTCTCCTCCCCTCTCTCACACACATACACACAAACACACGGGGTAACGCATATATACTGCAAAGCCTAGAGATTTTCTTCTCGAGGATTGATATATACGTCAACCCAACGGTCAACGGTTGATTCTTACTATTGGACAGTTTATGTTTCAGCAATGACTATTTTCGTACTCTGTCTATACTAACCACTTGAGTCTATGGCAGGTTCCCGTAACTGGTCTAAAAACACCATTCCGAGACGGTTTGCTAAAGCATGTTGCTGAAGATGTTCTACAGTTGGCAAAGGTAAAAGCCTAAAAGGTGTGATTATTTTTGTTATTGCTGCTGTTTTCAATGTCGCTAAAGACATTGGGGTGCCTCCACAGGATGGCTTGGAGAGAAGAGGCTTCAAGGAATCGGGATTTTTGAATGAGGTTGCCGAGGTTGTTAGAACAGGTAATGTATTATTTGTAGGGTATATAGTACTGTGATTATGCAGGTTTAAGCCAATTTTTCGATTGCTTTTCGATATAGCGACTCGAGTTTTATTTCTTGAAATAAATTTTCTTTATATAGACCTATACATCGTGAAATAGATTATCTTTACTATGCCATGCTCGCATGCATGCACTTCATCATTGTTTTTTGTTGTTTTCATGAAAGGTTTTTTCTGTTTTGTTTAGTTTTTGACTAATGATCTTTGTGGTGGCAGGTGTCACTCCAGCTGAAAGGCTTCTGGAATTGTATCATGGAAAGTGGGAGCAATCCGTAGATCATGTCTTTGAGGAATTGCTTTATTAAGGGTGTCTTATCTTCCAAATGTCAGTGGAAAAGATTAATTATGTAATCTTTTGGTTATAGGAAATAATATATTTGTAATTTTTGCCTTGAGGTTTCTCATTACCTTTCTTGGAAACACGATCTGATCTTGCTGACATTTGATTCATGTCAAAATTTGGAAATCCATCGGCATATTCATTTTAACAAGAGCATCAATAGATCAAATGTTTGTGGTAGATTCAAAAACCTTTAATTTTTCTTTCCTTTAGGCTTAGACTCATTCAATTACCAGCTTTTTAAATTATTTTTTTACTATTTTCCTACATTGTTTAAACTTTGACTAATCTATGCTCCATTGAAAGATATATCTTAACAAACCAAAATATTAACTCCCATGTTTTTTGTTTTGTAACAAGTGATATCAGTCATCAGTCATCAGTCATAATGATGTTTTAGCTTTATTGAATGCTCTTGCGTAAGCAGTTCTTACTTCTAAATCATGATACCTTTCATGAACAGTAGTTTAGCCATTAGCATGGGACACACAGTACAGAATATCCTTTTCTGACTCTAAACGTGAATATCTTGAAACACAACTAGTTGGAGAACGAGGTGACTAGGTAGAGGTTGGTGATTTCTGTGGATAGAACATTCTATCTGTCATCTGAAACCTGATTTCATTAAATCAGAATTGATGGGCTACCTTATTAGCTTCATCCTGTCACTTGAAAACCATATATTCAACAGCACAACTCTATCTCTTTAAACCTCTTTTCTCATGCTACTGTTTTTTAATTTTATCTATTTTCACAGATTAAAACACACACTGATGAAAAATGTATTACATTCAAGTTCTTTCGTTTAGTAATGTCAATGAAAAATAGATTATTTCTATTTCAAAGTTTTTTTTAAAGCAAGACTTTTTTTTATCGTAGCTTTTTATTTATCATCAATTTAAATACGAAAACAATGATTACAAAGAGATTGTTTTACCTATTTGATTATAACAGAAATTGATTAAGTCTACAATTATTATTAAAATATTCTTCAGAGATAATTCAGTCTACAAACTCACAGTATATGTTGCAATTGGCTGAATTTGCAACCACCTTAAATCTTTTG
The DNA here is from genome assembly GCF_000499845.2 of Phaseolus vulgaris. Lineage (NCBI taxonomy): Eukaryota > Viridiplantae > Streptophyta > Magnoliopsida > Fabales > Fabaceae > Phaseolus > Phaseolus vulgaris. Next base: position 45,791,450 of record NC_023758.2, on the reverse strand, counting down.
TGTATGGTAGCTGTATGAGATGATATGATACATTCAGAACTTTTCCTTTCACATTTCCTTCTCTCTTATTTCATTAAATTACGAATCAAAATTTTCTCCACTTAGTATGTTTAATATAAACTCGTATGAAGACATAGATTTTTAATATATAAAATTATCATTTTTATTATTGACCTTGCGCATTAAGACACTATAGTAAAATCTTAAGTGTTCAAATTAATGTAATCGTTAACGATTCTCATTTACAGTTTCTCATTCGAAAAAGAAGGGTAAACAATCTCTCCAACAGCTGGTGATATTCCATGAATGAATGACAGTGAATGGAAAATATTTGCTGTTTATAATTATTATTTTTGAGGGATTCCCACACCAATACCTAACTATTCTCTGTCAAGATGCTTAGGGATTTATATGACATACACATTTTAATTTTTTAGTGGATAACCGACAAGAGAACTTAAACCCTAATAAAAAAAAAGCTTGTAAACAAGAAGTGAAACTCCCAAATTATTGCATGATATGAAATCATGATTTCAACAAAATTTCACTAAAAAAATTCTCTTAATTATGTTCTAACAATATGGGGGAGAATAATGATAGAAAGAGATGGCATTTCTTAACATTTCTCCAATAACATTTATTAGCATGTCTAAAAATAATATTAAAAAAAGAAATAAATGGTACTTAACTAGTTTTTTTTCTTCTAAAAATAGGAAAGTATAATTTTTTCACAATTAAACATTATAAAAAGAATACAGAGCATTTGTCTTTTAAAAAGTTGATATCTATCTTCACAACAAAGATTATAAAATAGATATAAAATATTTTAATCAAAACTAAAGATAAATAACACTTGGAATTTTCTTATAAAACTAAATCTTGCAAAAAAAAAAAGTAAGTACTAATTTATGTATACTAAAACATTTAAAGCTAATAAAATGTTAAGGGCCACCTGCAACTACAAAAACACGTCTAGAAGTCTCTGCATGACATGTGATTGAATATTACATATTATCATAAATTAAAAATCAATTACATGTTACATAAGAATAAAAATAATGGAGACTACAATATACTTGATCATATTTCATGATGGAGAGACCATTAAACTTAGTTTAACTTAACCATGTCTGGTGTATCTCCTCTGTACTCTGTGATAAGACTACAACAAAGCTACAGGTTAAAGTTCAGAAGATGTTACTTTGAAAATTTCATAGTGAAAGATACCAATTTAAAAGTGAAAAATACTGGTTTAGAAATGTAATTCTAAAATTGATCCATTTCAGTTTGGTCCAGAGTTTTCAGCATATCATACTCGAATGTTTATGTAGCAAAGGAGGTGAAAATTAGTTGTGAAATGAGAGAGGAAAAGGATGGTGAGAAAACCAGGAATGGAGAATTATTGGAAATAGTAATTGACAGATGGGATATGAAGTGGTAGGAAGAAGTGATAATTCAGATATTTTGCTTAGCTAGCATAAGGCCATAACACAACAACAATCATGCAATGCAACTTCTTGTCCCTTTCCACGTCCAGCTCATTACACTACTTGGAGTAAGACACAGCCCCTTCCCAACAAACCCACATGAACCTATTAATTCAACTTCCATTCATTTTTATCTTCATGTTGACACTAAGAAAAGCAAGTACCATTTTTTTATAAATCTTATCACCCCTTTTGCCTTGCCCCTACAAAACCACCAACCCTTCCTCTTCCCCTCTCAACTTCTGCTACATCAATAACAGTTCACCACTACAGTTTCAACAACCCTCTTCAATATGAGAGAAATCCTCCATGTTCAAGCAGGTCAATGTGGCAACCAAATTGGAGGCAAGTTTTGGGAGGTGATGTGTGATGAGCATGGGATAGATGCCTCTGGGAATTACGTAGGGGACTCTCATCTTCAACTTGAGAGGGTTAACGTCTACTACAATGAAGCAAGTGGAGGACGCTATGTTCCTCGAGCTGTGCTTATGGACCTTGAACCGGGGACCATGGACAGCTTGCGATCTGGTCCTTATGGGAAAATTTTCAGGCCTGATAACTTTGTGTTTGGTCAAAATGGAGCTGGAAACAACTGGGCCAAGGGGCATTACACCGAGGGAGCAGAGCTTATTGATTCTGTTCTTGATGTTGTTCGTAAAGAAGCTGAGAACTGTGACTGCTTGCAGGGTACTACTTCTTCCTTAGTTAATTCAAGTTCTTAGTAAATTGATAAATTATATGTTCATTAACTCAGGCATGCCCTTTATCACTGACAAACTCTAGATTCCGATCCTTACACAATTTTCATGTTTATCACATTAGAATAGTAGTTTCACCTTAGTAAAATGTTTTACTACGGGGATCACAGAAGTAAGTCTTTAATTCTGATATAAGGATGGCACTAAAATCTCTTAAAAGCTATATGCAAATTGTGTACTTTAATTTTCTAAGTATGTTTGGATCTGATCCTCAATCAAAATTAGACTTTTGGTTGACAAGGTACTCTTAAATGTAACATTCACATTTATGAAACTCTGATTCTGACAGAATAAAAAAGCAAGAGAGAATTTCACATAAGTTTTGTAGCTTTGAAGCTGTGGATTTGTTTATGGTTTTATGCATATGAAAAGTGTTTGTTCGATGATGATGATGATTGCAGGGTTTCAAATTTGTCACTCACTGGGAGGTGGAACTGGGTCTGGAATGGGTACCTTGCTTATCTCAAAGATCAGAGAAGAGTATCCAGATAGGATGATGTTGACATTCTCAGTGTTCCCATCTCCTAAGGTATCTGACACAGTAGTTGAACCCTACAATGCCACTCTCTCTGTTCACCAACTGGTGGAGAATGCAGATGAATGCATGGTCCTTGACAATGAGGCACTCTATGATATCTGTTTCCGAACACTCAAGCTCACAAATCCAAGTTGTAAGTGCTGTCACTCCAACCCCACTCTTTTAACACCTTCTTCACTCATCATTTGTTATCTCCAATAAAGTAAAATTCTCATGAAAATTCACCTTAATGAACAATAGCCAATGAAAAACGCCAGAGCATCTCATCATGAGATTGATTTGGATTAGCTTAAAAAAACCATTTTCATTATCAGTCATATGAGAGTGTAATAGTAGACTGATGGAAGCTTCTCTTCAACAGTTCAAAATACACGAATAAGCAATGAGTAATGTATGTGAGATATGTATGTTTATGTTGGTGAGGTGACATGAATGAATGAATGAATGCAGTTGGTGATCTGAACCATTTGATCTCAACAACAATGAGCGGAGTAACGTGCTGCCTCCGCTTCCCCGGCCAACTGAACTCCGACCTCCGGAAGCTGGCCGTGAACCTCATCCCCTTCCCGCGGCTGCACTTCTTCATGGTGGGTTTCGCGCCGCTAACCTCACGCGGCTCGCAGCAGTACCGCTCCCTGACGATCCCGGAGCTGACCCAGCAGATGTGGGACGCGCGCAACATGATGTGCGCCGCCGACCCCCGGCACGGGCGGTACCTGACGGCGTCGGCGATGTTCCGCGGGAAGATGAGCACGAAGGAGGTGGACCAGCAGATGATAAACGTGCAGAACAAGAACTCGTCGTACTTCGTTGAGTGGATTCCCAACAACGTGAAGTCCAGCGTCTGCGACATTCCCCCCACCGGCCTCTCCATGTCCTCCACCTTCATGGGCAACTCCACCTCCATCCAGGAGATGTTCCGGCGCGTCTCCGATCAGTTCACCGTCATGTTCAAGAAAAAGGCCTTCTTACATTGGTACACCGCGGAGGGCATGGATGAGATGGAGTTCACTGAGGCTGAGAGCAACATGAACGACTTGGTGGCTGAGTACCAGCAGTATCAAGATGCCGCCGCCATGGAAGAGGGAGAGATTGATGAGGATGAAGAGGATGACCTGGTTGCATGAGAATCACATGTAACAGTGTTCCACATCGGACTAGTCGAAAACATATGATTCCAACTATCTAATAATTTCTCCTTATTCATGTAATGAAATGCAAAAGGGTGTGTTACATATGTGTATAGTTATGGGTTCATTATCTGCAATTTTAAGGATTTTGCTTTGCTGTTTTTTTTTTTTTTCACAATGCCTTTAATTGTTGTCGCTTTTGTTTTTTGTTGTTAATTCTCAATGTTAATGCTGTCTCATAGTTTTTGTTTTCTATTTTATTCTCCTTCTCACCTCTTTTATCATCTCCTTATCACTTTCTCCATGCCAATAATTCATGTCACCACTTGTATTATTGGTGGGAAAAATCTTTAAAGTGGATCACTCCTTAAGTTTTTTCAAATTCACGCTAAATTATTTAACACCCCAAATTAATTATTATTTAAAGGGAATTTCGTATGAATTGGAACAGGAGTTGTTCATTCAATGTCGATATAGGTACTAAATTATAGAAATTTACATTTAATATTCTAAAAATGTGATTTTGAATATCGAATTGGGTCCATAGCTCAGTGGTAGAGCATTTGACTGCAGATCAAGAGGTCACCGGTTCGAACCCGGTTGGGCCCTTTTTAAATTTGATTTTTGCCTTTTTAAATCATAGCAAGTGCTGCTGATTCCATAACAGTTAATGTTGCTCAACAAAAATAGTTGCTTCTGCATGGCTCAACATTTCCAACTTCTTTAAATCTGATCTCATTTTCATCCCTTTGTTAATATCCAAACCCTTCTGGAAAAAGTACTAATATTGGTTGTGAAACATATTTATAGAAAATAAAACATTAAAAGAATTTATTAGATGCAAAATGAATATGAACATAACATACAAAAACAACATATTTGATGTTGACACGGTAGCCATAACCAATTGTTCTGTACATTAAATTACAAGCACAAGAACAGCATCTGCTGTTTGCTCAACAAATGCTCACATACACTCACAGGTGATCCTTACCTTTACAAACACAACTCTCCTTCCCATCATCTTTATACTAACATAGCTGACTAAACAACAAAAAGAGAATATCTTTGGTAGTCTGTGCAAAAGAATGCTTCTAGGCAACCAATGAACCAGTCATGCACAAGTATAATAAACCACTCTATTCCATGCAATACAATTTGTCCGATAAGGAACTGGGGCCCCCTGTAACATTGAGAAACCAGCACTTGTTCTATGTAAGTTATCTTCACCAGCAACAAACCAAGGTTTGGCCAAAGAACTCAACTAATTTGTGCTCTTTTTAATTTCAAGTGAGGAACCCTCTTTAAGTGCCATTTGGGCATCATTCTCCTTGCCCATTGCTAAAAGTGCAACTGCTTGTAAATAAAACGCAATGTACCAAATGGGGGATATTACTTGGGCTTGCATTGCATCATTAAGTGCTTCATCAGCCATGTTGCTCATAAGATAACATAAACTACGACGTGCATAAACCGTTGGAGAAACCATGGTTCCAACATCAATGAACTGTGTTACAAAACAAAACTATCAGTGCCACACCATAACTGGTCCAATATATATTATGAATATAGCTATTAATGAACAGAACTAATCATATAATGAAAATATATTTCAAAATCATTCACATCGTGTCTTTATTTTGTGTATCCATCAAATATTGCAACATTGTAAAATATACATTTTAACATTCTGATATTGGAATTGTATCACTTTTTTCCTGGTTCAGAAAGGAAAATTATTGTTTTATATAATGAATTTAACATCTCAAACTGATTCCGACCTGTTATCAGGAAGGGACACCAAGTGATTTAATACAAAGCTTAATTTCTCTTTTGATTCCTCTACTCTCTCAAACTTGCAAAGTTCAACACCCATTCTTTTGTCTTAATCTATCCCTCCACTATCTATTATACAATTTTGGTTCATATGTTAGCTTAACACTCAACATTTAACAAAAATGATGATGTGACACTCTAATGCCATGACACATTACCACAATAATCTTGATGTGACTCTGTACTATACTGCTAAATTATTATTTTTGTTAGATATTGGGTGTTAAGTTGGATAAACCAAAATAACTAGGACCTCACTGATAATGGACCTTTTATTAAAACCTCATAATTACAGTCAATTTATTGATATGATCCGTTAAACTCACAGATTCCCGTCGGACTTGAAACTGCAACATTTTAAATAGAAAAGTTAAAGAAGTAAACCAACAATTGAAAAAAGGAATTTCATTTCACTTGATAGATTTTATTTTATAAATTTTAATTTGGTTAATTTTATTTGTATATATTTTATCTTAACGAAATAAAGGAAAAATAATAGATTTTTCTTTTTTTTTGGATAATTATTTCAACCCAAGACTGATCTCTTTGTCCGCAAGCTTTTACGGACTAAACTAAATCTAAAAAAACATTTGTTTTGACCTAACTTATACATCCCTAAAAATAACACAATTAAAATAGGAGAGATCAAATTCACAAAAATATAGAGGAAAATTCATGAAATTGAGAAAGCAGGAGGACCAAAAGTGAAACTAACCAGCGTATAGCTATCAATTGCCGTTTTAGAATCCTTAAGCCGAAAAGCAGCATCCCCTTTCTTCTTTGAGTCCAACGTGTCCTGCATCTGGTTCGTCCACATTTGGAACGAAAGCTGCTTGATAAGAAAATATCATAAAGAAAATCAGTGGACAACAAAATCAGCCAAGCAACATGGAAAAACAAGTCAATACAATGGAAATGTGAAAAGAAAAGACGTCAAAGATTCAAGATTAGACCAACATGATTTAACTAGGTGTGCAAACAAAATATTGAAGCACTAACTCTTCTTGTGTTGTCTTATATGATAGACCAACTATAGCATACAATATTCCCTTTCCTTTCCCACTAAAGATTAAACTACTAAAATGTCAAATAAAGGATCTAACAAATTCCTAAGACAAATGTTACTTACACCACTATCAAAACAAACAACAACAAAAGCCTTGTGTCACTTTGAGGTTGGTTGGCTACATGGATTGCAAGAAACCATCGGTATCAATTAAAGAACAAATTCTCAAAGAGATTGGGTTGATTTGTTTGTTTAAAAAAATGGTTTTTTAATCAAACAAGCAGATTTATGTTTCTTTTCATGTTTTGTCTAACATGTTTAGTTTAAAAATAAGCAGTTTTTAGCTAATTTAATAAGCAAATCTTATCTGTTTCCTAAAGAAGTTATTTAAAAATAAAGAATTATTTAAAAAACACTTAATTTAAATTTAAACAAACTAACCCATTATTCACCATAACAATTTCTGCTAATGTCCTTCTTAGGCTCCTTACCCTTTTTACACCGATAAAAACCATGCATTATATTTTCCATTTAGCTTCTTCTAGTACTCTTCTTTGCACAACCATCTTAACCAAGTTTGTTATATTTTTTCCAATCTGTCACATTAATATCTGGTATCCTATCCTTCTTGTGTAGCCACACATTCATTTTAACCTTCTCACTTTTGCTACATTCACATTTTTCTCGTTTCTTTCAAACCAAACATTCAGCACCATTAAGCAGAACTGGATATATGGCAAGTTCATATAACTTTCTTTTGAGCCTGGCAGTTACTGTGATCACGACTAATCCTTGATATTCCATAATCAAAACACAGGCGAATGAAAATGAAAAACCAATGGCTTTAAATGATTTATAACAGGTTCTACAATTTGGATATCAAACAAACCTCAGTTGCTGCGCCCTCATCGTCTTTATACCCCATTTTCTCCATCACCTCATGCAGAGCAGTCAGATCCATTCGTAGACAAGCTTCTCCTAGAGGTGTAAGGGGGAAAGTAGATGTACCATCTGGTATACCCATCAGTACGCGAGAAGGAACCTACAAAAGAAAAAACATCAATTATCAATTCCAACAATAAAAAATATGGCCCAAGTGTCTAATGATTCTATTCAAATCTCACAATTTGATACATTTCAACAAGCGATCAATATGACAGGATGAATCACAATAAATGGATGGATGGTACAATTTTGTATCACCAATACAAATCTCTGATTGTCCTTTCAAGTTCCGCATCCATCTTCCAAAATACGGTTACTATAAGTTGAAAAACTCATATTTTCACATTCTAAGGTATTTCAAACTGCTCTTTTTTTAGGGTAACAATTAGATTTAGAAGCTCAAAGCAGCAATACAACATGCGTCTTTTAAACCTAGCTGTAAAATAAAAAGGGATTAAACGAGTACTATTAATTGCATACAATTTGGTTATTCCACTACCACATTTTCATGTTTCTGAACTGGAGTTTTACACCGACACTCATTTTATACAGTATCGCGTCCAGGATGACCTGGAAGTTATAGGTCATTCCACCTAGGGCATACAAAGAGGAATCATAGTCATTCTCTCTCATATGGTTCGTACAGAAGCATAGGTCTAAATGGTCACAGAATAACATAAATGATTACTTGATTGCTATCAATATTTTGCTTATAGAGCACTTCATATATTTTCCAGTTTTCAGATTTAAACCTGTAGGACAAGCTTGAATTTTAGGGTGGGTTGTACTGTTAGTTAAGAAGGGAAAATAAATTAGGGACAGTTAGCCATGTGGTATTAGTTAGATACAGGGGATTAACTACATAAGTAGGAGAGAATAAGGATGGAGGGACATTTGAATTGTATCAATTCAGATTCAGGCTTTAGCTCCATTATAGAAAGGGGAAACTCTTTGTGAAAGGGAGATTCTTGGAAAAGAAACCTCAGTCGCTGTTCTGTTATTTCCAATCAAGAAATAAAATAAACTTTTTTTCTTTATCTATTTTATATTCTGGGTTTTTCACATTGTTTCATCGTTTTTCATACTTCTAAATTAAGGACTAAGAATTTATCTTTTTTTGTGAGATTTATAGTTAAGACGTTTTTCATTTTCTCATATAAAATTACTATATTGACCCCTATACATCTTTTATAACAAATTTTTCAAGCTATTTTTCATTGAATTACTGAATATTCAGTAAGATTTACAGTTCATGGGTCAACAATTAGGTTTGTATCCAGAACTTGAACCGGGATATTATTACTAAGACAGATATGCCTTGCAAATATAAATCAGTCTCAAAGTTTATGCTATCTGTTACATATAAACCACGTGTTACCCTTATATATAAACTTTTATATAATAACATTTAGCAGAGAAAGTAAGAAACATCAGTCAAAGCTAAATTAAAATCCTAGAAAAACAGTCTTCAAGCATTCTGCTATAGTTTATCTTCATCTAAAATTAAGTCCAGCTATCCTTGTGCTCAGACAGTAAATTATTCTAAACCACTTTCAAACCAGCTAACCTCAGAATCCTTCTGTAGAGGTATTAGAGCAGCAACCAGTGACTTTGGACTAGGACGCTCTCGTGGTTCAGATTGCAAACATAGTGAGGCTAGACGCACTAATTCAGTCCCATCATCATTTGTAAGCTCCCCTTCTAAGCAAGAGTCTGATAGCATCTGAAGGTTCTTGTCTCTAATTAAGTCAAGGGCCTGCAAAAATTATGAACTTAAGTGTGTGTATGTTTTGAAGGTGAGTTTTTGGGGATTTTTTTTTTTTTTCCAAAATAGTTGACAAAAATTAGTGATTTTTTCTTTAAAGTAAATCAAACTAAAAACACAATAAATCTCAGATGCACAACAAAAATTAAATCAAAATCAACATAGAACACTTAGTACTTAAGACAATAAAAACCACCATTCACAGTCAAAACAACCTTATGTTGGTCTTAACAAATAGATAATTTAAAATTCTCAAACAGGGCACTACTTACTTTATTTTAGCTAGGATAGAATAAATCAATTAAATGAAAAGGCTCAAGAAGAGAAAGAAGATAGACAACATTAAGCAACAGGGCATACTTGGAAGCACAAATTCAGTTTCGTGATCATTTGAAAATTGTATAGTCCCCTACATTTGAAAAATGTTTTGTCCCCTGGTCATTGAAAAATTCTATAGTCCCCAGATCATTTGAAAATTGTCCTTATAAACAAGAGTCAGATAGCATCTCAGGGTTCCTGAATCTAATCAGGTCAATGAGCGGCAAAAATTATGAAAGGAAGTGTGAATATTTTGAGATTTTGTTTCACAAATTCTCAAAAAGTTTACAATAATTGGTAATTAAACACTTTAAATGTTAGATGCACAACAAAATCTAAATCTAGATCAATACAAAACCATTAGTCCTTGTTCAAAGAAAAACCACCATATTCAAGTTAGTCAAAAAATTGTGCAATTTAAAATTCTCAACGGGGTCCTTAATTTTAGCTAGGACAAGCGGAAGAAGAAATTGATCAAAAGAAAGCTCAACTAAGATAGACAACACTATAGCACAGGCCACAGTACGTATGGTTTGCATAACTTTTTATCAAGTAAAGAACTTACATGGCTTGGAGGAATATGCTTTCCACTGAGAAGGTCAAGCAAAAGTGTGCCAAAGCTGTAAGTTACACTCTCTGGAGTAACTCTGCCTGCATGACCAGGGAATAGGAGGGCAAACACAATGCCATCAAATACTTGTATTTATTACTTGAGTATGATATAAAATGAGTATAATAATTAAACCATCACATCGTATAAACTGATTTTGATTTTATATTTGCAGGAGATGAGAATTATATAATCCACTCAAGGCACATTCAGTTTGAAATATATCACAGAATAAAAAATATATATCAACATGTTAATTAGCCATGACACTAATAATTCCCCCAAACTTGCTCAAATATCAAGGACGACAATGTGAAGATGAATGTCCACAGAAATAAGTCAGCAATTGAATTAAAAGTTTATAAAGGGAGGCATGAAAGCATTAAATTGATCTAAAAACAAAATTTGAAGAAGACCTGATATGACTAAGTTTCACATATTCTTAACCTGTGAATTCTTCTTGACAGAGAATAAGAAAACATTAATGATAAAGACAGTAGTTCAGAATCATGCATACACAAATATGAGGTTGCCTAACATGAAAGCTTTTTATAAAAAAAAGACAGTAGTTCAGGTCCAGGAGTAAAATTGGTAGAGGTATCATCATATTATCACAATTGGTACTAATTACTTGAGCTCATTGAGAGAAACTACTTTTACACGCCATATGAATGCTTCGTACAAAAATTGAACAGACAAGTAACAGCCAAATAAAGGTGAAAGCAATGATGACCTAAACTCAATTATCATATCTGAATGAGCTGTTATGAAAGAAAAAATGTCAATTATCATAACTAAAAAGTCTTAATAAGCATGGTACTAAAGTTTTATCTCCAATCACAGACAGAGAAGATCAAGTAACAATCATTTTGTGATGAAAAATATTATCTTGTTTAATGGGGTACCTGTCCTTAGATATTCAGGTGGAGTAAACGCCAAATTCGTACTATAACTTTTTCCATCTCTGCTATTTTTCATCAAACCGAAGCATGAAAGTCTAGGATTGTAGTCCTGAATAACAAGTGGAGGAAAGAAAAAGATAGTCAACATTTACTATTCAGGCTAAGAACACAAATTTATAGGGTAGCTTCCACTGTTCGACCCACTACCATTGCCCCTTTAATCCAGTAAATAGCTACTTACTATCCACCCACTCTAAGACAATGAAGTATTGAACAATGATCAACTATATATCTTGGTTCTAATAAACTTATGATATAATATCAAATTCTACAAAAACTGTATAGTTATATAATTTACCATGTTCAATGTTTCTTTTTCCAATTATTGTGAAATAATATTTTAACTTAATTCGGAGTATGAAATATGAAATTTGAAGACCAGAACAAAATAAGTATTAACTTTGTAACTTGATAAGGGGAATGTTGTCAGTATTAAATGATATTGATTAATTTTTAAGCAAGTGTATAGAATATCATTTTCTCAACTGTAATTAAGCTTTCCAGGATTACACTATGCAGATTGTGTGCTGGACAGCACTTCCTGAGGATGAAGACAATTAACATACAGCGTGCTGTGAGCACCATCTAACAATACCTTAAACTTGGGTAATAAGGTCATGTACAGATGAAGGAAATAAACTTACGTCATCATAAAGAACTCTGTAGGCATTTAGATCATGATATAGTGCACGTCCATTGCTGGTACAGTACTCTAGAGCTTGGGCAAGGCATAATGCAACTCTCATTCGCATTGCCCATCTCATGGGCTCATTTTCCCCTAAAAAATTGTGTAAAAACTTGCTAAGAAAGTATCACCAAACCATATAGAGAAAAGAGCAAGAAATAGTGGCCACAAAAAGTCACAGCTACAGTTCACCAAGAAGAATTGAACAAATAAAAGAGTGATGACAATGAATTGCCTTCCTGGAAAACAGATTTTAAAGAATCACGTGACAAGGGGACATTCCTAATAACTCGAGGATGCTTTCAGTCAATGGCTTGATAAGAGTTTTATTTAGAACACAAACAAGTAAATGCCAAAAGCAAATGCAGGAAATTGAATTAGTTGTCAATTATGCACTTACAATGGAATAAATGTTTTGCCAACGTATCATTGGGCATATATTCTGCAACAAGTAACCTCTCGTCACCTTCACAACAACATCCTAGCAGATTTATCAATCGCTGGCTCCTCAGTTGACCAACAGCCCTGGCCTCCTCCTGAAGTGGGAAACGAAGGTTCTTTAATGAGCTAATAATGAATGTTGAATAGCATGCTTAAGTGAACAAAGAAAACCACATCACTAATCACATGCAAAAGAATTTGTGAAAACAGTGGATAACTTTTAACTGGCATTACATGTAAAAAGGATGAAATATGAAAATGTTGCACAGCAAGAGAAAATATTCAATAGAAACAAGAATCAGATGTCACTAGGCCATGCATAACAGGCTTATGTTGGACCATCTTAGATAAAGGAACACACATGTCTGAAAAAAAACGATACTAATAATTGATCAAGTTGTTTCAACAATCCCCTTAAGATTTCTGTGTGCCCTCAGATGGACATAATTGAAATGTAGAATATTAAAATTAAAAATCTACGGCATTGGCAGATGCAAGCTCGCCACAAACTGCGGGACATCTGGCCAGGCTGATCTGTTGAACCATTTCACAGCAATTAAACCAGTAAAGCACACTAAGATGAGGTAATCCCTTTAAGATGGACTATCTTACATATATTTATCCTAGGCAAAGAAATGCAGTTGAGGGTAGAAAAACAGTAGCATCTATAACACAAACTAATTCATGATGTGATTCCACTGAACCCCTAACCACAATAGGACCTCTGTGTCCTCAATGGGACAAGAACGAGGTAAAACCAACATAAATAAATAAAAGAAAAATGTGCACCAGCCAGAGTAATAATTAATTCAGCAGTTAAAAGTGGAAAAAAGAAAGAAGGATAAACCAACCAGATTGCAGCATTAATAAATGTAAAAGCACAAAAAAAAAACCTTTAACTTATACTTAAAACGAATATTTAAAATAACAAATCTAGAAGGAATTGGCACATGCATGTTCAACAAAGATTGATCGACAGCTGACCAGGTTGACCAATTGAAACTATTTGACAGTACATCAATTAAACAACTTAAAAACACACTTAAATTGGACTGTATTATATTTATTCATCCTAGGTAACGAAATGCTAATGCACAAAAACAAGAGACACGTGTATAAAACAAACTTTTTCATGAATCAGCCATTCCCCCAACCCCCATAGCCCATAGAATCTCTGTCTGCAGTAGGAAAAAAGGGAGGTAAAAACTGACAAAAAGAAATTAAAAGACACATGCATGAAGCAACATAATAATGGATTCAGCAATTAGAAATGACTGAAGTTCTGTAAAACCAACTGGAGAATCAGAACTCTAAAAAACAAAAACATACAAGAAAGTTGGTGTTTATAATGACCATGTAAAGCTAAACATCTACACAATGTTAGAACCACAAAAACTGAAGCTAATGCACGAAAATAACACACACATGTGCACAAAACAAACTCTTAAGAAAGTGGAATCTCGGTCTAACTAAACCTCACAAAACTGACTTAGTAAGATGAGGTTTGTATCCACTTATATATTATAATTAAGTTATATTTCTAGTTATAATGTGGAATTTTCAACACTCTCCCTCATGCCGAAGACATCAAGCATGGGAATAGAGGAGAGCAACATAGCGCGTGATAAAATATGCTGAAAAAAATTTGATATGATAATCTTTCATTAGCTCTTATATCATATTATGAAAATGAATTTTAAGTCTAACTCAACCTCATAAAACCAACTTAATAATGTGAGGTTTGAACGCACTTATATACTATAATTTGACCATATCCCTAGATCTCACATCGACTGCAGATATGGCCAAATTATAATATATACAGCAAACCTCACCTTACTAAGTCAATTTTTTGAGGTTAAGTTAGACTTAAATTTTACTTTTTTTAAATCGTATAAAAGTCATTTAGAGTCTATCATAATCAAGTTTATTGAATTTATCGTGTCACCCGCTATCGGGGTCCCTTCTATTCCCATGCTTGATGTCCTTAACGTGAGGGGGGTGTTTGAGATCCCACATTGACTAGTGGGTACAAACTTCACCTTACCAAACTCATTTGTGAAGTTGAGTTAGACTTGAGTTCACTTTCATAAGGCAAACTAAAATATGAATCAGTCATCCCCCCAATCCCCATAGCACATAGGAACTCTGTTTGCAGGATGAAACGAGTGAGACAAAACAGACAAAGAGAAATTAACAGACACAGTTGTTAAAAATGACAAAAGTTTGGTTAAACCAACCAGAGAATTGCATCACTGAAAAAGGAATAAACATACAAGAAAGTTGGTACTTATAATAAACATTTAAAGTAACATGTAAATTGATGCGTACTTACCAAAAATGGCTGCGCATCAGGCCAGGCATTTCTGTTGAACCGTTTAACGGCAATTCGCATCTGATTATCAAGTTTCCCTTTATAGACCACATTTGGAGCTTTTTCTCCATGCTCAGAAACTATATTTTCAACAGCAAATCCGGATGTAGCCCTCCTAAGCTGATCAATGGTGAATTCATGAAACCGTGGCAAGTCAATGCTCTCAACAATATTGTCTTCGTTTTCTGAACAAGAAATATAAACACAGAAACAGCAATTACTCTCAGAGCATTAAGAACAGGAACTAGGCACATTGAAACACTTACCACCCTCAACCTGGTCCTCAGGAACCGGATGACCATCCTCCTCTGTACCCATGCAGCATGTTGTGTACTTAGAAAATTCACAACCCATCCCTGTAACTCAATGGAAAATTCCAGTTAGTCAAGACACTTTCCAATTTAACCAAAAGCCCCTTTTAGCTTAAAATCGTAATAACCTCTGAACCAAACACCATCTTCAACTACATACCGTATCATTCACAAAACTACGTTATAAGAAGTTTGGTCGGCCTTCACCCAAAATTGGAAAAAAAAAAATTCAACACTCGAAACCCCTTTTAAATTAAGAAAACAAAACCCACCACAACAAGCAGTTTCTGTACAGAGCTCATAACAAATTCACAATTGAATGTCACCTGGGGACCATGCTGAGCTCGGTTGGGAGAACCCAATAAGAGTTAACAATGAAAAAAGGACAGAAACTACCCAATAAGGAAAATATCAAAAAACAAGCATAACAAAAACGCATATACGAATAAAAAACCAAACCTTTCTGTCAGCAGCAAATCAGAGCAGTGCTGGGTCAATCCACTTTAATGGTGCCTCCCTGAATTTCTAACGGAAAGCAATCAAATCAGCCAAAAGATGAGCTCCAAAACATTTATTTTCGTAGAAAAACTAAAAATGCATTAGAAGAACATGAAATTAAGGCACGAAGCAATGGAGCAAAGAATATTTTTTTTGCAAAATCAGAGATCAGAAAGAAGCATGAAGAGGAATGGAAGAAGAAAAAGCGATAAGAAGCATTGACGAAGCACCTCAGCAAGCGCAGGGATTCCAAACAGTCAAAACTATGAAAGACAGGGAAAGTGAAAGGACTTCGGTTGCTACTTCTCATCTTTCACACCTTATATATGTATATACTCTGTCTTAATATTATTTGTATTCTCTATAATAAATACCCTCGTTAATAAAACAATTAAATAGGTTAAGTCAAAACCTCATTAATCAAACTTAAGAATCACCAACTACGTTAATCAATTACTACTTTTTTGTCGTTAATCTAACTTCACCCACAGATTCTGATGCAAATGGGTTTCATTAGTTTTTTTTACTCCAAAATTATCTGTGTTTTTAGGCTTTACGTATCTGCTTTAATTCTTCATAATTTATGTTATTTAAATTTTTCAAATTAAAAAATAAAAACATAGGCAAGAATTATAATAAATTAAAAAATATAAACCAAAACAGATAATTTGTACTTGTGGACGTAAAAACTAAAACGACAAATATGAGATGAAATAAGTGATTAAATTTGTATCATTTCGTCTCAAAACTTGTTTTATAATTGTTTTTAAATAAGTTAACAAAATATTTTAAAACGTACTAAAATGTATACATTTAAATCGAGGTTAATGAATTTGATCCTTTAAAAAAATATATAATCATGAAATATGGACTAAGTCATGAACTTTCGATCGGTAACTTAAATTATTTATACATTTAGTCATCATCGTTCAGTGCTTTCATGCCTAACAAAAAAATTGGATTAAGTATATTTTTTTTATCACTATTACATATTCTGTCAACAAAATAAATATAACACTAAATAAATAAATAAATATGTAGATTTTAAACATTGGGAATATTTGGACAAGATAAATATTAAATATTTTTTAATAATGTTTTTGCGATATTTTTGTGATGATTTATTTTGATTGTATTTTTAATGTTTTTAATTGAATTCTATTTTTTAAAGAAAATGTCATATATCAAATATTAAGAAAATTTACAAAAGTGTCTCTCTCAAAAATTCATATTATGTTATTGGATTATCTTATTTTCACAAGTTGTTGATGATGTTCTTGGGAAGGTCATGAAAAAGAATATACAAGATATAAAACAAAATTATAATAAGACAAAAATAATATCCAAACTTAATAAACTCTTTTGTATAATCATTGAAATATTGATACGAGTATTTGTTTTAAAGGTTTTGACACAACTTAAAATAATGATGTTAGTATAAAGAAAACATGTTTATAGTATTGTGAATCATAATAAGTTAAGTGTTATTTTACTATAAAAAGGCGTAAAATTTTACTATAATTTTTACTTAATTTATCATACAACAAATTATATGTCTTTCGTCAAGTTATCCTTAAAATCTTATAATAATTCTTCTATTGCAAGTCATAAGTGATAATTATAGAACAATTGGAAAAGTCAAAAGTGACTATATGAAAAATAATGTTTGTTCTTTATGAGAGAAGGATAAAGGAGATAAACAACCATGACAATGTATACTAAATATGTAAGACACAAGTGACAATAATAATATTTATAATTATTTATCGATTAGTGAAACTTTTTACAGTCGACTAAACTTAGTCAACATTAGAGTGTTCCAATATATTAAAGTGTTTATTTGTCTTGTCTATTGACTTATACCAACTTTGGTTTTCCATATCATCTAAAAAGAGCAACAATATGAAAATTAATAACATGCATTGTAATGAATAGTGTTTCACTAAATGATTACTTTGACAACTTAATTTTATAGTACACGTCCCACTCTCTCAATCAATGCACTATTATCTTCTCTATTAAATCATTCAATTGGGAACTTTAGGATAAGTCTTCAAATTTTATTACCATGTTTCTTGCAATAAACATTAAAGTGTCCACAATACTTGACATCATTGTCAATATGAATGTGTTAGTTTCTTGCATGTTAGTTTCTCAATCGAATAAGTATGAAACTAACTTCTTAAAACAATCATCAACAAAAGTAACAAAATAAAGTAAATTCTTATATATTTTACATGCAATGGATCATACATGTTTGAGTTCACTAATTCAATCACACATGTTTGAGTTCACTAATTCAAGCAGCAACTCACATTTTTTAGAGAAAGGTTGCTTAAAAGATATTCAAATTTACTTAACAATCATGCAACTCAAACACTTATCAAATATTACATTTTTCAATTATAAAAGCACATTTTTTTTATGGATTTCCCTCTTACTTGACTTAACTCTAATGTTTTTTATTCAATTGTTAAACAACAATGATAGAGATCGGTGGTGTAATTGGAATAGAGTAACTAGAATTCAATTACTTAAAAAAAAGTTATGGTGCATAATGATGAAAATAAACATTATTAAGGTGTATAATTAATTGAGTTTTCACAAATATGTAATTAGTCAAAACAAAACAAATAATAATATTCACAAATAAGAAAAAAAAACGAAAACTCTAAAAAAATTCACTAACATGAATAGTCTTATCTCTCTTTAGATTTCCATTTGACAAATTAACTATTGAAATTGACCAATCACCCATTTTGAATTTTCTATTAAAAATATTTTTTATTCGACTGAACAATCTCCTACTTTCAATTCAAAATTTGGCATCCTAAGAAGTATGTGAAAATTATAATGGGTGATTTTTCTCTCTTTCCTTATTTATTTTTTCGTATTTTTAATGATAAGATGTTCACACACAACCTTAATTTATCTATATCCATATAAATAAGTGTGTGATAAATGAACTTTACATATTTAAACATACTTTCCCAAAAAAAGTCTAACAATTATGTAAATTAATATAAACTAAAAAATATCGGAAAGATTATTAAATAGAAACTAGAAAAAAAATTATTAATTAGATACTAATATAAAATTAATTTATAATTTTTATTAATAATAAAAAATATTTTAGATACTAATAATTTGTAGTCTATAAAATAATATATAATTTAATTAATATAATAATTAATTATTTGTTGTCTTAAAATTAATTTATATTAAATAATTTTTTTATAATGATAAATTTGAAATATATTCACATAAAAAGTATGAAACAAATTATATTTGATTGAATTTTTTAAATTACATTAAATATAAATTAAAATTTACATAATAAAACCCGTCTTATTTTAAGAGATTTATTAAAAAAATACAAGAGTTTAATCATTAACTTTTTCTGTTTTAATTAATATTGTTAAAATTTTGTATTTTATCAGTGAAAAATATTCTTTATTTATACGTAATCCAAAAAAATCAATTATTTGCACTGTTTAACATGAAATAAGATAACACACTGTACATTTGTACTACAGTATAAGAATCCCCGATACGCTGTCGTCTAATCACATATTTATGATAATTGATTAATTTCATAATAAATACTAATAATATTTGTAAATAAATTAGACTGTTCTATAATAACCTATAACTAATTTGTGTGATAGTAATTTCGATTTTTTTAAATAAATTTCAAATTCAACTTCTATAAATGGAACAAATTGTTCAACCTAAATTAACAATTCACAAGGTCCTTGAAACATGGCTAATAAAATAATAATTAACTTATGACTAATTAACTTTCCCAAGTTTTTTTTATTGATACTAGTGTGAACAAATTATCCATTCTCATTTTTTATTTTTATTATTATTACATGTATTTTTATATTTATTTAAATAAAATATAGATTTATGTGTATTTGTATACTGGAGATACGTGAAATATGAGAGATATTGAGAGAGCATGCAAACCATATTATTGGATTTCTTCTTCTATCATTCAATGCAATAATTTTATAATTTACTCTATGAAATTTATGTTCTTCTATCCTTCAATGCAATTTTATATTTTCCTCTATGAAATTTATGGTTGTTGCTCATTGTCTTAGCTACAAAGAAATCTCTAATTAAGAAATAATATATTAAAAGTAATTATATTTCTTTCTTAATTAATACTCTAACATTTCCATTATTGTCATCCGTTTTTATTTATTTATTCCATCGACACTATTTTTCATGTCATGGTCCATACTAACAAATTGATACAATTGTTGTAAAACTATATGTATGGCAAAAATAGTAATTTTTATACTTATATACTTATATTTTTTATACATAAAATCACATTATTATTTATAAAAATAATAATAATAATTTCAAGTCAAATAAAACTTATCATGTATAATAAAGTTCTTAAATTAGAATATATATTTTTTGAGAGAAGTTAGTTATTAATCAATACTCCGTCAATGATACGATTAAAACAGTATTATATATATAATACAATTATAGTTTTGTTATTGTTTTTAATACTTAACAAACTAAATTTCAAACTGAAACCTACTTATAAAGACTTGAATATGGATAATGCATATTTTGTGACTAAGAAATATAGTTTAGGTCTTTATGCTCCGTTCCTCTGAAGCAAGGGCTGAGTACCCTAAAAAACAAGGGCTGAGTACCCTAAGAAGCAATAGCAGTCAGAGAAATATCAGGTTTTTGGTACTTTGGTAGGCCACACTTTCCCTCCAATGCCCACATTTTCTGCCGTCCCTGTTAGTCTTCTTTTGTTGTCATGTTTCCCCTTTTTTAATCTTTCTCCCTTCATCGTCATGCTCACAACACAACACAATTAAGTGACAAACCCTTTTTTTTTACCCCTTTCTACATCCATCTGTTTCACTCACACTCTTCCACTTCACTAACCCCACTTTCTCTCAAAAAGCTCACATTTTTATTCATCTTTCCCCTTCTCAACTCCCTTACTCTCACCCCTTTGTCCTTTTCCCCCTTTTCCCCCTGCATTCTCCTGTCAAAACCCTAGATATCAAATCTGGGGTTTTGTTTTTCTTAGTGAGTTCAGGCAGACAGGTCCTAGAACTGCCAGCTTGCAAAGTCTGAGTTTTCTGTCTGGAATCCAAACTTCTGGTCTTCCTGCATTATTTTATAGACACAACAAATATTTCCTTATGTGCTTTCTCATGGATTTTCTGTTGTGATACTGTCTTGAGTTCCTTTCTACTGGGTAGGCGTGTTTATTTTATAGAGGGGATGTTTTAGATTCATATAAGTAAACATAACCCTTGTTCCAGCACACACTTTGCCGAGTCTTCGAGCCTGTTACCGGTATCTATAGAACTGTTATGTTTTAGATCATTTTATCCTTTCAGGGGTTAAAATCCAATTTTTTCATCATTTTTTGTGTCTTTTTCACTTTAGCATTTTCACCTATTTGTTAGTATAAGAAGTTAGGTTTAGGAGAGTTTTGGCGTAGTTTCATAGGTAGCAAGTAAATGCATGGATGGGAGAGAGATTATGGCATTTCCTGGTGGCTCAGCTTCATATTACATGCATAGAGGAGGGGTTGGAGGGTCTGGTTCTGGACCACTCAGTGGGGGAGGGGAGTTCCAAGCAGCCCCTGGGTTCAGACCTTTGTCAAACACTGGCATTCAAGCTGAGTCGAATTCAAGGGGTCAAGGGGGTGGTTCTGTAGGCTCTAGCTCCACATTTTCCGTGGATCCTCCTCAGGTTCGTGCCAATTTTAACCATGGCATTGGCATTGGCATTGGCGCTGGGGGACCTTCAAGTGAGCCGGTGAAGAAGAAAAGAGGGAGACCCCGTAAATATGGTCCTGATGGAACAGTTTCTCTGAGATTGTCTCCAATGTCTGCCCCCGCTAACTCCACTCAGGGTGAAAGTGCAATAACCCTTTCTCAAAAAAAGGGAAGAGGGCGCCCACCTGGATCTGGAAGGAAGCAACAGCTAGCTGCATTAGGTGTGTTTGTGTGAAGATCTTCATTTCTTGTTTGTAGTATTTGCAATATGGTTAATGATTTCTATATGCACATGTAATGTAGTGTATCCTGAATGAAAAATTACTGTTCAGTATTTGACTCTTTGTGCCCTGATTTTGGTTCAGCAGTAGATGCCTTAAATTTCTGATAAATGCTGTGGTTAGTTTTATGCTGTTAAATTTTTATTTATTAAATCATCCGAGAAATGATGGCTGTGCTTTTGTATTGCTGAAATGTATCTTAAAATGGATTATTTTTGTGTTATTTTCTATTTCTAGATGCATTATTCTGGCAATTTCTGTTTCTTTTTTTCCGTAGTTTTTTTATATTATTTTGTAATGTATCGTTTCAGATTACTGACATTCTATTTTTCTTGTGATATGATCACTGTTATTCTTAATTTCCTCATTCAAAATTTCTGGAAGTAAATGTAATTGTGATGAAGGGATTTCCTGGAGACTTATACAACTGCCTAATGTTGTCATCATCATGATCTCTGATGTTTAGCATGTGTAGTCACTGTCTGCAGTAGGTCACATTTATGGATTATAAATTAAAATAAAAAAAAATAGATGCTAGGTTTTACACTTTTCCCTTCTCATTATGTAACTTTTTTTTATAGTTTTGGTAGTAACTAATGGTAGTAACAAGCTATATTTTTGTATTTTGTTATTTATTTATTTTCTTGAAAGTGGCTGAACTTTTAACATATTGTATTGTAGGTGAATGGATGAATAGTTCAGCAGGCTTGGCCTTTTCACCTCATGTTGTCACTATTGGAGTTGGGGAGGTATTAGCACAGTGTTCATTAGCTATACAGATATTCATATTTATTTTGTTATCTTTTTGCATCTCGAATGTGCAAAATGTCGTTAAGGGCACTCTATGCCTTAGAGCGGATGGATTTGTCTTAAATGCTTGGTCTTATATAGAGCGGATGGATTTTTCTTAAATGCTTGCTCTTATAGGCAAATTTTCTTGTGACTATAAAATCTTTGTTGTAATTATCAGCATAGAAAAAAAACTTGCTCAATGTAGAAAATTTACTTTATGTGACTTGAAGACTTGTGGTCAATAGTCCACAATTCACACACAAATCTAAAAAGCATATATATTTAAAACTATAGTGGGAGAAAATAAATCTGCCTTCTTTTTATTCAGAATGATTTCATAATGTTAATTTACTCATCATGACATGCAAATGCAATCCAAATGGATGGTTTATATAGTTGGAAATCATTGAATGTACACATGGAGGGAGTTTTCAGTGACTGGTTTTTTCATGAGAAATATAAATCAGTTCAGATTGTTCTCTATTTAAAGATGCTTAAAGATGCCGGTTGAATACATCTAATTTGTTTTTCAAATAATAAGTGTTTTATCAATGCATATTAATTTAGAGGTTTCCTGAACAATCACTTTTCATTGTTGCAGGACATTGTGGCAAAGTTATTGTTATTATCTCAGCAGAGACCAAGGGCTCTTTGCGTTTTGTCAGGCACTGGTACAGTTTCTTCAGTCACTCTACGGCAGCCTGCTTCTACCAATGCCAGTGTAACTTTTGAGGTTATAGCACTAATTAGTACTGCTTAAAGTACCTATTGGCTAAGGTCGTCTTATGATGTATTGGCTAACTTATTCTATTTTCTAAATTTAACAGGGACGATTCCAAATACTATGCTTGTCTGGTTCTTACTTGGTTGCTGAAGATGGTGGACCCTCTAATAGAACTGGTGGCATTAGTGTTTCACTTTCTAGTCCCGATGGTCATGTTATTGGTGGTGGTGTTGCTGTGCTTATTGCTGGAAGCCCAGTGCAGGTATCTTGATTCTTCCAAAGTCTGCAATATGTTTGTAGCATGATTATCGGTATCAAATGATTAGTGCGATACAATATTTGGCAATACAGTTTGTGGGTTGTGTTGTATCAAATATGTGTTTTAATCGCACATGAATTGCATAAATTGTGTCTTGCATGCAAATTGTGTGATTCTTCCGCATCATGTTGCAATACCTTGCTTTTGAAAGACCATTGCACTGCACCTGGCTATCATGGCTGCAACAATGGTTTTTTGCAGTCAGAATCATAAAAAAATGGGCACTGGAGTGGGGAAATCTCATTGTACAAGAAGAGAGATGACCCACCACAACCCTGAAGTTAAACAACAGTGTTCTACGTTCTTTTTTTTTACAGTAGGAAAAATTATGTTTTAGCTCCAAGACAAACTTCACCAAGTTTTAATTTTTTACTTCAGACCTTAAACTATCTTCGGATCCTTTTATTCATATAAAACTTTCTAATATCTTTTAATCAAAATATAGAGAAAAAAGGGTAAAATCTTAGATTTGATTACAATCAAGATTTATTTTCAAATTTAGATTCTAATCATGTTATTTTGGAATCTGTAATATAAATTATTTGTAATGTGTCTCTTTGTCACCTATTTAACTTAAAAAAGCTATTTATGTGTGCATTGATTTCTTTTATGTTAAATTACTCATAAAATTACGCTTATTATTGATCATGAACCTTACAATTGACAATTCCATATCAGTTTGCCATTCAAAAAATCGACTTTCCAATTTATGATTTGTATCCCAATTCAACCATCATGCTTGGAAGTTCTGGTTATTATTAACTTTGCATTCTTAATTGCTTGTTCACGATGTTAAGGCTGAAACAATATGACAAACCAAGAATTTGCTTTGAACTGTTGGGGCAATAGAGATTAGAGAGTTTTGATGTAGCTTAGAGCTGTTCATACTACTATAGTTTCATGTTCAGCCACGGGAGTGGGTAGGGACTATATGCTTCTCAGTTTCTGTATCAAAACCAAAACATCATAATCCTGAAACCGGAAAGGTAGATAGATGAATGAAGGCTTTGCTTGCTACAGGTGGTACTGTGCAGTTTTGTTTATGGTGGCTCGAAGTCCAAGCCTAAACAAGGGCTCACTATCACAGAGGAAAGTTCTGAGCAGCCTCAGCACAATGACAAGATGGCTTCTCCAGCCAGTGCTCCACCTGGTCAAAATCAAAACTACCTCCATTCTGGCACACACATTTGGCCTGGATCTCAACCACCAGAGCTGAAAAGCACGCAAACCCATACTGGCATTGACTTGACTCGTGGGTGAGAATTTATCTTGGAAGGAATATTACAGTTTTGTATATAACTGTTGTACATGCACTTGAGTTTGCAAGCATTGTGATTGTGTTTGTTATCCCCGTTTGTTGGGTGACAGGTTTGCACTATCACATGCTGAAACAAATGATTTATTCGTGATTAAGTGATGATTCTTGGCATATCCAAAAAAACTGTGTTAAAATGTTCATGATATAGTACATGTTTGGTTTACAATTATATGTACTTTTGTGAATTTGATTGCAAACTTGTGGGTTCATGACATGATACGCTATCAAATAGAAGACTTTCTTGAACTTTCTACTTTAATTCAAAGCAAAATTCATTGGGATGGATGTTTTCCCGAGTTAAATTTGATCATTTGTGGGATCACTCGATGTGGACCACAGATAAAGGTTCACCTAACCGATTGCATAGTGGACTGAGCGCAATTATTACCTGGCCTTGGCCCTGGAATTTATTATCTGTGCATAGTGTGCAACTTAATCAACTAACAGAATATAGTTGTCACTGAGCTGGATCTAAATCCTCACTGGTTTACTGCTTGAAAATCTTTTAGATTTTTCTTCAAGAAAAAAAGAAAAGGAATTAAGTTTTTACTCATAATTTGTTGAAATAAATAAAAAAAACACATTAGTGTATATATTATGTTTTAAGTTGTGTATTATTGTTTGGTTTAATGGTAAAAATAGGTTATTGGTCAAGCCCTACTATGCAAACAGGTCATTGATTACTCCTTTTTGTTGTGATGAGAGATCCTTCTGCACCCTATCATATACGCTTCTGCTCCAACAAACAGACCGTCAATTTCTTACCAAATTTACTTGTAATTTGACTTATTTATATTATTCATATAAAAACATTTGCTAACACAAAAATATCCCTTAAATTGTCAAACAAATAATTTATACTCTATGTAAGTGTTCATAGTAACGATCAATTTTGACGTCCATCCGATAAATATTAAAACCAACACCGTCCTACTTCCCACTTGTAGACTACTACAATTTGGTTTTGTAGAAAGTAAAAATGACATTTGCATGAAATAAGTTAAGTTGAATCATAGGAAATGAAACGCAATTAGCACTATGTCCTTTACATACCAGTAGATTTTAAGTGGTGTCATTGACGGTAAAGTTGAGCTTCTCCATGAATGATTGAAGTTAGAACATGAAGTCGAGGGACCTTAAACAATTTTTTCATATTCATCATTGCCATATGATTATACGTTTTAGATTTATGCTCTCACAATCCCAATAAAACCAAGCACTACAAACCAGGAATCATGTTGTCAATGGGATAAGCAAATCTTGTTACAGTTAATAAAAAAAAACCTTCATGCAAAAAATCAGAGTTTTCAAAGGGAACATAACAAAGTCTAGAGAAGATGCTTTGACATTCATGAGATGAGACCCTCTCTTCCCAGCTGAATCCTTTCATTCATACAATACCAAGTAGCTTACGGATGTCTCGCTGCCAAAAAAAAAACGCCACAAGAATTAGAGGCAGCATAAACCATTTGGTTTATAGAATCTTAACATATAGAGATAATGCAATCTTTACCTCAAGGCTAAGAGGAGATGTGGTGGGATAATAGCGATCTACCACTTGCCCATCCTTGTCAACCAGAAACTTGGCAAAGTTCCACTGAATATTATCCCCTAATATTCCCCACTTACCCGACTTCAAGAATTTATATAGAAGAGCAGAATTGTTCCCATTCACTTCAATCTAGCAATGATAGAGAGAGAACATATACCGGATGTCACATTTCTTCAAAAAAAATAAAAAGTTCATGATTGTATTGTAGAGTCTAAAGCAGATGAAAATGTTGATTTGAACACACACGAGGAGGTTTAATATTGGCAATAGATGACCAAGCAAAATTGATCTCACGCCATAACAAACAGAAATCTCACTCAGGGCAGTGACAAGCAACGCAGACGCACAAAATCCCTACTATTTAATCTTCAGCATAAGTATCACAAAAAAGTTGGAATCTAAATTATAACACCTGAATAAAATTAATTGGCACTTGAGAGGGCCCAAACTTGATGATTAAATGTAAGGTTTCCAAGCTTGTATGTTCATCCATCTACCTTATCAAAGATGGGAAATTCAGATTTAAAGCGAGTGCAGACAAACTCCTTAATTTGATCATTGCTTCCAGGTTCTTCCTCCCCAAATTGATTACATGGAAATGCCAGAATCTCCAGCCCTAATGAAGCCATCAAACTCAGTCATATCTATTAATAAAAAACATATTCGGAAAATAATAAAAAGTGACACTCTGCTTCATACAGTAAAGCATCACAATATCAATCTCCACAAGCACAAATCATAGAGCCAACCTAAATTATGCAGAAATGAAGCACATAAAACCATGAAACCGTTATATAACCACAAACCTTTGTCTTTGTACTTCTCATATAGTTGATTCAACTCCACATAATTTGAGTTGGTCATGCCACTGCCTCAACAATACCAGCCAAACAAGAACTATAAATATTCTCAAGTGATGATAACCTCAGAAAGAATAATCATTGATATGAGGGGGAAAAATTTCCGATGATGAAAAGTCCTAACATTTAATAAAAAAAAGGAAGAAATATATGATAGCAGAGAGGGATAGCATACCATTTGGAAGCAACATTAACAATGACCAATACTTTTCCCTTGTAAGTGACAAGATCGACATCATCACCTTTGGTATCCTGCTAGTCAACGCAAAAACTCTCAAATCGTAATCATACATACACATACACATTCAAGGATTAAAATGATGGTTTTATGATTTTGAAAATAAAATTAAGTGATACTCGAGATTTCAAGCCTAATTTAGTAACAGTATAGTAATCTTAAATAAATAAAAACAAGATTGTGATAGAAGAAAAGGTTGCGA
This sequence comes from Phaseolus vulgaris, assembly GCF_000499845.2. NCBI lineage: Eukaryota > Viridiplantae > Streptophyta > Magnoliopsida > Fabales > Fabaceae > Phaseolus > Phaseolus vulgaris. The sequence goes on along the minus strand of NC_023758.2, from coordinate 45,763,726 downwards.
TTTAAGGTTACAGTCAAACACAGAGAGAGATAAAGTAGAAACCTTGACAGTAAAATCGTAAACAGACTTTGGATGGTTGGTGGGTTGAGTGGCCATGGTGTGAAGGTCACAGAGAGAACGCAACAGTTCCAATCAGAGACTGAAGAAGCTGATGAGTTTAGAAGAACCCAACCCAACCAATCACCACACTCAGCGACGTTGAAAACTTGTGTGAAGCAATTTTCTACTTCCCTTTTCTGAGTTTTAAACCTTTTCTATGTCTCAAATTCATCATAAGTTCTTTGTTATTTGACAATTTTTTTCATTTTAAAAAATAATAAGAGAATCAAATTTATTTCATTTTAAAAAAATAAAAGAGACCTGGTTTGTTCATAAATACTTAAAGATTAGTATTATGACTTCAAAATTAATTTGGTTTATATTTAAAAAATATAATTATGAATAATTTGTGTAGTTTTAATCCATAAAGGTAGACCTAATTGATAAAAGAATGGGAGTTTTTTACCACATTCAATGAAGTGGGTATAGCGCGTAGAAGGCATGCCGCAGGCACATTTCAAACAAAAAAAGAATGAGATTGTTTTGTTGGTTTATTATCAGAATGTTTATATTTTCTTTTACGATTTTGGGTAGGTCGTGCATTATAAGCATGATTTTAATTAAATTTTTTATTAAGATTTAATTAAAATCTTAATTGTTTCTTCAAACTTTTATTTTCAGACAATAGATTCATAGTTTCTGAATGTCATTTATAATTAAATTAAACTAAATGATGGTGTGATTATGAGGAGATTTATCCTATAAGCATTGAAAAACATAGTGACCTCTTAAAAAACATCTTTGCATACTCCTGTAGTTTGTTCTCCATAAGGTAGGGTTAGGTTATAAATAGGCATCAATCAACCCTCAGATTTGGAAGAAATCAGAATCATTCTCCACACCCATTCCCCTGCATAACCTCTTATCCAAAGCATTGCATCAACTCTACTTATTAAATTAGTCTAATTTAATTCAAGTCAAATTTTAAAAATATACAAAAAAAAATAGTAAGTCACACATGAAAAGTTGATATAAAAATAATTCCTACAAGTCCAATTTTTTATTTTTTTAAAATTAAAAAGTACGTCATTATATAATATGACTTAATTCCCTATCTATCACCATTTACACTTTTATTTCCCTATCTAGCACCCTTTTGTTTTTATTTCCCTATCTAGCACCCTTTTATTTTTTATTTTCCTATCTAGCACCATTTCAAAAATAAATAAATAAATAATAAATTTATTTTATTTTATAATTTTAATTTTAATTTTGAATACATTAAAAAATAAGTATTTTTAATGTTTAAAATAGTTAGAAATATAATGAATGAATAAATAAATGATTTTTTACAAAATAAAAATAAAAAAGTAATAAATTAAAAATGTTTAGTTTAATTTTTTTTTTAAGAATGAAGAAAATAAAAAAATTAAACTCTACAACAACATAAAAGTTGAATCTATAAACATAAATTAGTATTTATTTTTATTATTATTGATGATGTAATCATGTTAATTTCAAGTAAAAAATACAGTACATAATTATAAAAAAAATCAAAGTCAACTAGTATTAATTAATATTGAACACACAAAAAAACTAATGCAATTGCTACACTTAATGCTCAAAAATGAAAAGAAGAAAAATGTAAAAATAAATAAATATAGAAAATAAAAACAACAACATTGCAACAAATCTTTCATGTTACGAAAGACTATTTGATGGAACTAAAAAATGAAGAAGAGTATTGGCCTGCATACATCAGTCAAATACTATACCCAAGTCCTGACATGAAAATAACCTCAAAGGGATACCTAAGTCAAGTCAAATAAGGACTGATATTAACATAAGAGAACAACATGATCGAACACAAAAAAAAAACATGTCCTAACATTATTAGATTATGCTTTTCTCGTCTTTAATTATGTTTCATTTCACACAAACTATTTAATATATCATTGAAGAAAATATTAAATGAATGATCATCTTTCATTTATTTTTCTTTTTATGATCAACATCTACTTATTTAGTATCGTCTTATATCTCTTATTTTTATCTTGTTTGGATTTTTTTTTATATCTTGTATATTTATCTTATTTTGTTTTTCCTTTATTTTATATCTTATATGTTTTTAGTTATTGTTTTTTTCTGTCATTGTTTATTTATTTTTATTTTATTATTGTTTTTTTTATTTTCTATACTTATTTATTTTTGTATTTTTTTCTTCTCATTTTTAATCATTAAGTGTAACATTTACATTAGTTTTTTTTTAAAGATTTTGCATTTAGGGTAGACACTTCAATATTATTTGTGTGTCCACTATTAATTAATACTAATTGATTTTAGTTTTTTTATAATTATGTTTTATATTTTTTACTTGAAATTAACATGATTACATCATCAATAATAATAATAAAAATACTAATTTATGTTTATAGATTCAACTTTTATGTTGTTGTAGGGTTTAATTTCTTATTTTCTTCATTATTAAAAAAATAATTTTAAATTAAGTATTTTTAATTTATTATTATTTTTATTTTGTAAAAACTCATTTCTTTATTTATTAATTACATTTCTAACTATTTTAAACATTAAAAATACTTATTTTTTAATACATTCAAAATTAAAATTATAAAAAAATTAATTTATTATTATTTTATTTATTTTTGAAATAGTGTTAGATAGGGAAATAAAAAATAAAAGGGTTTTAGATAGGGAAATAAAAGTAAAAAGGTGCTAGATAGGAAAATAAAAGTAAAAAAATACTAGTTAGAAAAATAAAAGTGTAAATGGTGCTAGATAGAAAATTTATATATATAATATACCATATTTTATAACTATTTTTTTACAGGCGCTTTTATAACTATTATTTTACTTTGTCATTTCAATTTTACTTTGTCATTTCAATTTTATTATATATTTAAGATTTGATGTGAAAATATGTAAAAATATATTTTTTTTCTAGACATTAAAATTATATGTTAATATTAATTTCATTGTATTAATAAAATTTCATTAAAATTTCATTGTATTAATAAAATTTCATTGTATTAATAAAATAAAATATATTAAATAAAGATAAAATTTTAAAAAAAATTATATAAAAAAACGGTTATAATGAAAAATTCTCTTTATATATAAAAATAAATTTTATTTATTTAAAACTATATCTTTTTAAATATAAAACTACGGACCCACAGAATTCCACTAGTTAAATAGTATAAATTAAATCGTACTTAATAATAATAAAATGAATAATTCAATAATAATGACAAGACAGCAATGAAATAGAAAGCTTTAAGTTTACTATGCTCACAGTAATAAGTAAACAATGTCATGGTTATGAACATAATATCAGGTAATAATGTAAGAAAACAGACAAGAAAGTGCAAAAACATCTGCAACACATTTCTTATTTATAATAATGTTCTAATCACTATTCATTTATTGACAGACGCAGCCATCTGTAACTTCAAGCATCCAACAACTTCAACAAGTCCTTCTGCAGATATCAGAAAAAGAAGCATTGTTAGTGTGAAAATATCACATACGTGTAGGCCAAATTATTGGTGCATAATACTAATTCTCTTACCTCCATGCTCAGAGGAGAAGTTGTGGGTGCATAGCGATCAACAACCTTCCCCTCCTTATCAACAAGGAACTTGGAGAAGTTCCATTTGATATTATCCCCGAAGAGTCCACCTTTGCTTGATTTTAGATATTTGTAGAGTGGATCAGCCTTGTCACCATTCACATCAACCTATATTAAATGCAAAAGAACAATGGTCTCAGTGAATACTTAGACACAGGAAAGTGAAATATATTCTAAATCAACCATGAACAAACAAAAATTAGCTTCCTCTAGTCTGAAGTTTATCTTATTTGCCTAGTATTGGGAGATGGGCTATGAACACCACACCAAGGAAGAATACAAGTATTGGAGTCAATCTATTCATCTCTACTTTAATGGTTCATATATTAAAGCATTACACAACCAGGACTAAAACTGTAGGAAATCTTGAAAGTATCCATTTCTCTCCTAATCATCTCTGATTTTCAGGGAGAGTTAATTTCAGAACTCAGTCAGAACATCTTCAAGGGAAACTAATTGGAGATTAGAGGTGAACACAAAGCATACGCTAAATTGTGGCTCAAACAACATTTGAGCTACAGCCCAAAAAATTGGTAATCAAAGAGCAAATCCCAAGGATATAGACAGAGCATGAAATTGATTTTTATACACAGGAATGAATTCACAGTCAGAAGGAAATGAGAATAAGCAAAGGTTTTTTTTTACCTTGTCAAAAACAGGAAACTCAGCCTTGAAGCGAGTACAAACAAACTCTTGTATCTGTTCATTAGATCCAGGCTCCTGTGCCCCAAATTGATTGCATGGGAATGCTAGAATCTCCAGACCTAAACAAAGAGGATTAAGGTTTTGAGAAAGAAGACATGGGTGTGTTAGGGTAATCACTTCAATGCGAATAGAGTAAAATACGCAAGATTAAAACAAAATGAATTTGCCATGCAACAGAGATAACATTGACACTACCACCATAAGATAAAAAGAAAGGGACAGCAAGAAACAAACAAACGGCAGTACAACAACCGCAACCGCATGAACAGAAGACAAAAACAAACCTTTTTGTTTGTATTTCTCGTACAACTGACTCAGCTCTGTGTAATTCGAATTAGTCAAGCCACTGCATCGAACATTGAACCAACATCAACATATACCACAAAGAATTGGTTTGAAACAAAATTAAGGGCGAAATCCTCCAATTCTAAACCCACATGACTAGCTGTGCCAATTTGGGGTAAAATCAGAGAGCATAACAAATCAACATGAAAATTGCTCAAATTCAATTTCAATTAAATAAAGAAAATGAGAAAAATGAAAATTGGAGAGGTACCATTGTGAGGCAACGTTGACAATTATAAGGACCTTCCCTTTGTAGTCGCCCAGATTGATTTCAGTTCCCTTAGCATCCTGAAAAAAGATAAAGAAAAGGGTTAATCTAAAATCTAAAGTTTACGCAGTTTACAAAGTAATCGATGAAAAAAAGCAAGATGTATACCTTAACGGTGAAATCATAGACTGATTTGAAGCATGAAGTGCCCATAGTGTGATCTGTTCTGAAGGAGGAGAAGAAAGAGGTGGTGGAGGTTGAAGGAAGAGGTTTGAAAGAGGCGTGAAGAAGAGGAGGGAAGAGGGTAGAATTTGAGAGAAATTGAAGAGAAGAAGAGGTGGAAGAGGCTAATCTTATAGCAGTTGTTGTGCGGATAAAGATGCGAGTGGTTGAAGAAGAAAGCATTGGCAAAAGGGTTATATAGTGATCTATAGCGTCTTTATTCCGCGTAGAGTGACACCTTCCTTGGTTCTTCTTATTAACGTAGCTGGGTCCAGTTCGAGGATTCCATGGTTGTGCTATTATGTGAATGTGAACCGCTTGCGTGTACTTCTGTCTGGTCACGGTATCGGTGACGGTGACAAGGTAAACGTTTCACACGTGGACACTTTCTTTAACAGTTATATTATATTAATTATTAATTATATATACAATCATATTTGATAACTATTTCTTTATTAATTATTATACAATCATATTTGACAACTATTTATTTATGTCATTTTTTTTATGCAGGCAAGCTTTGTCTTTGTTAAAATAAACATATTATAAATTTGAACTATCTATTTTATTCTTTTTTTTAACAATTTTTCCAAATCGATATTGAAATCCAATTTACTTTTAAATCTATATGGAAAGCCTGTTAGATTAAATGCCATTTTTAGCAATAAACTAATTCGCAGAAATAAAATTTAATTGAGAAAAAATGCAATTAAATTTAATATAATTAGACTTAATTTTTGTTTGAAGCAACTTGTGAACGTAAGGCATGACACCCAACAGGCCCCATAATAAGGGCCAGCTCGTTGACAAAAACAAACTGAAGAAGGCCGTTTTCTTCTGCATCCCCGTAATTTCTTCCTACACTTCTATAGAAGTGGTGAAATTTCCATTTTTTCCCTAATAAATAAATAAACTCATATTATCTCTTTTCATTTTCTTCATTTACTCAACCACTATTTCTTCCAGTAAATATCAATTGTCATGGAGCCTTTCAATCTTTCATTAATTTTGTAACTCTATTACAAAAAAGAATTTTCCAATTTTATTTATTTTTCTCATTTTAAAAATTCTAAACAACCTTATTAGTAATAAACACGTATATGGACATAACAAATATAATATCATCAACAAACATATTTTCATTAGTTATGAAATCTCATCTCTTACTTGCAATAATTTATTGGCTAAATCATATTCAACTGTTCAACATTATCGTGTACAAAATATAAATTTTGTATGCTAGTGTAGACAACAATCCAAAATTGGAAACCAATATCATGAATTAACAACACAAAGTTCAATATGTTATGTTGATTCGATGATGCATGTTGCTTTTATTATTGGATTTATCTACCTATTATTCATTATCTTAATATGATAAAAAATATGAAGTATGAATTAATCTTTAATTTTTTTTTTTACATTAAAATACTTATTTTTTATTTATTTTTGTGAACATAATTATTAATTATTTTAAGTTGATAATAATTAATTTCGTGTAATAAGGGATTATTGTCATAAATTATTTTTAACTAGATAAACATAATGATTTTATTATTTATAGCTGTATTTCGTAAATTTATTATTTATTTAATTATCATTTTATATGTTTATTAATATTTTTATTATTTTAATAATAAAAATAATAATTATAATATAAATATACATAAATTAATAATATAAAAACATAACATATATTTAATATAATAATTATAAACATATATATTCATGATCGATTATGCGAACTGATGATCAATGAATACATATTTTCTTATATATACTATAGAACAATGATATTTTTTTCACAATTCTTCGTAATTACAAGAAGAAAGAACTGCTTTTTTTATTGCTCAATTTTTATTTTTAATTAATTTTTTATTAGTTGATTTTCGTCCTTTCTTCCCCTATCTTCGCTGGAGTAAATCTGTTGTCGAAAGCAAAGATACCCTTCACATTATTACAGTAAGATAACATAAACGGTGTTGTGAGTTGAGTGCGTAAGCAAGTGAGAGAGAAAGAAAGAAAGAAAAGATGAAGCTGAAGGTTTATGCAGATCGAATGTCCCAGCCATCTCGTGCGATTCTCATCTTCTGCAAGTAATTATATTTTCTTTTTCTTTTTCTTTTTAATTTTTTCTGTCTCCTTCTGAAATCTGAATACGGTTTGTGTACAGAGTGAATGGAATAGATTTTGAAGAGATCAAAGTCGAGTTATCCAAACGTCAGCACTTGTCTCCCGAATTCCGAGGTAATCTGTCATTTCTCGATTTTTATTTTCATTCAAAACAGTATCTATACTCTCTCCCGTCTTTAATTTTATTGGATTTTCCTTCAGCGATTAACCCTTTAGGGCAAGTCCCTGCAATTGTTGATGGAAGGTTCAAGCTATTTGAGAGGTACTTCGGCTTCTGAATTTCATGTTTAATGCGATTCTTCAAATTTCATTTTGTTATTGGTTTGGGTTGGTGCTGGTTACAGTTGTCAACGCATTCCGTGCTTATGGAGTGTGGAATTATCTTCATTCTTGTTAACGGGTGTGTTGTTTTCTTCTCTGCAGTCATGCAATTCTCATATATCTTGCATCTGCGTTTCCAGGAGTTGCAGACCACTGGTTAGTTTGAATTATTGTCTTCTCCCGTTTTACAAATTTAATTGCTATGTTGTCTGTGAAATTAGATATGTGGATGTAAAGAAGCAAGGAGGGGTGTTGGGTTGTGTACGTGTTTCGTTGGCTAAATGCGCGTTGTTGTTTCTTAACAAAGTGGCGTCTTTTTTACAACTACTCATAATGTTATTTTCACAGTTTGTATGTGCATTGGTGCTTCATGTCATAAGGGATCGTTTGGTTTAAGGGAGGGGAGGGGAAGGAATGAAAGAGAGGGATTTTGATTTGATATTTTGTTTGTTAAAGAGGAGGGGAGGAGAGGGGGAGTGTAATCCTTTTCTTGTTTGGTTTTCAAAGATAGAGTAAGGATTTTAAATATTATGTTACTTTTATATCCTTATAATTTTGGATTTCAAAACATAAATAGAGTTATTTTTGTCAGTAGAATTGGAATCCTACTGCAATAATTACCTTTCTGTATGCTTGTTATTTATACAGCAGGTTCCTGTCTGTTGTGTTTATATTGATCCCTTTGCAGGGGACACACTTCTTTTGCCTGTTTTTTTTAACAGTTTTTGTTTTGTTCATTCCCTTAGGTACCCAGCCGATCTTTCCAGGAGAGCAAGAATTCACTCTGTGTTAGATTGGCATCACCAGAATTTGCGGCGTGGGGCAGGTGCATCATAGCTCATGAAGAAGCCTTTTGTGCTTTTTGTTGTTGTCTTCCTTGCATGTGAAACTATCATGAAAATTAATGTTATGTCATGAGTTCTTATCATGCTGGCCTACTTTAACTAATCTCAATGTAAATAAATCATAAATTAGTGTCATGTTTTGCTTGCTTGCTAGATCAGATAGCTTTATACTTTAGCACTTTTGAGGAATTTTGCTTTCCATTTGCAAAGTAGTAGAGTTAAAAACATAGCTTGAAGATGACAGTGAAGCTTCAGAAAATATACTTAAATACCTTACTCTGGACAATTTAATTGGTTGTAGAAGATAGTATATCTTACTCCGATGCTTTGTATCAATGGCAAAGTAATTTGCATAACATATTGTTTAGTTCTGGTAATGCATGTATTTAGGTTGATCTATGTTTTATTCTTGTACATGTACATGTTGAAGCCATGCTTTGCATAAATTTCCTTTGAACACAGGTGAGATGCTGTTTTTTGTTTGTATGCAAAACTTTTCCTGCTTCGTTTCTTTTAGTGACATATCTTATTGATTGTATTCCAGCTGGGTTTGTTCTAAACACTGTACTAGCGCCACTGTTGGGTCTACCACTTAACCAACAAGCAGCTGCTGAAGCTGAGAAAATTTTGATTTCGTCGTTGACAAAATTAGAGAACATTTGGCTTAAGGGGAATGGAAAGTACTTGCTTGGTGGCTTACGACCATCCATAGCAGATCTCAGTCTGGTTTGCGAAATTATGCAATTAGAGGTAAATGGTGAATTTCATCTATAATAGGAATGGTCATTAATTATGTCATCATGACTTGGGGAAATGGGGATGGTTTTATTTTTTCATCAAGCTTTTTTCTTGAGTTTTGAAGAAAATAAATTGTGGACCTCTTTCTGATTTAGTTTATGTTGTATGACTGAGAAGTCCAGAAACATACAGGTGTGGTCAGGCGTGTTTGGTTTGGCTAAGATAAGGAAATATAGTTTACTTTTAATGTTGGTCTAACTAAGAACTATTTAGTTAGAAATGTGACAAGCAGGTGTTGATCCCCTCCTCTAGAGGAATTGTGATATTGACTTGGTTTCTTTGGATGCAGCTTTTAAATGGGAAGGACCGTGATCGTATTCTTGGCCCGCACAAGAAAGTTCTGCAGTGGATTGAGAGCACAAGAAATGCAACGAGACCTCACTTTGATGAAGTTCATAAAATCCTCTATATGCTCAAAACGAAGCTTTCTGAGCAGCAATCTAATCAGGCAGACAGCGTGATGGAATCGAGGATTAGAACCCCACTAACTTCAAAAATGTGACCAAACAACCTTGACAGATAACTTTATCTGATGCATATACATATGCTGATTGAAACATCAAAGATGATAATGTTTTTGTCTGTATTGAGACCCTTAATCTATGTTGGACAGGTAAAAATTGTCATTGTCAATTGAAGAGACAATCGTGTCCTCCTAAATACATATTGGGGTGCGTTTGGAAGCATGTTCTATTATAACTCAGTTGAATGGAAAAAAATTCACTTTTTGATGCTCAAACTGAGAAGGAAGTGGAGTGTTGGATCCACGTTCAGTTCAACTGAACATAAATGTAAACAGATACATCGTCTATGGTTTATGTGTTATTTAATTTTGCTGTGTACAATATTTTCAAGGAGTTGGTAAGTTGCTGTAAAACTATATGAATTGTACAATATTTTTTTAATATAAAAACAAGAATGTTTATTTCATCATTATTTTGCATCACTATATTGACCCCAATCCTTCAATTGTAGGATATAAATATGTATGCATTATCCAATGGCACTAGTGTGAAAGCACGTCATTGCCTGATAATTATACTACCATTACTAAAGACTATTATATTTCTCAATTTTTTTTATATAAATTTCTCACTAATAAAATGTCTTATGATAAAATAATAACTGATAAAGTTGGAGACTTTGGATGCATGGAAGGTATGTAGTTCTTTTTAATTATAGTTTATTCTATATCTAAAACAATATAATGAGGAGTCCATTTTTAGACTATTTTGTTGAGGGTTGTTATTAATGTTAACATGATTGTAGATTAGTTTTACAATGTTAAAGGAAACAGTTAAGAGAATTATATTATAGTGTATATTTTAAGTATTTTTAATACAAAGCTAGAAGAGTATTTGGCAGTGATTTTTTTTTTAATATTTTTAACAAAAATTCTCAGAGACCCTTTTAAATTTGTGTACGAAACAATATCTTCCTTAAAAAAACTGAAAACCTTGTCTAATTTACAGTTTGTTTTGGTTCGTTGAACACGTTTATCCGAAAGGATAAAAAGCGTTCCTTATAAGCATTCCATAAATATATTAGTTTATGGATATAAAGTTTGACTGTTAAAAGGTACCGGTAAGTGTGTAATGAGGCAAATGAAGCAATGCAACGAAAAAGATAGAGAGTAAAGTCAAAGCAGTGCTCTGCTAACTGCTGTGCTTCCCAAACTTGTAATTGATGATGATGGAGAAGCTGAAGGTGTATGCGGATCGAATGTCCCAGCCTTCTCGAGCAGTTCTCATATTCTGCAGGTTAATACTTCTTTATACTTTGCCATGATCTGTTTATTATTTATATTATGATATATGATTATGATGAACTAAACTCTATCATCATAATCTTTTGTTAATAAGATTGAATGGAATTGGCTTCGTGGAGATCAAAGTAGACATTTCCAAAGGCCACCACCTCTCTTCTGAATTCACAGGTATCTATAGTAGTATCTATAGTAGCATATGCACTTTATAAGTATTCATTCACTAACAACTCTGCACCTTAATGAACTCTTGGTTCCTAATTATAAGATTCACTTATTTAATTCATAATTAAGAAAAAAGGTTAGTTTAGTTAATACACTAAATTTGTCTTTTTTTTTTTCAAATCTACCTTTGTTATTATTGTTTGTCTCTCTTTCGAATATTTGTTAATACAGTCTCAGTTTGATTTTAATTAAGAGTATTTTAGTTTAAAATAATCAATATGGGATAAATTATGGATTGAGTATTAAAAGGAAATAAGTATCACTTCTTATTTTGGTCTTATTTATAATAGGAAGGCAAGGGGTATAATGTAATAGGTGAAGGTGATACAAGGGCAAATTAAGGAACCAAAACATGTTGAGGAAGCTGCGGTTAATGTGTCTGTACACGTGGAAATCCAAATGATGCAGGAATCAGAAGGAATTCGTGTGTGACAAGACAACAACTAATTATATAAGATTAGGCTAATGATTCTGTTTTGCAGATCTTTTCTGTTTTTCTAGAAAGAAAACAAAATAGCATGTTTCCTTGTGTTTACTGAGTATTATCACAATATACAGAGGGTGTTTCTTTTTCATACGAAGTTTTATATCCATAGCTTATTTTTGTTCTGTCATTACATATAATTATATGTTATGGTATTTTGTCATGGCACTCACTAAGTAATGGATAGAAAATTTAGTAGTGCGTATATCCATTTAGGTTTAATTGAAGGAGTATGATATGAATGGTTCCAAAAAAGAAGCACAAAGATCTAGTGCATTTGTTTTGCAGTGAATACTGATTAGTGCAAATTTTGTGGTCTATTCTTCTGTTGACCTGAAATGTATTTTATTTTTTTCAGAAGTAAACCCTCTGCAGAAAGTTCCGGCTATTGTTCATGGAAGCTTCAATCTCTCCGAGAGGTAATCATTGATAAGGCCCCTTTTAATCCACCACTATATGATATTAAGCATTATTGCACTTGTCACATTATGCCTATGTAATTGACTTTGATGAGGATGGAGTATCAAAGATTTGTCTGGTCCTGTTCCTTTATCTTCAATATCTTTGTCCAAGTTTTGAGTTGAGGATATTATGCTATGCTGGGAGTGGAACCAAGCTGTCATATTTATTTTGAAGCTATATATCTGTTTGCATACCCTATCCCCTAATTAGTGATTGTGTGGCCCCATAGAAAGTTTTCCTGATGTTTATCTGACGATGAACTAACATTTTATAGTTGCTTAGAAATTAATTTTGTTTTATTTGTAAATAATCTTGTTGAAGATTCCACGTCGATTAGAGATTAGAACATTTAATAATATGTAACTCGGTACAAATCTCACCTTACAAGCCAGAGACTTAAATTCCACTTTTTAATATCGTTGTAATAATTGGGTTGTCTATACATGATGCAGAGTGGTATTGTGTTGCTTATAAAATACATTTTTTTTGTTTATTTGAAGTTTGTGCCTTCTTTTGGGCTATGTGTATATTGGCTCAGGAAAGTGAATGAAACATGTGCGTTTAAATTTCCAGTGATTAATGAGTTATTTTCATCTACTGGTGTAGGATGACTATATGATGTATTTTGTTTTAAATAACATGTTTTCTGTTGCCTCATACTTATTTAGTTCCCGTAAATGCTGTTATGAGTAAATGTTGAATCCCCCAGTAGGAATATTTTTATTTTATTATGTGTTCTTAATAAACCTCGTTTTCTTTTGGCAGCCACGCAATCCTTGTGTATCTTAATTCTGCTTTTCCTGGAATTGCTGACCATTGGTTAGTATATTCTTTTCTTTTGCTTCTGAAGTCCTGAACTATCTGGTTGTTTTTATATAAATACTCTAAAGTCTTTTAAATGTCAGAGTTAGAATGTTTCACTGCGTAGTAGTTGAACATGATTTTATTTTTTAAGTGAGTTAAACATACATGACTAGAAACGGCCTAATCATGACCAGGGTTGCTTGTCCATTGCTAATGCTCTTGTTCCTCACTTTTGGATATGTTAGAGACCTCATAAACTAGAAAAATAACCAAACTATAGTATATAAGTAAATACAAATCTATTTTATAAGGTAGTTTTGTGAAGTTGAATTAGGTTTAAATATGTAAAAAAAAATTGTATTGAATTTAAATTAAATTTTGTGCTACTTGGAGATACATTTTCTACAATGTAAACTAATCATAAGTTGCCATGCTTTGTGGATAAAAGTGTAGAAAACTTGCATCTAAAATTTATCCTCATGATGTACAGGTACCCAAGCGATATTTTCAGGAGAGCTAAAATTAACTCAGTAATGGATTGGCATCACTCTAATTTACGAAATGGAGCAGGTGCTTTACACAACTAAATCCAGACATCTTCCAACTCCTTAGAATAATACAATTTTCCATGCACAGTTGAGTTTCTTCTATGTTGTGCTGGTTAGAGATTGTTAAATATATGGCTACAAATCATAAAGTCATTATCTTCTACAAACTTATTGTTGTGAGCATTCAAGTTTGTTGTAAGTATACTAGAGTGCAAGTTGGCAACATCTTTAATAATTGTTTACATGGACTAAAATGGGATTAAATAATTGCTCACTCGTGCTTCATGTCATTAAGTAAACTAAATTAGTGTCTTGCTATAATGCAACAATCAATACATATAACAATCCATATTCTATCGTGTGTGCTTTAAAAGCAACATCTGATCGAAGAACAGATTTTACCATTTCTGCAAGCCATATGTCAAATCATATGTTTCTAGCCTGAGAACATCTTTGTATTGTCCTATTTTTAGAGAACTGGCATGTTTCTTGTAAACTATGACTAACTGGTATAGAAGCACACGCCCTTTACAGTGAGCTATGTAATAAATACTGTACTAGGACCTGCAACCGGCCGTACACTTAATCCAAAAACAGCTGCTGAAGCAGAAAAAGTACTATTTTCTTCTTTATCAAATCTAGAGGATATTTGGCTCTATGGAGATGGACGCTTCCTGCTTGGTGGCTCTCAGCCATCTATAGCAGATCTCAGCATGGTTTGTGAACTTATGCAACTCGAGGTAACTATTTGTGATTTGTAATTATTGGTGCTGCATTCAACCTAATTGGCACAATGTCTTGAAATCTTCAGTTGAATTAGAATTGTGATTGGTAGTATAATTGCATTTTACATGAATTTGTAAAATTAAACTGTGATAAACTTAGGTTTTGGATGAGAAGGATCGCAGTCGTATATTATCCCCATACAAGAAAGTTCTTCAGTGGATTGATGATACAAGAGCTTCAACAAATCCTCACTTTGAAGAAGTGCATAACATCCTTTATAGAGCTAAAAAGAAATTTGAACAGCAGTGTTCAAGGATAGCTGAAACGCAGACTAAGCCTAGCGACAAGATAGGTGGCCATTCAAAGATGTGACAGACATGCCTTAATCTTTGCTTCAAGACTAACAACATAATCATTGCCTTTTTCTTTCAACAGACTCGAGCCTTGGGTTTCAAGCTCTGGTTTGTTGGCTTGAATATATATCTTAGATGTTTGGAATGATATATCTTCACATGTGATAAATTGAGATGGGTACGTGGTGTCGAGGAACACCTGAAACTGATACATATTTACACATCAAAATTCTTGTGTTGTTTTAGGATCTATATGACCTCACGTGGTTCTATTCCTCTAAACAAATCACTACTGTAATACGTATTTACATTGTAATATAAATGTACGCAAATATCATTTACTTGATAAGGATTTTCATTGTGTACATTATTCCAACACCAGAGAAATTTTTTTACATGCATGCAAGCAAGGTTTACAACTTCTGATAAGTGACAAGTGTCCAAGGTTCTTGATATATAGTAACATATAACTGAACAAGTCACCACATACTATAGTAGCAGTAGCACATAGTAGCTAACAGAAGGACCCATCACCATGAATTCTTCCGCACCATATTTTACATCACTCAATGCTTATGCCCCGTATCTCAAGATTGTCCAGCTTCTTGGGTCTCCTATAATACTTCAATAGTAGAGAACAGCAAACCACACTGACAGAAGAGGCAGCCATGGCAGCCCCAGCAACCCATGGTGGCAACCGAAATCGTGTAGAAGGAAAAAGAGCTCCAGCAGCAATTGGAATTCCTAGCAGATTATAGCCCAACGCCCATATGTAGTTGAGACGGATACGGGAAAACGTTTTTCTGGAAAGATCAATGGCAGTTATGACATCCTCCAAATTGCTCTTCATTAGGACAATATCAGCAGCCTCAATAGCAATGTCTGTACCAGCACCTATTGCCATTCCTACATCTGCTGCCACAAGTGCTGGTGAGTCATTGATACCATCCCCCACCATAGCCACCCTTTGCCCAGAAGCCTAAACCTCAATATGTTAACCACAGGTAATACATGTTAGAGATGTATAAAGTAGGTGTAATTTATATACAGCTTCAGCACAAAATTTAGCTTAACATCACATCATGTTAATGAATAAGATAACATGGTAAAGTAGTGAAATCTTATTAGATATTTGTGTAAATAGAATAATATAGTAAATTGGTCAAATCTTTTTGTGTAAGATAGTTGGACTATGCATTCATGTGTATTCACCTTTCAGCTTAAAGTACCATCCACAATTTTAAACAAAGTACCTGCAAGTCCTTCACTTGCTCAGCCTTCTGCCCAGGTTTGGCTTCAGCAATAACAGTTTCAATTCCAACTTCCCTTGCTATAGAATTGGCAGTTCCCCAATTGTCCCCAGTAACCATGATGCTCCTAATTTTCATAGACTTAAGAATGGAAATGACTTCTTGTGCAGCTGGTTTCAATGGATCAGATACTGCTAAAACCCCAATTACTTCCCTATTTATAGACACTAGAATTCCAGTTTGAGCCATTGCTTCCGCTTCTGCCAGTATCTCTTCAGCATCAGCAGGAAGTGCAACATTGTGGTCCGCCATCAAGGTTTTGTTACCCACAAGTATTTCCTTATTTCTAACCATGGCCTTAACTCCATGTCCAGCAATGGACACAAAATCCCGTGCCTCAGGCCAAATGGGGTTCTCTTCATCTCTCAGTCTTTTAGCATACTCAACAGTGGCCTTCGCCAGGGGATGCTCACTATTCACCTGTCATAGGAAATTATTCAATGTAAAGTTTTTATTGCAATTATTCATGGGTAAGCATGTGAAACTCAATAATTGAATGCCTACCTCAGCTGCAGCCACAAGTTCATAGAATTCTCGGAGTACCATATTTGTTAACAACTTTGTATTTACTACCACAGGCTTCCCTATAGTGAGAGTACCTGTCTTGTCAAATACAACGCAGTTCACCTACAAGACAAACCATAAAGAGATTCAAATGTTGTATGTGTATATACATACGACATGTTTTCATATAAGCCCAAAATCCCACCCCTTACTACGTTTAGGTAAGTTGTGCCTATGTTCAAATGAGAAGAAAGACAACCTAAGCAAGTTCATCTTAACTTCACCAACATTTACAAAGCAAATCCTGAATTTAAGGACCTATAGTTTAATGTAAAATGCTGACCTTATGTGCATTTTCTAATGCTTGACCTCCTTTGATAAGTATTCCCTGAGATGCACCTACTCCAGTACCAACCATGACTGCAGTTGGTGTTGCTAAACCTAAAGCACATGGACAGGCTATGACCATGACAGAAATCCCAAACTGCAAAGCAAGCTGAAAGCTATCCATGGAAGATGGTATCCAAGACTTCGGGTAAGCACTAACCCTTCCAGCTATAAACCAGGCAAGCCAAGTTGAAAATGAGATTACAATAACCTGCTCAAAGAAACCCCTTTAAAATAAGTACTACACAGAGATAAGGATTCAATTTTAGAAGGCAAAACCTATCAAACATAAATGAAATATAGAAATCATCTATCAGACGAACTTATATTAGAGATACTATTAGAGATATTATTGGATAATCAATGCTGGGCAAAATGAATTTAGCTAGTCCCTACCATAGGCACAAAGTATTTGGAAATGCGGTCAGCAAACTTCTGCACAGGAGCCTTGGCCATCTGTGCTGACTCAACAAGTCTGACAATCTGAGCAAGCGCACTCTCTGATCCCACCCATGTAGCCTTAATATGTAACACTCCATTTTGATTCACAGTTCCTCCAATAACAGTATCCCCTTTCCTCTTTGCCACAGGACGTGCCTCACCTGTTATCATGCTCTCATTCACGTGGCTCTGACCCCAAATAACAAATCCGTCGGAAGCCACTTTTGAACCAGGAATGATCTTAATGACATCATTCTTCTGAATCAACCTGCTATCAATTTCCTCCTCACCAACAACATTTCCTTCACTGTCCAACGTCAACAATATAGCACTGTCAGGTGTCAAGTTCATGAGCTTGGCAATTGCATCGGATGTCTTCCCCTTGGCCAAAACCTCAAGGTACTTCCCTAGCAAAATAAACGAAATAAGCATAGCACTGGTCTCAAAGAAATCAGTACCCTTAAAACTATTAGATGTAGAAGCTCTCAGCACAGAATACACTGAGTAAAAGTATGCTGCGTTTGTCCCCAAGGCAATCAAAACATCCATGTTGGGAGAGCCAAGGCGTAATGCTTTGTAAGCACCAGAGTAAAACCTCTTCCCTATAATGAACTGTACTGGTGTAGCAAGCACGAATCTTATAATCTCCCCCACTGTAAGCATTTTAACAACTTTGGCATCTAGTCCATGCTTAATTCCAGGGATATACATAAGCACCATGGACGTTAGAAACACAGGAATAGTAAACACCAAACTCCACAAGAAGGATCTATAGTATTGCTTGATTTCCTCCCTCCTATGACTATTCCTTCTCCCTCCTTCCGGGAAAATCTTTGCCTTGAAACGCCTAGACCCGGTTTCTTGAATCACGTTAATGAAATTTCTTGGTCCTGTCAAGTCTGGTTTATAAGAAAGAGACACTTTGTTCAACAAAGGGTGTGTCTCTACACCTTCGACTCCAGGGAGGGCTTGAAGAGAATTTTCAATTAGTCTCATGGAACGACCCGTCCTTACGCCCTCTACCTGAAGGTCTATTCTGCTCATGTCTTCACCTGTGCTGATAAGCGTGGCTTGAAAACCAGTGTCTTCTACAGCTTCCAAGATTTGGTTGTAGGTGACAACGTTTGGAGTGTAGTGAACTTCAGCTTCCTCAGTTGCAAGGGCCACTTGGGCTTTCACCACTCCTTGGATTGATTGAAGTGCAGACTCAACAGTGGAGGAACACGACGTGCATGTCATGCCTTGGATACGTATGCGGCATATCTGAACAGATGTCTCGTTATCATCTCTGATTAATGTGGCTTGGAATCCAGCATCTTCAATGGCCTCGCGAATGGTCTCTTCCTGAGAACAAAATGTCATGGAGACATCAAGAACAAAGAGAGTGTCAACAGTAAAACTACAAATCATTCAATTATATTATAAGCTCTAAATGAAACAAATAAATCCAATTCAGGACAAAGGAAACTATGTATGAGAACACAAAATGAAACCATTCAAGGCTTGTGACATCAAATGTAACTCAAGAAATTAATACAATACATGGTTATAATAAATGTTGATATAATATATATATATATATAGAGAGAGTGTTAATAGAGTGTTCAGAAATAAGAAATCTCTACTATTTCTATCCTTAGATCATATTATATCATTGCTCTGATAAAAAAAAAAATCAGTTACTTTGCATGTATAAATAGTTTTTCAATAAGAAAACTTTAAGAATTTTTTTCTTTAAAAAATGTACTGTCCCGTCCCCGGGCGTTGACCAAAGTCAAAGTCAAAGCCAAAGTCAACGTATGTTGGGACCCCTCAAGGGAGCCCAAGGGAAGAAAGTCAACAGGTTGACCGCTGAAGGCGTCGCCAAGGTTAAGGCATCAACGGGGCCACCCCGATACCCATGGGAAGGAAAGACCGTGGAGGGGGCGACACCGTGAGAGGCCTCAGTACCTCAGAACAGTAATAAAGAGAAGAGGAAGGTGGCTTCAAGGCCATAGTTCTAGTACCAGTAGGGGTAACCTGACTCGTGAAGTACCCATGCCACCGCTGGGAGACCCTGGGACAGATACGACCCATGAGAGGGCCACGCTCAGGGGAGAACCACGTGCATGGTGCGAGAGAAAGGTAGATACACTCCCAGGGCGAGTGACTAGAGGTTGGGGCGCATGAGTTGGCACCCAGAAAGTCACCCGTTGCGCAGATACACTCCAACAAGGAGGACTTACACGATAGATTATCCCTAAGTTGGGTTACGATGCTGTAAGGCCCTCCACGAAGAGTAGCGATCAAGTCAGAAGAACGCATAGCGGAAAGCATTGAAACATCACGGTACATCAGTTTCCCTGAAAGATTGCTAAGGTACGCATTAATTTAGTTTACGTTTCAAACGCTTTAAAGCACTTTAAATGCTTTAAATGCTTTAAACGTTTTAAACGCATTAAACGTTTTTATACGCTTCAAATGCGCTTTAAGACGCTTTAAATGCTATAGGTGTTTAAAAGAGGCTTGAGACGTTTGAGACAGAGGGGCCGAGTTTTGGACCTAATTCTCGCAAGTTTACACACACAAACCCTAGTTGTCTTGTCGCACCCACTGTACGCACATGCAGTTAGGGCAGAAAGCACTAGTTATTCAGTTACTCAGTTATTTGACCACCTTCAGAGCATCCGTTCACGGTGTTCCGATACGGAGGTGTGTCACCTTTGATGTTTCTCGCTAGCTGATTTGATCGCCGGAGTGCAAATGGCCGCGAGGACGCCCCTTTGTCCACTTCTTTTCAGGTACTCACAGACGGAGCAGAACGAAGGTGCCATAGCTCGTGAGGACCAGCCACGCGCAAAGACGACCCTGGTCAACCGGCGGGAAAAAAAAAATATACAAAACTAGATTAATGTAGTTAAGTTAATAAGAATTTATAAATAACTAGATGTAATCCTAATAGGTCATACAGTCAAATTAAAAAACATGTATTTCGTTAGAAACATGATTTAATTTGCACGTCAGGAAATATTATCTATTTTTAATTTAAAAAATCTAATTAAACTGAATGTGTAGAGATGAGGTTCAGACGTTTCTCTTAAATGGTGTATCCGTGTCAGACACATGTATCGGTGTCGACACTCGTAGGACACTTATCGGTGAAGTATTCAATTAAAAAAAATATTTGTTGGATTTTTAAAAATTCTAACACGGTTCTAACACAATTTTAAAAGGTATAAATACAATAATTTTCTAAAAACTCAAATTTATTGTATAAATTTTTATTATGATTATAAAAATAAGGAACAAATTCGTTTTAAACCAATCATAGAAAATATCTTCTTGCTCCCAAAAGAATCTGAAACATACTTTTGTACATAAATATTTATTTTCAATTTATATAATTTATAATTATATAATATATAAATTCGTGTCCATGTGTCCTACATTTTAGAGATCATACGTATCTTCGTATTTGTGTCGTGTCAGTGTCCATATTCGTATATGTGCTACATAGGTTGAAAGTAAACTATATTAATAAATTAATGTATAATAATATATAATTTTTTCCGTGGACACAAGTTGTTTTTTATTTTACTTTTAACAATATTTTAAAGTTATGATACAAAATTCACAAGAAAAAGTATTAATGAAAAATATAAAAAACAAATTAATATAATGAAAAAGAAGAAAAAAACTAACAAACAATGGAAAAAAGTCGCAAGTAAATCTAACGAGAAATAACTGTTAAAAGGGAAAAAAGGAACTAACAACAGTGGGAAGGAAGATACACGTAGATAAAATAAATAACTACTTATATATTAGGTATAATTAAAATGTAAATATTTGATTCTATATAATTAATTTTTTTACTACAACATAATTTCAATATAATATACAATAAATAATATATTTAATTATCATATTTTCATATAATAAATAAAATTATAATATATATATATATATATATAAAACAATTATAATAGATTATAGTAAAAAATATTAGATATACATGCGATAATATTACTAAAGCAATCATTATAAATGTTACTTGTCTACTAAAAAAATAAAATGAAAAGCATAGTATTAGTAGAAAAAAAAATTATTTAAAATAAGTTAATATATAAGTTAGGCTATTATTAAATGAAAAATAGTTCTAGGGGAGAGAAAAAAGAACGTCCATAGAGATAAAATAAGTTGCGGAGGCGCGATTAGGGTTTTGCGGAGGCGCGACAGTGCTCGCTTGACCAGTGCGAAGCGGCGATCAGGGGCGGCGACGACGGTGTGCATCTCGTGCGATCCCGTTTTTCACCAGTGCGGCGGCTCTGATCGCGTTTTGCGCGAATCTTTCCACCAGGTGCAGCGGGCGACGTCGACCAGGGGCATAGCGTGGTGCGGCGGCGGCAACGACCGGGCCTGTGCGCAGTGGTGGTGTGGGGGCGGTTGTACGTGGCGGTGGTGCGGTGAGTAGTGGTTTTTGGAATGACGGAGGGTTCTAATGGTTTCATCATCCCATGGAATTGTTTGAAGGATAGGGAAGTATCTCCTGCGAAGACGGTATATGCTAAGTTTGGACAAAAGAAAACTTTTGTTCAGGCTTTGGGAACTACATGCGATATTCCTTTGTCCGAGTTACCCACTCCTTATATTAAGGGAGACATGATTGTGGTCCGGATTGATGAGACAAAATACTTGGCTGGCCTTGAGGAATGCAAGACTCATTTACATGGGCGGGTTATTCTTTCTAAGGGAGATAAACCTCTCACACACCTGGACTTAACTAAAAAATTGCAGCCGGTGTGGAAGGCTCTTGGACCGTGGAAAGCAATTCCTCTCGGGAAGGTTTTTAAGAGTTTGAGTTTGCTTCTTTAGAAGACATGCGGTGGGTCCTCGGGATGGGTTCCTTGAAGCTATCTCCGGGTTTCTTGAGACTTTTTGCCTGGACAAAAGATTTTGTTCCAACTACCATGAAGAGTACAAAAACTCAAGCCTGGGTTAGAATCTATAGTTTGCCTTTGGAGTATTGGAGGCCACATGTGATTTTTTCAATCATAAAATGTCTTGCTACTCCTTTGGTTTTGGATGAGAATACTATGAGAAAGAAAAGGGGTATGTTTGCTAGAGTGCTGGCGGATATTGATATGTTGTCTCCTCTTCCTGATCATCTCTGGGTTGAACGCTCAGACTTTACCTTTGTAGCTGGTGTGGAATATGAATGGCTCCCACCTTTTTGTTCTCACTGTAAGGTGATAGGCCATGAGCTTGCTAGTGCCGAGTGCTTCATGATCAGGGTCGTGCTCCTGTGTCTCAACATAAATCTTCTCATAAGATAATTTTTGATGAACGAGATCAGGGGAGGACTGAGGTCCCAAAACAACGTAAAGAGTATCGTAAAAAAGATCCGCAACCGACGCACGTGGAAGGTTGCACTGATAAATTGACCATTAATGCTTCTAGAGGTGATCCTTATATTGGTACGTCTACTGCCATTGTTGAACCTCAGAAGGCTAAATCTTCTGCGGATGTTAAAGCACTATCGTTGGACCTGCAAAATCACTTTTCCTCTCTTGATGGTTTGGAAAATACAAATGTTCTTTCAAAATTTTGGGCTGATCCCAACGAGATGGAGGAGGATGACAGTGATACTGGAGAGGAAATAGTTTGCACTAAAAGAAAACCAGGGAAACCACCTAAGAAGAATGGTAAATCCAAAAAAACTGCTAAGGCAGTTCTCTCCACAACGTCACAATGAAAGTCTCTTCATTTTTCTGGAATGTTAGAGGATTGGGAAACCAAAAAACTGTGGAGATGTTGATTAGTTTACTCAAACTACATAAACCTCTTCTGGTTTTTCTTGCTGAACCTATGGTGCCGTACACTAATGCTTTTGAAGTCATTTTCAAATCTGTTAATATGCATTTGGTGGCTACGTCTCCTATTGTCAATAAAGCTGCTAAGCTTTGGTGTTTGTCGGTTCCTAATTTGGTCCGGAATTTCTTGGTAAATGAACAATTTATTTCTGTAACTTGTCATTTGCATGATAAATGTTTTAGTTTTGCAGGTGTTTATGGTGCTACCACATACGTGGCTAGACGGGTTTTGTGGAGGGATCTTAGTTCCTTCATAGGGCCTTGGTGTATTATGGGTGATTTTAATGATGTGCTCTCGACGGATGACTGTAAAGGAGGGGTGGCTCCTAATCAAGTTTCTTGTAATGAATTCCTTGATTGGATTAATACTAATGACCTTTCTTGTATGCCTTTTACTGGAACTTGCTATACTTGGTGTAATGGAAGGAGAGGGCTCCATAGAATTCATAGAAGATTGGATAGGGCGTTATGTAACGGAGTGTGTTTGGATGAATGAGATTCTTGTACTTATCAGGTTCTTGTTAAAAATTGTTCAGATCATTCCCCTATTCTTACTAGTCTTGCTAGTAATTCTTTGAGGAAGGTTAGCAATTTTCGTTTCTTTTCTATGTGGCTTCAAGACGCTTCATGTATGAAGCTTATTCATGATTCTTGGGCTAATAAGGTTGTTGGTTGTCCTATGTTTATTTTACATCATAAGTTAAAAAGGTTGAAAGTTGAGCTACGTGACTGGAATAAAAATTCTTTTGGCAATGTTCACAATGCAGTTCTTCTTAAACAGGGTCTTCTCCTTGGTATTCAACAAACCTTAGAGACTGCTAGTATGTCTGATATTGATGGGCTTCTCTATCAAGAAAGGATCGCTAAGGAGGAGCTTGATCATGTTCTTCACTGTCAATATTTGTTTTGGAAAGAAAGGGCTAAAATGCTTTGGTTTAAAGATGGGGATAGAAATACTGCTTTTTTCTATGCTGTGGTCAAGAGGAGGAATAATTCTAGTGGAATTTGTCGTCTACGAATTGATAATGTTGTTACTGAGGATCCTACACTCATTGAGGAACATATTTTGGATTTTTATAAAACTCTTTATGCTGAGTCTATTTCTCATGATCTGGATATAGACAATATGGAAGATTTTATTGGTACTTATATTCCTGAGTTGGTTTCCTCTGAGGAGAATATGATGTTGATTAAGTGTCCTGATTTTTTTGGAAATCAGGAATGTTGTTTTTAACCTTAATGGCAATAGTGCCCCTGGTCCTGAGTTTTGGTGGTGTTTTTTATCATTCTTGTTGGGATATTATTGGGACAGATGTTTGTAAGGCAGTCCAACAGTTTTTAAAAAAAAACTGGATTCTCCCTGGAATGAAAAGTAATGTGGTATCTCTTATTCCTAAGATTCAGGGTGCTGAATCTATTAAAGATTTCAGGCCGATTGTTGTTGCTAATTTTAAATTTAAGATTATTTCCAAGATTTTGGCAGATCGGCTTGCTCTTGTGGCTGCCAGAATTATTTCTCCTAATCAGTATGAGTTTGTGCAGGGCAGACAGATTCAAGATTGTATTAGTATTGCCTCTGAAGCTATTAACTTGCTTTCTAAAAAGGTTCACGGAGGCAATGTGGCTTACAAAGTTGATATTCACAAAGCCTTTGACACTCTAAGTTGGAAGTTTTTACTATTAGTTTTGTCACACTTTGGTTTTCACTCCTCGTTTGTCGGTTGGATTAGTACTATTCTCCGTTCAGTTATGCTTTCTATCAGAATAAATGGTAGTTTAATGGGTTTTTTTCCTTAGAGTAGAGATGTTAGACAAGGTGATCCTTTGTCTCCTATACTTTTTTGTCTTGCAGAGGAAGTTCTTAGTAGAGGTCTCTCAAAGCTTGTGAATGATAAGAAGATTCTACATATGGCTAGTCCACAAGGTTTTCTCATTCCCTTTCATATTTTATATGCGGATGACATTTTCATTTTTTGTAGGGCGGATAATAAGTCTCTTAGAAATTTGAGTAATTTTCTTAAAACATATGGTGATTTCTCTGGCCAATATGTTAATAATTCTAAGAGTAGTTTTTTCACCATGGATAATTCTACAAGGTTTATCACCAAAATTCAGCGTATTCTTTCATGTAGTCATGGTTGTTTGCCTTTCACTTATTTAGGAGTGCCTATCTTTGTTGGTGCTCTAAGGGGTCGTTTTCTTCAACCTTTGGCTGATAAAGTCAAATTGAAGTTAGCTTCTTGGAAAGGTAAATCTCTTAGCATGATGGGTCGGGTTCAGTTGGTCAATACGGTGATTACGGGTCTTCTAGCTTATAGTTTTAATTTGTATAAATGGTCTGTTTCTCTTCTTAAGCAAGTTGAGCAATGGTGTCGAAATTTTATTTGGACTGGTGATATTTTGAAAAAAGGTATAGCTACTGTTAATTGGGATACGATTTGTTCTCCCCTTGAGAATGGAAGTTTGAAAATTATTAACCTTCACCATGAAAATAATGCATATCTTCTTAAGCTTGCTTGGAACTTTGCTTGTAGCAACAAGCCTTGGTCTTTGCTCTTGAAAGCCAAGATCCTTAAATCAAAATACGAGTTTCGAATGGTTTATAGATCGTCATCTCTTTGGCCTGAAATTAAGCAATTTTATTCTACTATACTTGATTATACTTCTTGGACTGTTGGTATAGGTTCTCTTATTAATTTCTGGAATGATAAATGGTGTGCTACTATTTCTTTAGCAAATATTGCAGGATTATCTGATGGTGCTAGTAGTTCGGATACAGTCTCTCAGTTTTGAACAGGTGCTGATTGGAATATTCCATTGTCTTTACAGCATATGCCTCATCTTTTTAGTCATATCATGGTTAGGACAGTACAGGATATTCCTAATTGGATTCTAGATGAGTCTGGTCGTCTCACTCTTAAATTAGCTTGGACTTTTTTCTTGGATCCAGGGGTTTCCTGTGGTTGGGGTAAATTTATTTGGTCTTCATATATTCCGCCTTCCAAAACTCTTGTCCTTTGGAAAGTTTTTCATGGGCGGCTTCCTACAGATCAGCATATTCAAAATAAAGGTTTGCATATTTGTTCTATGTGTACGCTTTGTGAAAAGCACGAGGAATCTATTCAACATTTATTTTTTGAATGTGCTAATGCTTTGCGTATTTGGAGTTGGGTTCAACACATTTTTCCTACTTATCATTTCTCTAATAAGGATGATCTTCTTTCTTTTATTAAGAGTGATGGTAGTCCGTTGGTTAAATTGATTAAGCTAGCTGTGATAACTTTTTCTATTTGGATGATATGGCGTATGAGGAATTATGTTCGTTTTCAGGATAAGATTGAGGTTTCTATGGCTATTTTGGTTATTAAAGATTTAACTTGTCTAGTGGGTAATTCGTCTAAAGCTTCCATGAAGAATGATATGTTCGATTTCAATGTGCTCAAGTTTTTTGGTATTAACACTTGTACTGGTAAAGTTTTACGTCCTCTTCCTGTTAGATGGGAGTTTCCTTCACCTGGCTGGGTTAAAATTAACACTGATGGGACTGCTAGGGGGTATCCTGGTCTTGCTACTTGCGGAGGTATTTTTCGTGGGAGTATTGGGGAATTTATTGGAGCTTTTTCTGCATTTCTTGAAGTTCAGACTGCTCTGGTTGCTGAGTTTTATGGGGTTATACATGTTATGGAGGAAGCTCAAAAGATGGGGCTTACTAATGTCTGGTTGAAATGTGATTCTGCTTTGGTTTGTGTTCGTTTACTGCAAGGCCAACTGTTCCTTGGATGCTTCGTAATCGATGGAATGCTTGTCTTAATTACTGTGGGAAAATTAGGTTTACGGTTACTCATATTTTTCGTGAAGGAAATGCGTGTGCTGATAAGTGGCTAATTTATGATTTTTTCATAGAAAGCCTTTTCTTTGGTATAATAGGCTTCCACCTTGTCTATTCTTATAATTCTTTATGAATAAGTATAGTCTACCTATGTATCGTTTTTGTTAACATATGGGTTTTGGTATAGTCCCCTCGTATTTTTGTATTTTTTTTATTTTATTTTTCTTTTGTTCAATAATATTTTTTTCATGTGATGGTAAATGATTGTTGTAACTTGAGGTGTCAGTCTAGATGAGATCTTAAGTTGCATAGTGATACCTAACATGGAAACTTTTATTTAAAAAAAATAAAAATAAAAAATAGTTAGTATTAATTTCTAAGTCTTATACAACAACAAATAACTACTTGAAGAGAGTAAAGAATGCAAATTAAATTCTTTGTATAAGAGATATTCTTCAGTGAGAAACGGGTTAGATAATTTGTTTTAATTAAAGGATGAAGCTACAGGAATTGAATTAAACAGTGCTCTTAGGATAGTTTTGAGTTTCCTTTCAAAGAGTTAATCATGGTTTTATCATCAATTTTTAAACATATCTTTATCTTTATTAATAAATTGTTGGATACCTCGCCTAAACTTATATCACACATTGATATGGATTATTCATGAATTAATGACTAGTATTATGAGAAACTTTAAAGTTATTTTTTATTAACAAAGAATTTATATTATACCTTAACAAAATTTTACTTTTCTTAATTTCAACTTTTATATAAAAGTTTTGGATATTTTACAGTTATACCTTAACAAAATTTTACTTTTCTTAATTTCTTCTAGACATCATAAGTTCTTCTTACTTATTACAAATTACATTAGAAATGTTATATATATACATTTAACATGTGTGCACTCCCAATTTAAGGACATTCCAAAATAATTACAACATGCTTTAAAAAAATTAATACACTCATACTGGTAAGATAAATATTTCCGTCTTAACATAATTTGTTTTTATTGAATATTTTAATTTAGCCTCATCGAACAACAAATGAATATAAAAATAGATTCAGTTAAATTATCGATATAAGAGAAATAAGAATAGTACATAGAAAATAAAGTGACCGAATTCAGTTAAAATAGTTATAATTTATTAGTAACGAAGTTAATGATTGATTTAATGACTAAATTTTCAATAACAATAAATAGTTATTGAATAAAAACAAATATGATAATATACATTATAGTTCAATATGATGGCAAAATAATTTTAGAATAATTAATCTACATTTCAATTAATTACTTTCTTTCAATCTAAGGATCAAATTAGTAAATTAATTTAATTTAATCTACTTTATAATTATAACAGATTTTTTTAATAAGGTGTGTTTGATTTAGACATATTTGTAAGTATATATTAAATATTTTTACATAATCATATACATAGTTCAAGTTGTTTTTAAAATTAATTTAAATTAAAATTATACTAGTTTGAAAACATATAAAGTATTTACTATTTGATATATTAAATATTTTATTATATTTTATATATCAAATATTTAATAAACTAAAATATTTAAATTTGTTCACGTAAATGTGTATCATTCATTATCTCATTAAACGTTTCTCAAATAATAATTAATAACATATTTGTTATTGAGGTAAGATCTAATAAAATTGAAGTATTAATTAAGCTTATAAGAGAGTATATATGATATCATCCTGCGGTGGATATCTTCTAGTAATAGCGGTAACAACACTTTTTTTTAAAAAACTATAGAGCTCACTGTGTTATTTTATTTATTTTCTCTCTCTATCCATATTCTCTTATTTTCCTTCTCTTTTAATTTTCTCTCTCAATCTTCATCTATTTTAAAATCTGATCATCTATTTTAAAATCTGATCGAACCACGTTGTAGCTGACGAGTTAATGAACATTTTTATCCGATCTGATTTTCAAACAGAGTAAATTCATTTTTGCTCTAAAGTTTCTTTGTTTTCTATTTTTTCTTAGGATTTAGTTATCAATCTTGGTGGTCAGTTGAGAAGTTTAATCATCTCAACTTATTCTACTTTATACTGAATTTTTGTTCTTGGATAACTTGTTTTAGGCCCGTAAATCTTGAAGCTTATCCAGACCGTGGGAAATAAAATTCTAGAAGTTGCTTGGAAAACAAACAATTAAGGTAAGGGAAGCTAAATTTAATTTTTTATAGCACCCTAAGATAGAAGATTTGAATGCGGAGGGAAGGTGATCCCAATATTCAATTTCTCTTACAGGGATGTTGTGTGTTTATATATTGTGTTGTTTGTTTATATATTATTTAAACTAGTAAAAATATTAGATTTTGATGGTTTAGTATTTAAGTGTTTTTTTTTTCTGTTAAATAAGATTTTGAATATTGTGGATTGCGTTTTGAATGATATTGTATGATGAAAATTGTATGAAATTGATGTCATACATTTGGGACAATATATGAGTTGTTATTTGATGGTATATTAAGTATGAAAAACCTATGTTTAACGGAGATCCTATGGCTTCAATGATGATCTAAGTCATGTAAATTAAGATATCAAGGGGTGAGAAGCTGAGAGAAGTGGTGAGAAGCTGAGAGGAAGTTCATACACACCGGGTCCCACTGTATACACTCGTTATTGGATGTTTGAACTTACCATTATCTTTTCTATTGGATTTAGGATTTAGGGTTTAAAGTCTTCTGGAAGACAAAGTGGGATTGAAATGAAATCCAATGATTATGATTGAAAATAGATCCATGTGTGATCTATATGAATGATGGAATTGGTATTGAAATTTTACATGAAATCATTTAAAGAAATGTTTATAAATTATTAGACTAAATTGGTTCTATTTCCATGAATTATGTTATGGATTTTCTTTGCACTAGCTTCCCCTTGTTTTTTGTGTTGTGTTTGAACTGTGATGATTGTACCATATAAGTGTAGGAGAACCTTAAAGGTTTTAGAGTTTTATTTTGAACTATGAATATGTAAATATTTGTATTTTTATAAATCTTGTATTAGGAATGTTTAGAAAAAATCCAAATTTATATAAAAATTGGTAGAACTTTTATTGTAATAATTATATGTAAATTTTGGGTGTCAGAGTATCTTTCAACATTAATCATCCATTTTCATTTCGGTTCTTCCAAAACAAATTATGATGAATTGAAAGAAGATGATATAACAGTTACCTACATTAACAAAGGATGGGTAGAAGAGGATCTGAGCGCGATTGTTCAGAACATCAACAAGAGCTTCATGAATTCCAGGAAGACGTTTCACAGCTTTCTCCACGGAAGCAGCACAGGCCGAACAAGTCATTCCGGTGACCGAGAAAAGCGCTTTCAGCAAAACGTTGCTGCTTCCTTCTTCTTTCGTCACACCTTTTGGATATCTCGGCATCGATGGATAATGAGAACGAGGCGAAAGGTTACCCGAACCCTCATTGTTACGGAAGCAAGCCAACGCTACAAATTTACTTCCCATTTCTAACACCATCTCTAACAAACCACACCCTTACTCTCCTCCTTTTATACTCCCATTTTCTCTTTCCCATTTCATTTTTTATTTATTTTCACTCGTTTGATGTCGATTGAAATTCAAAATATTTGTAACGGAATCTCTAGTTTTTCCGTTCTGGAATCTTCTTTTTCATGCCTCTGATTCAACATTCACCTCACAAGAATATTATTTCTTGTATATCACATAACACTTTTAATTACAATTTAATTAAACGTACATGGACGTAATTTGATTAATAAATGCCATGGCAAGAAAATGTGTTTAATGTTTATTAAATTACCAGGTGCATAGGTCACAAGAAAATGAAATTAATAGATAATTAAACCGGATGAACATTGATTCACGTAAGACTTATACTCAGGAATTTTTTTTTATTAGTATGCTTAGTGACTTCATTAATGGACTTCAAAGATGATTTTTTATTTAATTATAAAATATCACCTTATTATTTATCTTTATTTATATATATATACTTGGCCTCGGTCACTTCTCATTTTGAATCTACCATGGTTAATTTATATCTTTAAATTGAATTTTTATATTTTTTAAAAAGTATTTCAAATGACTACAAGGATATATCATGTTACTTTTATAAATATAAAATGTATTTTATATTATTTTTTAATATAATATCAAAGATAAAAGAACAAAGAAAGGAAATTATAAAAATTAATTCATTGTACTTTAAGGTCATTAACATAAATGTCACGTAATAAAACGATTTAGACATTGTTTAACACTTAGAAAAACCTGAAATGTGTTTGGACGCAATTTTTGTCCAAGTACATAATCAGATTTTAATCCTCTGTGTTAACTTAAATTTCATGTACGAGAACTGTTTATCATTTTAAATGTCAATCAATCACAATTTTTCAACGGATAAAGAAACTATTTCTTTATAAAAAATAATAAAAGTCTTTTTCAGCATTGCAGGGATCTCTAAAGCAATACTAATGAAGAAATTAATATTGGTCAACATTGTCTTAACAAAAAAATTAAACTCCAAACCCCTATGTCCTAGATATCATTAATTATCTGAACATTTTTATATTTGTTTTTCATCTATTTATTATTTGTCAAATTCAAGATTGATAGATGATGTCTTTAACTCATTCTTATTGGAATAATCTTCATAGAATAAGTACTCTTTATACGATGGAAATTGTTCCTTTACCTGAAAAATAAGTTGTTGGTTGTAAGTGAATTTTTGCTATCAAAGTTGATCCTCATGATACTATTAATTGTCTTAAAGCTCGTCTTGCTACTAAAAGTTATATACGTATTTTTGGTTTAGTAGTGTTGTTTAGCAATCTCATAAACCCTATTAAAAAAGTTTAGTAGTGTTGTTTAACAATTTTATATAATTTAAGTTAGAAAAATCATTCAATTTTTTTCGTCACTCAAAGACTATGTATCATATATTAATATATATCGATGACATTGTTCTTACATATAATTATCATGATGATATTTCTCAAATAAAACAACATATTTATCATCAATTTCAAACTAAAGATATTAGCAAACACATTTCTTAGAGATTGAACTATCATACTCTAATAATAATGAGTAATACTTAAAGTTTCATTTACAAAGATTAATAAAAATAGTGAATACTATAACTGAAACGGTTTTTGAAATATTTTTATTAGTTTCTTTATTAATATGATTACTCCATTTTGAAAATTATTTGTTTAGAAAAATATTTAAATAAAAATCACTTAAAGATGTGTTTTTTGTGTGTGTATATTCAGAAAACATTTTAATAATTTAAAAATAAATAAAAAAGTAACAAAATGTGTTATAAATTTTAATATATTTATAAACTGTTAAGTTTTAATATTCTTATAAAAACATTTTAAAAATCTAAATTATAAAAAGAAAAAAGCAGGATTTTTTTTCAAAATTAGGAAATTAAGTATATGAAACTCTACACTTATATTTCCGAGATAAATTTGCAAATTTTAGATAAAACAAACTCCAAAATGTTTTAATATCTTATCTTATAAACCTTAAAATACATAATGATACAAACACCAAGGCATTATTAAAAAGCACTGTTCCTATGTTCAACTTTGGACAAGACAACAACACAAAGAGACAAAAATATTTTTTTAAAATTAAAAAATACTTTAATTTAATAAAAAAAATGGAATGGAAACAAATGGATTTTCTTATAAATAATTTTTCTTTGATTTAATTCTTAAAATATTTTGTACTCTTTCTCATGTCTAAACAAAAGGGTAACATTGGTCATGACGTTTCGTTGACTATATGATAAATATATTTCAGAACGAAAAGAACAGACAAAAGAATAAATAATAATAATTTGTTTTCAAAGTAAACGAAAGTTGTTTTTGTAGTTTACTTGCTAACACTTTCTGTTGTGTAACTTTACAACACCATACACAAAGGTAAAATATTATTCATGCTCCACAGCCTTTTACATCGTACTTAAGTTTAATACTATTTTTGTCATTAATTATCTCCTAATTCATAGTTTACACGTAAAAATCACAACGTTAATTAAAAAAGAAGAATAATGATAACAGCAAGAGCCTTTGTTACTAGTTGTACCTTCCCACAACGTTATACTCTTCACTCTTTTATTTTATTTTTTCCCAAATATCTGTACTCTATGCACTTCTCATTGTTCATGGAAGTTAAAAAGAATTATTATTAATACTTCTACAGTGGTTCATTTTATAATGTTATTTGCATTAATTATTTTTATCTCGTAGAAAATAAGGATATAAGAATAAGATATTAAATCGGTTATATTATATCCAAACCGATGTGAATCCAAAACGCGATAATATTATAATATTGAAAGTAAAATTTATATCGTTGTAGTGGAAAGTATGGTAGCTCACGTTTTACTGTTTTTTAACATTTTTTATTTTCGTAAATCATAAATTACACCATTAAATGTATGAGAAACGTATTTTCCATTTCACACTTAAAAAATAATATAGAAAAATCATATATACATAGAATAGATGTTACTTATACAACATAATTAATATAATATGTGTTTTAGCATGAGCGACCTCAATTTAGTACACTCAATATGATCAAGAATAAGTGTGTTCTTGACTTAATCTGTAACCTGTCTTTTTCTTTGGGTCTCCGTCGGCATATATGAAATCGAAGAGTCGAATATAATCTCGTCATCTACCTGATTCTTTCTTAATTGAGTAACTAATGTTGGATGACTAGGATCCCTCCAAATCTATCTTAGTTTCCTTTATTTGAATTATATGACTCGGCCTCCAAGCTATCGGGTCCAAGATCGGATCATGCCCATAACCTTACAATATGTATTTTCATTTTGGATGCAAATGATCAACATATAAAATATTACATTAAATTTAGAAAAGAATCCATATAAAAAGTGCTTATTTTTTACATTATTTAATAATTATTTTATATCGAATTAGTATTTAAATTTAATGTAATATAGTGTCTCACGTTTTATAGCATTTTTTAAATATTAATAAAATAAACATGATTTATATTTCTTCAATGAATACTTAGAGAAGAAAAATAGTAATTTTAAATGATAAAAGAATAAAATTACAAAAAGTTAGACTAAACTTCACTCTATTTATAAAAACTCAAAACATTGATTTTGAATTCTACAAAATATTTATAGAAGTCAAAATGAAAAAAAAAATTCACTTGTTAAAAATACACTTAATCATATAAGTCTTTAAAATTAAAAAAAAAATAAAAAAAATGCAAATGACCCCAAATATTTGAGCAGAGATATTAAGGAGACATGAAGTGGAAGTGAGAGCGAGGAGGAGTAGGAGAGCCACCAACAAGAACTGCTCGTTAGTAAGTTTCGGATTCCGAACCTCTTTTCTCTCTTTTCATTTCAGTTTCAGAATCTCTTTTCTCAAGATTCCAGTGCTTCACTTTTCAAACATAGAAGATTCCCTTTGTCAGATTCTTATAAACATTCAACGCTGTTCCAATGTTTTTCATCCATGTTTCTACCAGTTTTCCCCACACTTTAATTGCCCCACTCCACTATGGAAATTTTTAATTTGAGATCATAAGATAATTATCTGGTGTTGACTCTAATCTCCATTTTATTTTCGTTCAAATTTGAGATCGTTAGGTTTAGAAAAAATTAGTTGAGTTGGGTCTTCAGCATTTGTAACTCTTTTGACACTGTAATTCACAAATAAGGTTCACTTTTCTACTGCGTAGCACCCTCAAAATGGAGGTTAATATGTCCAGTTACTTACTTGCAATGTGTACATATTTTAGTATATGGAAAGAATGTTGCTTGGTAATGGTGGGACACATTGCTACACCTGTTTGATGGTGGTGAGTTTAACTGTTTGTTGCACAGTTAACTCACTTTCACAGGGAAAGGCGAGAATTGGTGGATTGGTGTTAAACTCTGTTTCTAACAAGGACAGAAATAGACACTGATCTGTCTTTTGTTGACTTTCAGAGACCAATTACTTAGATGGAAGAAGAGAACAAAATAACAAAAGGAAAATATGCTGCTGATATTTCCTCCATAAAAGAAGCACATGCCCGAATCAAATCATTGGTTCATAAAACTCCGGTTCTGTCCTCCACCTCGCTGAATGTTATGTCAGGAAGGCAGCTCTACTTTAAGTGTGAAAGTTTACAAAAGGGGTGAGAAATGGATATGTTATGAATTGCACAAAATTTAGGATGCTATTTTTCATCTCTTTTACATTTGGAAAAGATGATGACATGCTTCCTGTTGTATTGTATGGCCATCAGGGGAGCTTTTAAATTTAGAGGTGCCTGCAATGCTGTGTTCTCTCTCAATGATGAAGATGCTTCTAAAGGGGTTGTGACACACAGCAGGTTTGATAGTAAATCTAGATGTTCTTTTTTCTGTTTCTAATCAGATTCTGTTAAGCTCTTCTGACCGTGTTCTACAAAATCAGTGGAAACCATGCTGCAGCATTGGCTTTGGCTGCTAAACTACGGGGGATCCCTTCATATATTGTTATTCCAAAAAATGCCCCAACTTGCAAAATTGAGAATGTAAAGCGGTATGGTGGTCAGATTGTCTGGTCTGAGGCCTCTGTTCAATCCAGAGAAGAAGTTGCAAACAAAGTGTGGCAAGAAACTGGTGCTATCTTTATACATCCGTACAATGATGGACGCATATTAAGGTACAAGTACAATGTTGACTATTGTATAATTTGTTTCTGTCTAGATGCCCTGTCATTCAACTCCTTTGGGGGATAAACTGAGGGTGTGCCCATTCTTTTCATAGCAATTTTCAAGTTAGACCATGTAGTGTATATAAGGTAGCATTTGGCCAATCTTTTTCCAGTTTCTTAAAAGTAGAAGCTCCTCCAATTGGCATCTTTTCAATTATCGCTTCTCTAAAATCTTGTTTGAACTAACTTATTCTTTTTAAAGAAAATGCAATCAAGTGCTGCTTTAAGCTTTATTTATTTCTACAAGCCTAGCTATAATTCATTGACACTTGAGCATTTCTTCTGATACTCTTTTGTCATTATTTTTATTTCTCACCTCACTTCTGAAGGATTGCTAAGCTGTAAGATAAATCTATGATATTATGTCACTGTCTGTTTTATTCAACATAAGAAACTTGACATATGGCTTAGGCTCATGCTATAGGAATGTGTTACTTGCACACAATTGCACTTTAAACATGCTGCATTGTTCTTGCAGTGGCCAGGGTACCATATCCTTGGAGATTCTGGAGCAAGTCCCACATATAGATACGCTAGTGGTACCCATAAGTGGTTTGTTTGTTCACTTTTTGTAGTCAAGCTTCGACCAAATGTTGTAAAATTTGCATTAATTTCAACATCTGCTTCTTGTTTTTTCAATGAATGAAAATGAAGGTGGTGGTTTGATATCTGGAATAGCATTGGCTGCCAAGTCCATCAACCCAGCTATTCGTATTTTTGCTGCTGAACCTAAAGGGGCTAATGATGCTGCACTATCTAAAGCAGCTGGGAGGATAATTAGATTGCCTGAGACAGATACTATAGCTGATGGTCTTCGAGCATTTCTTGGAGATTTCACGTGGTAAAAGATCTTTAGTAATTAAGATAGTAAACTGAAAACAATTTTTTAGCTCCTTTTTTGTTCTCTCTGTCATAAATTTTCTTCAATTTACTATTATTTTACAGAGCGATTTGCTTTTAACATTCCTCTTCTCATTTTGATTTTTATTCTTCTCTTGATTTGTCATCTTTGCTAATGCACCATGTCATGATGGAACAGGCCTGTAGTACGAGATCTTGTTGAGGACATTATAACTGTTGAAGACAGTGAAATAATAAAAGCTATGAAACTGTGTTTTGAAATTCTTAAGGTTGTTGTAGAACCAAGTGGAGCAATTGGCCTTGCTGCTGTTCTATCCGACACCTTCCAGAAGAATCCTTCTTGGAAGGAATGCAACCATATAGGAATAGTAGTTTCAGGAGGCAATGTTGATCTGGCTGTGCTTTGGGATTCTTTGAAGAAGGGAAAATGACCTCCACTTTGCTTGTGTGGACCTTCATTGTTCTAAATATGAGTGTAAAAAAACGATTTTGGTTTTTTAGTAAGTGGATTTACACCTAGTTCAACTTATATTATATCTAATTGATGTGGAATATTCAAGAAGTTTTTGTGGATAAGTCTTTTCCATTGATTCAGGTTAACTTCTTGGGATTGAAATTCTTATTTTGTCAATAATGATTTAAAGAGATGTTCTTTGGAAGGTACATTCAATTGAATTTTACATAAAAAATAATTTGGATTTTAAAAGATTTTGTGAAAAGGTAATGATTTTATTTTATTTTAAAAGTCTTTTACAGTTAGAAGTTTGTATTTTGATTTGAAAGGATTTATAAATATGAAATTGCAAGATGTGAAAGGATTTTATGATATTACAAGAATTTAAGAGATTTAATGTATTTTAAAAAAAATCATAATTACTTTTAATCTCTATTTTCTTTTTGAAGAAATGCATTTTTACTTAATATTTTATTCTACAAAATTACATGAATCAAAATGTATATTAGAGTAAACTATCAAAGATACAAGCATTTGATATTAGACCATTAAGTTATTATTAAAAAAAATAAATAGTTTTATTATTTTTTATACACTTTCTTAAGTAGATAAAATGTTAAAGTTTGAATAAAAATAAACAAAAGATGCGTGGAAGGAGGGTACAATTTTAAATATCATTTTCTACCTTTATATATCTTTTTGTGAATGAAAAATTTAAGGATTCCTTTTATATACATTTATATATCTTTATGCATAAGCATTCCTACAAGAAAAAATTAACAAAAAAAATTGTAAAATTCTCTTATAAAGTTTGTTTATTTTTTTAATTTATATTTAAGTTACTCTTAACTCATGGAAAGTTCGTCTCATTGTTTTCATTTTTTTTTCTCCTAAAAGATTTTATGGAAAAAGTCATTTAAATAGACTCTTAAATTACTTTAACATAAATGTCTAATAAGAATTTCCTAATACCCTAATATACTTTAACATTCTAATTCTTTCTTCCTTTGTTTAATAATAAAAAAAATCATTTGATAGATGTATTGATAATTTTTTACTATTGAAATAAAAAATAAAAATAATTGAATGACATTTCTTTATTAATTTTTTCTTCTTTGTTTATTTTTTTTTTGCATAAATAAAATTCTAAACCATGTTGCTATGTAAGTGATGAATGGAAACAGTATAGTTCGAAAATAGTCAATTTAGTACATATTATTTTGTTAAATCAAACTATTGAATGCTTATGCAAGTTAAAAGGGATTTTATGAAATTAAAAAATACAAAAATAAATTAAAATGAAATATCAAGTAAGAAATTTTCAATTAATTAAATTCTGTTACAGATAGTAAAAAAAGGGATATGAATTGATTTCATCAATTGATTGTAGGATTTTTTTTATATTATTAGAATTTGTGTTTTCTTTTTTGAGGTTAACAAAGAATTGAAACATATATAGATAGATGAAAGAAGAAAGAAATGAAGGTGAAAAGATAAAAAAAAAAACTTGTGGCAGAAGAAAAGATTGCAACAGATTCATCCACTAATTTCTCCCTCAAGTTCCTAATTTTTGAGATGCTATCTTAGTCTTCTAAAAGTTGCTCCTCTCGTTTTGCAAAATACAAGGATCTTTGTTTCTTTGTTCGTTATTTTCTCTGCATACTATACTCATTCACTCTATTGCTCTCATTTTCCAATCTCCATTGCTCCCATCACTTTCCTTTCATTCACATTTCACAGGGCGCTTCTTTCTCATTGCTGGCAAAATGGTATCATTCTTTCTGCCTTTTTTCTCTATTTTCCACACTTTTTTACCATGTTTTGTTCATAATCTTGATCTTGAAGACAAATACCCTTTTCTCACTTTTGGATGCACCATCTTAAAACAACAACGCTTTATATTAGCATTGTATTAAATTCAAGTTTTTGTGGAATTCTGATGAGATTCTAAGAAGCTGTTAGTTATAGTTTTTACGTTCAAAAGCTAGATTTTTTGCTTCTTTGTTAAAATGATGTGTTACATACCCTATAACTGTTACCAAAAGATGATAGAAAGTCATTTTTTCCCACCTTGCTTTTCATCTATGAAAGTTACAGAGTTGCTGCATGGCTTTTCAAAATTCACTTTTCTTTTCCCATCTGAGGATGGAGAATGAATAACAATCCTTGAATATTAAATTGGGGACATGAAATTTTGGGTAGGCAAATGCAGCGTCCGGAATGGCTGTGCATGATGATTGCAAACTGAAGTTTCAAGAGCTTAAATCAAAGAGGAGTTACAGGTTTATTGTGTTCAAAATTGAAGAACAGCAAGTGGTGGTTGAGAAATTAGGGGACCCCTCGTCAAGTTACGAGGACTTTATGGCCAGTTTTCCAGCTAATGAATGTCGTTATGCTGTCTATGATTTTAACTTCACAACTAATGAGAACTGCCAAAAAAGCAAGATCTTCTTCGTTGCATGGTACTCAATCTATACACAATTGCCTTTCTTTTTTCATAGTTATGTTCTGTATATTATTTTTTTTATCGGTAAAGAATAAATAAAATGAGACACTTTAGAGTGTTTCAATCCTTATATAAACATTTCAGGATGTCTCAATCCTTATACAAATATTTCAGGATGTCTCAACCCTTATACAAACATTTCAGAGGGTCTCAACCCTTATATAGACATTTTAGAAATGTGTTAATCCTTATACACAAAGTGAATAAAACAAACATGTTCAATACCTGATTAATTAGGCTCTACATACCTCCAAACCAAATTTCAAGAATTAATGGTGAACCACACCAAAAAAAATAACCCCTGCTATTCTGTCCGAGTTCATACAACCCGTCTTTAGTCTAAACAATACAAACCCTATTACAACTAAAGAAGTTACACGTAAGTACGATTACAAATCACAATACAAATATTAATATAAATCAAAATCCTTCACCCACAACCAAACCCACAACACCATGCCAATCTGCCTGTTTGCAAGTCTGATATCTTTAGAACCTGTTCAAACCACCACAAGAGATAAAACAACTGAACTTGCCTTCAAAACATCATAATAAACCAACACCAAATCCCTTTGGTATGTATATTATTGCAAACTTAAAGGTGTTATGTTACATGCATGGTTCATTTCGTGTTATTTTACATGCAAATTAAGACAATTTGAATGACTATGCAGGTCACCAGATACCTCGAAGGTGAGGATGAAGATGGTGTATGCAAGTTCTAAGGATAGATTCAAGAGGGAATTGGATGGAATTCAAGTTGATATGCAAGCAACTGATCCAAGTGAGATGAGCTTGGACCTTGTTAAAGCACGAGCCATCTAATTGGCCTTCTTGATCATTGTTATATCTCTTCTATGTTATGGATTAATTCCCAACTATTTGGCAACTTTGGGAGCCATCTTTCTTTGCCTATTATAGCTTGGATTCAACAACAACGACAAATCCAAAATGACATGCATATATATGCATCATTCTTCCTTGTACCGATCCTTATCAGTTTTCTAGTGATCTTGGATTTTCTGGCTTGTTTGAACAGCCATGTGTAGTGGTGGGTTCAAGATCATTAGAATTCATTTACTATATATCTTATCTAGGTTAGTTATTCTCATACCAAGTTCCCACTCTGACCACTTGGTTTTTCACTTCATGAGGGTGGTTTTTGTGCAGCAGCTACTGAAGAATGATGACACTCATATGTGTCTACTGTTTCTTCATTTTTGTATTCTTGTTAACTATTATGTTTCTTCATTTCTTTGTATCTCTTGTGTCCAACTACTATATATGCTTATGGCATACTACTACACAGATAATGATGATATACAACTTTTAATTTCCTACTGTATATCATCTTCTCACATGTGTCAGATCACAAAATTAGTTTTCTTTATCACTATTGAATGCTGAAAGATCATAATTAACAGTAATCATATATCATGAAAACGATAAAAATTATAGAGTAATAAATGTGTTAAGTTTATAACATTGAGCCAATGAACTATATGTTATGTGCACGACTTGACTTGAT
Source organism: Phaseolus vulgaris (assembly GCF_000499845.2). Classification (NCBI taxonomy): domain Eukaryota; kingdom Viridiplantae; phylum Streptophyta; class Magnoliopsida; order Fabales; family Fabaceae; genus Phaseolus; species Phaseolus vulgaris. The sequence goes on along the minus strand of NC_023758.2, from coordinate 45,722,665 downwards.
ATTGTTATAGGCATATATAATCAAATTGTGCTACGAAACTGTTATCAATTATATCATTACCTGATGTTGAGGTTGCACCAAAGTCTCTCCCACACACAATGAGACTCTATAAAGATTTTTTTTTATAAAAAATAACCCTTAATTGTTAAAACATACCACATTGTGAAATTGTAATTGAACACTCATCTTGAAATTATATTGATATAGCATAAATATAATTAGAATCAACATGCAAATAATATTTGGACCCTCTTAAATCTCTTTATGTCAAATTAAAATGTTAACTTGTGATATAATGAGAATAGATAAAGGTAGTTATCATAAATAGCCAAAATAATTGAATATTCAACTTTTATAAATTTTGTGGACCTATGTATGCATTACTTGTCAAGCTGAAAACTGAGAATAAATTTAGATAATGTTTGATCTTTTGAATATCACCTAATTCAATATGATTGACTTAACTTACATGTTCATAAGAAAATTATTTAAAATATTTTTAATATATCAAACTTAGTTATAAATATGTTAATTATGTTAGTGATCGTATTCTTAGTATAAAAATAACAAATGTTGACCATAATAAATAAATATTTTATTATTTGCCTAAAAATATTATAGATGTTATTAACTAATTTATATTAAGTCACAATTCAATCATAGCATATAGATTAGTACTCTTAAACCTAAAAGTATATTATTAGATTTTAGTAAGTTAAAGTTTTATTTTAAAAAAATAATACTAATCTTGTTGTATATTATTTCAAAGGTCTAGGTTACTTGTTTCATAGTTTGTTATTAAAAAAATATAATGTTTTATATTATTATGTAATACGGGTATTATATATACATATATTTTGATTATATTTATATAATATAACATAAAAAAATACTTATATAAAAGTTTATTTGTGAAGGTACTTAAGAAATATAAATATAGTTTTTAATAATTTCATAAATTATTTTTTTTAATGTACATCAACATTTTTAACAAATAAAAAAGTTAAATAAGTATATAATTCTAATATAATATAATAAATTTCATATAATAATAATTACAGCAATTATTGTTTATATTTCCTCAAATAATTCGGTTGGTTAGATATAAAAAACTTTATGAAGAACCTAAAATTTAACTTCTTAATTCAATGGTCTAACTTACTCTCTGCAGTCAAAATCATAGAATATCTCGAAAAAACGATATCTATTTTCAGCCTTCATAAAATAAACATAGAAAAGATAATTTTAATTTTTGTTATTATTTTCTTATTGAGGTTGTATATATAATATGTTTGCATAACAAATTAGAAAGTTAAAATTTAAATATTTTAAACGTTTTATAATTAAATATTTTCAAATTGGATAGTAAAAGGAAAATAAATATATGATAAGATATTTGATAATTAGAATATAAATTCAAAATAAATTGTCATATAAAAGACTTATAATATAGGTGGAATTTTTAATAATATTTAGGACAAACTGCCTAAAACAAGTATTTTAAAATTATAAGGATTAAAAAATTATTTTGAAATATAAAGAAACAAAGACTAAAAATATATTTGATATAATAAATTATTTATTTAATTTTATAATATTTTCTTAAAGAATTTACTGACAGTAATTTTTATAAAAAATTAAATTGTTAAGTTACATTATTATAAGTATAAAAATTACTTAATAATAATATTATTTTGAAAATAATTTAAAATATTTAATATAAACATTGCACCTTTCCCTGTTCTAGCTTCTAGGGTTTAGAGATCAAAACACACTCACCCCCTTCTCTTGCGCACGCCTCTCTCTCTTTTTCTGCATCGCATGGAGGAACCTCCAACTTCAGTTCCGGCGACAGCTTCATGCTGGAGCAACGTGGTGAAGAAGCAGCCACCTCCACCGCCGCAGCACAACGTTCCAGTTGTGGTGGAAACCACCGAATCCTCCAATGCCATCTCCGTCGCCGTCGTGGACGCCAACGCAGTCATCGAATCCGGCGAAAAGCTCCATGGCCTCGCCGACAAGTTCATATCCATCCCTGAAGTCATGGACGAAATCCGTGACCCCGTTTCCCGCCACAAACTTTCTTTCCTCCCCTTCTCCATTCAAACCATGGAACCCTCCCCCGAATCCATCAATAAAGGTATTCTCAATTCTACCTAACCCTAAACTACAAATCTTCTTGTTAATTACCATACTATTTCATGTTTCTGTTTTGTTGCTTCAAATTATGTTTTAGAAATTTGGAATTCTAATATAAATATTATTTTTTGTAGTTGTCAACTTTGCTAGAGCTACTGGTGACCTACAAACTCTCTCTGATGTTGATATCAAGCTCATAGCTCTGTCTTACACGTTGGAGGGTCAGATTCATGGGACCAAACATCTCAGGGATGCCCCTCCTCCTGGGCAAACGGTGAATGTGAAGAGGTTGCCTGAGAAGGACATGCCGGGGTGGGGTTCTAATGTGCCTAATTTGCAAGAGTGGGAGGCGTTGGAACAGGCGGAAGACTCTATGAATTCCAATTCGAGAATCCTTCCTTTGCAGGATCTGAACTTGAACATTGTTTCCCCTGATGATCACTCTGTGGATGGTTCTGTGGAGAGGACGAGTGAAGCTGGTATGGGGATTCAGGAGGGCCGTGAGGATGGTTTTACGAAGCCTACGAGACACATGCCTAAGAAAAAGGAGATACACATTGAGGGGAAAACAATGGTGGCTGATGGAATTGATGCGTCGCAGGGCCAGTTTGATGACAATGCTGGTGATTGGATGCCGGCTGTCAGTCGGAGTACTCATAGGAGATTTTTGAGAAGAAAAGCTAGACGTGAGTATTATGAGTCGATAACCAGTACTCAAGATGAGCAAGATTTGGAAGGAAAGGATGATAATGTTGGTGAGGAGGCTAGTGAGTTAAATCATCAAGTTCATGAAAGCGATGCGGGACATGTTGAAAATGCTGTGTCTGAGGATAATCAGGTGGTTAAAGAGAACAAAGACAATGAAAGTATATATGAGATTCTTCAGCAAATGAGACTGGAAGAAGGTTCTCTTGAAGTTCTTGACGAGGAAAATAAACCAAGTTTATCTCCCGAAGAACTCCAGTCAGACAATACGGGATTGGTGGAAACAGTACCTGATGGCAATGCAAATGTGGTCACTAAACCATGTGACAGTGAGATAGATACAGTTGATAGCCAATCAAATCACTTGGAAATTGCAAGCCAGACCAGTGAAGCTGCTGACATTTCATATGCTGATGATGATGGTAGTGAGCAAAGTTGGATGGTTAGATCTTTGTCTGAATCAAGTGTAGCATGTGTAACAGGTGACTTTGCAATGCAAAATGTTATTCTACAAATGGGTTTGCGCTTATTGGCACCTGGAGGAACACAGATACATCAGCTGCACAGGTAATTTTCAGTAGCTTCTAAAATATTTACTATGTTATACGGATTATCTATGTTTGCTATGCGAAAGAAAATTTTGAATGCATATTCCACCTAGATGTTTTATTCAACATTTTGTTACATTATAATTATATAGTGACATGTGTTTATTGTTTCTAATCTATATATTTTCATTCAAGACTGAAGGCAGCATGATAGCAAAATTGTAATGTGTTCTTATCTTTAAATCATTTCCATTCCAGATGGATTCTCAAGTGCCATGCCTGTTACACTGTGACTGCTGAGATTGGGAGGATTTTCTGTCCAAAGTGTGGAAATGGTGGCACACTAAGGAAGGTAGCTGTCACAGTTAATGAAAATGGAATAGTAGTTGCAGCACGCCGACCTCGAGTTACATTACGTGGCACAAAGGTGAGTAGTGTGTGTATTTGCTATATAGAAGATATGGAGCACAATAGATATTTGCCATATTGGTCAATTTTCATGTCTTTCAGTTTGCTAGTCTTTTTCAATAGAAAAGGTGTGCTGTGGCTGACATTTTGTGCACTAGTTTAGAGTTATTTGTTTTTTCCAATGTTGAAACCTTGATTAGATAACTTGATTCATCGGCTACTTTAGTAATAAATAATAGGTATGGAATAAAAATATGATGCATACGATACCTTTCCTGTTAATTTGTAAGACTTAATAGGAATTTTTATTCCACTTATTCTGATTGATAGATGTTGATTTTAATTTGTAGAACAATGTTTGTCAAGAATCATTACCGGCAATGCCATTCACAAGATGATATGTTTAGAATCCTTGATACGGACATTTATTCCTTTATAACTTTTACATGACTTGATGTGCAGTTTTCATTGCCTTTACCCCATGGTGGAAGGGATGCAGTTACAAAGAACCTCATTCTCCGTGAAGACCAACTTCCTCATAGGGTACTTTATCCTAAAACGAAGAAGAAAACTAGCAGACAGGTTGTGTGTATTTCTGTATTTAACTACTGATATAACTAAAGTGATTAATGTCCCATGGGAATGTCGTGTTCTTTCATTTTTGTCCCCCAGTCAAATTAATTTCATACTAACATGAACTTACTTAATTACCCTTTGTAGGATGATGACTTCTTTACACCAGACAGTGTCTTCGGCCACCACACAGATAAGAAAGCTCCTTTCCAGCCTCCTATAAGGAAAGCAATGGCAGTTTTTGGTGGAAGGAGAAATCCAAATGACAATCACTACACTCGCTCCAAGCATAAGTAGTGGATCTCACCAATTTTTGACTGATTTTTATCCCCTAAGTTTTGTTTTTATTGCTCGAATTTGAAAGTTAGTTGAAAAATTGCTGTGTTATGAAAAACATTATTATAAAGTGTGTCTCATTATCTCTACATATTTATAGCTGTCTATGATCTAGTTTAGGTGACACTACATGAAAGGGCGGAAGAATTAATTTCATGACAATGGATGATGGAAGAGTGAAATAATTAATTTCATGAGAATGGATTTCAGTTTGCAACATTTGGGGTACAAAAACAATTTTTGGTTTTCATTTGTGAATGCACTATGAATTTTCATCTGTTTATCGAAATAAGTGCATTCTCATTAAGATCTATTATTATTTTAAATACAAAAAATGAGTTGCGTGTAATTTGTCAAGCATGATAGATATCGCACTGTATAAATCTGTTTTCTTCAATTTTTAATATCCATGCCAGTTTTTATATAGCGCAACAGTGTGATATTTTAATTTTTTTAATTTTTAGAATGATGTCATTTTATGTTAAAATGGTTTTAATAAACAAAAGTACTGATTTTAGATATTGAAAAAATGAAAATTTATAAAAAGTTCCAATAGAATTGAAATTAGAATGTATCCCCGTTTATATTAAAAAAAAAGTGTACCCGTTTTATAAAATTAATAACAGTAATTTTGTATTTAAGAAATAGATAAATGAAGAAAATTTCCACTAAATCAATATTGTTTCTCTTTTCGAAATTAATATAACGAAGAAAAACAACTTTTTTTCGAAACAGACCATGAAGCGTACATGTCTCTGGTACACATTCATAGTGGTCTCAACCATAGAGTCAGTAAAATTAATATTTGGACGCCAATAATTTCCTTAATTTAGGGTGTACCCCACTGGTCCTTTTCAGAGAAACAGACGTACGATGGATCTAGACATGAAGTCTGTCTCTAACACAATCCTTGACTCAACCGCAATATCTTGATCCGGAAACAGTCTTCAAGCATCTCCAACAACCAATATTATATTATAGACATTAAGATTTAAAGTTCCACAGAACGATGTGTCTGTCTCTAACACAATCCTTGACTCAACCGCAAGATCTTGATCCGGAAATGCCATGCAGTTCAGTCTTCAACCATCTCTAACAACCAATATTCATTCTAAAAGCATTGATATTACTTTATTGAAAATATATTTAGGTAAAATAAAATTATAATCCTTTTAGATATAAAAGTACTAGAAAGGTCATTAATGTTAATACAAATTAAATTTTACATTAACAGAAACCATACCTTTGGTTAATGGCTTAATGTAATGCTGCTTTTATTACAAAGTGTGATACTAAAACAAATGCTCCACTGCTAGTGGAAATAATTTACACGGGGATGAACAAATAAAACTTCGCCAAGTGCACAAAGATTCCAACAGCCGCAAAGGGACGTTTGAAGCATCCAAAAATCTTAATGACGCGTTTGCTTTGAGAAACATGTTGGATCGTGGATCACATCAATCATGCATTGTCCACTGCCCATACAACTGTCTTTTTCTTGTGTTGACATGAACATGTTGATAGAATGGTAGACACTTTGTGCTTAGTTATGGTCCCAAGAAGAAGAATCACAAAAGCCTCAACATAAAAAGAAAAGGAGAAGTAAAGACAGTTGGCCAACACATTTTTTTCCCATTCATTCATCAATTTCTACTTGTCAACCACCGCTATACAAGGTTACCTTACGATGCATTAACCCTTGCACATTCCCTTTTTTCTGAACAATCATTTACAGGTGAGAAATAAAAGTAAATGGATAGTGGAAAGTTAGAAATGCATTATGGTTATAGGTCTGCTTCAGTAGCAGTGTGTGTTGTGTGGTTAGTTGAATATTATTGACTCAATTATGATGAAAGGGCTAGCTCAGCCCAAGCCAGAGATGATGCCTTTAGCTCCACATTTATTGATGTGTCTATTCTGCTCTCCAACATAATGCATAATTCACGCATTGATGGACGGACAGAGGGATCGGGACTGATGCAAAGAATTATCACCTCACATATTGCTTTAAGGTCTTCATATCTAAAATGCTTCAACTCAGGAGCCACCACATATGACATTACTTCTGGCATTTCAAGATAGTCCCTGGCCTGCAAGACATGAGTTTAACATTGAAGACTTGATTCTTTGAGTGATGCCATAGAAAAATTAATCAAATTTTTGGGAAGTTTCTTACCCAATCCACCAAGTACCCTTTGTCCTTGCAGTATGGTGGTCTTCCACTGATTATCTCCAGTAGAAGTACACCAAAAGCATATATGTTTCCTTTGGGGTCAAGATGGCGTGCTTCAAGGGAGTTTGGCAGAAGACAAACAGCACCTTGGCTGCTAACTGAACCAGAATTCTTTTCTGATCTTTCAAGAACGGTCTTCCAACTTTCAAAATCCACCAGCTGAAAATTAAGGTTCATTGCAATGAGAAAAATAACATACATGCTACAGCACATAAGATATAGGTGCATGCTAACAGACTCTCGTCCTTATTGTTCAGTGCAGTAAGACATTGGGCACAATCATAATAGGTTGTTGGAAAACTTTAAGTAGATGCATGCACACCTTAGGGGAAAAATCTTCTGTAATGTAAACAGCATTGGAATTCAATTCTGAGATGGTGAATGGTGGCTCAATTTCAGTGTGCAAATACTTGAGTCCACGTGCGATTCCAATGATAATTTTCATACGCCGTGTCCAAGATAACTGGCACCCTTCTCCATCTGCAATTATGATTTCATTCATGTTTTAAGGAACTGAAACAAAAAGACATGTACACGAGCTAGTACCGTGACTTACAACAATGTAGGTGCTCATAAAGTGTTCCGTTTGATGCATATTCAAAGACCAGCATCCTTGTAAATGGACTGCTCTCTCTACAATATCCTAGCAGTTTTCCTGCGTTATCATGATTTAACCTTGCCAAGTCTGCCACCTGAATTGTATTAATACAATAGCAGAAAAATTTAAAGACTGGTTTCATTATTTGTCTCTCAATTCTTGCACACTGTAAGCATGAGTGTTCCATTCCATTTACCTCTCTTTGAAAATAGAGCTCAAGGTATCCTGTCCAATTCTCCTCCTTGATGCAGAGGGAAATTACAGCAATCTCAGGTCCACCTTTCATTATACCTTTGTACACCAGACTATCTGGTGAGGACCCAATTATGTTGCTGAAGTCTTCACAGGCCACTTCAAGATCCTGTCTGCTATACCTCATCACATCCTTCAACATCTCCGAGTCTGCCCATTGATAGAGTTAAATGTTCAAAACATCTATACAAAAGTATCAGTAGTAAATACATAATAGAAAGCAAAGAAACCAAACCTATCTGTAATGCCAAATAATCTTTTCCACTTCCAGATTTTTTCCAAGGTATAATGATAGATGATTTGTTGTTACACCTTTGAATTGCAGTGAGAATACCAATAACAAAGAGAGAACCAACCATGGTTCCCGTCACTATTTCTAGAGCCAAAAGCCAAGAAGGTTTCGATGCTTCTTGATGCTTGGTTACATGTTTGGTAGCAGGTTCATGCCTCGGGTTTACTACTGGACCACTTCGAGCTGGCGAAGCACCTGCTATTCAGTAATAGTTTCATTATTAGATGTAAAACAAAACAAAGAACAATTATAGGTAAAGCGTATATCATAGTAGAATGGATCAAATGCATATGTGATTCACAAAATTTTGTATTATCCGTTATTCCATTCTCAAAACATAGGCAAGGTGAAGCACCTGCTATTCCATAATACATACCACATTGCACCAAAGTCCTCTGCTTTATGTCTTCGATATGGAAACAATTTCCTTGAAAGCTTGATCTGCATGATCGAGTTTATCTTTTCTAAGAAAGGAGGTTTGACTAAAATGCCAACATAACAAGAAGATCAATAGAGTACCTCGGAAGATACTTCAAGCATTTGGGTATGCTGCCAACGAAAAAGTTATATGAAAAATCTGCTACTTTTAACTGAGATGGACGACAGAAGCCAGTTAAATTCACACCTGAGGCATACCTGAATAGGAATAATATGAGTCAGAATAAGGAAGGAGATCCAAATTTTAATGGTGTAACGTAACTTGGTGTTTTTATATTTAATGGGTAAGCTTGACAAATTAAGGAGATCCAAATTATCATATTGCATATCGTACATGCACTAATTATTTAAACATGAAAGATAATGGCAATGCAACTGGTAAATGACATTGGAAGAAAACAGTAAAACTTGAATCCTAGCATATATATGCAGACCAAAATGAAGTTATCTATAGATTAACTCATCTCAGCATGGCAATCTACCACAGATATAAAATCGTCCTAGTATTATTCCTAAACACCACATGAATGATGACAGCGTATTCATAAACAAACTACACTGATTTTTCAAAAATATTTACTCACATCCCATGCATATTTGAAGAAAAATTTGAACTGCTACCACAAGGAAGAGATCCTTGAAGCTTATTCCTATCCAGCCGAAGCTCTTGAAGGTATTTCAAATTTCCTAGCTCCGGAGGTATCCAACCAGTCAACCCATTAGACTGCAGGTTTCTGCAAAAAAACATGAAATTGAAAACACAAGTCCACAAAATAATTTAAGAGTCTAATTTTGGAACAGCATACTAAATTCCCTTTACATTTTCATAAGTTGAGTCAAATTTCCAATCTCCGGTGGAATTGGTCCAGATAACTGATTCATTCCCAAATCCAACACCTTAAGAGATTTCAACATGCCCAATTCTTTAGGTATTATTCCAATGAGATTGTTGCCATGCAAGATCCTGCAGCGACAAGAACCAAAAATCAGTCCCAACCATGATAGTGAAGTACTGTAAGTCATGGTAATAACACCGAATCACTGATTAAGTAAGTTTTAGAGAATGATGTAAGGATTGCAGAAAGAAGGAACATACAGTTCTTGTATGTAGGTGATTTTCCCAAATTCTTGAGCAAGAAACCCCCTCAACGAAGCCCCTGATATATTACTGCAGAAAAAGAATCCAGTCGTATTAGGAATGTGCTAGCTCAGTAATGTATGCAATTAATTAACCATCTCAGTCATGCTTCATGAAGTACGTCACATTGCAAGAGAGGACTAATAAGCCAAAGAAATGTACTAGATGTTATAATGGATCCATGGTATCTTACAGCTTTATGACATGATCTCGCAGTGCAGTGCAAGAAACACCGTTCCAGTCACAAGGATCTGAATCCAGAGAATTCCAATTGGACAAAGCCATATGTGGATCTTCATAAACAGCTTCTTTGAATGTTTTAAGTGCCAAAACTGAGAACAAAAAACAAATTCTACAACTCAAAAAATATTATAAAAGAAAAACAGAGCTAATGCTTCATTATTGTGAATGTATACCGTAGTTAGCGAAGACGAGAAGGCAAACCAATTAATTGATCTTAAAACTTCCAAGTTCACACAAGAACCAGAAATGGTAAATTTTGCTACGTGATCCAAACAGAAGTCAACACAATTAAAAACTCGAGATCTGAGAGAGAAAGTGAATACTCAGCCATAACTCTTACCTTCATTTGAAGGTACCCTGACAGAAGCCACAAAAGAGAGCATGGAAACCAAACCAAGCAACAGCAATGAAGTACATAACTTCATGTTCTTCTCCCAAAATTTTCTACACTATATTGCTTCTTCTTCTTCTTCTTCTTCTTCTTCTTCTTCTTCTTCTTCTTCTTCTTCTTCTTCCTAGTTAGTTAGTCACCGGCAAGGTGCTCTTCCCAACAAAAGTATAACTCGGCAAAAAAAAAATGATGGTATGAAACTGAATTTCCAAGAACTTGCAGAGATTTATACCGCAAAAAAAGGTACAAACTTGGACAAGTTGAGAGGTTCAGAAAATGCACACTAGTGATAGAATTTTAAATGGTAGATTTGAGAGGTGTGAGGAAGAGGGTGACACTGACAGTGGACTAGACTAAAGTCTGAAGACAACCCAGAAGAGGATGAAACTTGGATTCAAAGAGAGTTTATCCAAGTTTGGATTTTGATGGCAGTGAGTGAGAAGGATGAAAAAAGAAAGAGCCTTTTATTTTGAATTATGTTAAAAATGGCGGTTTGTGGATATTTTTAAAGTAAAAATGATTTTGTTTTTGTGCATTGTGTTCTTGGGACTTGGACTCTGCATCTCTCTTTCAAAATCAAAGTTATTGGCAGTGATTAGTGTTTGCCATAGGGAAGTCCTGATAGACATGTATATCTTCCATCTCGTCACACGAGAATTTGGTCTTCTCCCCTTTAATTTAACCATTCTTATTACTTCAATTTCTCGTTTTTTCAATTTATGTTTTTAATCCCTATGAATTTTTTTTTATTTAAACTTTATATCATCTAAATAATTAGAGTATATTTTTTATTGTTACAAGGTTAACTTTAAATCTAATTTAATTTTCATAAAATTGATTCAATAAGGTGAGGTTTGTATCAATTTATATATTACAAAAGACTCTAATATCTAGTTGATGTGAGATTTCCAACATTTATATATATATTTAAAATGATTGTTAATTTTTTTTTAAAATATATTATTTTTATTGTATACTGATATTTAATACGATGACATTTTTTAAGCATAAAAGTAAAATAAAAAACGATTATTCTACATCCAAATAGAAGGTTAAATAATTAGGAATGTTGAAGCAAAACAAATCATTTAGTAATTTTCTCAACAAAAAAAAAGACATATACAAATATGTATTTGAAGTAAATAATAAAAATGGCGTGAGTTTGCTGCTTTGTGGTCCAAGTTCTGGAGTAATCAGAATAGATATCACGATTTATCGTAATAAATAAATAAATAGACAAAAGGCCATGAATTGACTTTAGTCACAACATAAATTTACTCCCCTACCCCCTTTTTAAATCTCACATTCTCTAATTAATAAAAATAATCATTAATAAGTATAATATATGTGTTATTTCTGAAAAACAAACAGAAACAATAAAGAAAATTCTCTGTAAACATTCCTAACATAAAAACAAAAAATATAAAAACAGTTTTTATGGATTAAAATAAGTTTTAAATAAGTTATGTTTTTTTAAAAATTGTATGAAAATTTTAATGCATAACCTAATTCTTAATTTATAAAAAATCCTTTTTATTTGTATTTTTCTCACGAGTATTTATGGAGAAACTTGTTAAAAATGGGAGAAGAAAATGATAAATTTGAAATCACTTTTATTTTCCTCCACTGTCAATTACCAAAATTATAACATTTGAAAAATATGTCATGTTATAAATTCTTTCAATTTCTTTAACAAAAAAGTATTTCTTTTCCATTAACTAGTCAATGTCACGAGTGAACAACTATTGGGAAAAGTCAATATTAATAAAAAAACTTCATTAAGAATATTACTACTAATATGATTTAAATTGTAGGGTTGATGTTTAGTTAGGTGATATACGATAAGCAAAAGTGCTTTTTGAAAAAGCATCGAAATGCTTAAGAAATTCCACGTTCACAGTTGTTCTCCATCCAAATCCATTATTAAAGCTAATGTCACGCGTCAACTATAGGTTTAGTCTTCCATATTAATACATTTTTCTGCTTTCTAATTTCTGTTTTTATTAATAATATGCAAATCAACTAAAAATTAATAATTAAATTTTTTAACATAAATGTTAAAGATCTTACTAATCATTAAAGATAAAAACATTTCATTATATACAAGTACAAAATTCAACTTTCATAAACCAAATTTATAAAATTAAATTAGACTTAAAGTTCATTTAATAATAATAAATTTACTTGCTAAAAGATAAGTATTTTATTTACAAAAGAGCAAGTGGTTGGTCTTTCTATTTTAACATATACATAGAAAAGCAATGTTGATAACAATTAAAGGCAAAGCTTACTAAATAAGAAGAACATTTGATTTGATTTTGGCATTTTGTATTAATGGGTAATCGCAATATATTTTTTTGATGATGAGGGGGAAACAAAAGACAAAAGAAGATATTGTTTAAATTGAAGGGCCCTCATGAACAGTGGTTCCAAGCAAGATCCTCTTTAAAGAGGTTGAGTGTATTTAAAGAAAGGAACCTAATCATCTTCAACCTTCAAAACCCAGTTAAGCTTTTGCCAGAACACCAAATAAAACAACTCACTTCTCAAGCACAACAAATTGTTAAAAATATGTGGAACAAAATATGCATTCAATGCTGGATATGCAGTTTCTTGATAATAATAATAATGTTTTTTTATTTTGGTTTAGGTTTTGTGGAAGTTGCATCCACACACATCCATGTTGGAGGAGGCATTCCTTTCACCTGGCATGGAGAATCCCTCCATGTGGGTGTTTTTGATGAGTGCCCCCACATGGCTTTTCTTCCTTTTCTTCCAAACACTATCTCTTTCACAACAAACACAATTTCCTCAAGTACTTTACTTTCCCTCTTCTTTCTTACCTTTCTTCATTCATTTGGTTACCTTAGTCCCATCAATGCCTTCTTTACCATTTCTTTTCTATGCTTTTGTGCCATCTAAGAATTTTCCAACCTTCCTAGAAGTTCGCTATAGAATGCTTAGGGGATAATCCTGCTACATTTTTAAATGTTTTAGTTACTATTAGTATAAATTTTGTTGGAATCCCACCTCGACTAGAGATTAGAGTCTTTTATTGTATATAAATTTTAATCTTATGAGTCGGTTTTATAAGGTTGAGTTAAACTTAAAGTTCACTTCGTAACATGGTATCATAGTCACTTTGAGTCTATCCTAATAAGTATTTGTTAGCATTATTAGGTCACCCGCTATCATACCATCCGCTAGTGACGGGTGTGTTGGAGATCTCACATCGACCTTTAAAACTCTCAAATTCGTTTATCTACATTATTATTAACTACAAATAAAATTCATGTTAAAATTATTTCGATTGTTTAATTATTTTTCATATTAAAAATATTTTGTTTATTTTTCTGGTTATGTATAATTATTTAAGGCGATTGTTTTTTTTTTCAGAAACATTTGTACATTCTAATGAGATGAGAGTGATGGTAGAATAACCCTAACTTCCTTTGGTTATAGAGGAAGGTTTCCACTATAAAAGCAAAATAGTATTACTAATCACATATTAGAATATTAAAAGATGTTAACCACTTGGATTAATCATCCTCGTCATGAAAATTAGTCTTTTAACTATGGACAGAGATAACTTAAACAACTAAAAAAGTTAATCTATGATAGTTATGATTAAGTAAATAGTGATTAGTTAAAGAGCATAGTACATTGTTCTTAATGAATAAAATTTGTTCCTATACAACATTATGATGTTTCCCAGAGACACTAACTGAGACGACATAGTATGTTGGGACAGTGGTCATTAGTTCTTATTGTTATTGTGAGACCAATTTATTCCCCACCATGTTTTCTTTGCTAATCAATGCTTTTATTCTTACAAGTTAGCTTATCTGTCCAATTCGTAATCAAAATTGATTCAAAAGCAAGTAATTGGAACTTTCGAAGTTTGGTTAGAATCAGACACAGGGATATATAACATTGCCTAATTTTGGAAAGGAAGAGCACTGTGAAATCACTGACCTTAAAAGTGCCTTAATTATCTCTCTTACTTTCAAATTTTCCATTGCTGCAACTTCTTTCAAGGGAAATCACAGAAACAGACCCCAGAGAATCTTTTAGTTCATCATTATATTTATTTTATTTATTTTTTGTTAATAAAAAAATAAGAAAATTACCTGTAACTAAATGATCTTGACATTTTAGGGACGACTTAAGACAAATAACAACTTTAATGTAAAAATATAAATATATGTTTCACAATAATACATTTTTATACATATAAAATATTTTCTTCACTCTAAATACATGCAAATACAAAATATCATACATAGATTATTTTTTTTGTGAAGATTAAAATTCTGTTACTTTCAATGTTTGAATAGGTTAAAATTTAAATGTAAAATGTATTAAAAAAATAAAGTTGAAGTAAAGTATTGTCCGTTTTGGAAGTCGGTGCTCCGTCACTATTTTGTCATGAAAAAACACTTCGGTGGGTTGAGAAAGGAGGGAGTATATAAACTGACCTCGACTCTCCCAAGCGATGTAAGACTGTATACCATGTAAGACTATATTGGTATACGGGAAAAAAAACTCTCTTACCACCATGAATCTAACAAATGATGTTTTCAAATGCTACATGTTAATGAAGTTAAACAAACAATTATGAGTGAAAACAAATTTACATTAAGTATTCTTTTAACAATCTAAAGTCAAACTTTTAATTAAACTCAAATAAATAAAATTGAAAAACTACACTCAACTTGTTTATAGATGGCTCAGTATGAACATCAGCGTCACCATCTCCTCCATAATGGGCCCCCATCAAACTTATGAAGGTTTGTTGGGCTCATTAAATCATTTGCTACACAATCAACCAATAGAATCGGATTTGGATTTTTTATTTTAGGTAAAAGATATTATTAAAATTTAAATAAATAATAACATAATTCATAATAAAATAATAAAATCATCATTAGATAAAATATTAATTTATTTTTGGTGAATTCCACTGTATTATATTATTTAAAAATATTTTTATAATTTTTATTATAAAATTCACATTCTAATTTATATTTTATTTATATGTTGATAAAATATATATTTATAAAAAAAATTATATATGACTCAAAGTATTATTTAAGATTTGAAGTTTTAAAACTTATGTCGTATTAAGATCATTTAATGAGAAGATCTTACTTGATCAACATGCTAACGTTATGATTCTTTCCAATGTTTAAATTTTGTTAAAATTAAATCTTTTGATATAACTAAATAATATTACACTAACATTATTTCATGGTGGCGAGGTTACGAAATCTTGATGTTTCTTTACCTTTCCTTATTAATAAGTATGAGATTAAGGATGGAGTGGTACTTAATTAAAATCTTTTATATTAACAATTAATGAAAAATATTGTTGATATGATTTTTAAAATAAAATTATAAAAAAAGTAAGTAGATAATATTTTGTTATTTAGATAACTTTCCAATGCACATTATTTTTAATTGAGAAGGTTACTTCTGTTTTTGATTTTGTTCATAATATCAGACGTTTTCTCCTCCACTCCCCACTCTGACTAAGTGCACCCCATATTTTGTTCATGTATCATTACTTTTTGTTTTTTTATTGCACTAATTGAGAGAAAGAAGAGAAAGAAGAAATAACTTATTATGGAAAAAAAAAACTTGTTTTAAAAAGCTACTTAACTGATACCTGAAAAGTTCATTTTTGAATTATTATATATGTTCAGAAAGTTTGTTTTGAAAATTATATTTCATAAAACTTGTTTTAGAACTCATTTTATGTAATCTAAAAGAAGTTGTTTTAAAAGGTATTATGTTCTAAAAAACTTATTTTGGAAAATTTGTTTTAAAAAACTTGTTTTGAAACATATTTAATGTATTTTGGAAAGCGTGTTCTAGAAATTATAGTCCAATTTTTTTTTTTCTAAAATCTTGTTCAGAAAACCATGTTCCAAAACATTCAGACAGCTTGTCCTAAATTTTTTTAGAACAAATAAAATGGTAAGTTTAAAAATTATGATAACAATTAGAAATTATGAGGGTACTGAAAGAAAAATATAATATAATCCGTAGGCGTTTTTTCCTGCTCCCCATCAATTTTCAAAAAGCATGTTTTACCTTTTTTTTAAATGATTTTTGGATTATTTTTTTGTAGAAGCTTTTTCTGTAAATATATTTTCCAGAATTCATGAAATGTATTTTGAAAAAAAAAATCCAAAACAATTTTTTCAGAATAAACCTTTCGAAACGTGTATAATATGTTCTGGAATGTATTTTCCTGAATAAATTTTCCAAAATATATTTCAAAAAGAGTTTTTTAAAATGAGGATGAATTATATGAGATATTTTATCATTTCACCTATTTGATAGGATGTGGAAGAATTTTGATGGGGTGCAGGAGATATATCTTTTCTTATATGGGCCCACATCGAAGTCCATCCTCTATTGGGGCCGAAGGCAATTGGGTTCTGTTGGGCACAATAATGGTGAATAGTTTCAATTTTAGGCGGTATCTTTCTGCACCCTAGCAAATGTCTTCTGCACCCCATCACATTAAAAAAAACTGTTTTACCCTTTAAAAATGATTTTTGGATTATCTTTTTCAAAATATTTATGGAAAATATTTTCTGAAACACATTTTATTAATTCCGGATTTACCAATCCGAAAATCAGAAAATGTGTTCTGAATAGAATATTTTAGAATGATTTTTTATCTTTCAGATCTTCTATTCCAAAAACACATCCTATTCTGAAAATATTTTTTTCTTACGAATTTTCTATTCCAAAATTATCCAAAACTGTGAAAGAGAAATTTTTATATTTCAAAAAATTTAGAAGTGCCGAAAGAAAAATGTAAAGGTGCAAGAAGAAACTCTCTCAATTTTATGTAAAAAAACATATTTGGTTTTCTATGCACAATTTAGCTGATATAGTCAAGGGAAACATAAATCTACCTATATATGTATTAATTTTTCTGCTCTTGTAGATTTTTTTAGACCTTACATCAAGTGAGGAAACAAAAATTTAAAAATAAATATACTTTATCGAGTTTCTATTGAAATATTATTTTTTATCACTTATTTATACGAAAATATAATTTTAAAAAAGAGAAAAATAAATGTTAGGAGGGCAAAAATATAAGGCAGAACATAATATATATATATATATATATATATATATATATATATATATAATACAATTTAGTCAAACTTTTCATTTTTGTTTTGTTTTCAAAATAGTTTTCTAAAAGCATTAGTAAACGTTTTCCTTTCTATTTTTCTAATATGAAAATATGTTAAAACTTAAAAATGTCTAAATTGTGGTGTGCAAATATAAAATCTTTGACATATATAGTGATTGTTCATAAAAACATATATGATCCTAGCTACTTGAACTTATACGTAACCATGGCCATTTCAATCTATATGATATGATAATGTTAGGGAGATTACCTTAAAGAACTATATGATTTTTTAACACAAAACTATTGCACGTATTTTAAGTATAATAACATGCGTATCATCAACTAAATAAACAAACTTAGTAATAAGCACCAATTAGGTATTTGTGAGTTGTTTATTTTTTTTCTTGAATAGGTAATTTAGAATAAAAATAAATATTTTTTTTGTCAAGGTTGTTTTATTTATAAAATTCCACACAAAGTTACGAAATATAATAAATATTGAGGAAAATAATAATTTTAAAGACAAAATAACCATTATAAAATATTTTTACATCTTTGTTTTATTTTGTTTTAAAATATACGCATAAAGTATATTTAAATATTATTACAAAACAAATAATACAAAATCACATCATATCATTAGTAACTTTTGAATATGAACTTGCCCTTAATCTGTTTTAAGAGGTTTTTGATGTAATTAACATTGAAAGGAAAGACTAAATCAATGAATTTAAGACAGTAACTAAAATGGACATTATAAAAAAAAAGGAAAAAAAGAAGAAGATCAAGACATTTTTGTAATTAGCAAATCTATTTAATGAGTAAGGACAAAATTCAAATGTGTTTTGAAGTTGTCAAATACAAAGAGCAGCAGTTGACTGATTCGTGTTTTTTCTAATATACTAAGATTTTTTTTTTCTAGTACTTTTGTAGTATGATCCATGCCACTTCATAAAAGATGAAGTCTCTGATAAGAAAACGTGTGAATGGAGACCAAGTATATCAACACACCTGGTTATATGTTATAAGAACATATTTTGGTCCAAGTACTTTTTTTAGTGTAATTTAATTTTATACAACCTTTAATAAAGTGAAACCTAATATATAGTTCACAATAAAAAAAAATATTGGATACTTTTTTCAATAGCTTTGAAAAGAGAAGAACGGTTGGAATGCCCAACGGATCTATATTTTGAATTTAGTATACTCTAAAGAAAGTCATTAAATGAGTAAGTCGTCAATTTCTAAAACAAACTATTTCATATACTTTATCTGTTTGTTGAGTTACTAGTATGTATTTTATTAGAGATTTTTATTGTATCAATCTACCCGTGTGATTCTTGTTGAAGAATATATTATCGGGAAGGAAATAATGCATGAGAGACGATTTCAAAACATATTATCCATTTATTAAATAGACGATTTTTTAATTCGTTGTCAAACTTATTTTTAATTAAATAAAAGATCTTAATATTATGTCTCGAAGAGGACTCAAACCTTCATGTTCTTTAACACGAGATTTTAAATTGTACTCTTATAAATTATTTCTTAATTTTAATTGACGTGAGATCTCAAACATATAATTTATTATGTTGATTTATATGATGTAATCCTTATCATATGATTTGGCATATAATACCCATTTTAGGCTGCATGAATGTCTATCCCTGTGGGTTTGCCCAACTAAACCATGGAACAATGAAGTGTTTACCAATTATTATACCTATTTTTTCGTAAGTATGAAGTATTGGGTGATTTTGAAAATAACATAGTTGATTATTTATAATGAAATTTTAGTTATTGGTTGGTGTATCACAATTGGTTCTAACTAATATATGTTGTTCATGTATATCTCTTAATAGGAAGAGAGTTTAATTTGTTGTTTGCTTCTACCACCATGTTATTATATATACACAAAGTATCACTTTCTTTCATCCTTATTTTTGCTCAAGTTTATATACAGCTTCGCTATTACTGTTTCTTTCTCTGTCTTTTGTGGAACTGCATTTCAAGACAACAATTTGCCAAAAGTTTAAGAGCATCAAAGGTATGTATGAATTCATGTCAATGTCATTGCCACCTAATATAACCTGCGCTTTCTAATATTCAGTATATGATTTTCGATACAAATTTTATTTGAATTAATGTATGCAGACACATTTTGATTGAATCGGTCCAATATGTTTCTCTACATACAAAACTCTATTAATTGCATCTTTCAGAATGGGGACATATCACATGTGCCTGTTTCATGGTTTCTGTATTGAGCATGACGTTCTGCAAACAATACGCATTTGAACCAGTCTCCCATTAATAAACAAAAAAGACATGTTGAAAACGAAATATGACAAAATTAATTAATAATTATTATTCTACCAGATTCCATACTAATCCTCATTAAAATTTCTGGACCAATTTTTGTTCTGAATGAAACAGCCCAGAGAAAGAAAAGGGTGGAAATACACCAAGAAGTTAACGTTTAGATAAACTTTACAAAATCATCATTTAGTTATTCCTAAAGTGTAAGAAGGACTAGTAAATGACAATAAGACTTGGAATTTTCGAATGAAGATTTAATTCCATAATATATAAATAAATATAAATTTTATTTTATAAGATTGAATTAGACTTAAAATTTATCTTTTGATAATTATTCTAGCCAACTTGAGGTAGGTCGGGATCTGGATGACGCTCAAGTCAGTAAGAACACAAAATTATAATGAGTATATGATAGAATATGAGTTAAGAATATTTCATGTATGGTGTATTAGATGATATGAGATGATCATTTATGTAGATCGAATTGTAACCTAACCTTAAAACCTCTTTAAGTGACCTAGGATAAGTGTGTAAAAGATAGATCTCCTTGTTATTGTTCCCTCTGATATATATTGACCATTCCGATTCTGACTTTATTGAGCCATTAAGGGTGATTAAGTCTGATAAATAAAAGATGACGCACGTTTTCTGTTAAAGATAAGATCTCAATTCTCATATTACACTACAATGAAATCAAATAGAAACCAATTTTTAGATAAGAGACCAAAATAATTAGTTGAAATAGTAACTAAATTAGAGACCATTTTATAAACTAAAAAAAAATGGTTTCTAAATTAGTTTCTATTATTGTTAAATAGTTTCTAAATTGGTATCGAATTAGCAACTAAGGTTTTTCTACCAAATTTAGAAACTAAATAATTGGTAATTAAAATCTTGGTTGCTAATTAGATAGCAATTTTAAAAACTACTTAACAATAATATAAACTAATTTAGAAACCCATTTTTTTTAGTTTCTAAAATGATCTATAATTTAGTTACTATTACAACTAATTATTTTGGTCTCTAAAAATTAATTTTTATTTCGTGATTTTCTTGTAGTGTTATGCGTCAGGCCCATAACTCTACAATAACATTGATAAGAGTGTTAAATTTAAATTTCCCTTCTTAACTTTCTTATAAAAAAAATCACCCATTGTACCTCTATGAACTTACGTTGACAAAGCGTTTATTGGCTATGATGCAAGCGATGGCTTTTGGCTTAGTGCTAATAATAATAATAATGCATATTATGTTTACCTAATGACACCCATTTAGGTCCCAAAGTAAGAAGTGGATAATGATTAATTACACTGTAGCCGATAAGATTACAATAGAAAATGATTTATCCCTTGTGTTCATCACATCAACTCCCACAGCCCTGCAATTTTTTAACAGATAACTACACAAGCAATGTCTGCACTACAATGACATCAACGACCACCCATATTATATAATTAGAAACGAACTACGTTCATTTTCAAAAGCCCTTTTCAGTTTTTAATCCTATCTATGGAAAACCTTTTTCATAAGTGCATGCTTAGTTAATTGTATATCATAGTTTTTCAAATGAAAGTCAGAACACATAAACTAACTCATCTGCATATATTATAAAATCCACGCCCAATCCAATGTCTTAAACGTGCTCTAATGGATTATCACCATTCTCCATTTTCTTATGTTCCTTCCAACTACTCTCTCTCTCTCTCTTTAGCTTCCTTTCTATAACCGTTTCTTCCTTTAGCTAACTCCACTTTACCGAATTTGGCAACCAATTGCTTTGATTAAACTCGGGAAAAATGGTGCATAGCATACATACATTATATTAAATTCGTAAATGATAGTGAGGTTTACCTTTTACATGTCAATTATTTCATCAAGAATCAAAGAATATTCTCTTCAAACACCAACTTCTATTCTAAGATATCATTTCTATTCTACCACAAATACTATTTAATCTAATTTGTTGACAATTCAAGTATATTTTTTCTTTCTTTAACTGGTGTCTTGACTCTCTGATTTATATGAGATGATCTTCTGATATTTTTTTTCAAATGTCCCTTTTAGGTGGTTTTCTGGGTGCAAATGTGTTTGTTCTCTATAATTATCAGTTTGGAACGTTTTTCTCTTTAATGGAAAGATTTAGGATTATTTTTAGGGTTATTTTATGTATATGGTTGGACCACCCCTAAAGTATTAATATTTATTATTTTTTATTGTTGATAAAAAAATTTTGTTAAACTTATTATATTAACATATTGCTAATTATAAAAAAAATTGTAGTAAAAGAAAATGTCTTGTTCGATTTCATATGACAAATACTACTAACGAGAAACATTCATGAAAAAAAAAAACAAACTATCGTACTACACCATGCCTTTAATGAATACATGCTTATGATAGTGCTTAAATAAACAAAATTATCAAACATTTGATAAAAATCAAGTTAATGCTTATTTTTTAAATAATAAAAGTCATAACCGTGTTTCTGACACACTCGCTTTTGTAAAAATCTGAATGAGTATTGTAGAAGGAACTATGACTTTTCACTAAGAATGTCACAGTGGAATGGAAAAGCTTTTCAACTTTATGTAGTACAATGATGACAAATAAGCTTTGTGTTCATATGTGTTCTATGATAACTGTTCCGTTTTCCATTAGATTAAATTTAATCCTAGAAAGATGAATTAGTGCTTGATCCACATATATCATGATTATAACACCCAAAACAGAGACAGAAATGATATAAAATGCATATAGTAAATTGGCAGGGTTAATTAATCCACATCATTATCTTTTTGCAGTTATAGATTAAGTAATTATAGGTCCTTCTTCTAGCAGTGGTGTATATTAAATAGAATTATGTTGAAAAGGTGGTTCAAAGAAGCTGGCAACAAGGTAGGGTCAGGTAGGCATATAAATAAGTGGCTCAAGATCATTACCTTATTCCACATATTCACACAGCACAAGTCCTTCTCTCAATCAAACACTGCAACAATGGCTAAGGTTTACCCTCAGATACTCACATCTCCTCAGACTCATTGTTTCACATCCAAAAGAGAAACATACACTCTATGGTTGAAATCACTTGTCTTCCACTCCAATGGATGCACTGTCTATGACTCAAATGGTGACATCGTTTACAGAGTTGACAACTATGACAGAAAGGGTAGAAGAGAAGTTAACCTCATGGATCTAAGAGGCAAAGTTCTCTGCACCATAAAGAAGGTACAAATCAGTCAAATACTACACCCCATATGCTAATAATGGCTTAAACCAAGCCATTGTTGGCATTTTTGGTCTTGCAAATTATTGTATGAGATTTTAACTAATCTATTCCTGTTAACTATATTTTGCAGAGATTACTAGCTCTTGGATGTTGGGAAGGACACAGATGCATCAGTTCTGATTTTGGCACCCAGGAACAACCATGGTTTCAAGTAAAAAGATGTAATCAAATGATCAAAGGGAAAGTAGCTTGCCAAATTTCTGTGGGGTGCCAAAAGTACAGCATAGTAAGAATCAGTGGCAAAGCAGAAGCATTTAGGATCGTGAACATTGATGGACAGATAGTTGCCGAGGTAATTTTACCCCTCTATATGATTCCCTAATCATTTTGAAAACATTAATTTCATCAAATGCTTAAACTTGAAACTGGTATTGATGTTACTTTTGAAAATTGTGCAGGCAAAGCAAAAACACTCACCCTCTGGCGTTGTACTGAGTAACGATGTTCTAACGTTGGATTTGGCTGCTGGCACAGATCATTCTCTCATTATGGCTTTAATCACGGTATATGGATTGATATGCGGTATAATGTAAAAAAAGAAAATTGCCAGTTCATCGATTTCACTGAGATACACACAATTCATCGGAGACTGATTCAGCATGATCTAATGTTATTCCAAGTTCACTTTGTAAATTTTCTGAGTGACAAGTTTTGTAATCAGAAATTTTCTTAGTTTGTAGAGATAGTATATCTATGTATACATATATTGTTTACAGAGGAAACATGATACAGTTTACTGTACATTCCATCTTTGGAATTTTACCAAATGTTCTGTTTTTACTAATGTTGTTACTATAAGATTAATTTATATAGAATATAGATATAAAGAATTGGAGCTAACAATAATAAAGTCGATAAGGTAGAGAAACTCACACATCTCTCCACAAATGTGCCAACCACTAATTTCTACCTATTGAATGAACCCCACACGAAAAGAGAAATGGGACACCAGCCAGCAAGGTCCCATATATTTGATTAAGCTACAAGGACCAGACAAGACTTAGTGGGGTGCGTTTTGTCCTTCCTGCCCCTGCTCAAGATAGGGGTGGATCTGGGGAGGTAAGGGCAAAAACACATTTTTAATCTCTTTCCTGTCAAGGTAAAGGAATTTTACCTTTCCATCCTTATATTATATATATATATATAAATGTTTTTTTATTAGAGCATGTAGAGCATATGTCGAAATAAGTATATCAGTCATATTCGGTTGAGATGTTTTAGGATGTTTAGCTGAATAGTCCTAAATTATGAAGGTTGAGAATATATCAAAAATCTAATGTAAATTATTTTTGAACAAAAATTTTGTAGATGATTTGTATGTAACGTTAAATTAATACGGGTTAGATATGATATTCGTACTAAGTTAGACTCATAATTAAGAGGACATCTCTATAAATAGGTTAACCAACATCAAATCAAGATACACATTTAATAACATTTGTTACCCTAAACCATCGAATATCGAATATTGACTTGAGCGTTAAAAAACCTTTTGCAAGTATATTTCACTAAAACCAAAACTCAAGACATATTAGGTGTTAATGTCCAAGACTTATGGTAAACGTGGAAGGTAAAATGTTCTTGACTCGTACAAGAACAAAGTATATCATTTATCACTAATAAGTCAAATAGAATAACAAAATTTCATACTCAATTAAAAATAATTAAATTTATAAAAAAGTTTTTAACTCAATTAAGTTATTTTTGTATATAATTAAGCAACATACAAATTAATAGTCATTACCTCAATTACAAAATCTGAGGGTAAAATTGAAAAATATAATAATACTATGTATTCAATATAATAATTTTTTAATAGAAATTAAAATTGAAACGGAAATTAAAATTTATCTATACCTACATTATATTATAATTAAATTTTATAATAAATAATTTTTAATATAAATTTCATACTTTAGATTTAGGGTAACTAACTATATTGTAGAATAAGGTTATCTTTAATTATTGAAGTTTTCTTTTAAAATTATTGAAATTGTGAAGATGGTGTAGCTATAAGTGGTTAAGAAAAAAAGGAATATATAAGATGGTTAACAGTCAATTTTTGCTTAGCTGTGAGGATAATACGTGAAATAAACATAAAAGGAGAGAGAAAAGAAGTATTGGAGGTTGTCTAAATAAGAAAGTAGATGACGAAGTTACGTATTATTTTGTAATATGTTTACTGAGTCTATTAATGTTAAAATTTAGTTCATCCAAATAATAAAAACATTTGATATAATGTATTAATATTTTAAATTTTAATTAAATTCGAATAAAAAATTAAGAAATATGTTTTAAAACAATAAAAAAAACAAAGTTAAATGATGAGCACCAAATATTAAAATAAAATATAAAGTACATGTCTTGCAATCTTTTTATCACACTGCACTATTTTTATCTCTATATGTAGATGCCGCATCAATTAAAGATAAGATAAAAATATTTCATTGTATAAGTGGGTGCAAATCTTACCTCATGAGTCGGTTTTATGGGATTGGGTTAGACTTAAAGTTCACTTCTAATATGATATTAGAGTCATTTAAAGTTTATCCTAACAAGTGTTTGTTGGGTCCATAGTATCATCCGCTATCGCTTCGACAGACCAACAAACACTTAGAACGACCCGAGAAAGTAGCAATATATATAATTCACCCTAATATACATATCATTTAACAAGAGTAAAAGAAATAAAAATATAATAATTGAAGGATGAATAGAGATTGAGTTTATATATGAAAAATATTAGTAGATTTTAAATTTAATTCAGTTTTATAAAATTAGTTTAAGATTTATATTCAATTATATAATATAAAAATAATTGTAATACATCTCTAACCTTACTCAGAATTTTCATCTACATACAAGGATTTCACATTGTAAGTGTCTTGATTTTTGGCACCATAAAAACAAGAAAGTTGAATTTAACATCTTGATGAACCCTAACCACTGGGCAGGTGAATAATCGCTTTCAGTCCACAAAAGCTTCATTTTCCTTCTTCATTTCTTCGTTTATTCTGCAAAAAATGAATCTGTACATGCATGCAAGCAGGGCAAAAAGACACAGGCATGGTACCAGCTGCTTCAAAATATCAATTCCCGTTCCACACTCATCGTTATACCTTTGCACACACCATTGTTGTTACTTGTTAAATTAAGATTATCAAACACTACACGTGAGAATTTTTATATTATGTAATCCTTATTCAACTCATTGCTAATAAACTAGGGTTTCTTTTAAACTCAACTTGTATTTCTTATTGCATAAAATTATTGTAAGAAATGGCCACGTTAAAATAAAATGGTATATTCTTTCGTTATTTTGTCATTTGTTTTCCGCAGAACATGGGAACTGCAATGATGCAGCATGTGTGACACATAATGCCTCAAAGAATTACATCAACACAGCAGTTCTAATACTTTCCCCTTTTCATTTGACGTATTGTTAATGCATATATAAGCATCAACATGTGTTTGTCCAGATAATGTTTTCTTATCTTTCTCATGGCAACACATGTGCATATAAGTGACCATCATTAAATTTTGTCAACAAATTAGCACAACTATTTACTGATATATATAGTTAATGGAAACTTTCTTTAATGTATAAAAACTCTATCTAACTATTAGTAGGAAATTACCAACTTATAAGAACAGATTTTTATTCCAAGATCGACAATATTATAAACTGTTCTTATTTCTATAAAATAATTTTATCTCTGTAAGTTCTCCTATAACACTTATCTCCACTGTACATAAAGTTTCAAGATTCCCTTTTTTTTTCTTATCCAATAAATGACAAAGTGAAATAGAAAGAAAAAAACAATAGCAATAAGCCAAACATCCATAGTCATGATGCTTGTTCAAGTTTTGTTTATAAATAAAGCCATTTAAATATTTGTGGTTAAGATAAACACAAATCTCCATTTTTTTAATAATCTGATAAAATAGAATCTCTACTGATTCAGCAGTGTATACTATATCCAATAAATCATCACATAAACAACTAATACTAATTAAAGCATGTTTAATGTGGGCAGCTATATGATATATATGATGCATATACGATATTTTTTAACGATGCAGTTGCCATCCCTCCACGTATTGAAGCTTTTTTTCGTTTCTTGAGACATTAATTAATGAAGTTTCATGAACGAGTCTTTAGGTCCAAAAGGTATAGAAACATTTGAAAAAAAGATTCAGAGATTCAACACCTCCATTATTAGTGAGTAAGAAGGCGACAAGAAGAGAGAAGAGAGAACCATAAAAAAATTGTTGTTCTGATTTTGGTTAGAGATTTTTGGTGTTACAATCGTGGTTCACGACATACACATGGTTACATGGAAAAGTGGATTCACACTGTGCATTGCTTACCGTTGACATGACAAGCATGAAATTATGAGAACCAAGAAATTTATGAAGTCAAATTTGTATAGATATAGTCCAATGTGATATAGCCACGTTTTTATTTAATCATATGTAGCAGTGTGTTACTATATATAGTTTTTAAGAGTTACATCATTCATATATATCCATATTTATACAATTAACTTATGTTTTGATGTGATGATTATAAGTAGGATGATCAAAGATTGACCCACCAATCACAAGCACAGTTCTGATAGAAGTGAAACAAAAAATGGTTTTGACTTTACCTGATTGAATAATTTATTAAAATCTACATATACTTAAGCAAATAATTCTTTAATCCTGATTATTCTTTTGCAACAATTTTTAATCTTAGTTAAGAGCTCTAATGTCTTGGAGAGAAATTAAATAGGACTTAGTCTTGATAATAAAAATCCCTAGCAGTGATTATATCCAATGACTGAAATAAATTTTCATTCAATATATAAATAAAATATTCTTTCTGATAATGGGTCGTGAAGTCGTAAAAAATATTCAACACAAGCACACAAGGCATAAAAGTACAAAAACCAAATTTTATAAATAAATCAATTTAATAAACATATTGAAATTCAAGTGATTCCTTCAAAAGGGTATTCAATTAGACATGAAGAAAATGCAAAAAGGAAGAGAAAAGAAGTTCACAAATCCTTGAAGATTCTTCTTTTTTTAACTCTTAAAAGAAAAACAAATATCTAACTATTTTCTTCGGTTTCTTCTTCCTGCACCTTACGTTATTCTTCCTACACCTCCACAATTTTTTAAATTCTGAAATTGGCCTTGACCTTTTATTTAAAAAAGGATACCGTGGTTAGCGAAAATAGGGATATGGGAGTATGTTATAGATTCATCAATCCAGAACTGAATCATTATTTTTTTCGGATGAGGGGGTGTTCCGGAAGCAATTTTTGCATAAATTATTGATTTCTAGATTGCTGAACCCGGAAGTTTAATTTTGTTACGAATTGGTGGATCGAGAATGATTTTTTCTGAATTATGGATTTCTGAATCCGGAATGCATATTTCTGTTATGGATTGGTAGATCCAAAATGTTTTTTTGGAATGATGAATTTTTTAATGTGAAATGCATGTTTTAAATTGCGGATTGATGGATCCAAAAATTTACCGGAAGTGTCAATCCAAAATTTTTCCAGATTCCATAATTCATAATGCAAAAAAAATAAACACAGTTCAATTACATTTTAGGGTTTTTAAAAATAATAGGGACAGTTTGGTCTTTGCATAACATTATGGGGGTGCAGGAAGAAAAACGTAGGGATGCAGGAAGAAACTGCCATTTTGGTTTTTGCTAATTCCTTTTATATGTGGGTTGGATGGCTAACGTAGAGTGTGAAGACCCAACACATTCTAACTTGAAATAGGATATTGTTTTCTGCACCCCATACTTTTCAAGTTGCAGTTCCATAAATTTTAAAATTCTAAATGAATTATTGGTGAATTTTTCTGTTTACTGGTTGAGTTTTAGATTGTACAATATGATGATCTTCTGGATTTTATATTTTAGAATATTAAACGTAAGATTTTTATATTTTAATTTTACATTCTATAATACAAATTTTGTATTTTATAATACAAATTTTGCATTCTAAAATACAAATTAAGTATTCTAAAAGGTATAATTTAGAATACATTTTTTATTTTCTATTCCAAAATATACATCCTAGAATATATTTCTATTTCAAAATATATATTATGAAATATATTTTTTTCACAAAATGTACATTACAGAATGCATTTTTTTTTATTATGTATTTTATAATGTAAAATCAGAATGTACATTCATGGATATAATTTTTTTTATTCTAAAATTTACATTTTGAAATACAAAATAAAAAAAATATTATAGATTGTACATTTTAAAAGATATTTTTAAATCTACAAAATATATTATGAATTGCATATCTTGAAAAAGTATTCTGAAATGTGAAATTTAAAATGTATGAATTACTTATTCATTTCATAAAAAAAAACTCTATTATAAAAGTTTACACATTTAAAAGGAAAATATATAAGCAATAATTTATTTATTTATTAATAATATTACTTTATAAATTATTGTTTAATCTAAAAAATGCAGTGTTCTTTAAAGAGGGATTTAAAAGAAATAAATAAGTTATAGAAGAAATAAATAAATTAGTTAAGGCATTGAGTTTAAGTTTTATAGATTTAAAAACTTAAATTTAAATAAACTAGTTAAGGCTAAGTGATTTTCTTACAAGTCAAATATAAATTCTAATTTCTTCTTATTTAATGTTGTTAGGGTTGTATTTGGCAAGTTCAAACTACTTGTACATATTATTTTAGTCCTTGTCTGGATGAATATTCATCTTTATAATTTGTTCATTGGTGAATTTTTTTCAGTAAAAAATTATAAAAGATATGACATGTTGATACTCATATTTTTCTATATAACCATTTTACAACTTTTTTTTACTATTTTTTATTAAATAATTTAATTAATTAATATTTTAGTATTAAAAAAATCGTTAAACAGATGTTTAAAGAAAAGATGATTATCAAAAATATATTTTTCCAGATTATAGACTCCCCATCAATTTATATGGCTTGGGTTTCTCCTTCACTCAAAACATTTCATTTTTTAATAGAAGATATATTCATTTTCATTTTTTTTATTGATTTTAATTTTTAAACATTGTTTGGATATTCTTATGTCATAACTGTAAGATTAATTTTTATGAGTAATGATTAGGCAAATTATAATTCCAAATTTGAATTACTGACATTATAATTATAAATAACACCTGAAACCACAGTCCAATTTTACTGCATATAACAATTGCAGGGGTATTTATGCTGGTTTTTATTCCACTTTAACTTCAATGAAGTGCAATAAAACAATCTGAATGTAAATGTAAATACAATACAAAAAGGTGTACAATGAAAGAAATGCTCATTTGTATTATATCATATTTGAGTTAAAGGATACAATAAAAGAATATGTATATATAAACGCATAATGAAAAAAAAAAAAAAAAAGATACAATGAAAAAACTGATGAACACTATTGGTAGCTAAAAAGCACTTAAAAACATCACAAACTGCTACAATAACTCTATAAAATGGTACCCCTATGGCACGCATTTACGGTTCAGAAGGGGAAGAAAAAGCATATTTATCTTGCCAGTGTACACATTAATTTATTCATTTTATCTATTTCCATTTTCAGTGCCTTAAAGCCATGAATTTGAACTATTCATTGAGCCTTCCGAGCATTCTTGAGGTTTCGTACAGTCATAACAAGCTTTTGTCTTTCACCTTCTACCTCTGCAAATTTGAGACTCATTTCTGAGTATCTTTGTTGTAACTCTTTAAGCTCAGTTTCCATTAAGTTGTTTCTTTCCTTCAACAGCGATAATTCAGCTAAAGTTTCACAAAGATTGCCACCTCCATTATTATCCATTGTGGATATTTCTGCTTCTTTCTCCGACAAATATAAATTACTGCCATGGACAGAAAATGATCAATAATGAAACACATGAATAGCTTCAATTCCAAGTTTACATGTAAGAGTAACATATAACATGTCTAGTTTCACGTTTCAAATGTAATTTTTCACTTCTTCAATGTGATTTTCAGAAACTATTAGTAACATATTATAACTTCCACATTCCAAATGTGATTCCTCCATCTTATACTCATAGACAAACTAAGTAATCATAACAGGTATTAAGTTCTGTCTACTATGTTGTACAGAAAATATAAAGGACACACACCTCTTGAACAATGTCAATGCAACACCATTTTCCTCAGCCACGCTTGTAGTATCATTTGAAGTAGTAACACCCCTATCCTCAACAACCTGTTTGAAGTGTAAGACAATTATATTTATTGCTGATATGATTCAAGAACGTCATATACCAACAATGCAATAATTCATACTATGAAACCTTGCCTAAGATTAGTGGTAAATAAAAAAAATAGTTGGAATATTCTTATTTCCATCATTCATCAGTACATTTTATTTATGTTGGCAAATTGCTTGAGCTATGTTAATAAGTATACCTTTTGCAAAGTGATGCTCTGATTGAATTCCTCCACTTTGTCCTCCAATTCCTCAATTTTGGATTGGAGATCCTTTTCCTTCTCCAAAAATGAAGAAGCTGACATTTCTAAAGCAGTTTCCTTGGACTTTATCATGACCTGCCACAAATAACTCTTGTGTTAATATACTTCCCTCAACAGCTAGAGCTAAACAAACTATCCTAGGAAAATGTAGGCAAACGAAATGATGTGTGGTAGAAGAAAATATCAATAGAAGAATTAGCTTTTGGGGATCAAGAATTTTTCTCAAAGTACCTACCCTATCTATCTCTTCAAACTACTGGGATTTCTGAAGTTATTACCTCAAGCGTTTTTATTTTCTCCCTCAGATTTGCTATTTCTTTTGCACTCTGAGGAATTGGAGCACCTTTTTTGTTCTTTAAATTTGGTTTGGTTCCATCAGAAAGTGGTGTGCGTCCATTGCTATCCTTGAACCTCTTCTCGATGTTGGTTAATGCATCGTCCTTCTTCTTAAGTTCAACCTTTAGCTGGAAAACATTCTTTCTTAGATTTTCTTTCTCATCTTCATCCTCAATACAAGCCCTTTTCAAGTCACTATATTGAGCTCTGAGTGCTTCTAGCTCTGACAGCAAGACTCTAGTCTCCATCTCTTTTTCATCATTGAGATGCTTCATCCTATTTAGCCCATCAAGTGACCTTTCTGCTTCCTTTTTCAACAAAGCAATTTCACTCACCAGCTCATTTCTTTCCACCGTTCTACTCTGTAACCGAGCCTCAGATTCCTCAAGCGATTTCTTCATAAGTTCCAAGTCATTTCTTAAGATATCTTTTTGCTCTACTTGCTCGGAGAGGCATGAAATCTCCACTTTAAGCCTTTCATTTTCGGCTTTTAGCATCTGGATCTCTTCAAAGAAATCCCTACTAACTTGTTCCTCACGCTTCTGCTGATTTTCAAGCTGCTTGGACTTGTCGTCAATTTCCGACAACATCTGTTGTTTCTGAGCTGCCATCATGTCTATTTTCTTCGAAAGTTCATCCAGTTTTACCTCATAATCAGCTTTGGCTGACTGAAGCTCGTCATTGACTCTGTGCAGCATTGCTTCCACTAGTCTTTTCTGTGCACGAAGTTCACTTGCTTCTGTCAATGCCCGCATGGCAGCCTTCTCGTTGGCATCAAATGTAGAGGCCATTTGCATTGAGAGCCTTTTAAATTCTTCCTGAAGCCTCTCAGCAGTGTTAGCATTTTTAAGTCTGGTGCTTCGCAATGCTTCTTCTGCACGAATGGCTCTTTGCTCCTGCTCAACTTTGGCACTTGTCACGGCACCTAGATCAGCTTCAAATCCTTGGGCTTGTTTCTCTAGTTCTTCCTCTAATCGGCTGATTTGGGTTCCAAGATCCTTGATGGTAGCCAGAGAATCTGAGAGTTCTTCTGACTGTTGCTTGAGTTGATTTTCCAGATTCTGAATATGGGCATCAACTTCATCAACAGCAAGAGGAGACGAGCATTCATACTGCAATTTTAATTGTTCTTGCAGTTCACTCTGTTCCAGCTTATATGCAATATCATGGTTTTCCTGTTTCAATATCTCATAGTCTAGTGCAAGCTGCTCCATCTGCATCTCTAACTCATCTTTGTCTCTCCTATACATCTCTATTTCCCCATAGAGATCTATAATCTTTTGCTCAAGTAAGTGAGTCTCCTGAGCATTGCTGTGCTTCTTAACTAGCTCTTCCAATTCTTTCTGTTCATCATCCGTTTCAGAATTAGAGAGTTTTTCCCCTGACTCACGGGAAATTCTACCCTCTTCCTGCTTATTGGAAAGACTACATATTTCCCTATTTTTCTGCTCCAGCATTTCATCCATGTCCTGCACAGCAAGAACTAGTTCAGCATTCGACTCTTGTGTCTTCTTTAACTGTAATTGGAGATTTGCGTTCAGCTCCTTCTCATACTTCAATTCTTGTTTAATTTCTTCCACAAGAGTACAAAGATCCCCACTATCCAGGGGTGCCCTGTTACTCACTTTGGCCTCCTCCATTCGTTTACGAAAAGATCTGAGATTGTCACATTCAATCTTGAGTGCATCTCTTTCCTCTTTCACGCAAATGATTTCCTTGAAGAGCTCCTGTCCTCTTTTGCTTTCCTTTACAATTTGCTTCCTTAGAGTCTGCAGTTCCAAGTCTGACACATCCACCTGCCTGGCCAAAGCAGCAAGTTCAGCCTTGAGTCTTTCAATTTCCACATCAGATGCTTGATGAGATCTTTCCCTAGGAAGAGCATCCTGAGAAACATTTGTTGACCCATCCGAACTCAAACTGTGTTCTGAACCAGCTGACCAGTCCCACTGTGATCTCTGATGAATATCATTTACAGCAGCTTTTTGGGGTTCAGATGTGTGGCTCAAATCTGAAAGAAAACCATTGTTGTTGGGGTGGATGCCACCATTTCTTAGTCCTAGTTCTCGGGGTGTGTCAAGTCCAGAACTTCCATCAGAACTTAACGTTGTAATGTCAGATCCACTAGATGTCCTACAATCAGCGCTCAATTCAGCTCCATTGGCATTTGCTTTGGCAGACACATCCTGTGAAAGCGTTGAAAGAGTAAATCTAATTATTTCCATACAACTTCGACCTCCAAAATAGAAGAAAAGAAAACAAACAACTTTTGCACTTAGAAAGTATACATGACAGTTGAATTTACTTAATGAGGAAATTTTCAAGTATGAAAGATCATAGTAAAATATCCACAGACCTAAACCCACCCCACTACCACAACAAATCTTCAAAGAAAAAAAGTAAAGAAAATAAAATTTAGTTTTGATCTTTTATAGACTGCCACATATAAACAAGCCAAAGTTATCCTAGGCTCCTAGCCCCAACGAGTGAAACCTTACTTCAGAAGAATCACTTTTCGAGCGTGCATCTATCTCTCCATTGCTCAAGTAGGTCCTCAAACTTCTATCATTGGGCTTTAGTTCGGTATCTTCACAATCCTCTTGCTGTCTGCAAATGTTATTTGACAAGAAGAAACCACATCATCAAAATCACTTTAGAGGCAAACTCTATATCCTGAAGATAAAAATATCCGTAGTAATCTACCATACCTTTTATCATTATTTTCTTGCAGCCTCTGGATTGATACCTGTCCATTAAGCAACAAATCAGAATTACTGAAATCAGCATTGCAGTAAAAAACACTCTACACAATTTTTTTTATAAGAAAAAGGGAGAGACCAAATACTAACATGCAAGACGGCTTCACAAAGAGAATTCTTGATGGGAAGAGAAACAGTGGAAGGTTTCGTAGCCTCAGCGTACTCAGAAAAGTCTACAGAGACTTCCCCAAAGGAGCTAGCTTTTGATAAACCCTATACAGAAACCAGATCACAATCTGACACACATAACCAACCAAAAACAGAAAATTTCAAACTCTTACCGTTGAAACCACAAAATAATATACTCTCTCACTGAATTTCCCAGTCTTAGGCTCCTGAAAAAGCTTGATTGTTTCGAAGACAGGATTCTCCCATCTACAAACTCCACCATGAATTGCTGCTTTCTCTAGCCTCGTAGTTACCTTTCCAATGTCCCCTGGAACTATAGACAGCACCAAAGATTCCACCCCAGATTGCACCATCTGAAAATCACACCAACCACAAAGTCAAATTCTCCTGTTTGACCTTCTCATTTCACAGACCCACTTGCTGCATTGCACCCCATCAGAAAAATCAAACAGGACCAAGGGAAACGAACTTAAAATATTTCTTTTTTTAATTCCCACATTCATCTTCCTTGCGGAACAATCCTGTTCAGATACTAACCGTGGGCACTCTCTGGCCAAATTCGAACTTTGGTTCGTCATGAGAAATTGACCCTCACTAAATTAAACGAATAAAAGTTCCCAATTTAATCAACAAAATACTTCCATTGTGAAATGAAGCCAAGTTTAGCTACCTGGGTGACATGGAAGTGGAGTTTGAAAACAGCTTTGACTTTGTGTCTCTCACTCCTCCATCTGAACATCTTCGCTCACAAGCCACACCACTCCACCGACTCAGCTTCTCATGTCACTGATCCCACAACCCAGATAGATTTTTGTCACCGGAAAGCCACGTCATCAACCGGAGCTCCCAAAACCCGCCGGAAAATGCTGCTCCGGTGGTCCACGTGGAAAAAACTCGCTGAGCTCAGTCTCAGCGGTTCTGAACACAATGGTGGAGTGAAGTGACGTTGAAACGAAAACCTGTTAAGGAGGGAAAGTGAGAGGAGCGACCTCTGAAAAATCGAAAGCAAACAGAGTCAGTAGATCTCATCTCATATGTGATGTTCTTGTCTTGTGTCTTTGGAACAGTTTTCAAGAAACCAGGTGACACATGCGTCTAACAATTTAATATTTAATTCGAACCTTCTGTGTTTTATTTCTTTTATTAATCAATGTTTTAATTCCATTTTAAGAAATAAATATGTCTATTGCTCTGTATATTTTTTAACAAGAGGTACACAAATTATTTAATAATTAATGGGTATATGGTTTTCGTTTTAGGAGAGGTGTCATTATTAGTTAATAATGATGGTTTTGTAGGTTGTCTCTTTTCCTTATTCTAAAATTATTGTAAAAAATTTACCTGCCCCGCGATATATAAAAAAATGATTTTCCACATTCCTGCGAGGTATTTGCATTACATTGTTAACAATGATGGATGAAAGGGAATTTCGAACCAAACAAAAAGAAATTAAGGAAGTGGGTCGTTGGAATAGTGACATTGTCCTGAAATTAAAAGAAAAACAATTTTTACTGGGTTTATGTATTACAAATTTGCCTCTTTTGCTCAGAGACATTGAAATTAAAATCTCCTGGGTTAATTTGTGAAAAAAAATCATGCTGGATAATTTGGAGACATTGTGTGTGTTCATTGAAAAAAAAAATACCACGTGCAAGATTAAACCGTGGAATTTTTCTTCATCTTTATCGAATTGTACAAGTGTCGGAATATGACTTTTCACAGGAAGATTAACAATTGTACTTTCGAAAATAACAATGTTCCTTTCTTTTTTTCTTTTTTGCTTCTTCTGATTTTGGTACATGAGAGAGATGAAGAGCTTTGATGCTACTAATGCTGAAAATGTGTCTAAACATTTTAGACCAATTACTTACTATAAATAAACACAAATTCAATGAAAATATTTATGTACGATCGTCCTTGTTGAGGCCACCACTTAATTGTGCTAAGTTGTTCTACGATTTAGTGAATAGTTAATGTTCTTCATAAAATGCTGGAACTGGTTATGATGTAAAGAAAGTTCATAATCCACCAAAGAAAAAAAAAGGTAAAAAGCTCCTTATGAAAATCAAGAAGGTAGCTTATTGAAAATCCAAATATACAAGATAATCATGTCATTGATGCAAGTTTTCTTATTGTCTTATTGGATTCTTTTTATTTAGTCATTATCATATTATTTATTGTATTGGATGCTTGAATTAAGAGGACCCACTTAAGAGTGTACTTTTGTGTATTTTTCTTAATTTCATCTCTTAATTTCCTGTGGAATTTGACATCTGGACCCCCAAAAATAATCACAATAAGCAACCCAGCTTTCAGTGCATCATTCTCTCCCACTAGTTTCACCTCTGTGTGTGACTTTTTGTGTGGATAAAAACAAATTAGTTAATAATTATTCTCTAAAACATCATTTTATAAAAAAAAAATATCATGTCAAAATTTTATAAGATATTACCAATTTGTTTATGTGGAGGGTATTTGAGGCTAAAGTGTGAGAATAATTCTATATCTATGTATATAATCTGTCAGCTGCCGACAAATGTACGTGCATATTTTGGTTGAAATTGTATGTAAATAATTGCGAGGGAAAAAAAAGCACAACAATCAATATTTTGTGTGTTTTTTTTTCTGTCATGAAAATGACATCTTAACTATAAAAAATTTGGAGATAGCTTAGGAATCCTATAGGCACTCGAAAAATATGATGATGTTATTGGCACTTTCTATGTTTCCGCTAAAAATTAATGATATTATTTTTTCAGATTATTCTCTTACCAAATGCATTTTTTTTTATAAAAGTTTGTGTTTTCATGTGTCAAACAAAGCCATAGAATGTTAACCACAAGAATAAAGATAAATATAGGTTATATTATTATGATTTAACATGTTTGAGTTTGGTTTTATTACTGATTCACAGTCACACTTTTATTTTAATTAATATGTATAAAAACCAATGTTTTTAAAACCTAATTGGGCATTAATTCAGTTAAGATACTAGGTTAAGATTGAATAGCTTAACTGAGATCAAACTGATATTAATGACAATAATTTTAATAATTAAAAATGGATAAATAATACATTAATTTACATTTTTTTATATCAGCATGAAAAAAATAATATAATAAAGATATTTGAATATTGACTTGTATACAAATTATTTAACATTTTCCTTCTACTTTTACACGTTACAAAGGAAGATACATATAAAAGTTAAATAAAATTATGCTTCATATTTATCTTGAAATTTAAACAATATATGTAAATATTTATTATGATAAAATGTGTATATATAAATATTTTAGGTTATTTTTAAGAAAATATAAATAAATTAAATTTTTTTATTAAATTGAATTTTATCAATTTTCCTATTGGACCAATTTTGATGATTTTTACTGATGTAATACCGATTTTCTAAAATACCCGTTTTACCCTCGACTGAATCGGACAAAGAGGGACGGAAGTATTTTGAAAATATAAAGTTTCTTACATTCCTTCCCTTATCTTAAGACGGTTAGGTTTTAACATTTTACCTCAAGTACTATATATAAATACGTTATTATATAAATATGTACAAAAACAAAATAGATACAATTGTTTCAAAAAAATTCTTGAGATTCGTTTTCAATGCGTAATCATTATCATGATAGAGTCTGAAATCATAATTTTTTCCAACTGATTATTGACTACTTTTGTCTAATAGTAATAAATCGACATGCATAAATAGTAATATTTATTATAAACCTGTGAACTTTTCTTTATAGTATGTGAAATTGAGGAAGTGTTTTTTTTTTTGAAAAAAAATTATTTAGTTTATCAACGTATATATAATATTTTATTAATATTTCAAAAATCACTAATATAATGTAAAACATTTTTTTATTATATGAGATCTGACATTTACTAGATATCAAGTCAGTTTATATTATATAAGTGAGTATAAATCTCAATTAATTTTGTAAAGTTGAGTCATGATTAAATACCACTCTTAAATAATGTTAAGGTTATTTAGAGTTATTTTAGCATAGTTTGTTGGATTGATCATGTCACCCGTTATTTGACCGCTATCGGACCATCCAGAAATATATCGTCACTCATTATTTGACCATCCATAAATATTGTGTCATCTGCTATTGGACTGCTGTTGGATCATTCATAAGTATATAGTCACTCGCTATCAAACCATTCATGAATATCATATCACCGACTATTAATCTCATTTTAAATCTTGAATTAGATTTAAAAGTTTATTTCGTAAGATTATCTGATACCATATCGAATAGATTTGAGGAAAAAAAAAACTAGATTTCTTTTTAAGAAATTTAGTTTTATTCATAATTTATTCTTTCATAAAGCACTTATTCTAAATTATTCTTTCATAAAGCACTTAGTAAAAGAAAGTGATGTTATTAAAACAATAAAAATGAATTTTATATTAAAAATTTCATAAATGTCTACCTTGGTTTCCAATTTGAGTCCAACACGACATTACAATATAGTACTAAAAAACAGAAGAGTGTAGTTAAGATTTAAGCAGTGTGGGAATAAATAAATAGTTCTATAGCTGAAGTTTTCGAGTACATTTATTTCACACATTTAAGAGTTAAGAAAACGAGGTGATAAACGTTGAAGTGGGTGCAATAGACCTCTAATAAAAACAGCTCCATGCCTATAGTCAATACATTTTGATCATTAAACTAATAGCAGTGAAACATGGCAAATGACTTGTTAAATCATGTAGGTCACATGGTTGTGAGAGGTTTATAATATGTTGATGAGTAACACCAGGAGATAAAAGTTGAACAGAAGTGTCGAAATCACTATAGAATTATATGTTTATGGACCAACACATTGTGGAAAACATATAGTTACCACATACGTGGGTGTCTGTATTGTTGATACATTAGCTGAAACCCAAGGGACCAGTGAAGAGTCATTAAAGATGTACACCCACCAACAGAAGCCCTGGGAAAAATAATTGCGAAGATTCCATCATTTAAAAGATGAAGAATACGTGGGGGGATGAAGAAGGTGAAGGGTAGATATATGTAGGTGGATGTGTGAGAGTGGTGAGTGTTGAGGTGAGGCAGAAGTAGTTTTCATTGTGCTTTCAATTAACTTGGCTTTAAAGCTCACAGGGTTTTAGTTCACTCATTACTACTTAGTCCATATTCCATTTCAACTTCCTACCTCATAGCCTGCATCTGCACACTCACTCTAACTTCACAAACTACGTATCTTTCATGCAACCTTTTTCTCAATAACTTTTACTATTTCCTATTTACTCTTTCACAGTGATATGGTGTGAGAAAAAAAAAGTTTAAATGGTTAATTATATAACCATTTTTACCTTTTTCATAAGTTATTAAACTTGGATACTTTTTCTTGTTAGTTTTCATCTTTTCATTTTAAATAAAAACATTTGATTATCTTACATTATATCCATACATTATGGAGAGGAGTGGAATCACAAATTGGTTTAGAATCACTCTATGTTGTAAGGGTGTTTCATGTTGGTTAATCTTGACACCAATCTTAGGAATGTAAATTAATTGTAGGTAGGATCAGTGTTGTTTTCTGTTGAGAGGTGTTAAAAGGTTCCCAAATCTAGCAATTGTCTTTTGATTTTCTTTTTATGTTTTTTTTTATAATGATTGGGAATGTCTCATAATTTTTTTTATAAAAAAATATTTTTATGTAAAAACCCATCAAACCAATATCACTATGTATTGCCAAAACATTATGCTCATTATTAGAAAATAAAAAGTACTTCTTCCATTCCATAATCACTCCTATTAGTGAAATATAATATTTTTTTTTAACCATAATGAGTTTTGCACAAAATTGTATCACTAACAATTTGAAATTAAACATTGTTTTTTATATTAAAAAGTATTTATCACATTACAATATAAAAATCAGTGAATGACGTCCACTTTTGAATTAATGTAAAACATTGATAAGACATATGAAATAATTTTAATTAATTAAAAAATACATTGCTAAGAAGTGAGAAACATCTCCATTGGAGGGACCTACCAGAACCAGTGAAGAAAGTCCAGCTATGAACTTTCAATGCACACCACAACTGCCAAACCTAACCACAGTACACAGCTCTTTAAACTGGGGTCCATCTTCTTGCACTTTCACCTTGACACATACTGTGTGTAAGTGTAATCAACAATGCTTGCAAAACCCTATTCATGGAAACAATCAAATCACAAGGTAGAACCTATGCTAATGTTTGCCTCTTTTAACAAAGGCAAACACCACCTTTTGTTTCTACGCTACCTCTCTCTTGGCTGAGTACAAGGTAGAACCTATGCTAGTTTAAGTCTAAACCAGTTTTAACTCTCTCTCAATACTGCATCAAACTTCTCTCCCATTAAACCCAAAAATAACTCCACTTCCATCAAATATTCCTTCCTCTCACCATCTACACACCAATTCAAAGCTTAAGTTGGTGTCATGGCTTCTCTTCAATTAATACATGTCTGCTTCTTTTTAAGAAAATAAACACTTGTCAAAAAAAAAAGAGGCTTACTTAATTTCACTGTATATTTTAGTTGAAGATACATGTGTGATTTGAAATGATAAATACGAATGATAAATAATGTTTAAGATGTTAAATTAAGGTAGTATTTAACTCACTGAAATGAAAAGAACAATAGAATAAAATTGAAATAAATATCCAATGAAAAAATAATTTTTTTAATTAGATGTTTACCAGTCCTTTAATTTTTACATAGGACTGACCAGGAATAATTATTTTGAAATTGAAAGAGAAAACCATGAACTAATTAATTTTATACTGTCTCTGAAGAATTAATCAATCTTTAGTTTAGTGGCCACTTGTTGCGAATAATTAAATTGTACTCCCTCCCTTATGATATGTAATTTTAGGCATTTAAAAATAATTTTTTTGAAAAAAATTATTTCCACACTAATTATTCTTCATCTCATTTAAAGAATACAACTATTTAGACAAGACTGTCTATGTTTATATTTTTCTTAATATATGTGATACAACAACTTAAACTTATTTGTATATACTAAAATGAATATATCTAAATCTCTATACCACATTCTTTAATGATATCGATTTTGCATATTTTCTTGCAAAATTTTCATAGTAAAAAAATCCGTACATTTTCTTAAAAGAGATTATGGGGGTAGAAATTAATGGTAACACTTTTGCATAGGAAAATAATTTAATTTTTTTAGTAGAAAAGAGTAGATCCATTAAAAACTAAAGTTTTAAACATTGAATAAAAAAAGCTTATATTGTTTTAAGGCAAAATGATTTTCCTTTAGAACATCCAACAATCACGCTTTGGTTTGGTGGCTAACTGCAGATTTGAGTGGTGTTTCCTGAATAGTTTAGTTAGGTTTGGAAGTGTAATCCAAAGGTCTAATCCACAACCAAAGAAGCAAAGTGAGAATAAATTTGGGGTTTGCCCAAAGACCAAGCCTAATTAACTCACTAGCTCACCATGAAAGGGGTTGTCTGTGATTGTGATTGTGATTAAGTTTGGATTATTAGTTGCCACAAAATTAAACTAAAGATGCATGGTAACTAATTGAGACTTGACTGTTTGAGACACAGGTCCATCTTATGAGACACAAAAGTGGGAACCATAAAGATGTTGATGTTTCTACCTTATATAATGATGCTATTTTTCAGAGCATCATCATCGCTGGCAACCCAGTTGGTCCCATTCCACATTTTCAACGAGGGGGACCCTTAATCCACTTTATTCATTATGATTTCCACTTTTGAGCTTTGCCAAAAAATTAAGAATTTTGCAAGATTAGTATTATTGGTTCATGCTTAGCATCTTATGAGCATTTACCTCCCTCAAATCACAAAAAGGAAGCCTTTTGGGGTTTATTATTGGGCAATGATCTTTAGAATGAATAAGCAATGAAATGGAAGTGCTTAATTAGGATATGGATTAGGGCAATTTCATAGTTTCCACCTACCTCCATGACTACCCAAGAACCAACTAGACATGCCAACTGATTTGTTATTAATGTTCTAATTCTACAATTAATGTTTTCTTCTTCCTTTTCCAACTCATTATTCACATCAATTGTCTGTCATGCTACTGTGCTATAGGGAAAGGTATATTCACTATCACGCTCTAACGTGGGCATTTCAGAGATGGAATGGCTCAACACTCGAAGTGAGTTATGAACAACAGGTAGCTATAGCCTATAGTGCTAAAGCAAATTATTTGCAAGGAAGAATGTGCAGATCATAGAATTTCTTACATGTGAGTCTTGACCTTTTCATCATATATGAAGGATATGGTCATGCGGGAATCATTGACTATGTTTTGGATCCCTTGCTTCAACAACAAGAGAATTCAACCTACCAACTATAAGGGAACATTTCTATTATTAATTTACTTTAACATCTTCCTAATCTCAAAGTCCAGTTATATATATATAAATATCAACAATCAACCCACTATGGTTTCTTGAATAATAACTAAAATTATTGATCAGTTTGTGTTCTTATTCTGTCAAAGTTAATGAAGTATATGGGCAAGTTGCAACTAAATTATAATCCCTTTGTACTTAATTGTTACAGAATTATTAAAACGCCACTTTGTTAATTAACAAGGTTTAATTGTAATGGGGGAAAACATATAAAACAATGCATAACCACCTGGCTTTGGCACTTTAGAGGAAACAGACAAACGTGTCTGAACACATCAGATGTGGTCCGAGAGAGAAGTGTGCAGCTTTGGTTTTGATCTGCTTTTGTTATTTCTCACGTGAATTTGGTTTAGTGAGTTTATCTGCTTCACTTTATCACTGTCTGTAATGTGACAACAATGAGATGTGAAATCTTCAGGGTCTTTGATTTACTCAGTTAAGAAATTGATCATTATCACTGAAACTACTAAAACACTTTTGTTTTAGCTTTATTTCTTTTTCAGTTGGATAAAGACAAGATGAGAATAAGAGATGA
Organism: Phaseolus vulgaris; assembly: GCF_000499845.2. Lineage (NCBI taxonomy): Eukaryota > Viridiplantae > Streptophyta > Magnoliopsida > Fabales > Fabaceae > Phaseolus > Phaseolus vulgaris. The sequence goes on along the minus strand of NC_023758.2, from coordinate 45,678,898 downwards.
TGATGATGATGAGGTTGTGTTGTGTGTGTGCACACACACATGACAAGCATGAAGGGCAACATAGTGAAGGTGGTCACGTGAAGGTGGTCGACCCCATGATCCATGATGCATAATCCAGCACACTAAAACTCACAGACACCCCATTTTGCAATAAAAAGATCAAAGTGTAAGTGGGCCACCAAAACTTCTCTCACACTCACTCACACCACGATCTGTGTTGCCCCATTTGCACCCTTTGGAATTGGAAACACCTTATGGCGCTGAAAAATGAAAAAAAAGAGTGAGATAAAGAAAGCAAAAAAGAATAGATGCGAAGGTATATATAGTTGTGCAAAAGAAATGAAAGAAAAAGAAAAAATCACATGCTGTACAACCAAAGATTTATAGGTCTCACGTGATGAAAGAACCCTTGCGCTTGTGCTTCTGTCTGTGTTTCCTTTAATTTTCATCACACAGTAAAACGAGAATGTAAAGGGTATGGGTTTGGAGCTATATATATATATTCAAAAAACTCATTCATAAATACACAACCATATAATATGGCTTCACAGATTAATACAGTGAGAATGGTCACACCATTCTACTATTCATGTTATTCAAATTTGAATTTTGAAATACCCAAAAATCTGTACAACGGCATAGTGAAACAATCCTAGGTACGTAAAACAAGGTAAAATGTTACTAAGGTGCTTCAGAGGAACATAGAAAGTGTTAGTACTATAAATGATTATTGGAAAAGTGGTAATGATTTTAAGTGGTGAGTTTTTTGTCCCCTTGACAAGAGATTTAATTTGTGAAACTGCATTATTTGTGTTGATTGAAAAATACTATGAAGTACTTGTGGCATGGCTGGTGACTTCCGAATTGACGTATTTCACATGGGAGGCTTGTTCCCAGGATACCAATACAAAAACATGAGTTGAGTCGATGTGGGACTAGTCTCACTGGACCCACTTCAAAAGCCCAACTTCTATTAAACTCACATTCTCTTTTTTAATATTTGAATGAAAAGCTGTTTCATTTAATAAGGTTTTCTCTCTCTGAATAGTAAGTAACTTAAATTTGTTGTTTTGTCTGTGTTTATACACTGAAAATAGGATCATTCTGCATCTCCAAAACTTCTAACTGAACTCTCATCATTTTTAAAATGACCAATTTATTTTTTATGAAAGGGATTTCTAGATTACTTGTTTTGGAAATCTTTCAAAAAGCAAACTTTTCAGATTTTTGAGACCATGATTCTCAGAAAAAATAAACTTTTGGAACATGATTTTCATAACAGAATTTTTTAAATATATAAAATGTATTTTAAAATGATTTTTTCATAATAATATTTTTAAATAAGATTTCTGGAATATATAAGATATTTTTCATAATGAGTTCTCCAAAACTTGTTTTGAAAATGATTTTGGAAAGAAAATAAATAATTTTTGTTGTTAGTATGGGGGTGGAGTTAGTAATCGTGAGGTGGAGTAAGAAGAAGCCATGAAATATGGTTAGACAACGTAACATAGCATGATGGAGGGCTGTTTTAAAGGTGGCAATTTCTCCCTCCACCATATCAATTTCAGCATGCACCCAATCAGCTCTAGAAAATGACAAAAATACTCCTCCTAAATGACGAAAATAACCTTACACAAAAATGGGAAAATTTATTTTTGAATCTTTTATATGAAATATTTTAGATTTCAATTTTCAGAACATATTTTTGAATTCTGAAATTTTTTATCCGGAATGTATTTTTAGTTTTGTGTTCAGAATTTTTTTTCCAGCATGTATTTTTTTATTTCTCAATTATAATTATTATTTTGGATTTTTTAATTTGGAATAAGGATAGTTTTGGAAATTTAAAAAATTGATATGTTACAGGAGGGTAGTTTTGGAAATTTAAAAAATTGATATGGTGAAGGTTAAAATTGATATGGTGCAGGAAGAATTTGCCTTTAAAGGTTTTTAATTTGTTTGTGTTTTTTATTATTGTTTTTTTGTCTGGTTCGGGAGTGAATACTTTTCGGCCTAATCTACAATAATAGGATACAGCTCAGCAAAGCCCAGTTTGGTTTGGCCCATACCTGTTGGACTCCTAATTGGACATGGGGCGTTTTCTTTATGCACCTACACAGTTTCTTCTTGCACCTCCTTGATTCTTTTAATTCAAAATTTGGATTCGAAAAAAGACAGAATTTAAAATTTTAGGTTATATAGAGAAAAAGAAAATTTACCTTTTGGAAAAACTGCTCAATTTGTTTTTTTATTTTTAAATTGTATAATATAATTTCTTAACTCTAAAGTTTAGAAAATAAAATTGGATTTCAAAAATTTAAAGTTTGAAATGGGGCGTTTTCTTCTTGCACCTAGACAGTTTCTTCTTGCACCTCCATGATTCTTTTAATTCAAAATTTGGATTCGAAAAAAGACAATTTAAAATTTTAGGTTATATAGAGAAAAAAAAACCGAAAATTTACCTTTTGGAAAAAAATGTTCAATTTGTTTTTTTATTTTTAAATTGTATAATATAATTTCTTAACTCTAAAATTTAGAAAATAAAATTGGATTTCAAAATTTAAAGTTTGAAAGATAATTTCTAAACTGTCCTCGTGTTATATAGTTAGAAGATTTTTGTAGTCTAACATTAGATGGTATATGTGTTCTTGCATTAGATCCGTTTATGATCTAGTGGTTAGATGTTATATATATATATATATATATATATATATATATATATATATAAATAAATAAATAAATATGGTAGGAGGTCTTTGTAATTAGAGATGACAAAATCGATCAAACCCACCATTATTGGAGGGTTAACTTTTAAAATCCGTTAGTCCGTTATTTTTTATTTTCACACTTTTAAAATGAGATCCGTATCTTTGAAATAAAAATTAGTTATAGATCAATATTTTATATAAAATTATATTTATATTAATTTTTTTATATATTATTTGATTCTTTAAAATATTGTTGATATTTATTTTATTTGGTTAAGTATTAAATATTTTTTTATTAGAATATTAAAATTTAATTTAGTTTTATTATTCTTTCTTGTATTTTTAATATCCAATAAGTGATATTAATTATTATAACAAAATAAATAGATATAAACTTAAATAAATAAATGAAAAATGACGGGTGTAAACCCATCTTATGAAAAGACAGATTATTATTTTCTGTTAACACAACCTTGATGGTGAAAACGGAACGCGGTGAAATACATTTGTTATAATAGTCTATTTTTTTCATATACATTTGTTACATCTTCTTATTGGTTTATTGGTTTTGGGAGTGCTCTCCAAACAAATAAAAAAAAAATACATGATGCGACTTAGAAAAGATAAAAATCTGAGAAAATAAAAAAGACAAAAGGTGTAACAGTTATCTCCAACACAAAAAAGAGACAAAAGGTGTAACAGTTATCTCCAACAGAAAAAACGAACCACATAAGAGAGATGATGCAGCCTTAAGGAGGAGGGTGCTGCAGCTGATAAAGCATGAAGATGATGGGGGTGCAGCAAAAGAACATGGAGGTGCAGGAAGAAATGCTCTGGATATGCTTTCAGCTGTATTTACAATGTTTTTCGTTTGGGCTAGTTAGATTTGTTCTCAAATGTTTGCTTCTCACACCTCCTCTTTCTTTCTTTTTCCTTTCTTTCTCATCCACTAAACTAAACCATTCCAATTTCTTTGGTTCTTTCTCTCTTCCAATAACAAGCCACTCACATGCAACTCAAGAACACAAAATTAATGTACTATCATTTATTGATATAATTCTCCAATAAAAACTGAGATCTCATGATGTATACAAGAAGATACTCCAAACTTAATTAAAAAATAACCTTTAACAATATTTATAATACTGAATATAAATTGCCTTTAAAAATACTTTATTATAAACCCATATGTAATAAAATCACCACCATTTATTCTATAGTTGAAAAAATAGAGTGGAAAAAATATTTTTATCTATCATTAATAGTTTTATTTTTCATAACTTAATAATATTAATATTATTTTTAATTATTCATTTAAAGTCTATAATAATATATAATGAATATTTCTCTATCTTTATATTTAATTAAATTATCTTTAATTACATTTAAATCTTCAACATATAAATTATACAATGGTTAATTTTTCTGTAATTTCTTTTATTAACTTGTATAGAATAAATAAAGAAGGAAAATCAAAATATAACTTTTTATAACTTTTCTTATATGTAATAATGACTTACACAGTTAGTGGAATGGAAGGTGAAGAAGAACTGGGAAAAACAGAGAAAGCTAAAACAAGACAGAAACATAGAGCAAGTAAGTTGTTAATTGATTAGGTTAAGACTCACAGAGCAATTAGAAAGTGTATGGTAGTACAAATTTTTGGCAAGAACTGTTACAACAAAAAAAGGTATGGTGATTAACTAAGCAGACAGACAAGTGAAAACAATGTTGTCACCCACAACAGAAAAACCAGTGGAGATTAAGGGAGGCTTTGATCCATCAGAGACATTGATGGCACTCCTGTGGGAATGTGAGTTTGATCTTTTCCCAAAATCTGAAGGTGAAGATGCTGCTTTTGCCTTTTTTTCAAGCCTTCTCTTTGTAACATAGTCTTCTGGAATGAATACATCCATGGTGAAAATGGTGGTTGAGGAAGAATGAAAGATTTTGCAGAAATTGGAAGAAGAAGTGTGTAGTTAAGGGAGAGGAGAATGGTTTGAAGGGTTATTAATATGGAGAGAGAGAGAGGGATACCATGGGCTATGGTCCCATGTTTTGGATTACACGGCTTCTGCTTTTTTTGTGGGATTTTGGGAAAGGAGAATAATGATGCATAAAACAGGTGGAATTTCAACTGTTTCGATGTGGGACTTAGAAGGAGGTTTCTCACATGCTATATAAATAGTATCCAATGTCCAAGTTTTTACTTAGATGAATCTCTAGGAGCCACTTATTTTTAACATTTTTTTTTTAACTTTTTATGATATAAAAATAATTATAAAAAGATATTTTCAGATACAGTATATTTTTATGAAAATTACAGTAAGTTTTTTAAGTTTTTATTTCTGTATTAAGAAGTAGCTCGGTTATTTGCTGTAAAAACGAAGAATGTTAACTTCTATTATGATTTCCAATTTTTTTTTCTTTTAGTTTCGTAAATTTAAAATTTAGAAAATATTTCAAAACAATAAATAACTGAGTTTTATTGTTTTATTGAATACTTGGATAATAAAGTTATCATGTTGCTTTATGACTTTTATATTATCACATACAACTATTAATGGATCATTGTCAATGAGAATCCTAACATGTTTTCAATGAAAAAAATAAAAATCACTTATATTTTTAAGTTATCATAATATATATTTAACATCATCCTTCTTCTTACTTATGTAAATATAATGATGAGACAATATAATAATTACATCATTCTTTAAAAGAAAAAATTAAATAAAAAATATGAAATTTTAAGTAGTTGAAGATAAAAAAAATTATACTGACTCAATTCAAATATTTAAATTTATAAATTCATAAGGTACTTAAAATTTAATTAAGTTTATACTTTATTGTTAATCCTTGAGACAATAAATATGATTTATTATTTAATATATAATAAAAAAAATTATATACAATTGTTTGAACATAATATTTTGTTAACAAAAGTAATATAGAAATCATACTTTCTAATTTTTCCCAAATAAACTAGCACAGTGATTAAATTATTGGACACGATATATTAAAGTTATATAATATAAAATAGAAGGTTTTTTCTTTTTCTATTCTTTCAAAAATTCATATGGATGTAAAAATATTTTCCATACATAATATATTAAATATATTTACAAAATATTATAAAAATCGCAAATTATAATATGTTAAAAATCTATAATAAATTATAAAACTAAATTATTAGTTGGTACCTTACTTATATAAATTAGTAAATGTATCAGTTAAATTACACAATTTCAGAAATAATAATTACATTGATTTTAAAAATATTTTTATAATTTTAACTACATTTTTTAATACTATTTTAGAAACTAAATAAAAATTTAGTTTCTAAATTAGTTTCTATTATTGTTAAATAGTTTCTAAATTGGTATCTAATTAGCAACCAGAATTTTAACTACCAATTATTTAGTTTTCTAAATTTGATCTCTAAAACCTTGGTTGTTAATTACATACCAATTTAGAAATTATTTAACAATAATATAAACTATTTTTTTTTTAGTTTATAAAATAGTCTCTAATTTAGTTACTATTACAACTAATTATTTTCGTTTATAAAAATTGGTTTCTATCCCATGATTTTCTTGTAGTGTATTTTGTTTATGAAACCTACAACTAGACAAATAGTGTATTTTGTTTAACAAATAGTGTATTTAAGTCTAAATTTAAAGTCGTGTATTGTATTTAAGTCTAAATTTAATATGATTCATTTATTACATATTTAGAAACGTAATGTTGAGTTCACTTCTTTCATTAAAATCTAAAATTAGACACTACCATATGTGTAGGGTATTTACACTTAAATTTAATATATATTGAAGAAAAGTAACGTTGATACAAATTAATGATTTTGTTTTTCATTTTTTTAACAGAACTATAATTGATTTTTTTTTTCAATTCTAAAATCATTATACTAAAACAACAAGCATTATGAGAAGTTATTCAAAACAATTTATTTTAGTTTTAGATTTTGTTTTTCAGTTTTTGAAGTATTAATCATTGCTAGATGTGAAAACTAACAGATATGAGCATTGCCACTTGTTTTTTAGATTTGGAGGATTTAAAAAAGCTAAAACAAAAACATGAAAAAAGGATAGTTATTTTTTAACAAGTATTTATTTTTACATAAAAAAAATTGTAATGTACGAATTCTATATCTTTAAACATAGAGTATCAACCTAACTTTTTATCTCTCATGAGCTGTATTTTAAAAGTTGACACATTTTTCTTAAAGTTTTATCCGAATTTAACTTTTTGTTCCGTAACATGACATTTAAATAAATTAATAAATCTGCACTTTTTCAAGTGCCTATTTAGTTGACTAAATTTATATCTTGTACTTAAAATGTAGACTTAGGGTTAGTCAAATGTATTTAGTTTGGTATGTTTTGGTCCCATTTAAATATCATAAAAATATAAATTTTAGAAATTTATAAAAAAAAAACTCAAAAATAGAATATGTAAAGGTTTAGTAAAAAATAACAATCCAAAAAACATAATAACTAATATCTCATGGAAATCTTATCGACATTTTTAATTTTTTATTTCTTTCTATCTTATTTATGCAAATTTAAATCCAGAATATTTCTTTACAAATTTCGAATTTAGTTTACCTTATGTATTAGAATTTATACTTTAAACACTCATTTTCCTTACACTTTCATAATTTTTTAAATTCTAACAATACTCTTATTTTTCTTCAATTTGCAATCTTTGATGCAGCTCCCAAAATTGAAAATTTGCCACAAAGCAGATTATGAAAAGGTATTCAAAAGATGTTGTTGTATATTTTAAGTTCGAACAAACACAATTCTTATATCCTCCTCTGTTTACTTGAGAAAATTCATTTTTCTAATGTGTGATAGCACTGAGTTTTGCAAAGTAAAAAAAATTTTATTTATCAATAAAAAAAATCACATTTCGGATTATATAATTCTATAAGGTATTTTCAAATCTCGAAATATCTTATAGATTGTAAACCAAAACTCCAAAATAAAAAAATTAACTAGATGTAAAAATGAAGTATAAAATTTTAAAAAAACAATTATTTTTATATTAAAAAATGCTGAATATAATGAATCTCTTAGTTAATTTTTTCATATAAGCTTATATGATGAAATTCTTTTAAACACTGTGATTGATGAATAATAAAAATGTTACGACTAAAAGTGAGTTATGATGTACTATGAGATTATGTTTTATTTAAAATTATTATTTAATTTTTTTTAAATATTATAGTTGACTTTTTTATAATTAATATGAAGGATAAGAAGATATGAAAATGATGGAAAAAAATGTCAATAATTAAATATGGCAGGCAAGTTTAATCTCAATGTATTTGTTGATGTAAAAGTTGATCTTAATTAGAATTCATTCTATGTAGGATTTTTTAAATATTTAGCACAAATTGAATTTTAATTTTTAATTATACAATGAGTCGTAATTAAGTGATACTGTATTTTTTTTCATACAATCCATGTAAACCCGTTTGACTTAGTCTCCAGGTAGATACGGTTAATAAAAGAAAATCACATTAATTTAAAAAAATGTTACTAGTGGTTAGTTATTATTTTCTAAAAAAATATTTTAGAAGAGTTTTTAATTATTAATTATATTTTTTTTCTCAAAACTAAACTCGTTTTATTACTTTAGTTCCATTATTATAAAGTTCCATTTGTTGTGGATTTCATATTATGAATTTAAACTGAGTTAAAGACAAAGGAATTGTTAAGCAATGGAGTAGGGTTTAGCATGTCAGAAAGGGTTCATAAACCTGATGAGTTGAAGGTTTAAGGTAGGATACTTAATGTTCTAATTAATTGGGTGGGGCTGCTAAAAAATATTTGAACTAAATCAAATAGATATTGAACTTAATTGGATTGTATTAAAAAGAATGGAATTTCTTAAAACAAAAATTGCTTAGAACTTTTGTACTAAAGGGAAATATAACTTATCATATTAAAATCCACTTTACAATTCCTTTTAATAATAAAATATTTTTTTAATTAATAAAAATAAAAATAAATAAAAATTTAAAATAAAATAATATTATATTTAATGCTCAAACAAGTGTAAAAAATATTGAAATAGTTAGTAAACAGACACAACATTCACTTAACAACTGATATCTTGTACACTCAAAACATTCACTTAACAATTCAATAAATTAATATTTAAATTATATTTATTTTATTTTAATTTAAAATATCATTATATATTATAAAGAATGGTTAAATGGGTATTTTTGACTAATTTTTCTATCACACAAACTACAAACTGTATTGAGAATGTTAAGAGAATGATTTGGAGGAAAAAGAAGTTAAGTATGTATTGGGAGTGGTAAGAGTTAGGAAATAGTGAACTTTTTAATATGGTATCAGAATAATTTATAACTTATTCAATCGAGAGTTTGTTGGTTTTATCAAAATAGTGATCATCTTACAACTATCAAATCACCCATAAATATATAATTTAACACACCAATTGAAAGATCTTCAATATAAAAAAGATACATTGAAAATTCACATAAAAATAAATACAATTAATAGTATATAAATTTAAATTACAATACTACACTATAAGATCGAGATATAATTGTACAATGCAATTATATAAAAAATGCAAAGACTTATGAGAAGTTATGAAATTAGTATGGTACAACATTATTTATCCAAAACACAATTCCTATAGCAGGTGAATAAGAAAGAAAATATGTCTTGGAGATGTGTTACATGGAAGCAAAAGAAACACCATTATTTTACAAGTACATAACTCCCAGAGCAAAATTTGCATATTTGGAATGATGTTTAAATCCAATCCAGGGCATAAAATCCATGAGGCAAACACAAATTAAGAAATCAGGCAACTGGGAAACAGAGGCTGTGTTAATACTGAGTAAGGTTTTCTGTGTCAGTGTCTAAAATATGCAATAATATAAAGCAGCAGGGAAACAGAGGATAACAGACATAAAGAAATGTGAAGAGAATGCTGAAAGCAGAAAGAATAAAGAAGTATGTAATTGGTGCCTACATCAATCCTATTCACCTGGCTCTTCCTCAAGAGCCAAGGTTAACACCATCATCATTCATCCAAAAAATAAAATACAGATTATAACCTTTACACCATATAATATAATATATTACAAAGGTTATTAATCCCTTATTTGATTCTAGGATTGTGGGAAGAAATACCTTGCAATAACAGTTAAGTTTATTAATGATTATTTTCACCATAACTTTCTTCCCTTCATTCATCTCATATGCTATGCAGTTCATTATAATAATGCTTGGAAAATCTTCCACGAAAGCATTTCATTCAGGTTCTCACCAAAATAGCAACGATGCAGAATATATAAGTAGTAAAAATATGTGAGTGGACCCTACTTTGAAACTTCTCCATGTCTCTTGCATGCACCATAAGAAAGAGTGTTGCTATATATTATAGTTTCATAGGGTATATGTAGTTCATGCCATAACCTCTGGTGTTATAGTAAGTGTGAGGTATGGAAGAAACTGGGAAGCAACAAGGAAAGGAAGTGGAGAACGAAGACACCTCAAATAGTGTTAAAGAACGTGCCATTTCTCCACTTCATCTAGGTATGCCACTCAAATCTACTACACTATATTTTTGTCACTAGTATGATCAAATTTTAATTGAAATTGTGTTTACAATTTACTTATTTTAATAATTTTTAAATTTTTTATTAATGTAGTTAAAAAATAAAAATTGTACAGATTATTAAAAATTCCTTGTATGTGTATGTATGATTTCAAACTCATCCAAAACAACTTCTTTTGTTTTGTTTTCATTTTTAGTATTCTACTTAACTTGTTCTTTTATTCTTTCTTTTCAAATAATTCTTTTTTTAAATTCTCATATCACAATTAATTTCTTTTTACAATGTTTCTACAATCAATCTAAAATAGGATGGAGATTTTGAGTATGGGTAATCTATAAGTATTCCCTAAGAACTAGCTTTTTTCTATATGTTTCACAAATTCTAATTTCCTCTATTTTATTGTAGTAAATAAAATTTTTATGATTGTGCAGAAACATATATATTTTTTTAAAATGAACATTTTGTGTATCGCAATTTAAGAATGCGTATGTTAGAACATTCACGTTGAACCTTATGTAAATTGCATTATATAAGCTTAACTTAACTACTTTTAAAGTGATATTTCTTTTATTGAAATTCACATTCGGATATTCCTCGATATTATTGGTTTGATTATATTTTGAATTATTACTCTCTTTTGATATGATGCATTTTTAGTTATATTGACCCTTGCATATTGTTAAAAGATTTCTACATTTGTTTTGAGAATAAAAAAATTCACCAAAAATGAAAATCATGTTAGAGTGGTAGATATATAATAATGAATATGTTAAGAATTAATATGTTCAAATTCTCACATGTTTGTATAGGTTTAAAAGGTTTACAAGAATTATTAACTATTTAAATGTTATATTCTAGAGGGGATATTTTGTTTTTTATTTAATCGTTTTGAATTAATAATATAGCGCTTGGTGTTTTTTTTTTATATTGATACTATAATTCTATATTTATGATTAATAAAGAATAAAATATTTAAAGAAATAATATTTTTTCCATATGGTAATTAATTTTGTTAAAAACAATAAATTTTCTTAACATAAATGAGGAGGCTAGCAGTTTTTATATGAAAATAATTAAGATAATTATATTATAAAAAATCTACATAAAGAAATTTACAATATATATTTTATTTTGAGATTATTTTCTAAAACTCATTGATCACTCAATAATAAGAACTTCTTTAATACAATGAAGAATTGGTCATTTTAATATTTAAAATTCAAGATAGTTTTATTTATTTATTTACTCAAACAATATCATTCAGTCTTTTCCTTTGCTTTTTTTATTTATTACTATAATATGAACTATAATTCATCACTCATGTTACTAAACTAAACAGAGGCTTGTTTTTTTTCCTCACGAAACTTTCATTTTTTTGTTTATGTTTCTACTTTCTAGGTTTGTTCGCCATATGGAATCAATTTCGTAGTTTCTTAGTGAGGGTCAAAGAGAAAGGTGAGTTATTTTAGGTTTTAAGATCGAATTTGATTAAAACTAGGGAAAGAGAGAAGAAGGAAATTAAACACGAATGAATCCTTTTACTACTTTATAAATAAATAAAATAGCAATTGTATTTTATATTTTAAAATTTAACTTGTGGTTTTGACATATAGTCTGAATTAAAAAAAAGTATTGAAATAGAAAATATATTTAACAGTTATTACATAAAGAAAATAAGAAGATCAATAGAGAAATGTAATGTGAGGATTTAGAATTGGGTACTCACAAAGGTATAAAACATTCAATAATCCAATAAATTAATATTTTAATTATATTTATTTTATTTTTTAATTAAAAATATTATTATGTTATTATAGTATATGTATTTACTGTGTGTGGTGTTAAAGAAAATTTTTCCTTTTAAAATTCTAAAATTAAATATTAGTGTGGTTTTCTCCTTTTATTTCTTTAAATTTTATCAGCTAAATAAATAAGAAGTTTTTTCTCTCTATCAAATCTCTATCTCTCTTTCTTGTTTCTATTTTCTTTCAGTCTAAATATTATGTAAAAAAACTCAATTCAGTAATTATTGTTCATCTAAGTAATTATTATTCTTTTAAGTATTTTAATTTATAATGTTTAAAGTATGAAATACCAATACTAAAATATATTTAAGATATGGACCATAAGCTATCATATTTTTTTACATAAATATTATTATTTTATTTTAAAATATTATTTATATATTTTTTATTAGTTAAATATAATATTTTATTATTAAAAGAATTTGTAAAGAATATGTAAGAGAGAAAAATGGTGTAAAAACTGTTTTTTTTTTCACTTAATAAGATTTGGATGATAGTTGGTTAAGGTTAACCTCCCCCCATATTAGCAATTAATTATTGATGAAAATTTTAATCCTTATGATATGTTATACATGTATATGTAAAATAATAATAAATATATTTTTTTTATTGGTGAATACAATTGCTTAATCTTTAATTTGAGTTGTTGAATTTAGAAAAACCAAAACCTAGACTTTTCAAAGACAGATGTGTTCTGTAGAGATTTTAGAATTACTTTAGAATTTCAAATAATCTATTTTTTAATTTTTATTACCTAGATGTGAAATTACATAAATAATACATACATGATTTTCCACACGTTTGGATCAATTGTACTTTATTTACTGAACCCATCAAATAATTGTGTTTGCAGTTCCCACTATTACTAGGTCGGATACAAGGGATTCAATTGACAGAGGTTCATTTCTAAATTTTTTGTATTCAGTGAAGAACATATAAACATTTCAGACGAGTAACCTAAGTTTTTCCTCAGATGCTGTGCTTGCAAGGGTTGAATCAGAGAAAAAACTAGCTTTAGTCAAAGCATGGGAAGAAAGTGAAAAAACAAAAGCAGAAAACAGGTAAGCAAAAAACATTATATGTTTGTCTTAAAACTTTACCATATTACATATATTTAAACATTTGACATAAAAAAAAATCAGTATTAAGTGTTGGATGAAGAGAGTCTACTGCATATACTGCAGAAACTAAGGTTGATGAATGTGAAAATGTGAAACAGGGCATATAAAAGGCACAATGCTGTTGTACTGTGGGAGAACAGTAAGAAAGCATCAGCGGAGGCACATCTGAAAAGAATTGAGGTAGCATCACGTGTCTGGTTTTTTTGTGTGTTGTACGATGAATGAGTTTAATGTTGTGTTGAAACCTTTGCATTGGACAGGAAAAATTGGACAGAAACAAGGCGAAGTGTGTTGAAAAAATGCAAAACAAAGTTGCTGAAATTCACCGAACAGCAGAGGAGAAAAGGGCAATGATAGAAGCGTACAAGGGAGAAGAGTTTCTGGAAATAGAGGAAAAAGCTGCAAAGTTTCGAACCCGTGGATATTCGCCCAGAAAATTTCTTCCATGGTTCGGCAGCTAAAGCATTTTCATCCAAATTCTCTTTTTCTTGTTATGACTTTCAAATTCGCTGTTTCTTCCTCCTTTGTAATAAGACCAGAACTTTGCATGTTACACAGACAAAGAATCGTGTTAACTGGTAATGGTAAGCACGAAATAAAAAATCGTTTTTAAATTTTGTAAATATTCACTCCAAATATAGTTTTAATTTTAAAATACTATATCAAATCAGAAATACACGGATAATCTCCTTAATATTGCTACTATTTAACAACATAAAATTTGACTATATATTAAAAAAAGGGTGCGTTTAAATTGCAGTGGCTGCATATATATAGAGTTTACAGTTATAGAAGTTTGATGATGTCCACATGGTTGGAGTTCTAAAATTAGAAAACAAACGTAATCCAAAGGCAAAGAATGTTTGGTATCCACAAATTGGATGTTTGTTAGGGTAATTTTAAGCTATAAAAGGTGTTGTGTTCCTTTGGTGTTCATCCTCAGCTTTCATCACTTTCATCTATCGTACTAGCTAGCTTATTTCCACCCAATTGTGTCGCAGATAATTGGTTGTGACTAGCTAGTTCGACAAAAACAAAAACTAAAAAAACAAATAAATGGCATTCAGCGGTACCCAACAGAAATGCAAGGCTTGTGATAAAACTGTTCACTTCGTCGAAGGTATATCTGCCGATGGAGTCTCTTATCACAAAAACTGCTTCAGATGCAGTCATTGCAATGGCCTTCTCGCGGTACATTCACTTTTTCTTTCTGCATTTCATTGTTTCAGAAATATTCATAAATGAAGCATGGTGTCTGAAATGTCAAGCTTTGTTATTTTAATACATTGTGGTGTTTTTCGTTGCAGATGAGCAACTACTCCTCCGGCGATGGAGTTTTATACTGCAAGGTGCATTTTGAGCAGCTTTTGAAGGAAACTGGCAGCTACCCCAAGAAGGCCCAGTCCTGTAAAAAACCTTTTTTTTAACACTTTTACACAGATTTTTCATTAAAGTTTTTTTCTTTCTTGCTAATTCTGGGGCTAATCATAATCTTGTTTCATTATTTTCAATCAGCGGGAAAGCCACCAAACGAGCTGGTATTTATTATTCTATGAAGCAAAATATCCTTTCTGCATAATTTTTTTTTTCTTGAAGTTGGTCAGTTTATTGTGTCTTCAAATAGTGTCATTTTACATGGTTTTCGCCATTTTTTTATGAACCACAGACTAGGGCACCAAGCAAACTTTCTGCCTTCTTCTCTGGGACTCAAGAGAAATGCTCAAAATGCAAGAAAACTGTCTATCCACTGGAAAAGGTTGGAAAGACAAATGACTTGTGCTTTGTGAGGATTATATATGGTTCTGAGTTATGAGTTCTGACCCTTAATTTGTTTGGTGATTTTGTGAATTGAATTGTGACAGTTGACAGTGGAAGGTGAGTTTTACCACAAATCATGCTTTAGGTGCGCACATGGAGGGTGTTTCCTGACTCCTTCTACCTATGCTGCCCTTGATGGCTATCTATACTGCAAGCCACACTTCTCTCAGTTGTTCAAGGAGAAGGGCAGCTACAGTTATCTGTCCAAGCAAGCTTCATTGAAGAGAACTGAAATGCTACAAGAACAAGAGGCTGCGGCTGCGGAGAATCCGAAGAGTGAAGCTGATCGCTCAGAGTCAGAGGCAGAGCCTGAGACAGAGACAGAGGCAGCAGAGGTAGAAGCAGAGGCAGTGACAGAGACAGAGACAGAGACAGAGAAAGAGACAAAGGAAGGTGAAGAAGGTGATGAGGAACCTAACACTGAGAAAGAGCAGTAGATAATATATGAATTCTGGTAGAGGGGCTTCACTACTAAGTGTGTCTTTGCATGATTATGATCTTTCTGGCTATAACACAATCTTTGTAGCTATAACACAGCCCCCAAACCCCAATATTTGGGCCATTTTGTTCATGGAAGTTCCTCATTGATTGATGGGGTTGTGATTTGGGAAGATTCCCACACAAGGGCTATTACAATAGTATAATCACATATTTGCAAGCAGTGAGTGTAGATGGTAAATCGTTTAGCCTTGTGGGGCATGTAGATGCCTTTCTCAAGCCGTAAGTATATAATGGTGCCTCAGTCATTTCCTCTTTCATTCTTTGTGTTAAGAAACAGAGATCAGATTAGAGCAATGAAATTTTTTATCATCTCAATGGATGATCAATTACCATACCAATCTCTCTTACACTCACTCACCTTTTACACTTTTACCTAATTAACCATAACAACTAACATACTACTTCTTGTCTCAATAAGTAACAGGTAACTGAAAATAATCTTTCTGTCAAAAAATCCACCCGAAATAATCTTGCATCTAAATCTAAATCTGTGAAGTGCTCTACTTCAATGCTCTGTTTGTTTTGGGGATTAATGCTCTCACTTAAAGAAAATAAGTGATTTTTAAGAGAAGGATATTTTAGCTCACCCTAAAATATATATAAAATAAAAACCACATGAAAAAGAGAAAGTTACACATTTATTCCTGCTTCAGTGAAATCCACACAGTTTATTTGAATAAACATAATGAATTATGTTACATTATAGTAATTATATAATACAATAAAATATAATATAATAATAACAATAAATGTGATGATATAAATAAATTAATGTATGTCATAATAATAATAAATTAATAACATTTATAATAAAAAGTTAGTAATAATAATAATAATCAAAAGAAAATTTTAAAATAATAATAATAATAATTAGAAAATCATAAATAATAATAATAATATAGTAAAATAATAACAATAAGAAATAAAATTTAAAAAAGTAAAAAATAAATAAATAATAATTATACTAATAAATTATAAAAAAATAGTAGTAATAAAAAAAAAATACTAATAATAATCAAAATAAATTTATAAAATATTAATAGTAATGATATTTTTTTTTCATTTTTTTTATGAAAAACAAAATTTAGATTATTAAATGTGTTGAGAGTGCATGATAATTTGTAATTCATTTTATAGATCATATAAGAATAATTAATATAGTAATTTTACAAATTTATTAATTAAAAAATAAAGAAATAAATTATATTTTACCATCAACTTTTTCTTTCAACATTTTATTTCTCTTGATTTTGATCATTTTCGATTCCCTCCTATCCACTCTTTGCAAGAAACAAAACTTCCACTCCAAAGATAGTATAAACAAACATTATATATATATATATATATATTTTTTTTTTTGATGTAAAATAAGTTGCAATTTGAAATTATCTAGTCTTATACTATAAAATATAATACAATTTATATATTAATTATTAATTTATATACTAATTTTACTTATATAAATATTTATTTCACAAGAATATAGGTTTACGATATTAAAGTAAAATAACTTGCAATGAATGATGTAAACACATATGATTTAGAAAAGAACTCAATTTCATTCTCTACTATATATTAAAATACACAATCCATAAAGTTTTATTTACTCCAATCTCCATTCACTCAATTAGACATTTTAAATATTCTCTTTTGTCTCATTTATTAATTAAAAAAAAATTGGTGGGTAAAAGGTTTCACTTTGCTTCTTTAAATGGTCTATTATATCAATTTGGTGCATTTTGTTTGATTTATATAGTAGATATTGTTAATCACCTATCTCATACATTTTATTCTTTATTAGTTTAATTTTATTTATTTTTAAAATATCAGAGTATTTTATTTATTCTGTGTTCGTGGAGATAACTCTGTGTTCCCCGTTCTTTGCAACTCTCTAGCCGTTTATCCGAACCCAGTTTCCACTTTCTCTAACTGTGAGAAGAGAAGAAGCAACGATACCCTTCTCTTCTCAATCTTGATGATAACAATAGTAACAGCAACCGCTGTAAACTGAAAATCAGACCAACATCAAAATGGGGTCTCTTCCTCTCACAGGTAGTAAGCCCTTCTTCACCAACATTCATTGGTCTTCATCACAAACAAGAACAAGAACGAGAACCATTTCTCTGAAGCAGAGACTCAAGGTTTTCGCCTCACAATCACGAAATGAAGAAGAAAAAGAATCCCCTAAACTCGACAGTTACGACCTCATGGAACTCAAGTTTGGTCGGTTAATCGGAGAAGACCCCAAGCTCACCCTTGCCAAGGTATTCCTTCTCTTAAAATTCTTTTTTTTTTTATTTGTTTTGTTATTGTTGTGAGTAACAATGTTTCATATAATACTAATAACTTTGTTTGTATGTTTATAGTTTAATCTTGCTAATTGGTTCCATGCACCATTGTTATGCTTGTTGGTTTAGATAATGGGAAGAAAGGTTAACCCTGATGCTTCTTATCTTGATATTGAGAAAGCCTTTCACAAGAATGGTGGTAAAGTTGTGGAAGTGGAGGAAGTTCCATTTGAGGGCTCTAATGGAGGGAAGTCATCAAGGAAACTGGATGACCTTGGTTTGGTGCGTCCTGTTCCTGTTAAGGGATTCAGTTTCAAATCGGACGATGTCAAACCAGCGTTGGAAATCAAGAAACCTGTCCGGACTGAAAATGTGGAAGGGAGTGATAGGAAGAGTAGTGTTCCCAATGTTATTCTGAGGAAGCCGACCGTGTTTAAAGATGATGGCGATGTGGGAACGTTGACGTCAAGGTTGAGAATGAAGCCCAATCTGTCACTGAAAATGGGGGATGAGCAAGTGAAGGAGAAGTTTAGCAACATGACACTATTGAAGAAGCCTGAACCACCGGTTGCCAAGAGTACTGATATGGTTGAAGAGACTTCATCTAATGTGGACCAAGGGAACAATGATGGTGAGTTAAAGATGTGGAATGAAGAGCGGGGTGATGAAATTAGTGGCTTTACATTGTTGGAGAGGCCACACAAACCAAGCGTTGAAAAAGAAGAAGAGGAGTTTGAAGAAGTGAATGCCATGGTACCAAATGCTGTAGGTGTAACCTTTGCTGCTACTTTCAATGTAAATTTTTTGTGATGTAAGCCTGGTTTTCAACTAATTTCTTGCTTGACTGATTAGGAACCGGAGCAACATGAGCAGCTGGAGTTACATCAGGCGCCAAATGATTTAAGTGAATCATTAGATATAAAGTCAGCTGATTCTGGACTGGAGTTGCCTGTGGATGCTGCACTACAGGCAAAGCCAAAAAGGTATATCAAAATAGTTTAATGGTTAAGTTTATGGTTGTGATTCCAGTTTTGGTTAATTACTTGAATGCATATTTTATAGATTAGATCAATATGTAAAACGAACCTCGAAATTTGTTGAAGAGGGCACTTCCCTTAATCTTGGAGGTCAAACAAGCAATGATAATTTAGGGAATGCTGCTGATGTGTCAGATTTCCAGGTCAGATTATATGGATTATATGAGTTTTTTACTTATTTTCCTATCTCTGTGTTAACCTGGTGCTCTTTAATTTTGTAGGAAAGTGAAGATGCTGATTGGACCAGGGCAGAAGGTTTGATTGAGACCGGAGACAGAGAAGATGTGGAACTAGTAAGCTGCAATACCAAAGGTTTCATTGTAAGTACTTAGAAAGCAGTATGCTGGACTTTAGTTTGTAAATAGAAAAACAGTTTCTTAGTCTTAGATTGTTTCTTTAATTTCTTCTGAACTCAACTAAACCATTTTACAGGTTTCTTTTGGTTCCTTGGTAGGATTTCTGCCATACCGTAATCTTAATTCCAAATGGAAGTTCTTTGCTTTTGAGACCTGGTTAAAACAGAAGGGCTTGGATCCATCAATGTTCAAGCAAAACTCAGGCACTTTTACAAGTTTTGATACTGATATTAAGATTTTTTCTCCTGATTCTCCTCCATCTCCGGAGATTGATGGTAAAGTTGAAGATAAAATTTCACCAGATATGAAATTGGAAGATCTTCTAAGAATTTATTACCAAGAGAAAAATAGGTTCTTATCATCGTTTATTGGACAGGTTTGGTGTTTAAAACATAAATGCACTGCCCAAATATATTTCTCAAATTTTACTTTAAGAGATGGAAGTTGGATATTGTCGATCTTAATTTTAAGATATTAGTAGTTTGTGTTTTGCAGAAACTTAAAGCAAATGTGTTAGTGGCAGACAGAAAATTAAGAAAGCTCATATTCTCTCTAAGACGGAAAGAGAATGTACAATTGGCTGAGAAGAAGAGAAATCTCATGGTAAATGCTTTAGTAAGAATAAATTTCTTGAATTAGCATGGAGCATGTATTGTTGATTCAATGAAATGGAGTGTTCTTCTGATTTGTTTTATGTTTCTCATGACAGGCTAGACTTCAGGTTGGGGATATAGTGAAATGCCGCGTGCAGAAAATAGCTTACTTTGGAATTTTTGTTGAGGTATATACAACATTTAATGTCATGATGTCAGTATTATGGAGTTCAGTTTTATTAGCATATTTAGCTTTATATACTTATTCCAGTGGAATTGCCTTGTTTGGCCTATTTATCGAGCTAAGCAGTAAGCACCTGGATACCCTTTGCCCAAAGTTCAGAGTGGTGGTAAAAAATTATAAATATTGATGTGATTATTAATTATTAATGTAGGTTGAAGGAGTTTCTGCATTAATTCATCAGTCTGAATTATCATGGGATGCCACTGTGAACCCTGCATCGTATTTTAGGATTGGTCAGGTATTATTTTCCTACTTGACAATGTGACAAATTAATGAAGTAGTGAATGATTTTCAACAACTGAATAACAATGATTTGAGCCTCTACCAACATGTTTACCTTTTTTCTTCCATGTTCTTGACATTGCAGTCTATTTTCACACTGTTAATTAGCAGGTGGTATACGATCAGTGGTGTGTTGAGTTGGATTGAGTCTAACAATGCAACACAAATACTACTCAACCCAACACACCAATTGACCAAATCTAATCCAACACGATTGATGGTAGATTGGGTCTAAAAATAAAAAAAGGCAGAAATCCAACCTAACCCAACCCGAGATTTTTTATTGAATTGAGTAATTGGTTTGTCCAAACTCAACCCAACTTGATCCATGTTGGGTTTACACCTGACAAGTAATGCCAAGGAGAATGAGGGTGGTAGTGATGTTGAATATATTGATGAAGATAAACTTGTGATTATAATATATATGTACATACACACACACTACTTGGAAGAGAACATTTTTTACAATAATGACAAGTTGTAAATAAAAAGTATTTATACTTACAATGTAAACATGCAATGTTATTAGAAATAACGTAGCTAGAAAAAAACTAAATATAGATGGTGTTAACTTTTTCAACACTCCCCCTCAATACCATCTCCCTTCCTTCTAACTTCGTTTAGTTAAGAGCTGAACTTTCCAAAGTTGCTAGCAAACAAACTGCATGAGTGGTTTTATATCTAATAGATGAAGTTGATGAAAGTACCCTTGATATTTGAACTCTTCGTAGTTTTACTTTGTATTTATTTTAATCTTACATTTTGTTCCAGGTTCTGGAGGCAAAAGTTCACCAATTAAACTTTGCTACTGAGCGCTTATTTTTATCATTAAAGGAGGTCATGGTAATTTTCTTTATCTATTTTGTTATTTACTTTTCAAGATTTCCCATGGATTAGGGGAGAATTGTGGAGATTATTTTGACAAAGTCCACTTATATCAAACAGTGTTTATACACTTTTATGATTTAGCAAATCATTGTCTTCTTGTGACAGCCTGATCCATTAATGAATTCCTTAGAGGCTATAATTGGAGATCATGACCCCTTAGATGGGAGATTGGAAGCAGCTCAAACAGATGTAGAGGTAATCTTCATATGAGAAAGTAGAAGTCACTTTAATTACCAACAAAAATTCTACAAATAGTATGCCTGTTATATTGATTGAATAATTGCTGTGCTGTTGGAATTTATTTCTCAATAGTTTAGCAGCCCATAACAGCCTTCAAATGTTTCTGTTTACAGGTGTTGATATTATAGTATATTAAACCTCCTTGTTGGTTTTTAAATTTTACTTGTTTGTGCTCTGGTCATCATGTGCATATTTTTTATCTGGAAGGATGGAGCAGATGTTGGCTGACCTCTTGTACATTAGAGGTTACTGATTAACAGGCACCCTGATTGAGTATGGTCTTTTCTGCTGATGGTAATAATAAACATGTGGGATTATGTGGGTAGAGTCTAGGCCCAAACCTGGGGATTTCAAGTTGGTATGAGCACCAGAAAAATGCTTATGAAGAGGGGTTTTGTTTCACGGTTTTAATTATATTATTGGGAATGGTATTTATGAGATTACTATTTCTGAAATATTATTCCCATATAAAAGATATTTAGTAAATATTTGTCATTTCATGGAATATTTTTTAAAAAATTAATTAAAAAGTAAAAATATTAGAAAGAGGTATAACAAGGTGAAAGTGGAATAGGAAGAGGAAAAAACACGTGTTATTCCTACAAATAACTTTTACATGAGAATATTCATTCCCATATTAACATTCCTGGGAATATTTTTGCAAGACTTTACACAAGCACATTCTTAGAGATTATATCTGCTGGCTAACTTCCCTACTATTCCTTTTCTGTTATGAAAAAATTCAATCAATCAAGCAGACTATAGTTTTGTTCTTGATTTCAGAATGTCCAAGGTTTCAAAATCTAGATTGAGTAATTGCAATTATGTTTTATATGCATAATAATTTCATTTCAGTCACATGAGAGAAAGTATAATGCTTGCCATACAATGAAACTTTCATAAGTATGTTATGTTTATTTTATTGTCCAGTTGGATTATTGGTTTGATATGACTAATCATCTAATTATGCTCATTTTTTAACAGTGGCCTGAAGTGGAATCCCTTGTTGAAGAATTGCAAAAGATTGATGGAGTCAAGTCTGTTTCAAAAGGCCGTTTTTTCAGAAGCCCTGGTTTAGCTCCAACTTTTCAGGTATGGATACATATACTCGACCTTTGCAAAATGTTCTTTATTATTTTCTTTAATGAGTATTAGCTCAGTATTTGATCTGTCAGAATTCGCCAATTACAATTTACTTTATGGATTTTGCATATTTTTTGTGGAAGGCCAATAAAGGTTCAAATTATTAATCAACTGAAAGAATTTTCTTTTGGCTATCTTATTAGGTTCACTTGAGAATTATACGCACGAATTAGAAATTTAGAGAGTGTATTTCCCTCTCTTGGGATCTCATATTTATAACAACTTTAGATACATAAGATACAATGTATGAGAGGGAAGTAAAGAGAATCTGAAAAGATATATCTAAGAACTAGGTGTAGCACAAAGCACATCACCTTTACAATAAATTCTTTTTAAGACTATTTAATTTAACACTCCCCTCAAGCTGGAGAATACAAATTGTATCTAAAATATCTAAAACCAAAAGATGAAGCACGGGTTGGCCCCCAAATGTCACAATGGATGATAAAAAAAAAATAGTCACATCCAGATTCAGAATGTTTAGGAAAAGAAGACTTGATATGTTTTCCTACTTGACATGATTGACATTCCAAACTTTGGAGACTAAATTTAGGAACCATCTTTAATTTTGTTAGATGAGGATGTCCTGACATCTCCATTTCCTCAATTGTTGATTGAGCTTCAACAATAAAAGATATCATGCCTTCTAGTATTCAGCTAGAAGGTCGTTCTGTCAAAAAAATTCCATTTGGTTTCCTTTTTCATTTTTCTTAGTTATGCGATTGCTTGTTCTTATTTTTTAGCAGCTGGTAGGTATTCTTGTATACAGACAGATGCTGAGTTCTCCTAAACCTCTTGTTTATCATTTTACCAGCTTTATTTTTTGTTAATAGTTTGTTCCCGACACGGTTTAATAATTCTTAGCTAACTCGAGCTCTTTATCTGTATGGAAACCAATATTGTACCAGGTTTACATGGCATCTATCTTTGAGGATCAATACAAGTTACTCGCTCGATCTGGAAATAAAATACAAGAGGTAATGGTATCTATTTTGTTTTAATTTCTAGTTAAACAGGTTTTTGTTGTGTATATTTCTTCTGATATCTTTTTATTTCTTTTTTCTATATTGTTCTAAATGTAGATGAATTACTTATGGCACTCACCTAGACATTCTCATTCTTAGTATAATCTAACACTGATCAATGAATAATTTTGCGCAGGTGATAGTTCAAACTTCTTTGGATAAAGAAAGGATGAAATCAGCTATTATGACATGTGCAAACAGAGTGGAATAATTATGGGTTAATTTGACAGCAAGCCTTTTTTGTTACTTGCATTTTTATGATTGTACATTCTTCAGGGGTGTGTAGGCTGCAATTTAAGGAACATTTCAATTTATTCTATACATGAGGATTGGTGAAAGGATAGCAAATTTATTTGTTGTAAAAAAGTAGTAATAAGGGCATATTTCTACCTTTTTGGTGGGGAGGTGTTGGGGGTGAGAGGGAGGAGTTAGTATAAATGTAGAAGAAACCAGATTCTTTCTCTTGGGTCAGTGATATCATTTCATGATTGTTTTTTTGTGCACCGCGACCACTTGAGAAATTGTTGATAATGGTGGTCAGTTAAATTAGTTTATTAGACAGATTGATACTATTCGTGGAAAACCATTGCATATAGTAAATATCTTTAAGTAATTTACATGTGTTAAAGCTAAGGCTAAAGTTGTACTAGCTAGGCTCAACAAAGAAATGCTCATTTTGTGGGCTTGAGTTCAGTTCGCAGACTGTTTCTTCCTGCACCTCCATATCTTCTTCTACCACTTCCATATAATATGAAAATACATTTGTATCCTTCTTGTGTTACCTCCATAGAATAGTTTCTGGATTATGTAATCCAGAAATTCATTTGAAAAAAGACTTCCAGATTACATAATTCGGAAGCTAAATAAGACTTTTGGATTATGTAATCCGGAAAGTGATCATACATCTTAAAAAAGACTTTCGAATTATGTAATCCGAAAGCTAATTACAAATTTGAAAAATGACTTCTGGATTATGTAATTTGGAATATTATAAAAGTGCATTTTTGGAAATTCAAAAATTTATGGAAGTGAGAGAAGAAGGTATGGAGGTGCAGGAAGAAACAGTTCGCAATGAATTTCTGGGTTATTTGTTGTAAGGTACAAAAGATAGCAGTCCTACATTTTGTTTCCTGCACCCCTACATTACTGTGAATTGACAAAACTAACCCTGGGACTTTTTTAAAAACCCTAGGCCAGCGCAGACTTCCCTCCTTCTTCTCTGTGATTTTCCTTGGCACTATGGAGAGAAAGCGGGGTGAGAATTGGTAATATGGAAATATAATTTGCTTTTTATGAATTTTAGATTTATCATTTAAAAAAAAAATGTGTTTAGAAAGAATATTTCAGACTAATTTTCTCTCTCTTTGCTCTGTTTGGATTGAGAATGAGATTTGGGAGGAGGGAAGAGATTGAATTTGTCAGAGGATGTGTGAAGATATGTGAGGTTGTTTGGACTGAGGGATGATAGAGTGGATTTCTGAGAATGATTTATTGTAAGTTTACAAATTTATCCTTGTTATTAAATAATATTTGAATAATGAATTATGATTTTTTTTAGGTTTAAATTAATTAAATGTTTTTTAATATGTAATATCCATAATTATTTATATTTTTTAATAAAAATTTAAAAAATGTAATAGAAAGTATTTTTGTGTTAAATTGAAATAAATTTATTAAATACATTAAAATTTAAAATTTATGAAAATAATATTTATTATTATATCCATTTGTTACTTTATATAACTATATATATATTATTGATATTATAATTTTATTTTTTTATTTTTATTATTTATAATTATATGTTGTTATTAATGCAATAATTAAATATTTTTAAAATTATAAATAATAAATAAATTTATATAATATTTAATTTTGTATATTGTAATAAAATGCATGTACAAGGATATTTTGGTAAAATATAATAATCCTATATAATCCCACAAATCTCTTCATTTTGTAAATAATGGAAAAATCCATCCATCCTCTCCTCCATCTACTCCTCCACCCTCAAAACCCTCGAAACAAACACAAAAAATATCTCATCCTCCTTCATGGGATGGATTCCTGATTTTGAAAATTATTTTTTCTATTTTGGATCATCTATTCAAATTTCAGGAATGTATTTTTAAACCTGATTTTTGAAAATCATTGGAATGTATTTCAAAACCCGATTTATGGAAATCACCACATTTTATTATAGTCCAAAACAAGGGTAATTTCATTATTTTAAAAAAATGTAAGGGTACATGAGGAAACACGCTAGGTAGCAATATGAGTGAGTATCAAAATGGATGGAAGCTCAAACCTCCACTACTAATTACGGGTAATTTTTCTCTGCACTATATTATTTATATTATTTAAGACATGCATCCAACATAAAATTTAAAATCTAACATTTATAAGAAAATGATAAAAAATGATAAGAAGAAAAGATGTTTCTTATTCTCTTATGTGTATATTACATCAGTCATGTATAGGAAATATATAGGGAGTTTCTCTCTCCCAAATTACAATCTAATTAGGTAGGATACTAATCATGAGATTCTATAATTATTAAATTAATTGCATATAATTGGGTACAATATCGTCAAATATTGCATACAATAATTGCATATAATTTTATAATTATTATTTCCTTAATACTCCCCCTCAAGTTGGTAGGTGAAGATCAAGAACCCCCAACTTGTGTCGTAGCGTCAAAAATCGTTCCTTGCCCAATGCCTTCGTAAAAATATCTGCGAGCTGATACTGTGTCGGTACATATGAAGGACTGATTATTCCAGCTTGTAATTTTTCTCGCACAATGTGGCAGTCTATCTCAATGTGTTTTGTGCGTTCATGAAATACTGGGTTTGCTGCTATATGTAATGCCGCTTGATTGTCACAGAAAAGTTGAGCTGGCAAGTTACATGGCACCTTTAAATCCTGCAACAGATATCGCAACCAAACTATCTCCAAACAAGTATTGGCCATTGCGCGGTATTCTGCTTCCGCTGATGATCTTGATACGTTTGTCTGTTTTTTTGACTTCCATGAGATAATAGATGAACCAAGAAAAATGCAATATCCAGATACGGATCTCCGAGTTGTCTGACAACCTCCCCAGTCTGAGTCGCAATAAGCTGTCAATGTCAGATTGTTTTCGGATGGCAATAACAATCCTTGTCCTGGTGATCCTTTGATGTACTTTAGGACTCGAATTGCAGCATCCCAATGAGGTTTCCGTGGATCCTGTATATATTGACTTAGGGTCCGAACCGAAAATGCTATGTCAGGCCGAGTAACCGTGAGGTATATCAGTCGTCCCACGAGTCGCCTGTATTTGACTGGATCCTTTAATAACTCTCCATCGTCTGGTGTGAGTTTTAGGTATTGTTCCATTGGAAATTTGTCTGGACGAGCACCTGTGAGTCCCGTATCCTGCAAAATATCAAGCGCATATTTTCTTTGGGATATGTAAATACCAGCTTTGGAACGGGAAAATTCAATCCCTAGAAAATATTTTAGATCTCCAAGATCTTTAATGCGAAATTGTTGTAATAAATAATCTTTAACACGCTGAATTTCTGTCAAATCATTTCCTGTCAGAAGAATATCATCTACATAAATCAAAAGGGCAGTAAATGATGAGTTATTCTGTCTTGTGAATAGAGAGTAATCTGTCTTGGACTGTTGAAATCCTACAGATTTAATCACATGAGAAAATGTTGAAAACCATGTTCGAGATGCTTGTTTGAGACCATAAAGGGATTTGTTGAGTCGACATACAATGTTCTCCCCCTGTCGATGATGTCCGGGTGGCAAGTCCATGTAAATAATTTCATGCAATGTGCCATGTAAGAAGGCATTTTGCACATCTAGCTGGTGAGTAAACCAATTTCTGGCTGCTGCAATGGTGAGGAGACACCTCAAAGTTGTTAATTTTGCTGTTGGTGAAAAAGTTTCAGAATAGTCGACACCTTCAATCTGAGTGTACCCCTTTGCGACAAGGCGCGCCTTATATCTGTCGACGCTACCATCTGAGTTGTACTTTATTTTATAAACCCATTTGCATCCGATGGGTTTTTGTCCAGCGGGTAACGATGTCAAGGTCCACGTTTGATTTAGCTGCAAGGCGGAAAGCTCTTCGTCCATTGCTTTTTGCCAATTTGGATCAAGGATAGCTTGAGCGTAAGTGTGAGGTTCTTTGGTGGCTGTGATGTTAGCAAGATATGCACTATGTGTAGAAGAAAATCGTGAATTAGAAAGAAAATTATGCATAGGATACCTGGTTCCATTCTGTCGGTCTTGGGCAGTGGTCGAATGATTGGCTTGGGATCCCGTTACGTAGTCTTGAAGCCAGGAAGGTTGGGTTGATGTGCGACTGGATCGTCGAACAGGAAGGTCGGTTGGAGAAGGTTTGGTAATGGGTGCTAAACTTCTTGGCATGGGAGAAGAAGGTTGGTCTACTGGAGGTTCAGGTGTATTATGACGAGTAGGAGAAGAAGGTTGGTTTGATGGAGGTTCAGGTGCATTGTGACGAGTAGGAGAAGAGGGTTGGTTTGATGGAGGTTCGGGTGTATTGTGACGAGTAGGAGAAAAAGGTTGGTTTGATGGAGGTTGAGGTGCATTGTGATGAGTAAGAGAAGAAGGTTGATCGAGTGAATGTTGGACAGGAGTGGGTAAGTCAATGTCAATAGTGGGCAAAATACCTTGTAATGGAGGTGAGGATTGTGTCTGTGATTGTTGGCAGAATGGGAAAACACTTTCATGGAAGATGACATCCCGACTTGTAAAAAAAGTGCCTGCATCTATATCAAATAATTTGTATGCTTTTTGATTGTGAGGATAACCAATGAAGATGCATTGTCGGGCACGCGGATCAAATTTTTGCTTAGGTGAAACAACAGTTGCGTAACAAAGGCAACCAAAAGTTTTTAGGTGAGAAAGTGAAGGTGGTTGATTATATAGTAGCTCAAAAGGTGATTTATTTTTTAGTAAAGGTGATGGCAAGCGATTAATGATATATGTGGCGGTTAAAACGCATTCTCCCCAAAATTCTAATGGTAAATTGGACTGAAATAGGAGGGCTCGTGCTGTGTTTAAAACATGTCTATGTTTGCGTTCTACTACCCCATTTTGTCGAGGAGTGTAAACGCAAGTGCGTTGACATTCAATACCTTTTTTGAGAAAAAAATCATACATTGAAATAAATTCCAGTCCGTTGTCAACGCGGATGGTTTTAATAGATGCCTGAAATTGATTTTGTGCAAATGTAATGAATGACTCTAAGAGATGTTGGGTTTCAGATTTGTGATTCATAAGAAATAGCCAAGTACATCTAGTATAGTCATCGACTATAGTGAGAAAAAAACGTTTTCCAAAATGAGTTGGGGTTTTATGAGGACCCCAAATGTCACAATGCAATAGATTAAATGGAGAATGAGATTTTATTGTGCTTAAAGGAAAGGGTAGCCTTGTCTGTTTAGCTTTGGGACAAATACTACAATGATTATGAATGGGAATGAGATTTTTACTGATAGGGATAGGTAGTAGGGAAGATACAAGTTGTAGACACGCTGGAGAAGGATGTCCAAGGCGCTTATGCCATAAATCAGGATCGGTCGATATTTGAGATGCGTGGGCTTGGTTTGGAAGAGGGGACATGTAGTATAAGCCTGCGTGTTGTTTACCCGAGCCAATCATCCTCCCCGTAGCCAAGTCCTATAAAACGCAACCATGTGGAGTAAAAACGACACAACAATTTAGTGAACTGGTTATCTTACTAATGGACATGAGATTTAAATTAAAAGAAGGAACACAAAGAACATCTTTGAGAGTGATTTTGTCATTGAATTTAATTGTGCCTGTAGATGAGATGGGCGCAGTTGAGCCTGTGGGCAGATTAACATTTGAAATAAATGATGATGAAGTGTGTGTGAAAAATTGTGAATCAGATGCAATGTGATGGGTTGCTCCGCTATCCAAAATCCATGGTTTCGTAAAAGCAGAATTAGAAGAGGAGTTATGGGCAAGCAGACCTGCAGAGCTAACAAACGTGTCATACTGATGCCTTCTTTGCCAGACATGATTTTTTATTTAGGGGATAAAAATGGAGAGGCTGTCAGGGCACCAAGATCGGTGCTCTGATACCATATAAGAAAATGATAAAAAATGATAAGAAATATATAGGGAGTTTCTCTCTCCCAAATTACAATCTAATTAGGTAGGATACTAATCATGAGATTCTATAATTATTAAATTAATTGCATATAATTGGGTACAATATCGTCAAATATTGCATACAATAATTGCATATAATTTTATAATTATTATTTCCTTAATAACATTGTCTTTAGCTTTATTTTGGCTTATGGATGGAGAAATCTGAAAGTAATTGTTATATACTCCTGATTTAAATATCCAGAAGGATATTTTTGTATTTCATTTAAACTTTTGGATGACCATATCTGGGAGTGAATCATGAATTCTAGATTTACATGTTCGGAATGGTGTGTTACAAGTGGCGTTGAGGATCGGGATCCAAAACTCATTTATGTTTGTGTATGGATCTTGATATCCAGAAAGTCATTTATGATGTCTATATAAGTTTATGGATGAGGAAATTCAGAAATGTCATATTAGTTTTGAACTTATATCCAAAACTTTGTGATTTGATTTATGAATATGAATATTCAAAAGTCAATTTTTTTAAAATCATTAAAGATGAAACAAACATTTTACATCAGCATATTGGGTGAATAAGAATTGATAAGAATCAACTTAATTACGTTTAACCAGAATCTTGAAAGTTTTAGAATATGGATCAGTCTTTATATATGAACAAAAGTTGTAGAGGATAATAAATACTGAATTTATATATGTTGTTATTATAATTTTTAAATATTATATTTCCTGAAATTATATTTTTAGAAATATGATAACCACATGTTATAATTAGATTATAAAATAATTTTAATATGTTTATGAGAAAATAATTTTTTTCCAACATAAAAATAAAATAAAATGAGGTATTCTTTCTTTTCTAGATTGAAACCTAAAATTACTTTTGAAAACTCAAAACATGTGAGTACATGTTTTTAAATATGGTTTCTCAAAACATACTCTTTTTTTTTTAACTTTAATTTGAACTAACCAGATCAATAAATTTAATAAACCAGGAGAATTACTTGTATAGTCTTTATAAATTTTATAATTTAAAATAGTTTTTATTAATATTATTAGTTATATGGCACGTGTTACGTATTTTAAAATCGCCAATGACATTACCAAAACCATAGTAAAAAAAATAGTAATGAGACATAATTAAATACACGTTACAGCATAATTGGAGTAAAAGTAGGATATTTTTAAAAATTCAAATTTGTAAGTAACAAATTCAAAAGAATAAATTTACAATAGGTAAAGTATAATTTAATTCCTTTTTAATTTTTAATTTT
The DNA here is from genome assembly GCF_000499845.2 of Phaseolus vulgaris. Lineage (NCBI taxonomy): Eukaryota > Viridiplantae > Streptophyta > Magnoliopsida > Fabales > Fabaceae > Phaseolus > Phaseolus vulgaris. The sequence goes on along the minus strand of NC_023758.2, from coordinate 45,647,774 downwards.
CGTTTATGGTCTTCCTGATTTAAAAAATTAACAATTTCAATCTAATCTTCCATTTATTATAGTTTATTCCCTTATTTTTTTTTATATATATTACTCAATTAAATATTTGTATGGTATAATTAATAAACATATCAGATATATGGAATTAGGAAAATACTTTTTCGTGTTTGGTTTACTTTTAAAAAATAACATTCCCATTCAAGAGTGAAAGTCTAACTTCTATAAATTAAGACACAAATTAAAATACAAATTTTATTAAAAATCACTTATGTTCTTACTAGAATGAAACGTGATTCGCTTGAAGTGAACAAATGTAGTTTTTGGGAGAAAATGAAAAATATTTGTGAGTATTGAACCAGAAAATAAAAGTGACTACTCTTCAGACATCAATACCTGTAGGTTTTAATATCCTTAATTTTGAAGGTGGTTATAACCAAATCAGTTATATATATGTTTGGACAGTAGATATTATCTTCATTAAGAGACAGATAATACACCTCCAAATATTTTGAAGTGGGGTACATCTTCAATTAAATCACATGTAATGATAAATTAAAGATTTTGATAAACATAATTATTATCTTCTAATTTCTAAAAGTATGTTTAGGAATATTTTTTGGTAATGAAACAAAAATTTAGTTATATATAATACTTTTAATTTGTTAGTGGTCAACAAAACTGAATTATGTCTTGAAAAGAAGAAATTAGAGAGTGAGTTATCTGCACTTGGTTCCAGGGTTACATAGCAAAATAGTATTTTGAAGAGCATGGGTTAACGTTGTAATGGGAATGTGTGACCACAAGTTTGAATTCTCCATAATTATAGACAGCTTTCAATTCTTTTTCATTTTTTATTAAAAAAAAAGACAGCTTTCTTTGGTCTGGTTTGGGGACAGTGTTGTGTTGTGTTGTGTTGGGGTGTGAATAACATAGCATTGGGTATCGTGTCGTAAAGTGTTGGGTTTCTTAGCGTACACCGTGTGCAGCATCTTCATCGCACATAATGCACATGCTTCTCCACTAAGCTTCATCATGTGAATGAACCCTTTTTCGCCATTCCATTCGCTTCCCTCTCTTTTTTTTTTGTTTAGTGAGTAATTTGTGTTTGTTTCCAGAACTTGTAGAAACAAATCGGAATTCTTTTGAATATAGTAGAAAGTCTTAAGATAAACCCAGAATATTCAGACACTTCAAGTTTTCCCTCTGCGGAAGAAAATGGGAATGGGAACTAGCACCTTTGTTACTAGATGGATCAACTTTCTCACCATGGTAATGTTGTTTGATTCCTAATGTCATTGAGTTTCCCAGTTTTTTTTTTTTTCAAAATTTCAATTTTTGGGTTTGTTTGTTCCATTTTTCTCTTACTTTCACTTTGTCTACTGTCTTATTTCGACTTGCTTTTTGCTGTTGTTCTTGCATAACCCTCGTTAGTTTTCACTTGAAGTTGTTCCAAAGATACGATTTTTAGCTGCCAACTTTGCCTGCTGTTAACAATTACTACATTCTTCCCTAGCCGTTTATTTGTGTACTAAAGATGAAAAACATAACTTAGACCCACGGGTGTGTTTTTGTTTCTGTTTATAAAAGCTGCTTTTAGTTTTCAAAATGCAACTAAATAATGTTGTTTAAACAAATGGTGTAGGATGCAAGGCTCAAAGCAGTGTGTAATCGGGGAAGATGAAAACAGAAGATGAGAAAACATCTCCAGCTGTTTTTATTTTTTGGTTTGTAAAAGAACTTGTTTTGGAAACAATTTTCAAAACATGATAGATTTTAAACGAGAATGTGATTGTTTAGTGTATGGACACGTTGTTGAAAACAATTTTTAAACCTAAAAAGTGAGAAGGGAATCAAACAAGCTGCAAGTATTATTACTATCATTATTTTTAAAATTTCTGGTTGTTAATACTGATTTCTTGTTCATCTTGCGCAGCTTTTGGCCATTGTAGTGATAATTTTTGGAGTGTGGATGAGCACTCATCATGATAGCTGCAGAAAGTCTCTCACTTTGCCTGTGATTGGCCTCGGAGCAGTTATTTTCTTGATGTCAGCTTTGCATTCTTTATTTTTGATCCCTTTTTTCTCTTTTGAATATTTTTTGCTAATGCGTTGTCTTCTCTCATGTTTCTTTGTTGTGCAGATCTGTAGTTGGCTTTTTGGGTGCCCTGAAAGACATCTCCATACTCTTATGGGTTGTATCCTTATTTCCTGTTAGATGCATTATTTTTAAGATGGTTACATCAGATAACAATAGAAATAAATTTTGGATTTTGTGTCATCCTTGACACTGTACTTGCAGTACCTGATCACGCTGTTCTTTGTCTTGGTGGGAATCCTGGTCTTCACAGTATTGGTGTAAGTATGCAGTTTGGTTGACAATGCAATTTTGTTCTCATTATCATTTGTCCTTTTTGTAAATACAAGCTGTCTCTGTCATGTTTATGTTTGGAGTCCTATCTACTGGCTGTAAAAAGTCTTCAAGAGTTTGATCTCAGCATTTGCATTAGCAAGCCTTAACATATTTGTATTTCAGCTCCTTTTTGCTTTGTTGGTATGTTCATTAGGCCAATTAGGTCTGTTTATTGAATTTGCTACCTTGGCAGTCCTTGGTACATATATGATATATGCAAAATTATCCTTATTTTTTTTAGCAGCAGCAGGTTACTTAGAATTTATGAAACATATCAGTATCATTTGATATTAATTTTGAATAAGAAACTGTGAGAACGCCCAAGGCTCATGCAATAGCATATAAATTTTATTTTTAGGTAAGTTATGCTGAATGAATTTTCATTACTGAAATACTTTGGAACATACACTAACATGGGGAGGGAGATATAGGTCATGGGTTGGAAGCCCCCCACTAACAAAATCTAACTCATCAAGATCTAACATTTGTTGACAGAAAAAAGCAGTTGCACTAGTAACAAATTTTCTGGATGAGTTGAATGTTTTATTGATGGTTATCCTCCTTTGTTTGTTCCACTGGGTAACATGAGTGGCATTTCAAAAATTGCATTCTTCTTCAGTACGCTTCACTGTCTCTTCATGTGTGGATAAATACATGTTTAGATCTTATGTAACATTCTGCCATTTTCTCAGGTTCATCGTCACCAACAATGGATCAGGTCATAGTGTGACTGGCTTGAGGTAAGGAATCAAGTATTTCATTTATGTAGATATTATTACGATCCTTGGTATTTGAAACGGTGATAATTCCATGATATATGTATAGTGATTCACACTGCATAGGACTGCTTGGTTATAATAGGAATGTACGTCTGGTCAATGATTTTTTCTTATTCTAGTTCTTGACAACATGGTGTGATGTGATGAAAGATCAATGACAGCCTTCTTGTATGCTTAGGTACAAGGAGTATCAGCTTCAGGATTATAGTTCTTGGTTTCTCAAAGAGGTAAACACTTTTGTCGACATGGAGAACTGTTGGTGCACAGTAGCACTTCAACATCCAAAAGCTTGAAGTTTGTTATTTTTTTGTTTTAGTTAAACAATTCTCATAATTGGGAGAGGTTGAAGATCTGTCTTGTCAAATCTGAAGACTGCAATAACCTATCAAAAAAATACAAGGTGTGACCTATACTATTCCATTGAATTTAAATCTTCTACATACACACAAAAAAAGTGATTAATACCTATCCAATTTTTCTGTTATGCAGACTCTTAAACAGTATAAATCTGCTAAACTGACGCCAATTGAAGCTGGCTGCTGCCGACCACCTTCTCAGTAGGTTCTATTCCCTGACTGCTGGTTTAAAAGCTACACAAATGCATTTCAATAGGGTATAGTTTATTTTTTGTGAAAAGAAAAGGAGTGCACATGTCTGATGTTGTTTTAAGTTGGGGTTTGTTCTAACTTAGGTGTGGATATCCCGCTGTAAATGCATCCTACTATGACTTGACCTTTCATCCAGTTAGCCCCAACAATGACTGCAAGCGCTATAAAAATTCTCGAGCCATCAAATGCTATGACTGTGACTCTTGCAAGTAAGCATGATCATGCTCCATTTCTGCTTTTCTAGATGAGTAAAATATTGTCTCACTACCATTTTTTTGTTTGTCCTCAATCTTGGATCCAGGGCTGGTGTGGCACAATACATGAAAACCGAGTGGAGAGTTGTTGCTATATTTAATGTTGTTTTATTTGTTGTATTGGTAAGGCAAACATTCTTTCCCTTTTTCTAACATTACGACAATCAGAGAAGGTGTTCGATCTTGATCCACTTTTGTGTTGTCATTTTTCAAACCTTGGATAAACTTTTCTGTGAACATGTATAGGATAAAAGAACAAGAATGTAAAATGTATTGAGTTTTTGTATAAGTCAAAATCACTTATTTACCTTCACTTCTGGGTAATTGAGATTTTGATGGCGTTGTTTTGTGCAATGCAGTCAATTATATACTTTGTGGGATGCTGTGCGAGACGAAATGCTGCCAGGAGGCATTCTAAAGCTTGAAGAGAAGCAGCATGAAGCCATCATCAAAAGCCTTTTTCAATGAGGCTATAGCTGAAACTACCAAATTCGTGTTATTTTTAGAGGACCCCTTGGTGATGGATTGTGCAATCTTTGTGAACACCATGACCTGAATTGTTAATATCGTTAATGTTATTATTTGATTTGATGTGAATAGAAAGCCCAAAATTAGCAAACATTGTGGTGGTTATATGATATGGAAATGTTCAGCAGTCTCTACAAGTCACAGATTAATGATGTCTTGTTTATCAGAAGACAAATAACCCTTTATCAGTTCAACGTATGTTAAAACAGCATAAGATTAGTGTTAAGGAAATTGAAAATCAGTTTCTTGTAATTCACAAATAAGTATTTTATTTCAATTCATATAAAAAAAGTGTCCTCTTATATCACTTATCAAAACCTTATTGAGATAATCTTTTATATCATATTTAGATTTAGAAGAAAGTTTAAGTTTAAGTTTAATTCATTTTTTTAAAATTAGTTTGTATAACCGTACTTATATATTGTAATTTTTTTTTTTACATCATTAGTATTAATTATTAAAAAATAAATATTTACATAATTATCCGTAAAATTGATCAGATTAAAATATACATTATTATTATCTTCTAACATATGGTAAGAAATTTAACTAGTGCTTATTTGTGTTTATTTAAAACTATTTTGTTCATAATTTCCTATATTTATTTATATTTTAGTTATTACCGAAAATTAATGTTTAGGATTTTCTTTTATCATGAAATTGATATGAATTATTATTGGTTTGATTTAGGATTTAATCGCGTTCTTTATAAACCCTTTATTAAAGAAATAGAACAAGAGTTTGGTTTGGCTGCTGAAACTAAAACCTTGGAGTGGTGGTGCTTGTTTCCAGGGATGTGGGCTTGGATTCTTGGTGAAGGGCGTAGGGCGGGGTGCGAGGTGGCGTGCACCTACAATTGGGTGGCGCTCCGGCACATGGGTGGTGGTCCAAGAACCTTTCCGGGGGGCGTGAGCAAGTGGAAGTGGAAGCGAATGCACGAGAAACTCGCAAGTGACAAACAGAAAAGACTTATCGAACAAGAAAAGCAGCTCTACGAGGCTCGCATTCGCTCCCACATCCGTTCCACCCTCTCCCCTGACCACCGCTCCGCCGCCGCCGCCACACACCGTCCTTTCTCCCCTAAAGACCACGTCAAAGCCCTCGCCGACCGCTTCGTCAGAGAAGGCGCCCAAGATCTCTGGAACGCGAGCGACGGTCCCCTGACTTCGAACCCGACACCGAACCAGACACCGAACCCGACACCGAACCTGACACCGACCCCAAACCTTAATTTTCTCCCCAAACATTCTAGGGCCTACCGTTCGGTTCCCGAGGTTAGCAACAACCGTGTCGGGGCCCCCAAGTATAGGTTTTGGCGGAAGGGTAGTGATGATTCTTCTTCCGGTGATAGCGAGAGTGAGAATGAGAGTGAATTGAGTTTGAAGACGGGTAGTAGTGCTTCTTTGAGGGAGTATGATGTGAAGAGAGAGAAGAGGGTTGTGCCTAAGACATCTCAAGAGGTTGAGTTTATTAGGCATGAGCTTAATAAGCGGAAGTTGAGACAGAATGAGGAGCAAGAGAGTGAGAAACAACACAGCAATGAAAGCATTCTAAGCAACACAAGGTGTTCTTATTTAGCTATTATGGATTTTTTATTTTAATGCTGGTAATAGAAAGCGGTTTTTCTTTGAGTATTTGTGATTGATTAGAGCATTCACTTATCGCTTGTGGGAGGGATGGTGATGCAAAATGAAAAGGGTATTGATAGATGCATGCAAGGTTTTTTAAGTTGCAGTTTAAGTGTGATTCTTGGCATTGCTGGAAATTACGGTTATGGCTACAATAGTGGTTGTAGACACCATTTCCTTGGATCGATATGAAATGTTTGGTTATTGCAATGGGTGATTCAGATGTTTTGTTTTTTTGTAGATTTGATGAGTGCGGTCTATCACCGCAAACTGTCAAGGCACTTTCTTCTGCTGGTTATGTTCATATGACACGGGTACAAGAGGCTAGCCTCTCGATTTGCCTTGAGGGTATGTTGCCCTTTGCCTTGAGGTCAATCCAATTTCTATTTTCCATTTATTGTTGTTGTTGTGATTATCTCGTGTTCATCTTACTAAACTTGTGTATGTTAATGTTCCTGCATTATAGTATTTTATTTCTCAAGTGCACTTTGTTTGAGTCCAGTTTGAGTCTTTTGCTTGTTATTGTAAGATGACTGTTGGATTTGATTTCGATGATGTTTTTAGTTATGTTGCACTGCAGGTCTGGATGCTTTAGTGAAATCTAAAACTGGCACCGGAAAAAGTGTAGCTTTTTTGGTACACCCTGAATTTTTAATGTTGTTTTATCACACTACGTTCTGTCTTGAATTTTTTTCCTATCAATGATGTTGAGTGCAAACAGCTTCCTGCTATTGAAACAGTTCTGAAAGCTATGAGTAGCAATACATCTCAACGGGTCCCCCCAATATATGTTCTTATTCTCTGCCCTACAAGGGAACTTGCTAGTCAAATTGCTGCTGTAGCAAAAGTTTTGCTGAAATATCAAGATGGCATTGGGGTGCAGACTCTTGTTGGAGGCATACGATTTAAAGTTGACCAAAAACGTCTTGAATCAGATCCATGCCAGGTTTGGTGTTATATAGGAAAATATCTGTTTCCTATTATGTGGCTTCTGGCCTAGTTTAGGTGTTTTCTTGGTGGGCAAGGGGGAATAGAAAAGAACACAAGAAAATAAAGAGATGTTACTGATTGTGTGATAAAATCGTCACTCAAAGTAGAAAAATAATGCATTGTGTATTCCTTGTATCAATTTTTTGCAGATACTTGTTGCTACACCTGGTAGGTTGCTGGATCATATTGAGAATAAGTCTGGAATATCTCTTCGACTAATGGGCTTGCAGATGCTTGTTCTTGACGAAGCTGATCATTTACTGGACCTGGGATTTAGAAAGGATGTAGAAAAAATTGTGGACTGTTTGCCCCGTCAAAGGCAATCATTACTCTTTTCTGCAACCATACCAAAGGAGGTTAGTTACATTTTTTTTATAATTAATCTTTAACCTCAGATTCTTTATTCTGTCAACAGTTTGCTGATTCTCAAAAATATGCAGGTACGTCGTATATCCCAGCTTGTTTTGAAAAGGGAACACAAATATGTTGATACAGTTGGAATGGGTTGCGTGGAAACTCCTGTTAAGGCGAGTTACAGCAACCATTGTCATACTTTAAAAATTGCATAAGTAAAATAGATATTCAATTGACTTCTAGAGCCTTAGGTTATACATTTTTTCTTGTTGGGGAAGAGGGGGTGGGGTTACTATTATAATTTTTGAAATTTTTTAAAACTGTTATTGTTTTATTGATTGTATAAAAAAATTTCATTGGTCTGCATTAATGGTTATTCTGGTTTGCTATCACAGGTGAAGCAATCTTATCTCATTGCTCCTCACGAGTCACATTTTCAATTAGTGCATCATATTCTGAGGGAGCATATCTTGCAAACACCTAATTATAAGGTTAGTAATACATATGCTGTTTCAGATTTTGAATTGCTTTGCTGTATATTTTATGGTTTTGATCTGTAGATTTGCCTGCAGGTTATTGTATTCTGTATAACTGGAATGGTGACCTCACTCATGTATAACCTTCTTCGGGAAATGAAAATGAATGTTAGGGAGATGCATTCACGAAAACCTCAGCTCTATCGTACTCGTATATCAGATGAGTTCAGGGAATCCAAACAATTGATTCTTGTCTCATCTGATGTTTCATCACGGGGAATGAATTATCCTGATGTCACCTTAGTCGTACAGGTATGCTTACATATTTTAATATGTTTCCCCTCATGCTTTTCTGTAATTGGAATGTTGGAATTTTTCTTCCTTTTTCACCTTTTGATTTGTGAGGGTAAATTAACAACAACTGAAACGAAGTTCCTTATGAGACTAGGAATTGTTTCTTGCTGGAAATATGAAGTAAAAGGTGGATGTTTCTAGCCAATGAATCCATCAGGAACTACTTGTTGGCCCCATGTCCTGTACATTTGTGTGAAATCCATTGTGGATATAGTGCACACTTCACTTTTTATTAATGGTTTCCAAATGGAATTCAGGTGGGAATTCCTTCTGACCGTGAACAATACATACACCGCCTTGGAAGAACAGGTCGGGAAGACAAAGAAGGGGAAGGCCTATTGTTGATTGCTCCATGGGAAGAGTATTTTTTAGATGAAATTAAGGATCTACCTCTACAGGAATTCCCCTTACCTAACATAAATCCACACACAAAACTTAAGGTAAATGTCTTGCTGTTCCCTGTATATATATATATATATATACATAGATATTTTGATCCACAAAATTCATATTGTGTCTTGACATATAATTTTAGATGAAGAATGTAAAGATGATTACTCCACGTTTATTTTGTGCATGACTTTGCTATGGACACTGTAGAATATACATAAGTTAACTGCAATTTTTGTCTATGATCCTTGCAGATTGAGAATTCGATGGCAAAGGTTGATAATGACATCAAAGAAGCTGCTTATCATGCTTGGCTTGGCTATTATAACTCTATCAGGGAAATTGGGAGGGAAAAGACCACTGTAGCTGAGCTGGCAAACCGATTTTCTGAATCAATTGGTTTACAGAGGCCTCCTGCTCTCTTCCGAAAAACTGCTATAAAAATGGGTTTGAAAGACATTCCTGGAATTAGAATTCGGAAATAGTTCAGCTGTGAGCATAGATATGGAGATACAAGCGGCATGGGATAAGGTCATTGAATTTTGTTTCGTGTTTTTTCAATTGTTAGTGCTGAATCCTGTATTTAGTCATAGTAAGTGATGTAGTCCATATCAGAATAGTAATTCATTGATGATTGGCTTAGTTTAGAGGGGAAAAGTAGAAAAAATGAAATTGTTGTCTGACTTCATTTAAAAGATAAATGAATGGTATCTTAACTCTTTTGAAGTTAAAGTAATTGGAAAAATGACAGATAACTATAGGATAGACCTAGTCTTCACAAAATTTATAACAGTGGCTAAAGATCTTTAGCCTATGGTGCACAATTGTGGACATAGAAGGATTTGTCTAGCATTAAAATTGTTAGTAATATTTGAGGGCGTTAAATGCGTTTCACTGATTTTCGTTTGGAGGAACCTCTTGCTTAAAACATTATTATATTAGAATTGTGTACTTATAATTTAGTAATGGCTCGAAAGGTTGTTCATCAAGACACATCTGGCCTGTGCAACCAGTACACGATCATAAATTGACACAGGAGTCAGGTTATTCTTTCTTGCACATTCAATGGGGTGTAAAAAATGTCAAAACTATCTTTTCATATGGTTTTGATGGAAAATTCTGGATTAAACAATTTGAAAAGTTTTCTTAAATTTAAAATGAGTGTTATGTTGTGGATTGTATAATTTAATATTTTTTTTAAATTTTATTCAACGTTAACAATAATTTGGAAATGTGTTTTTTATTATACAACTCATTAGTTTTTTCACTTTTCCAGGGTAGATTAATCCGAATTAATTTTCTTAAGTTTTGTTCTAGCCAAGAATGGAAATCTGAAGCTAGAGCACTCACTTTAGTAAGAAATACATATTTGTAGCCCTAATCTTTGTTCTTCTATTTCTGATCTTGTTTTTCACTTTTATGCTCTACTGATCTCCTTTCCTATTGTATTTGGCTGGGCACCGTGCAACTTCCCATTCTCTCAAGCTTGAAATCTAGTAAAGAAGGATAAAACTGGCATTTGACCACAATACATCCACCAGCCAACATCATTTGTTAATAAATATACAAGTGTGATAACATTTTGTAATAATTTTATAAATAAATAAAAATTTAGAATTTCTATTAAAGGAAACATCTGTGTACAATCTCTTAGGTTTTTTAATGTTTTGGATTGGATTGAAGAATGAAATTGAGAGAGTTAAAAAGAAGGCAAAGAAAATAAAAAGTAATATGGTTTGGATTAAAAAATATATAAGTGAAAAATTGTGAGAAACATGATAGATATAATAAATTTAAAAAGAATTATAAAATGATGTATTTATAAAATGTTAACAAATTATAATTTTATTATTAAATTATTATTAAATTATTAAAATTATTTAATAATTTTAATTTTATTATTATTTTAATTTCATTTATTTTTATTATTTGTTTGGGTTGAGAGGAAGTGTAAAAAAATCTTATAAAAATCTTCAAATCTCTTCAAAATTAAGAAAATAGTTTAAGATAAACTATCTTATTTTTTATGTTTTTCAATGATTTATTTTTCGTTTTTCCAGCTTTCTGTATTCTTTCTGTTTCTGCTTTTCCACTTCTAGATCCAACCAGGTCCTAAATGAAAAAGAATTTAGGTTTCTCAAATATAATAAAATATTTGAAAGTCACAAGGAAAGCAGTCTCTTATCAATTATATCAAAGTTTAAGATTTTACAAAATAAAAAGTTTTAGACAAATTGTTAACCACTTAAATTAAGATTTGAAGTATCTTTAAAATAGAGATTGTCAACATCAACAACAGAAAAAGAATGTTAAATTATCTGTTTTGACGTTTGTCCTGCACCCCCACGAGTACTATTATGGGACCATTACATTGTTCAACACGAAATCACCTTGACCTAAATAACCGTGGCCATATTAAACTGATCCTGGGTCCACCTTGTTATTCAGGAGTCAAATTGGTATCCCCGTTAGGATGCAACAAGAGACATGTAACAGCACAGCATAATCACAATAAACTCAACCTGTAAGAATCAAAAACCCAGAGATGTGATCGTGGTGATTAAGAAAAAGTTAACTAGTCATAAATCACGATAATCAAGCTGACAATTTATTTAGCACCAATGTAAGTGCCTACTTGCTTTTCAATTAACCCAGAAAATGAGTTCTTCAACTTGGGTAAATTGAAGTTTGAACAAGCAAAACTTGTTTGGACAAATCTCTTGTCCTGTCCCAATATAAGCGCATTATACAACTCAGGCATTAAAAATATAGTTAAAATAAAAGGAACTCATAAAACTGGAGTAACAAAGAGAGAAGCAGCTAATAATTAACACTATTTGAATTTTCCTGACGATCTTCAATTAAAGTATAAAATGTTCAAATGGAAGAGGCTCCAGGTGATTAAGCACATAGGTTTGGGTTCCGTCCAAAAACAGTCACTACTAATTTATATCATCATTCATCGTGACCTTTAGATTTGAACATATTCAATACATGCGGATAATGTCCAAGTCCTAACCACTGCTGGCATGATTCAACTTCTACCGTCGGTGCAGGTTTATACTTGTACACTCATCAAAGAGACAGATGATTGAGAATGACCCTAGTTTTATTTATGTATTTATTTAGTGCACAATGAAATTCCAACCCCAATAAGTCTAGTCAATTAGAACATGCGCCAAACGGGCCCTCATTAATGTGGTTTTAGCCACGACCTTCTGTGCAAAACAGTTGCTACACTCAGAAGCATCAACTTATGACAACCCATTTATCTCTTTCATTGACTCGAAGGTAGCCAACTTCACAAGTAATGGTGCTTGAAAGCATACCTACTAGATATACCAGATGAGGATAAAAAGATTGAGACAAGGAATTCAAAAATCCATTCTCTTTTGATTTCTTATCAGGGACCCCATTCTTCAACAGTTCGCTCATAATTGAGACTACGAAATGACTTGGAAGAGCAAGAGCAACCAGACAGCTGCTTTTGCATCAGTACTATGATTTTGGTATTGACTAGATGAGGTTCCTGAGGAAACCAATCGAAGGTCTCACGAATTAAGAAATAGTTAAATATCCCTTCTGATTATCAATAATACTAGATTAGTGGCCAGAGCAGACGAGGAAAGACAAAATTTAAATCGGAAAATGTTACCAACACTACCTGTCATTCTAATCCAAGAACAGGGTGTATGTGAAAGCATGCACAAGTCTTCGCAATTATTATCACACGATTAAATTACAAAACTCTAAATGAGCGCCATAATAGACCCAATTGATAGAAAAGTCAACTGTCACATCCTTTTTCTAAGCAGTATTTTTCTTTGGCACTCCACCAGAGTAATAAAAGGACCAAAGAGGACTCCAGCTTTCTTGAACAATAATTTAAAAGCACAACTTTTATTAATCATGTGTTCAAGTTTAATGCAGAAGTATCTAATTATATCCTCCCGGCTATTCCGAAAGTTATCTGAATCATCAGAGTGAAATTCCAACTAAATGACCTGAATCAAAATAAGTGAACACACGCAACTGTGCCTGAAACAAGCACAATTGCTTAATCTTGATTCTGTTTTGTCAACTAGTCCAGCAATGGTCGGACAGCAAATCCATTTATGGTCAGTGGGCAGTTTGGCCATTTCACTGAAATCAATTTAGTTTTGGCTCTATCTTCTCTAATTCTTCCCTGACCTCGTATAAAGGGACAATAAACTGTCCTGCATAAGAGAATAACTAAATTCAGGCTTTCTCTTTATTACTGTGTTAGTTGGTATTTTATGTTTCTCACAACTCACAAGACTGCAGTGATGGCAGTTCAATATTCAAGGCTCTCACTTCTGATCTTAATGACTATACTGATGCTTAGCCAGCTCTCAAGTTGCTGCAAGGCCGGCAGATGGATGAATAAGGAAATCAAGCAAAAAGAAAAAAGCACCTCTTCTCAACGGCTCTCAATCTCATGGCATTTCTATACAAAGACACAACAGGGACCTAGCACAGAAAAGGTCCACCCACTTTATGGAGTTTCCCTACGAGATGTTCCAGGGGGTCCAAACCCCCTTCATAACTGATCAACTATCTATCAATCTGCTGCTTGTCAAGTTATACAAGTTTTTGCAGGCTTCTGGTGTAAAATATTTTTTAGTTTCCCATTAAAGATGTAGAATGGATAGTTCTTGAGCATCATCGTCCAAGTCTTCTAAAGACAGAAATTGTACTTTGATTCAATGGAAAAATAATGAACTATGCAGACATTTATCCAAAAGAATAAAGTGTTCTTGAAAATTTGCAAACAAAAATTATGTTTAAAATTCTCTATGACCTGTGTAATTCTCGGGTTGGGAATCTGAATAATTTGTGGTAGAAGGTATGCTAAAAGGGAACTTCTGACTAAAATATGAACAATGAAAGAAAGAAACATAATAAGGTGACTGTAAAAGAAATTATGACTAAATATCATTTTTCTTTCAAGATTGATATTTACTTAGATTTTGGTAGTTTCCCCCAATTTCTTTCACTCACATGCCAGTAAATAGCAGTAAAAGAAGTCTCCGTAACAAGATTGCAGGACTTTGACAATAAAGCTTTTGAAAGATAAAGTGAAACTCATAGTGGAAACAAATTGAGTTTTCAAAGTCAAATTTATCATCCTTAAGTGTTACTCTAAAGCTCAATCTGGAGAACTCAGATTTCCCGAGGTTAAGAATAAAAGCCCAGCTGCCAACCCAAATTCTCATTTCTTTTAATCTCAAAATGGAGAAATGCAAGAAGAGTATGGTGTTTAGTGAAATCCAACCCCAACATTTTCATATTGTTTGCACGAGCCTCGTTAGTATTTACTTGTCTTTATTATTTTAGCTCTTAGTGACTCCTAAATAGTCATTAATCTCTTCTATAGCAATATTTCATAAATTAATTAGTCTAGGTAGTAAGAAATTGTAAATTTCGTAATTATTGTGCAAGTCTTTCAGGAAAACACATATTTGGACTTTTCATTTCACTGCTTATACCATTTGATGTGCTTGCTGGGAACATAACAAAATGGTAAGTGCTAACAGCGAAGGTAACAGTAGACATGCATGAATATTTACTCAATCTTTGTCAACAACCTATCTCGCTAGATGAGATTGACTACATGGATTACACAATATTATTATCTCGGTTAAAAACCAAACCCTCAACAATAATGAAAAAAAATTAAATAAAAAATTTAATGCAATATTGTTATAAATTGATAAAAAGGGAATCTTTTGGTGTGGTTGGTGGGGGAAAACAATGTATCTTCTGAATAGACTCTTATCTCAAGATCACCCATCCAAGTCCTCCCCTCACAGGGAGTTTCAATACTATTTTCGTTGACTCGTAGTGGTTTAACTGATAAATAGCTGATAGTTTAGCATATGTCCATAGACCAGTATTGAAATTATGCAACAATTTTTACCGGAGAAAAAAAAGTACCATGTAATACTTTGGCAAAGCAATATAAAGATGGAATTAAGTTTGGCAAAATGTATAAAGAAGGACTTTGGCAAAATGCACAATTTTACATGCAAATGTATAAATAAACAAAAAAACTGAGGCAATTAAGTGGACACCTATACTATATTCATAATTCATGGCAAAAAACAAAGGGAAAACAAAAGGTAGGAAATAACCTTCACCCTTGTTTCTAAAAAGAGAAAACCAAGCCGCATCTCTTGTTGACAACCTGCAAACATTTGGCATAAAATATGTGAAATATGAATCTCCCTTCCACATAAGCCAAGTGAGTGAATTGTAAAAACTTACCATAAAACATCCTCGCTACATAATTTCAGTTCCCACAGGATCAACAGAAAAATGAAGAGACAAAGATTTGTGAGCGATAGGCTGGAACTTAGAATGCCATACCTGTTTTTCAAATTCAAAGATAACTTAGAACCTTGCTGTGCATTTTCCCAAGATATGGTTACAGTGGTAATAGTTTAGTTTTTTAAATACACTTACATCATGAAGTTATATTCAAATTTGCTCATTAGAAATTCATCTTATTAAGTTGAAATTATCAAAATGGAAAAACTCAAAAGGGCAATATATGATGTACTTCATGTACTCAAGCAAAAATTTTCAATTTTAAATTAAGGGAATATATAATGTACACTTAAACAAGCGAAGGGTAAAAGAAAAATTATACTAATCTATCATTTTACGTTATTTACTTTAAAAAAAGGTATCAAATTAGAAATATTTATTAGAAATGAAAAATTTAACCTCTCTTCCATTTCCCTCCGAAAACCCATTCTCAAAGAAACCTAAAAATGACCGTCACCCAACTAATTACAATTGTCATTTACCTAGAGAAAACGACAACACAAACCCAAGCAAAATTTATAATTATATTGTTTACAGAAAAAGAATACATTCAGATACGTTTTCTGTTTAAAGTGTGGCATGGAGATGAAATTATAATCGTCTCTAAAATACAATACACGCTACTTTAGACCAAAATCTGTAAGAAAAATAACAGCCCAAATCCAAATGTGTCAGAAACAATAAAAGGTTTCTTACATTTTTGTACTCTTTGCTGTTTATAAATATCTCAAATGCCTCAACTGCAGAAGAAATGTCATCATCAATCAGTACCAGTGCTGTACTGAAACGAAAACAGATGCTAAAGATCATGAGACTTAGATTACCTGATCGAAATCGTATCACAACTCCGTGAGTATACTCCTTAGAGCTTGGACTAAAATTCAAACCTGGCAATATAGTAATAACCCAGTTAGGCAGTTACAAATCAAAATTCAGTGAAAAGGATATTCTTCGTGCTATTTTATACAGTGCAACCAACTGCACTCCCACCAAGTGGGGTCAAGCACAGAGGTTGTTTCAATATTTGAACCCGCCATCTCTTAGTTACTAGGCAGTAACCTTTCCATTGTGCCAAAGCTCACCCTAACTTTCATACTATTCTATTGTGAAATTTTTTAACTTTTGATGAGCCAACAGAACAAGAAAATTAAGAAGGAAACAACTGTATAAGTGATGGTGGTACTGGAAGCTTACCTAGAGTAAATTGAACTATCAAGGAAGGAGATTCAGACATCACCGATGCCAGAGAGGCCAATGCATGCTCAGCCTGCTTACCAAGGGCAGCCTCATTAAATGATATTAGAAGCACAAACTCCACTCCATGGTTGAACTCCTGGTATATACATTGCAAGAATCAGAAACAGGACGTGACATACGTAATGAGATATGAACAAAAAAGCGACACCTTAACCTAAAATGTACAAGAGCAAATATTGACAACATAGATGCATTTATGTCCGTTTCCTTTCAAAGTTTCTAATGTGAATAGAATTTGTGGCCCTAGCTTATGGTCAAATCAACATTTAATGAACAACCCTTTAATTTATAGCCCAACCTCTCCTTTGCGAAATATAGAAAGCATCTCATCATCCACTTCCGATTCAAAATCCACATCGACTAATCCCTGAAACATAAATCAAATGAAAACCAAGTTAAACTGCTCACACCCAGAGGTTCACGCAGCAATAACCGTAAAATAAGGAAACAGAGAATCGGTGTTTACATGTTGGTGCATACATGGCAGTAAGTCAGTACATGATCCTTGAGAACCTTCAAGTAAAAGGGATTCTCATAAAACTTTTCAAGATTTTGCTTCTTCTGAAACCGCATAAACATTGCATGCGTGTAACGCTCTGGATTTGGAGCAGAAATGCGCCCTAAAGAATCAACAAGGTCATTGGCAACAAAAGGAACTAACACTAGATCACACGTAGGGGGGTTAATTTAAAGCAACGGTAGATAAAGGTACGTAATTAGGGAATGCATATGATGTACGCCGCTCCACCTAATGAAATTGCAACAACACCACTCATTTGGTACTGCGTAGTGTACAAGTAATCGAGCATGTCGTTCTCTTCCTCTTCTGATAAATCCTTCTTTGCTTTCAGCAGACAAACGTGTTCCACGATTTTTCTACGAGAAATTGAAACATTGATATTCATATAAAAAAGGAGAAAATCCAGAAGATGAAAATTGGAAGTGCAACAATGAATGGCAGCAGAGACCTTTTCCTCTCAGAACCTAGGCTGGAGCTTCGGTGGTCGGCGCCACAAAGAACCGTTATCCTTTGATTCTTTGGCGCAGTCTGGAATCGGTTCCAGTGGTAAGCTGGAAAAGAAATTGGAATTGATGTGATAAGGGTTAAAAAAATGAAGATCAATGGAATTGAGAGTTGAAGGGGGAAATTCACAGACCGTGAAAAGATAGAAGGGCTTGGGGGAACCGATGAGGGATAGAAAGAGAAACACAAGAGCCATAGCTTGACCATTGCATCGCAAAACCCATTTCCTTCAGCTTTGCGCTTCTCTTCTCCGATAAAATCGACACTGAGTTTTATTTTATCACAAAAGCAACAAATTGGCTGGAAAAAAAAATGGGTGGACTGGGAAAAACCAACGCCTTTCATTTAAATACCACGCAAAATTTGGCGCCTTACATTTTAAGTGAACTACACTTTCTGTTGCTCTCTCTCTCTCTCATTTATTCATTTAAAAACTTTTTACACAACATTCAAATTTACACCTATGAAGCAATAATTTTTATACATCATAATTTTTATTATAGTTATTTTACCAACATCTTCACTGTCATTCTATCACAATTCACCATCCTTTTTTTTAATTAATCTCCCTCGTACATTAGCATTCATAGTCTATTTTTCCTTTCATTTCTAGGTGGGCTGACACAAAAAAATGTATCAGCAGAATAGATATTTTGTTGGTTTGTTTTTATACCGGGGTTTGCAAGTATTGTAGGTATTTTCACAGCTTGCTTTGTACTCGGGAATCTGGCCTCTGTCTGCAACCTGTAATCAGTGCTAATTTTGATTACTAAGCATGATCACAATTGAAGTCCAGAACTACATATAGGACTGTTGCAGGCTTAAGTGGAGATCCGGGTGTTTCAAACAAACCCACTTTTGAAACATTGGGTAGTTTATACTGCAAAGAAATGCTTTGTTTCACTTGTAGAGTTGAATAAAAGAATTGAACTTTCGATCTACTAATTGATGTATAGAAAGTTACAAGACTAGGAAAATGAATATAACATGGTTTTAATATACAAGGATTCACAAATTATTACCAGTTGTTACAGATCACAACAGTCCGTCAGCTACAGCCTTGATGTATAAAATAAAAAATAAAAATTCTAAACAAATAAGAGTAGGAAAGAGCAGCAAGAACCTCCTGACTATTTCAGTCTAATAATCTAGTTTATAGGCTGTCTGATACATTGTCTATTTGAACTAATACAACACTAGTTGAGAGCTAATCAGGAATTGTTCAAGTTTTGAAAAAGCTCTGGAAGATGGGCATTGGTCAGCTTCGTTCTCTTGTTGATTTCACTCTTCTTTTTCTTAGGCTTGGGCTTGGAAGAAATGCCTTGAATTTGTGCTGCACTCCTCCTCTTTGCAGTGTTGGTGGCGGGCTTCATTCCATTCTTTTGAAGATCCTTCTCTATATCAATCATATCACGAGGCAATTCAATACCCCGGAAAAGCTGTTTTAGATCATCATCAACCTTAATGTGCAATTTGGGGTCGTTAGGGTAGGCAATGTCTTCCTGTGAATCAAAGTTGGACAGCAGCCAAATCTGCCCTGCAGCTTTCAAAGCCTACAAACCGAAAGGTCTATAAGGTCCTATTCCATGATAAAAACATTTATTTTCAACATTTTGACTCTGCAATTTGTGCAAAAACATTAACTAGCACTACAAGTCATCTAATTGAAGTCATTTTAATTCCACTTCATCAAATGGTTCTATCCTTATTTACATATTTTGTTAAAAAGCAAACAAGATATCCATTGATATGTCAGCATAAACCTCAATAAGAAAATAAGCAAGGTCAATGATCTTGGAAAAAAATACAAAAGGAAAGACAAAACAGATGCAGAGAAATGCAAGGAGGAAAATTTCAACGTGTTTTTTTATACTACTAGGCAGGATGGCCTTCAAATTGAACTCCTGCAGTAAGAACACCTGAAATTCTGCCCGTTAACACAGCTCCAAAGTCCAAACCCAATATGTGTATCAGGAAAGATTGAACTGCACTCAAGCTAGCGGCACCTTTGACAGCAAGGTTTTCTAATGACTGATTAAAAAAATGGTTTCATTGCCTCGGTACTAACCTAAATGCTATAGTATAATTGTTAGGAGAAAGTGGCAAAATAAATTTACAAACGGACCAACGTGCATTCATGTTTCTCCAAAATACATTATGTAGACATGAGTCAAATGTAAAAGAAATTATTACATATATCTAGTCTAGGAAAAAACAACCAGTGTCCCGGAAAATCAATACCAAGAAATGCTCAATGGGGGGATCTAATAAAAGTCATTTTACCTGCAAGTCTTCCATCACAGTGGGGTAAGCATCTTTTAAGTCAATAACCGCAAGGCCCTCAGGATACTTGCGTATCAGTTGAAGAAGTTCTGTTTTGTCCTTAAGACCATACTTTGACTACAGACCAAAAGCAAACAACAAAAGAAGAGGAACATGTTATTTTCTAAAGGATCATCCGCATAAATGAATGTTAAGAACTACAGTAGTACAGATATATCATGTAGGTGCGTGAATAAAAGTAACCTTGTAAGAGAATCGTAGGCCGTCATAATTCACTTTTGGGTTTTTCCTAAGATTCTCAAAGACATCTTTGTTAGCCTTTATGTCAACATAGCATGCCTGGTTTATTTGCTCCGGTGTTAAAGCTTGTCTCGTCTGTCGGCAAACACATAAAGATAAGAGAATGATAAAACAAATCCATCAACCTTAGACAGCATCAATCACCATTTCAGATTCATTAGCCACAAATTAACTTCAAGAAGGCTGAAACAAAAGCGTGGTTATACATGTCCTGTAGATTCTTATGGTTATATTATACACATCCGGTGGACTATTACGGAAAAAAAATCTCCTCATCGGTGATTTAGGAACACAGATTTGAAATTTAAAACTGAAACCTAATTTGGACAAATTTCTAAATTAAAAGTAGTAGAAAATTAAAAGAAAAAGATAAAATGAATTAAACTTCTCCAATAAGTTAAAATCAACTTATACACTTCATTTTATAGAAATTCTCTAATTTAACTTCTCCAAAAGTTGGTTTTACCTTATGCATAAGATAATTCTAACTTATTCAAAAGTTAATTTTAAATTTATCCAAACAATACCTAAGTGTTTCTTGAGAAGTTTAATTGACATGCCCAAGTTTTTTTTGAGAAATTTATCCAAACAATGTCAAGTGTCAGTTGACATGTTTATCCAAACAGGACTTAACATGCAGACAACCCAAAGCATGCAAGTGCCAAGAAAAACTCCATTTTTTATTTTTCTATCATGAGGGTGACTTATCCATCACTAGTACCATAAAAGAATGAGAATAAAACCACAAACCCGATGAAACAAAGACCAATACAGTTGGAGGCAAATTGGATAGGTACCTCCAGAAGGAGATCAATAACACGCTTCATCTGAGCACCCACAGGGGCTTTACGTATGCTGTTAATATGCTGAAGCCTCTCCGTGTCGTTCGAAAACTTAACCGCAGGGGGCGCGTTTCTTCCATTGGCCGAGCCATGCGCGGCAGATTTTTGGCTTGCTGCGGCCTTGCTTGCTGCAATGCTTGACAGTGTCGTTTGGCACTTTTCTTGCTGCTTCTTGAACTTGTCCAACCTCTCCTGCAACGCCATCTGAAAAGCGAAACACACGAACGACGGTTACGTTACTCAGTTTGAAATTCGCAGCACCAAGAGTGTAAAACTCAAGTTGAGTGTGCAAATTGAGAACAGAGAAGGGGGAATTGGAAAGAAAAAAAACCCTAACAGGGAGAAAGTGATAGCGTCCAAAAGGGAAGTAGAAAAGAAGAAGCTTTTGGGGAAGTGAGTGTTGAGTTTTGAATGCCCTAATCTTGTTGCAGGGAAAGCAGAGAGTTGAGAGAGAGAAGCTAACCGTGAATGGAAGCAAAGACTTTTTGCGGTTACTCACTTTGCTTTGGTTGGATTGGAGTCAGCCACTATCCACAACACAACAACACCAACATATTAAGAATAGCAATTTTGAAAAACAATTTTAATAAAATAATTTCACTTTTTTTAATACATCCTAATGGGAAGCACGTGCACTGTGTCCAAATTTTTTATTATATTATTTTATTTTAAAAATTAAGATTTAATATTTATAAAATATATATATATATATATATATATTATTTGTAATTGGTGTGTAATTATCATTTTGAATGAAAATAATATAAAAGAAGTGATATAAATTATAAATTTATGTGAAAGAAAAAAATATACCTGTATTTTTAGTAAATATTTAATTATTTATTTTTTCTTTAATGCTTCCTTTGCATACTTATAAATTTTATTTTAAGTAAGAAAGAGCAATTAATTTAAAGACACATTAGAGAGAGAAAATTAATAATTCATTAAAATTTGAGAAGATAAATCAATTAATAAATTGAACATACTTATTTATTAGATTTTTTGTGAGTGTAAATTTATATTAAAATTGCAATAGCTACTTTTATTGTATTACCATTTTCGAATATGGTGCATTATGTAAGTAAAAGAGTGAAGAGAGAATAATTGGTTTATATAGAAAATGAGATAGGATTTGTTTGACTTTCATATAGAAATTCAATTATAAGTTAAAAAACAATTTATTTTATAACTTTTTAGTAAAGTATAATTTAAAGTGAATTTTGTTTTTTAATACATTGTTGGCACACTTATCAGTATAAAATAATTAAAAGTTGAAATGGTAAAATTTAAATACATCCATACAAAAGAGATAAGAGTTGTTATAACTTATTTAAATACTTATCTTCAACTTAAATATTTCATCTTTCTTGTTCTTAGTTTGCAAAAACATACATTTTCAAACTATAATCCTTAATTCAACACCTAAATGTTATAGATACAAAAGTTAAAGATTTTTAACCAAATAAAAAGTAAAACTTGTTTAACTATATAATTTTTTTTATGTTTTGTGTTATTAAAAATAAAAGTTAAATATGTTTTTCCGTTTAAGTATTATAACACAAAATTTGTTTTCGTCTTTACTTCAAACTTTAAATCACATAGGTGTTTATAGTATAAAAATGATCTGAATAAGTTTTTTTTTTTTTAATGGATTCAATTTATGTTTCAACTTCATCAACCCATTGAAACTATTTTTCATAGACATCATCAAAATAACAACAAATTTTTTAAAAAATAAACAATCATTTTACATATAAAATGATAATTTCAACTATTTTTTTACTATAAATACCTCAATGATATAAAGTTTGAATCAAGAAAAAAAAATTGTGTTATAGTATATAAAAAAAAATATTTAACACAAAAATAACAAACATTTTAAAAATAGGAGTTACAACATTAAAATGGATTTTTTCATTATAATACGTCAAAATATGCATTTTTAACATTTTCATATGTTTTTAACAATTTAATAAATTCCTAATTAAAAAAACAACTATCAAGATTTCTTAAAAAAGTTATATAGACTAAAAGTATTAACATCATTTTTCAGGTGGGTTTCTCACTTCAATTAATCACTCTATTTGGCAATGTGACTTCCCTTTTTGGACTAGCCACGTGTTTCTGATTTGGTGATTTTTTTCTTCTTCTTTAGCCATCTTACTTTATATAATGATTTTTAATTAGATGCTAGTTTCATATTTTTATACTATCACCATGTTTAAATTAACTTTAGAAGATGAAAACAGGAAAAAATTAATTTATTTATATTTTATGATGAATTTATTCAATGAAGTAATAACATTTTTCTCAATATTTTTTTTCTATTTATTTATGTGACTTTTGAGTATATGCATGCAATATGTGTATATTTTTTTAACTATACATATGTTTTTTTTCCTATATCATAACACAAATTTAATTTTTGTCTATAAAATTTTAGACTATTTAGGTATATATAGTAAGAAAATAATAAAAATGAGTTTGTATTTAAAATGATTGTTAATTTTTTTTTAAAAATTAAATTATTTTTTAAATCTTTTTATTATTTTGATTATAAACTGATGTTTAGTATATTTATTTCAAATTGATTGATAAAGTAAAATTTTAAATTAAATCAATTTCATATATAAAATTATTTATTTTAATTATTTTCATACTTAAAAACACATATACGATATGTTTGTTTGTATAAGGTATGAAAACCAATTTTCCCAAAACATATTTAACTTTTTTTTTAATAATGAAATGATATTTACATAATTTTTTTAATAGACTCAACTCGTGTGTGCCCGTATAACTTAATCAGAAGCTATTAAATCATTAGTATTATTGGTATTTGGAGAAAAAAATTCCACACTATTTTTTATGAATCACCATCATAATATAAATATACTATTGTAAAAGATATTTAATGACAAAAATATTAATTTGATTCAACAACGTTAAATTTTAATTTAAGAATAAAAGACAAAGGATACAAAAAAAAAATGTTTAAAAAGAGGTAGTAGTAAGAGAGTAAATTTAGGTGAAAGGAGGAAAAAATGGTTGTGGTATATTCCAAATAAAAATAAATGCAACAAGTTTTATTTATTACCTGAATCTTCCATATTATTTATAGCATAATCTAATAGATATATTATTGAGGAAAAATGAAGACAGGATCATGCAATTATTTTCCATTTGAAAAAGAGATTGAAGGAAGAAAAAAGAAGAGTGAAAGTGGAATGATGCAGTAAAAGTGTTTGGGAGATGCGTGAGTGAGAGAAAAACTGACCTAACACATTTATTTAAGTAAAATAAAAATAATTTTGGGAGAAACAAAAAGTGTGTTACATTTCAATCTTTCATTCAATAGAACACGTGGGATGGGAGGCGGATCCGTGGACTCAGATTAAATATTCTCAGACACAAATAAAAGCATCTAAAGCAATCCTCGAAACTCTTATCATACCCTCACTTCTCCTTAGCCAACCCACAATTTCACTTTCACCCTTTCGAAAATCGCTGGATCCACCAATTCCTCTCTCCATCTCTCAGTGTAACTACTACCTAATTTTGTTTTTTTAGCTTAATTTTTAGTTTATGTAGCATGGTAGTTTTTGCTTCGTCTGTGTGTGTGCAAGTAATTGTTACTTTTGATTGGTGTTGTTATTTTGTTCGAATATGTTGATGATTTGTTGGGGCAAGAGGTTGGAGGCTTGGAGGTGGGGGTTGGATGAGGTTTTAGTAGAAATCAATGCATCTGTTGTGTCTAGATTCATTTATATTATTTTGTGTACTTTCCCTTTGTGTTTCCCAACCAAGGACCAAAGATTATGGTTTGCTAAAGTATGTTTTTTGCTTTCTTTCTTCTCTTCATATAAGAAATTTGATCTTCGGTTTGATTGGGAGATAGTGAAAAACTATCTGACCAGGTTGCCCTCATTTTCATGGTTGTTCTGGGTTTGTGTTTCGATGAGTTCAATCTGTTTCTTGATGTTATTCTTGATTTTGGCACATGCATGTCCATTGAAGCCGTTTCTTTCTTATGATTCATGAGAGTTGTTTTGTGTTGCAGGGTTTCAGCGGTGATGGGAAAAATCCGGCTTAGTCTACTTTGGTGGGCAAGTTGTGGCTCCTAACATGTGTTGCATGTTACTTATCCCTCTTTCTTGACTAAATAAAACGAGTCAGACTGCAAGTTTTTTTGCAGTGGATACAGATTATTGGGATAAGGGAGATGTACAGAGCTTTGAGGCTTTTGTGAATTTGTTTTATCTTTAATAACATAACCCACGTTCTGAAAATGGGAAGTCCTGATATTGAAAAGTCTGAAGAAACCAATACACAGATTGACAGTAACACAAATTCTAATTCCAAACAGCAGGTGGGTATGAATTTTGAAGATTTTTTATTTTGGGGTTTTTCCTACCCCAACTTTATGAAAAATCTTTATCACTTGTTACTTAGTTCATTTTGATAATTTCAGAGTGTAGAAAAAGCTGACGAACATCCTGAATGGTTACCTGATGGCTGGAACATGGAAGTCAGAATCCGTAAAAGTGGTTTACACATGGGATCAGGATACAAGGTGGGAGATAGATTCTCTTAATTTGGATGTTACTTTTGTAGATTGTCAGCAACTTAATATTACTCCTTAAACACCAGCTTGATGTTAGTCATGTAGTTACTTACTGCTGCCACTAATGTATGGTTGACATTATTAGTGTATAACTTGCACTGTTCACAAGTTTCTGGCCTTGAATCATGAATAGTTTTTGGAGAATTGTGTAGCAGAAGTTTACTTGAAAATCTCAAACTCAATTCTTCATAACACGCATGACTTAAGTGTATGGTGGTTACAGCATTACTAATGTTTTCCCCAATTTGTCTGGCTTGTGACATTTGTCCTAAATTGATGAGCTGGATTTTAGGTTACATCTTTCAAGATCATGCTCAATTAATTTTACGATGGTAATTATATTTATTCTTAAAAGGCTAAATTCTACACTCTTTAATTGATGTGCTCATGTGATTCTGTAATCTTTGGTGGTATTTTATGTGTTTTTGCTTTGTCACTGGTATTTTTTTCTGGCATCTTAATATCAACAGTTCAACATTATTAAAGCTACTTATCTCTCACTATAAAAATGTTTTCTTGTTCCAGTGTTACATCGAACCATTGAAAGGATACAAATTCTTCTCCAAACCAGAGGTATTACGATATCTCGAAACAGTAAAGGACAGCAGTTGCACTTCCAAGAAGGGGAAGAAATGTAGTAAGATAAATACTCCAAATGACAAGAGTTGCACTTCCAAGGAGAAGAAATGCAGTAAAATGCAGACTCCAAACAACAAGAGCTGCAGTTCCAAGAAGGAGAAAAAAAGCACTAGCATGGAGTTTCCAAATGACAACAGTGACACTCCCAAGGAGGAGGAGAAGTACAGTAACATGGATTTTCCAAACAACAGTTGCGCTCCCAAGAAGGAGAAGGATGGGAGTAACTTGGATTCTTCCATCGAAAACAGTTGCACATCCAAGAAGGAGAAGATAGGCACTAACATGGATTCCGCAAAGGACAGCAGTTGCGCTCCAAAGAAGGAGAAGAATTGCAGTAACATGGATTCTCCAATTGATGTATGTATCACTTTTTCCTTGCATTTTTTTCTGTTTGTTATTAATGAATTATGAATGTTATCATTAGATTGAAGATTGATTCTTCTTATTATCATCTTAAGTATATGATTGATGATTTATGGCTTATGAAGTTATGAACCCAAAATCACACTAAATGCAGGACTATTGATTATTTATTGTGCAACAAGGACCATGGTATGAAAGTTAACTTGAAAATACAACCACAAGAGGAAAAGGTTATAGATTTAAACCATGAAAGAATGTGGCCCACATAAGAAAATGGCCCCATTCATGAAATTTAAATGACTGCCTCATCTTATTGCCTCAAGTTTATGAATTTGTTTCTTTGCACATTTACATCAACAATTTGGCTTGTGTTTCTTTTGTTGAACACTATGAATGGTAAGAATTTTAAGCCCTAGTCTGTCTCTTTCTTACAGGTTGAATAAATTATTTCATATCTTCTGCGACTTTTGTCTACTTGGGTTGTGTGCTAACACATTTACACTTTTACAAACAAAAGACATAGAAAGTTTACAAATAAATGTTATAGCCTTGCTTTTATAAAATTGATTATTGGATGAGCCTTTATTTAGTCCATTGAATGTTTTTATGAATTATAACTTATATATGTAACATCGTTTTATGTTTAATTTTCCAAGCTTTTTGGTGTTTTAGATTGTGATTGAGAAGTCTATTGCGGAGGATTTACCACCTGGGTGGGTAAAAGAATTAAAGATTACAAAGAACAGCAAGGGCATTCGGAAAGATCCGGTATGAAAATTTTTCACCCAAAAGGATATCTTTTTACATATTATAAGAAAGATAGATTTTTATGTAATGTTACATTTTTTCTCCTTCAAATCAAGTGATTATTGTCTTCTCCCATTTAGAGAAGAGGGTTGCAAATAAATCTGTTTTGGTTTATTGAGTTACATGCTACATTTACAGTTTTTCAAAAGTTGATGCTTATATAAATTATGATTGCGTTACACTTCCAACAGTTTTATATTGATCCAGTGAGTGGATATGTATTCCGCTCTAAGAAGGATGTACTGCGGTATCTTGAATCTGGTGATGTTCGGTCATGTGCCTTTAAGCCAAGTAGAAGACAAATCCAAGATGAAGACAACATAACTGTAAGATATTTTTGCATGACTACCATATTATCATTGCTGCTTTTATGGAGTATTCTTATTATTCATTAGTTCTTACTTCAAGCTGTCAATAAGTGATTGAAATCTAGGGGATTTTTTTAATCACGTCAGATTTAAGACTCACTTATTTCAAGCATGTTAAGAATTTATCTTTTTTTAAGATTTGCATACTTGCACAGTGTTCTTTATAAATTTTGGTTGATTTAGTTGTCTAAAGTTGTAGAATTGTATATGATGAGTAGTCCAAGCTCTGAATGATTAACAAAGAACAATCTTAAAGTGGGTCTCGGAATCATTAATTTTTGTGTTTGCATCTAAGAATTCATAAAGAATAATTTATATACCTTCTTTTGTTCAATCTAGCCACCACCTGCTGCCAAGAGACGGAAGCTGAAGCAGGCTGCAACGAAGGTTGCTTCTGTTCCCATAGGTGATTCTGTTGTAAAGATGCATTCACTAGACGATGGAGCTGCAAACTCATCTGAATTGAAGAAAACATCTGACCCAGGTAGCTCAGCACTTTTGAAAAATGAATCCTTGAAGGAATCAGCAAAAGCACTTTCTGCAGATGATGTGCAAGAGAAGGAGGTTGCTGTGAATACAATGGAGAATGGTAATGAGAATCACAGTAACCATAGCATATCCAAAATCAGGAAGGAGTTCAATGTACGTCAGCGATCATCACCGAGACTTGCTGGAAGTAAATCCGTACAGTTGGTTAACAATGTGATGAATGAACAGACTCCTCAGGTTCCAAAAAGAAACTTGAGGAACAGTAGAAACACTCTAGATGTTGATATTTCTGTGGACCAAGCAGCTCCTAAAGAACAACCACATGAGCAAGAAACAGATAAAATAGAAGACAATAAGCCAGAAATTCAAATCAGATCAAATAAATCAGGTAAAAAGAAAGAGCACCACCTTCCTCGTCGTGCTTCAAAACGATTAGCTGCTATTGAGCATGAGTCAATGAACTCCAAAGTGGAATTGCAGCAAAATCAGTCTGGTCCAATAAATGGAAAGTCAGCAAATAAAAGAGGAAAGTCTGAACCTCGTCTGGAGAAATGTGGAAAAGAGATGGATGATGAGAGAACAGAACCTCGGCTGTCCTTTGCATATCACTATTCATGGTCTGACCCAAGCTTGGAATATGCAATCAATGCCCTCACTGGTGTGTTACCACCAGCTGATAATATAACCAGTAGTGCCGTTGCTGAAACTGATATTAAAAAAACTTTGTTTAACAATATTCCAGGAAGAAGTGCCACTACAATCCCTGGAACTGATGCTCAAAACACTTCAGTTGGTAATGTTACGGGAAGTAGCACCACTGCAGTCCTTGAAACTGATATTCAAAAAGTGTCAGTTGAGAATGGTACGGGAAGGAGCACTACTGCAGTTCCTGAAACTGATATTCAAAAGGCTTCAGTTGAGAATGGTACGGGAAGGAGCACTACCGCAGTTCCTGAAACTGATATTCAAAAGGCTTCAGTTGACATTGCTACGGGAAGAAGCACCGCTGCAGTCCCTGAAACTGATATTCCAAACACTTCAGTTGACATGGGCAGAAGTGCCACTTCAGTTGACATGGGCAGAAGTGCCACTTCAGTTCCTGAAACTGATCTTCAAAAAACTTTGATTGACAATGTTAAGGGAAGTAGCGCCACTACAATCCCTGAAAATGATGTTCAAAAAACTCTGGTTGAAAACGAATCCGGAAAAAACACTTCTACAGGCCCTGAAACCGATATTAAAAAATCTTTGATTGACAGTGTTACAGGAAGCAGGGACAGTGAAAATAATTTACTTGACACTGTTATGGGTAGCAGGGACAGTGATAACAATTTACTTGACACTGTTACAGGAAGCAGGGACAGTGAAAACAATTTACATGACACTGTTACAGGAAGCAGGGATAGAAAATCCCAGGTACGTTCTAATAAACCCAAGAGAAAGAAAGAGCTCAAAGTACCTGTGCGATTATCAAAGCGACTTGCTGGCCTTCAACCTGAGTTACCGCCTGCTGAAAGAGCTCTTGAATATTCCACTAGAAAATCATGCAAAGAAGAGCCAAGTGTCACTGCTACTTTAACTAATGGAGTGTCTGATTATCACAATGCCGGGGAAGAAACCAAGCTTACACTTATTCAAGTTTCTGATAGTTTGAAAACAGAAGTAGTTGGAGAACCATTAAAACGGAGTGAGAAGTCACATGATGCCCAAACCGATCACAAGGAACAATTGGAGAAAGTTGAAGCTGAAAATGTTGGTGATGTGAGATCAGAGCCACAGCTCCCCTTACCGTTTGGGGACTCTTGGTCAGATCCATGCCTAGAATTTGCTATCAAGACACTCACTGGTGCTTTTCCAGTTGATGCTGGTGGAGACATTATGCCTGCTTTGCCTCCTGGCTTTGATAATCCGCCATATAAGCAAGTGCATCGAAGTGTGGTGACAGACATCAATCAAGAAGTTCATGATAACTCGAACCAATCCTCTCACAATAAGGAGCTTAATATGGTTAGTCAACCTGAGTTGAGGACCGGCTCCACCTCTTATGAAAATGCTCCTAAGTTTACAACTAGAGATTTTGATCAATACAACATACTTAAGAATTTGGATGGGGAACCTAGTCTCACTGGAAACATAACACAACATGTGCATCATTCTACGAATATAAACACACTAGCACATGAGCCATTAAAGCAAAATGGACAGGCAGTTGAGGGTGAAACTGTCACAACGGAGCAACAACTAATTGAAACTGGAGCTGTAAACCACGATAATTCGGAGTTACAGTATTGTGCACCGTTTATGAATTCTTGGTCGGACCCATGCCTAGAATTTGCATTTAAGACTCTTACAGGTGTGATACCAGTAGAGGAAAATTTAACACTCCAAGGATGTTTCCCGGAACCGGCTAACTATCATGAACGGAGGGATGGTGTCTCATTGTTGCCAGATTTCAGATCTTCCAGCTTTTCACAAAGCGATTTCTCCTTTCTCCATGATACAGGGTCTAAGTCCATGCCGGGGCAGCAGTCATCAGTAAGCTCTTCATTCCTACCCTTGGAAAAAACAAGCATTCAAGGTTTCGCTGGAGTTGATCCTCAAACACACTTTTCTCAGTGCAACAATAATTTTCAAAGAAGGTAAGCTAGTTAGATGTTTGGCGCTACCTCCAGGATAACTACTATTGGTATGTAGTTATACTTTTGTAGACTGCAAAATGTTTGTCATTAAGCATCCTTTTACTTTCCTTGTGACATTTGTAAATACATTGTGAACATAAGGTCTCGGTTAGTGTTTTGCTTTTGTTTGTTGAGGAAGATCTAGGTAAGCAAAGTAAGGAGGTACACAAGTCCAACTGTTGTTGTCACACTATCTAACGACCGTACTTTGTCTGTCAAGTTATTAATTGGTTTAGTTAGTATTTTTTCTTATTTTTTTTCCCCATCAGAAAATGCTATGAAAGGCATACGCTAACAATTGCCTGTTTAAATTTTGCCTTTTTTTGAGATTTTTTTGTTTAGTTTCTTGATTTTATACCAGCTCATAACTAAACTACCATAAAAACACCAATATTGGTTAACACAACTGGTGGAACAGACTTGTGGTCTCTTATTGAAGTGACTCTGGTTTGAATTATAAAGAAATGATTGTACCCTCTTTTAAATATTTTATTAGGAATTGGGATTTGGAACTATTATTTGCTTTTTTTCCCTATTAATTCAGTGTCATAATAGGAGGGTGGTTCTAACTCCTAATCAACAACAAAATGTGGGCGTTTAATAATAGCAGTTATTAAATAAATGGAATAAAGGTTATATATGCATACTGTAATTGAATCTAATCCTCAAAATGCCATCAATCTTCTTCATTGACCTTATTACCACACGATTCAACCGTAGATGTTCTTGTCAAACATCATTATAATCTTTAAGTTGAGTTAAGGATTTTGTACTATGTTCTTTTTACTTTCTTTCTTTATCTTTATTAGCTAATAACTCTTATATCAAGGTTCTCTTTCCCTTTTACCCACAAAACACATTTAAGATTTAATATGGCTATCAATCTTCTTCTTCATTGAGTTTGCTCACCTTATTACCACACGATTCAGCCGTAGATGTTCTTGTCAAACATCATAATAAGAAACCCTAAACCCTAATCTTCTTTTTACTTTCTTTATCTTTATTAGCTAATAACTCTTATATCAAATATCAAGGTTCTCTTTCCCTTTTACCCACAAACAAATATTACACATTTAAGATTTAATATGGCATTAGGTTATCTGCTTTTCATGTAATTTAAATGTAGACAGAACAACAACAATGATGAGTGTACCCTGATGGAACCAAAATTGAAGTTTTCTTCATCAAAATTGTAACTACATTGGTCATCATTAGAGAATGGTTCTTCTCATGTATATGATACATGATACTAAGCAAGACTTATTTAATGTTTAACATTGAGCTTCTTCTTTTTCTTACAGAATATGTTTGACATGACTCTATCACTTCTGAATGCTAATGTCTCCTCACACAATAAATAGTACTCAAGACTCAGAAATGCCATAAATACATTTAGTCTCTGTAGCCAGATTCCTTCCATCCCCCAAAATCTTCCTCTATGCAGCGTTCCCTGTGATCCTACATTAACCAACCACAAAACACACTCAAATTTTAACTAATACTCTACAAAGATGAAACACACTTTATTCATTACATAAATCTTATGAACCCATCTCAATGACATTAAATAATCTTAAAATTAATATACATTTCAAATATGATCTATAAGATAATATCTTTTAATTTAGTAGGAAATTCTGAAATATAATTATTTGATAAAATTATTAAATGATGTAACAAATATCCGGTATTAAACAAGTACAATTTCATTGTTTCTTCTATATAACTTTCATTTATAAATATTATAATGAAAATGATGAACAAACAACCTTCCTCTGATTCATTCACACTCAAAGGTATGTTTTTACCATAATTAACTTAAAATGTAATACATATCAAAATTTATGATCACAACAAATTTTAACTATAAATAAACAACATGTTGGAGAATGATTTATCAGCATTTGTCATCATTAATTATCTATATATATATATATAAACATGATAAACAAAATAAGAAGAAAAAAAAAGAACAATTCATACCCGTTGCTTAAAAGTGAGGCCAATTCTAATCTCCCCAGAATAGTGGTTATCCTTCACAACATTGTATGAAGTAGGTGGAATACTCCCTTCCCTGAACAATGCATCCAGCGAAATGCTATAATACATACATACCAAAATTAGATACGGTAGATAAATAATTCAATTTAAATAAATTAATTAAAAGAAATAATAAAGTTTTTTTGAGCTGAGAGAAAAATGAGGGAGAAAAGACTCACGTAACTTCTCCGACAAGATCATCGGCAGACATGGAATCACTGTCCATGATCTTTAACCTGAGTTCGTTAACGCCTTCAGAAATGTTGAACACAAAATTTTCATTCCACTTTGGATTACTTCCTTTACCTGCATTCATAATTTGATTATAATAATAAACAATCATGTTTCAAAATTTGTTTGATCTATGAGTGTACCTGTTGCAACACTGCTTTTTTGCTCTTGAGTGCGACACGTGAAGATCACGTAAGGGTCCATGTTAGCTGCTCCATCAGATGGTGCATGTGTGATGAAAATGTTAAAGAAAAGAAATTAGAAATTGAGATGAATATGACACAGATTATGGAACATTTGTGTGTGTAAATAAGCACTTACCAAGATAATCTGTGTTCTCAAGGCCTTTGGCACCAACAAGAGAAACTTCTAGGGTTCCCTGAGGCATCTTGAATGAAGAATAATGAGATATGGAGAATCAGAAAGAAAAAGTTTTCAGAAAAGGTTCTTAGAGAGACACAAATGCTTTTTATATTTCATGGTAGTTAATTAGAGGACTGAAACAACACAATCACCGGTTTCCAGATAAATATAAGCCATAACTATTTTACTATTTTTTATTTATTTATTTTCATTCTCTTCTTTTTCTGATATTTTTTTCAATATTTAACATTTTTTTAAGCGACTAAATTATTCTATTTTAAATAATGTTAAGATTTCTTTTCTTCTGAACTTCGTTTTATTATTTGTGACTTAAGCGGTATCTTTTTTATATTTATTAACTCAATCGAATTACATTATTTTTTTCTTATTATTTGAGACTTATGCGATATCTTATACTTTTTTCTTATTTTTTTAATTAAATCATTGGATTACATTATTTTTAAAAATTTTTTCTTACTATTGGTGACTTATTTGCTACTAAATAATAATTTTTTTTTTTTTCTCTTTTCATCTTCTATATTTCTCTTCTCAAAAGCAAAATTTTTAATTGTTTCTTTATAATAGTAACTTTGTTTAGTTTCCAACGTTCATCAGTCATAACAAGCAAGCAATTACAATCACTTAAAAATAAAGGAAGAGATCACTCTTCACCATATTCATAAAGATATCTTCACCATATTCATAAAGATATTGTTAGAATTAAAAATATATACAGTGCGGGAGGAAGATTGGAGGTGCAGAAAATAATAGTGTACACACCACATTGGGCCTTGAAAAGGCCTTTTTTCTGAAGTTTTAACATACTTGTCCTTCTACATTGAATTACACCGAAAGGCGACTAAAATTTGTGATTTTTAATCATTTAAACAAATAAAAAATATTAATTAAGTATTTATTTATTTTCTCAACATGCATTGTAAAATTTTGTTTTTGATTATTTTTAAACATGCGTCAACAACAAATACTCTTGTGACCATCTATTCCTAAAAGTTTTTTATTGGTAAAATATACTAGTTTTTTTTTTATTAGCAATGAATATGTAAATTAAATTAAATAAGATACTTTAGAGATATTTCAACCCTTATACATGAATTATCTCTATAAATAAATCCATCAAAAATTCAACCAACACATATGGATAGGGTACTTTGATTTTCTTTTAATCCAATTTAATCTAAATAAAAATAAGAATTGTACATTTGAGTGGTCATTTGATTGATTATAATGACTACATTTGTTTAAATCTCTTATTATTGATATCGATTGATGGATCTCGTAGTCTTGTGTAATAAAGTTTTCTAAACAAATTTATACAAATAAATTATTCTACTTTAAAATAAGGATAAATCACTCCACTGAATA
Organism: Phaseolus vulgaris; assembly: GCF_000499845.2. Classification (NCBI taxonomy): domain Eukaryota; kingdom Viridiplantae; phylum Streptophyta; class Magnoliopsida; order Fabales; family Fabaceae; genus Phaseolus; species Phaseolus vulgaris. Next base: position 45,612,961 of record NC_023758.2, on the reverse strand, counting down.
AAATAATTTGACCTAAATATATTTTGCACACCACCATCATGCTAGTCCTAATAAGAACATAATAGACAATAAACTTGAATATTCTAATTTTAGACAACTTATATAACTTTAAATATTGTATACTAAAAAAAGTTTTAAAAAAAATTATTAACTATCTTCTGTAGACTTAAGTTTAGAATGAGTTAAAATGGTAATGTAAAGATAAAAATATTTTAAATCATGATTAAAATATGAGAGACAACGGACGACACGTTTTTAGTATGGTGATTAATAGTATACATTGTTTATAAATAGGATCTACAATCAAAGAGAAGGACAGAAAATGTTGAATATTCTAACATGAGTCCTTAAAATTATCCTAGAAATTTTGATTATAATATTTGGTTTCACAGTAAGATCTAGTAAAATTTGTTTGAAGTCGAGATTTTTCTATTGACAAATACTAAAATGAGATGATCAAAAAATACCATCATATAATATTAAATATTGAAGTTCATTATTAGATGAATATATTCTAATTTTATTGACAATCTAAATTAAGTTATTAGGTAAAGATAAATGATAAAGTTTTTACATGAGAATTTCTTTAGTTACTTTATTATTACTGATGAAACTTATTAATATATGTCTTTTAATTTTAAAAGGTATAAAGTGTTTTAATTTCTTGTTTAAGTACTAAATGAGTTATGTGTAACAATTTTTTAATATTTTTATGGACATAACAAATGTATAATTACATGTGATTTTTTTAATTGAATATATGTATGCATACATATTATTTAATATTTAAAGGTGTTTACCGTTTAAGTGTGCTTACATTATACTTTACTCCGGAATAGATAATACGTGTCAACCTATGATAGCATAGAAGTTTTATATTTTATATTTGGAGATGATTATAAATAACAATATTTTTCTGAGTGGTCTCTTAAATTTTTAATTTCAAATCATGATGAAAATATGAGAGACATGAAAACAATGGTAATACATCTTAAATATTAAACAGTAAAGGGAATAAAATGTGTATAGTCTATAAGTTGTTTATGTACCATAAACACTGATATAGACATTGATACGACATGGACACGGACACAGAGATACGTAAAATATTTAAAATGTAAAATACGGATCTATATATATTATATAATTATGAATTATATAAATTGATAATAAAGATTTATGTGCACAAGTATGTTCCAAATTTTTTTTAAAGCAGAAAGATGTTTTCATGACTGGTTCACAAAGATTTGTTTCTTATTTTTATAATCATAATAATAATTCATACAATAAAATTTGAATTTTTAGAAAATTAATGTATTTTTCCTTTTCAAAATTGTATCACAATCATACTAGAATTGTCAGAAATCTAACAAATACTTTTTGAATTGGACACTTCACGAATACATGTCTTACAGGTATCATACGAGTGTCGGTGTCCGAGCCGACACGCTATTTAAGAGGAGTGTCCGCGGAAATGAAGAATTTGACCAAGAACAAAATGATTTACCTCTATTTTTACTTAAAAACAATTACAAGACCTTGTTTTTTGCATACACAGAAATGCCTCCTCAGAAACACTACTCCGATCAATGAAGTACTGTTGTTTCCTGTCGAAACATGTCGGCCCATGGGCTTTTCACATTGTCGGTTGGGCAACATATTTATCTTATCATCACCATTGTCATTTCACTCATTATGCTAAATTTTAGATTGCAGATGTATCACTGTTATCAGAATGAAGAACACCATCAAACAAACTATTACTGTTATTATTCCATTCGACCTCACAATTGTAGAAGTCTGAATTCTGAATTCTGAAGCTCTGAAGATGTAGACAAATGTAGTTGCTTATCTAACTTGTTTTCTCGGGTGAGAGAGGCTTGCGTTCACGGAACAACAACTATGGAACATGCTAAAGTAATGCACTTCATAAATGAATGTTTTGGATAACCTCGTTTCAGTCTTAGGTTTTTTAGTCCCAAATCAATCACAAAACTTTTAAATCACAAAACTTTTAAATCTCAACTCAATTTCAAATAGAAAAATGATAGTTTTACCATTCTTAAAATTATATACTGTGATAGATTTAAAAATAAATATATAATAAAAAATAAATTTATAATTAAATGATATAAAAAAATATTAAAATTATAGTATTAAGAGTTATAGTCTTTAGAATTATTAAAAAAAATTGGCACCTGTCTTACACGGTGGCAAGAGTAGGACACGCTAACAAGATGTTGAGATGACGTGGCTGAAATCAGTTTTGAGGATTTAACACGTGTCTTTTTTATAATACTATTAATATAATTATATTACAAAAAATGTTATATTAATGTTAATATGTATGTTTAGAGGGCAGTGCTTGTATATGGGTTGTTGATTACGTGTTCACAATTTCAAGAAAGGATTGCTTGCGTGTCAATCAATTGCGCCACTCCGTTAACACGTCACTCCATTCTAAGCAGGCACAGATTATAGCTGTCTTTCAAAAGATCCTACACATTGACACTACCTACAAAGTAAAAATACACTCTTAACAAATAAATTAATTAATATTTTAACTAATTTCATTTTATTTTTTAATTAAAAATATTATAATATTATTATAAAGGGTTGTTGATTAGTATTATTCACTGTGTCCAGTGTTAACAAAAAAATTTCTCTTTCAAAAATTATTATTATTATTTCTATTTTTCGCAACTACATTTACTGATTTTATATTTAGACAATATATATGTAATTTTTTACATAATAATAGTATTTTCACTTTAATTGCCGGTTTCTATGTATTAAATAAAACAACATATGATTATTAGATATATCTTAGTTTCACTAAGTAGCTAAATTATATAAATTAAGGTTTCAATTAGTGAGAATATGAAAGATATTTTATTGCATATCTAAACACATTATGAATTCGAGATTTGTATACATGAGGTGCTTAAAACGAGTTAAATGTTAGTATGAAATAAAACATTCTTGATATGATTATTTTTTAAGATATTATTTGAATTTTCTATTGTATATTTATTTTATACTTATCTATATATGTTATATGTAGTTAAAGTAATGATTTAGACAATAAAATATGTTTTGATTATAGTCAAATGTATTAGTAGCTTACTATTTTCTCTAGTTATTTTATGAGACTAGCATGATTGTAATTGGTACATGAGTAGATAGGATTGTAGGCACAAAAAATTTAACAACTTCTCTTTTGTGTGCATGTTTATGGGTGTAAATGTTCTAATTGCTTTAAAAGCATAATTAGTTACGTGGAGTCTATATTGGATAAAATCAAAATATTTTATGAGTATTTGTATATTAGTTAGATGTGATGTTACATTTTATAAATTAATAAATATTTGAAGAAATTAATTGATTCGATATATTGATCAATTTTGATAGTTTAATATAAATATATTAATTTTATGTAATGAAATATTTTTTCATATTTTTTTTTATCTTTTTATTTAAAAAATATATTTTAAATATAACTTAATCTCACGAAATATACATTGAAGTTTGAAGTAACTTAAATATTATAATTTAAACACATCATTCCATGTGAAATTTTTTACATTGGTAATTTTTTCAGCATTTTTACATTGATAATGATATTGATATAATAAACTTATTTGATTATTCTAGATCGTATTAGTTTAGGGTTTAGAGTTTAAATTAAATTATAATATTTTAAAATAATGACTTTGTTAAATATATATATATATATATTTTATTTTCAACTGATCTATTTGATTACTTTTTCAATTCAAAAAGTAAGAACCGAATAAATTTGACTATTGTATTAAAATATATATTTTAAATTAATTAAAAACTAATAACTATAAAAAATTATGTTTGTAGAATATTTATAGTTATATTAATATTACATTTTTAAATATATTAGAATAGAAAACATGGTAACAAATTTATATAATAACTTTTAACTATAAGAATATATAATTTATTTATTAATATACGAGTAAGTTGAAAAAATAAATATGATAATAGTTATAAAAAAATAACAAGAAATATTTTTATTCAACAAGTGTTTTATATTTTTATATTAAGGAAACCAGTAAAATCTGATCTAAATTAAAGAGTGAAAAAAAAATCAAACCAAGTTTTATTTTTATATTGAATTTAAATTATTTTTTAATAAAAAAAAACTGGAATACGGAACCCCTAGCACCTAGAACCCATACTTATAAAGCTAACAGAGAACACAACCACGTGTAAGCCTAAAAAAAATAACTCAATATCAATTACACTCAACTCACACTGTCAATTATAATGCATATCAATTTTTCATAATATACTATCAAAATTAGATTACGTTTTTATTCTAATGATTGCTGAATAAAAAAAAATATGTAACAGACTAATTAATAAACAATTATTTTTTAACAAAGTTAATAAATAATTATTTTTGAAAAATTTAATACCCAATTATGTTTTACTAAAATGAATTATTAATTATTTTGACAAAATTAATGATCAACCTTAGAAACATGAATTAAGTTCTTATTATAAAAATAATAGTAATGACAAGTTTTTGTTAAAGGCAGATTTATAATAGACTGGTGAATAATTAATTATATGTTTTGACCAAAATTAATAACGAATTAAAAAAATTAAGATTGTATTAATTAAATAATAAACACATGTATAACACAACCAATAACGAATCTTACAAATAAACCGTGATATTACCCGAAAAGAAGAGTGAGGAGATGAGGATGAGACGACTAAGTATATCGAAACTAGAAAGGTTGGGTGATAACCCCACGCGCATGAGGTCACGTGCGTGCCCAGCCAACGCAGATCCGCGTGGGTCCCACGCGCGAAACCAAACAAAACAATAACAGAACTCTAATAATAATAATGATTATTAGCTAATAATGAGTTAATTAATTAATTAATAAAAAAAGAGAAAGGCGCCAAAGGAACAAATCGAAACGGATTAGAAAGAAAGGGAAAGGAAAAAAAACTAAACATTCCATATCTCGTTTCATCTTTTCTCTCACTCGCTCCATAAATTCTCACCGCACCTCCCATTTCTCTCATTCTCATTCTCGTTCTCGCTCTCACTCTCCATTATCTCCTTCTTCTCGCGCTCTCCAAAATGGTTTCCCCCTCCCAAAAGATTCTGGTCACCGGTGGTGCCGGTTTCATAGGCACCCACACCGTCGTGCAGCTCCTCAAAGGAGGCTTCGCTGTTTCAATAATCGACAATTTCGACAACTCCGTCATGGAAGCGGTCGACCGGGTACGCCAGGTGGTGGGCCCTCATCTTTCTCAGAACCTCGAATTCACCAAGGTCTGCACTCTCTTCCTCTTTCATTTCATTTCACTCTCTAACTTTCCATACTGCAAATTCACCTCTTCTTCTCGCAGGGCGATCTCAGAAACAGGGACGACTTGGAGAAACTCTTCTCCAGGACCACGTAAGCTCTATGTTGCGTCTTCTCGTTTTCCTGTTATAGTTTTTGTTACGTTTTGTTAGTGTTTCAGTTAATGAGATCATATACTGAAACAGATTCGATGCCGTTATCCACTTCGCTGGCCTCAAGGCGGTTGCGGAAAGCGTGGCGAAGCCGCGTCGCTACTTTGATTTCAATTTGGTCGGCACCATCAATCTCTACGAAGTTATGGCCAAGTATAACTGTAAAAAGGTTCTCACCTCACCCATTTCTGATTTTAACTCTGCTGTCACTATTTATCATGAAAATGACATGTTTGATTGAATTCAATATTTGAATTAACAATATTTTTTAACATGTACATATAGTCTATACAGGTTTCTTTCGGCAAAAGATATGCCTTGAAACTTCCACGAAAGGAAAATAAAAGAAAAAGTTAGATGAGTTTCTTCCTAAGCTAGTTTTTCTCAAGTATTGTTTATCTATAAACTAATTTATTTTATGTAGAAACTTATTTTTTATTTATTTTTGAAGGGTTTCTTGGTCCATAATTGTCTTTAACTTTCAAGTCGTTCGTGGGAGGATTTTTTATGCTTTACGTTATGTTCCAAACAAGGAAGCAGAATCAGATTCTTGCCTTTAACTTTTTTCTCTTGTGATGGTGTAGAATATTACTTAACATGATCATGTTTCTGCACAGATGGTTTTTTCATCTTCTGCAACCGTTTATGGCCAACCTGAAAAGATACCGTGTGAGGAGGATTTCAAGTTGCATGCTATGAATCCATATGGACGGACCAAGGTAACCTTCACTTTGTTCTGAGTTGTCTTTCACTTTTGCTTTTTTTTTTCCCTTTTTTTGTTGGCAGCCTGTGGTTCTAAGTATCAATAATATAAGTATTTAAAGGAAAAGGAAATAAAAAGATAGGATGAATTGAACTGTTTTTCGGAATAAGCTGGCATTTTCAAAAACTGATTTTAACTCTGTTTACTCTAACTTCATTTCATTGAAGCTTTTCCTTGAAGAAATTGCCCGAGATATTCAGAAAGCCGAGCCAGAATGGAAGATCATATTACTGAGATACTTCAATCCAGTTGGGGCTCATGAAAGTGGTAAACTCGGTGAAGATCCCAAGGGCATCCCAAATAATCTCATGCCTTACATTCAGCAAGTAGCTGTTGAAAGGTTGCCTGAACTCAATGTATACGGTCATGATTATCCAACCAGGGATGGCTCTGCGGTTCGTACAATACACCTATTTATTTGTTTATTTTTACATCATATAATAGGACAGGGCATTAGGGAAAAAAGTGTGCATGTTGGACAAAGTAAATAACAGTATAAACATATTTTTTTACCCGTGCAAAATTCTAATCCTCCTTTCCTTCCCCTTATTCAAAATAAGATCCGGGACTATATCCATGTGATGGACTTAGCAGATGGTCACATTGCTGCCTTGAGAAAGCTCTTCACATCGGATAACATAGGTGAATTGTTGTTTTTCTTCCCTGGTAGATCTACATGGACAAATTTGTGTGTCATTGTATTAGCCTTATGATATTTATCGGTTGATTTTTTTTTTCACTATGCTAAAGTAAAATGTGATATATTTTTGTTCAGGTTGTACTGCTTACAACCTGGGAACCGGTCGTGGAACATCTGTGCTTGAAATGGTTGCAGCATTTGAAAAGGCTTCTGGCAAGGTAAATTATGCATCTTCCTCAAGGAATGAGTTATTGAATGGTGTAAGAATGGTAAAATTTTATATCATGTAAATCAATCGCTTTTCGCAACTAAATATTTTTTCCGTGGGATATGAAATTTTCAGAAAATTCCAGTAAAATTATGTCCAAGAAGACCAGGAGATGCTACGGAGGTTTATGCATCTACACAGAGAGCTGAGACAGAGCTTGGTTGGAAGTAAGTACTTTAATCCTTTGCATGGTTAAAATGGTAATCGTTTGAGTTTTTGACAAGCAGATTTTGTTGACTGAAAAATCTAGATTCTCAAAATTCAAAAACCAGCATACTAAGCTTCATTAAACTTGTATATTTGACAAATCTTGTAACTATGTTTTTTTGTTTGTTAATATTAATTTGGCTGTTCCTTCAGGGCAAAATATGGTGTGGAGGAGATGTGCAGGGACCAGTGGAATTGGGCAAAGAACAATCCCTGGGGTTACACGGGGAAGCCTTGAATTATCTTGAGAAATATTACTGCACATCAATGAATGTTTTCCTCACAAATAGGCATCGCTCTACCTAATACTATGTTGGTTTATTTGTTTAGGCAGTCCAATGTATAATCCCTGAGAATAAAAATTTGGCAGCATTTCAATAAGTAAAATCTACTTGTATTTAACCAGTATTCCTAATAAGATTAGCAATTCCTTTTGATATTGGTAAAAGTTTCTCCAGTTGGCCATCCTCTTTAGAAGTTAGGATTCAAATGGAATCTTAAATGTTGAATGCATAAAAATACGGAAATTGATTAAACTATTAGTCCAAAATATTGGAAATAAAAATAAATGTTTTAAATTATGGCTTTCTAAAAGTAAATTAAATTAAATTTTATTAATATTATTTTTCTTATTGGGTCACTTTTGTGACTTTTGACATAATTTGGGCTAAGGCAAATTCTTCCTACATTCAATATTTGTGAATCTGTACCCAACACAATTTTAAAAGGCAAATTCTTCCTGCACCATATCAATTTTAACCTCCACCATATCAATTTTTTAAATTTCCAAAACTACCCTTATTTCAAATTAAAAAATCCAAAATAATAATTATAATTGAGAAATATAAAAATACATGCTGGAAAAAAAATTCTGAACACAAAACTAAAAATACATTCTGGATAAAAAAATTCAGAATTCAAAAATATGTTCCGAAAATTGAAATCCTAAATATTTCAGATGAAAGTTTCAAAAATAATTTTTCCCATTTTTGTGTAAGGTTATTTTTGTCATTTAGGAGGGGTATTTTTATCATTTTCTAGAACTGATTGGGTGCATGCTGAAATTGATATGGTGGAGGGAGAAATTGTCATTTTAAAATTATGAAAATACTTGGAAATGAAAATCCAAAAAATAATGCTTTTTGAGAAAGTAGATTTGGAAGAGTTTTTTGTGTTCGGGAAAAATTCAGAAAAAAAAATCAAAAGGGCAAAGAATAAGAAAATCCACAATACAAAAAATAATAATTAAGAACATTTTCGTCTTTTCCACCCAACTCAAATTGGGTGCAGGAAGCAATTGCCCAAAAGCAATTGTTAAGAAAAAGAGTTGGGCTGGACCGTTACACAAGAATTGCAGACTAGCTTGTTTTTTGTTAGGCAGACTAATCCGCATACTCATTTATCTGTAATTAATTGATCAATTAATAATAAATAAATTATCATCACATAAGAATGAAAATAAAATGGTGTAAATATAATATTTGAATTAAAATTAGCATCGAAAAATAAAAGATAAGTAGCTTGATTATATAACCTAGTTGAATTCAATTGGAGTATATCTGTTTTTGATGTTATATTTAAATTAAATGCTATGAAACTAAAAAAGTGGTTATCTCTAAACCTGCCACTCACTTCTTTTTTAAAGAAAGCACATCAATTGTAGTATCTTGATCCAAAGATTCAATGTATTTTTTAAATGGCATGTAAATTTGGGCTGCCTCAATTTTCTTGGAGACGATAATGAGTTCATATACTTGAAGGGCTAAGGACTGACTAGACTATAGATAAGGATTTATTACAAAAGCTTTTACTGCTTGCATTATATATTTTGGTATTTGTATTATATAATTTTTTAAAATACTTTTGCAATTTTGATTCTTGGTTTTTGGGAATAGTTGATTTCAATGGAGGTGGAGGTAAGATTTAGTTTGGCAAGTTGTATTGGAAGTCAAAATTGTGATTGGAAGGTTGTGTTATGTGATTGAAGTAAGAATGAATATTCAATACAAGTTTGAAATGCAAAGACAAATAAATAATCTCCAAAAATCGAATTCTAAAAGGAATCTTTTGGAATATATATTTTAGAAACATTTCTATGTATAATTTATTTTTAATATTATAGAAAATGCATTCCAAAATAAGGGTAATTTGCGTTATGAAAATTAGAATTCATAAATGATTTTGAAATAAAAGACACATGCAGAAAAGGTTAATTATGAATTGTAAAATACAAATTCATTGCACCAGCTATTTATGGTTCTGGCTCAAATTCCTCGAACAAAAGCTTTTACAACCTCATTTTTATTTCTTTTATTCTATTTTTTATTTTTGTACAATAAGTAGAGGCGAAGAAGTTAAAAAATAACATAATATATTGAGAATGAAACAGATGGTAATTACTTTAATATAATTATGTTTATAAATTTAAATTTATTTAATATATTTTAATTTAATTATTAAAATTATATGTTAAAACTCATAACTGATGAGTTTCCGCTAATAATAATAAATAGAAGAGTCACAACATAACTCGTAATGTTGTGGTGTTTTTGAGTTGAAGGTAATCCCAACAAAGGTGGAACCACCATGGCTGCTGCCACAAGCTTTGGAACTGCATGTATTCTAAGAAGAGCAGCTCAGGCTTTTGCAATATCTCATTCTCATATCTTCAACACCAATGCCACCTTCTCTTTCCAAAGGAAACTTTCCTCTCAGATTCTATCCGTTTCTACTTCTTCAGGTCTATACTTACTTCTTCCGATTTTGAATTTTCCTTTATTTATTGATGCTACCAATATTTAAATTGATGCTGTTTCGCCTTCACATGCCCATTATGTTTTATTCTCTTAAAAGCTGCAATCTTTTTCATAAAAGAAATTGTGGGTGTGTCAAAATACCCGTTAAAGAAGATAAAGATAAGAGGATGAGATTTATCAATTTCAGCCACAATAGGAAGTTAGTAACTGTCCTGTCTGAATGTTTGAAATACCAAATTCAAACAATAAGACACAGGAATTTTGTATTCAATAATTCAGGACATATACTAACTCCCATTAATTGTGTCTGCAATTGGTAAACCTCATAATCTTATACTTACCTTCATTACCTGTTGTTTTAATTTTGAGGTGCATTATGTTTGTAACTCAATGCGGATATGAATTTACATAACTGAATGGACAAAGGGGTTTCATGAATTTTATATGCATGCCTTTTGTAATTTGGCAAGGGTGTTCCCTCTTGTTGCACTGATCATGTTGAATTCGATACACATGTACACACCTGCTATAGTGAACGGGCTTTGGTACTGATGAGACCCAAAGAGTAAGTTTTCGTGAACCACTAGCCCATGAAGGGAGCAAGCCAGAATGGGGAAGAGTATGTGTGAGTGTGAGAAAGAAGAACCAATGGCTGAGGTGGTAGGTATGACTAGTGGGAAGGGCAGTTAGAGGAGAGAGTAATATTTTCTGTTAGTTTTTTATGGCGGAGTTTTTTTTCTCATGGAGACAAGGGGAACCTCTCTAGTTGCTCTAGAGGAGCTAGCACTAGGTAGTAGGATTTGTTATCCTTTTGTATTTCCTTTAATTTGCAAATAATACAGAATATCAGTGTTTACTTCTATTTTCTGCTTTCTGAATTCCGAGGTGTGGGTCTGGAACAGGTACTAAGAGAAACATTATCAAGTGTGTTTTTGTTGAGACTCATGTGTTATAGGTGAAACTCATAGAATAATATTGATTAAAGTGCTTGATGGGTCAATTAACCAAATCAACTATTGCTGTGATCAATGTTTTCAAGAAGTGACCTAAAACGTAAAAGCCAAGTTTTAGCCCCAACCGACTTCCTATAATGTAATACAGCTTTGGCTGTGATGTTTTTTGGCAGTCTGGGGAATATGTACTTGGATGAAAGTTGATGGTTTTGATCTGGCTTGACCAGGTGATGAGTGGTAAAAGATTTCAAGAAAAGAGTGGTAACATATATGACTTCATTGGCTTTTAAAGGCAGGCTTGTTCTAGGTGATGAGAAAACACATTGTAATGTAGGTTGGTTTGGTGAAGACTGAAGAGTGCCAACATATTGGTAGGCGTGTTGATCTCGGAAAAATAGGCCTTGTGTGCTCACAAAATATTGACTATTGATTACATGGGAAAGGCTTATGCTTACCAATTTTAAGGTATTATTATTGATTAGTGCTTAGAAAAGAGGTGTAACGGGTGATAACAAAGAAGTAATCATGATTTCTTTTGCCGCTTTTGAGCTGCTGGTTTTGTAAAGTATGTATTACTTGGATTCTCAATCATGATCAAGTTTCCATTTTTAATGTTTTTTTGAAGTGCAGCTTCAGGTGTAAGCCAGGCAGTACAAGCTTCAAATGGAGAAGTTGACGTGTTAGTCAAGGGAGTAGGAGAAAGAAATGTAACAAAAGAAGTAAAACATATTCTTGAGATGGTACTTTCTTGTTTTCCCTAGGTCTCTAGTCCATAAACATCAATACCTCACACAACGACTTTGAATCTTTGCTACTCCTTTTTATCTGCATGGAAGTTTGATGTTGATTCTCTGTCAAAAATAGATGCCCTTGGACCATTGCATGTCTTAAAATCCTACCCCATACATCATTATTTAATCCCTGGCATGGTTGTTGTCCATTTGTTGTAGGCTAGACGGGCATCATTGAAGCGGGAGACTCTCCATACAGATTTTCTAACCCCTCCGGTGCTAAAGGAATCTATGCTAGTTTTGGAAAAATTAGCAGATGTGAAAGCAATTTCTCAAGGAGGTTACCCTCAGGTAAAAATATCCAGATAAATGCTTTTCAGTCCTTCGATACTAAAATTATCTGAATTTGTGTGTTGACATAAAACTTGTATTCTCTCTAGGCTGAACGTTGTCGGATTTCTGTTGGACATCCAGAAGAACTGACTAGTGATCCAGATGTTATTTCAGCATTAAGGTTAAATCTTCTAATTTCATTGCCAAACTCACTAGATCCATTATTGATGTTTCTAAAAATGTTTGCTAATATTTACATAAAATTACTTTTTTCAGCATTAAAGGGAACTTCCAGTTTGAACCTTGCTCACATGGTGACTTCCTTGGCTCAATCCTTGGAACAGGAATTGTCAGGGAGAAACTTGGGGATATTATATTGCAGGTATTTCTTTTATTAGATTTATTTCAGGAAGGTTCTGTTTAAAAATTTGCTATGTCCACAATTGAGTGCTAATTATTAGCTTCTGATGGACTTGTACATCATAATCTGCAATTTGTTACATGACATTTTCATCGTATGGGTTTTTCAATTTGCTGATTTTGCTCTAATTTCCTTGTCTTCTATTGGCCTCTACATGCTAAAAGACTTTTGTCTAATGCTGCTTTGATCTCTAAAGTTAATGACTTCTCTTTGTTGTTTGATGAGTCAATATTTCTATTATCTTTCTAATTAGATCAACGAAGTGCATTTAATAGAAAGATTATTCTTACAATGAATCAAATCATGTGTAAAAAAGAAAAATTAGTCAAATCTGTAAAGAAAACAATACTAACAAATGTGACCTCTGTAGTTCTATTTAATTTTACTGGCTACTAGATTGCAAGTTAAGTTTATAAACATGACCTGGATTACTTTTCCTTATTTGCATTCGTTCTTAGTTTTATTTTACCATTTTGTTCTGTTTGAATCTAGTGTGCATGTACAGCAGCCCACACATATTTTAGGAAACTTAGACTTTGTTTACCTTTGTTATCCAGGGAGAACAGGGTGCACAGATAATTGTTGTGCCAGAACTGGTTGAATTTCTCATGTCAACCTTGGTTAAGGTAATATTATTACACATAATGCTCTCTGCAATTTACTTTTCTAGATAAATATCTAATTATCAGAACAAGAAATAGTTGTGATTGTAATAGTAAATATTTGAGTGCCATTGATGTGGATATGAACGTTGTTTCCAAATTACTGAGGTACAATAATTTTAAAAATCTATGGTTCTAGTATGGAGAATATTAAAATATAAAAGAATATAGAAATCTTTATATTCATATAGATAATATTGCTTAAGTTCACTTATAAGAATAAAATGTCCATTCCAAAAATTTATAGGCTAACAAATAAGTTCAAATGTTTTGGTGTGTTTCAGGGCCAATTTTTTTATGTTTCTTTTTCTTTTAGGATCTAATCCAATACAATTTAGAAATAATAAACTAACAAGATATTAGAGAAGTCTTAAATAGCAAGGAGTATTTGGCACAAATGTTAACGAATTCGGCACATGTAGGTATGGTAGCAAATGCAAGTTCTGTTCTTCTTGTGTGATCATGCGAGTTACAGCTTGTCTTTTGGTTCTGAAAATTAAGAATAAAAATAAAATCCTATAACTGGCTCTGGAAGTGAATATTGCAGGTAAATTTTTTATTAATGGAATTCAGTTACCTATGTTATGGTGTTATGGATAGTTTAGGCATCTTCTTTTTTAGCAGTGTCTGTATTGCATTATTATTACTATTTATATTCCAACTGCTTTCTTGTTTCTCAGGTTCGTAATGTTCCTGTAACTTGCACCAAGATACCATTGATTTCTCTTGATTATGAACCACCAAGGTGCAGTATTGAACTGGGCTCAACTTCACATAACATTTTCCAGTTAGACTTTACTGATTTTGTGTAGTGTGCAGAACAAAATCATTCAAAACTATAGAAGCATCGCTAAGAGTTGATGCTCTTGCTAGCGCTGGATTTAAGATTTCACGTTCAAAACTAGTTAACATGATCAGGTTGGTAATCTCTGACTTATGTAATATCTCATCCGTCAATTAACTGTAAATTGCTGATTGCCTACAATACACTTATGAACATTGCAAAAATTATGCATACATTGAATGTCTCTGAATTTTTTGATTAGCTATAACCAGACCAGTTGCATAGCTTACTCTTCCCCTTTCTTTCAATGTTGCCAATATCCAGAAATGTACTCATTTTCTTGCTCATAAAACTGCTTGGACTTCAGTAGCTATTTTGGCATATAACCTATGTGTATATTAATGAAATGTGGACATTGTGGCAAATGAACATTTTGCATGTTGATGACAAGACCTTGTTTACATATGATAACTTTGTTGTACATATGGTTGTAGCAATGGTGATGTGCGTGTCAACTGGAACCCTGTTACTACCAAAGGAACCACACTCAAGAGTGGAGATATTATATCAGTTAGTGGAAAGGGAAGATTAAAGGTAACTTTCCAAAACTTAAAATAATTACTGGATTATCTGAATGACTTTGGATATATGATATGATATTAGCCTTTTAGATAGGAGAAATAAACTCCACAAAGAAAGGGAAGTTTGCAGTGGAGCTCATTCGTTATTTGTAGAAGTTCAGAAGGTAATTAAACTGTCCTGAAGACATTTTGTGGGAACTGGGAAGCTTTTCTTTAGCCTCATGTAAGTAAAACTGAAGAGAGGCAAAAGTTGTATAGCATTCATCTTCTAATATCGTGGTTTCTTCCATTTCAAGACTATTGATGTTCACCTTAAGCCAACTGTGATTTGTATTTGATAGTATTTACATAATTCCCAAATTTCACATATATATTGCCCAACTTTTTCTTCCTGCACCTCCATATGTTATTCTCTCACCTTTATAAATTTTCTTATTTTCAAAAATATGTAATTTGGAAGTCTTTTTTCAAATTCCTAATTAGCTTTCAGGTAATCTGAATGTTTTTTTTCATATGCATGATTAACTTTTAGATTACATAATCTGGAAGTCTTTTTTAACTTTAGGATTATGTAATCCAGAAGTCTTTTTTCAAATACGTGTCCAGATTACATAATCCAGAAGTTACTCTATGCGGGTGACATATGAAGTATAAAAATGCATTTTCACATTTTGTATGGGATGGCAGAAGAACCTATGGAGGTGCAGGAAGAAAGAGTTATATTGCACCTTCATTATTGGGCTCCTCATGCTCCCTCGGCCATCTAGAGGTTTCGTACCACTTACCACTTATTCTGGTTGCCATGCTGAAGAAAGTATTATATGTTAAAAAAAAAATATGTTAAAATTATAAAAAACATTATTAATTTTTTTTATTGTAAATAGTTACTTTTATTGTGAGTAGCCATTTGAGTTAAAAAATAGTTACAAAATCTAAAGAGGAAAAAGTAAAATAGGAAGAATTGTATATAAAAAGTAGTTTATAAAGAGAATCCATTATTAATAGTATAAATTATGTTATGGGCAAAAGAGTCGAACAAGAATTCTCTTTTCTGATCATTGGGGATTTTGTGAAAATATCGTTAATAAAATATTACGTCGTGAATATAGCTGATATCGATTAACGTTCGCTCATGATTTGATTGATAACAAAATGATCATTAAGGAGGAGTGTTTATAATAAAATTATTAACTAAAAATCAATTTTAAAGTAAAAATTAATTAATTATTATATTAATTAAAATAGATATTATATTAAAATTAAAAAATATTGATATTTAAATTAATTTTTATTATTAATAAATAGTTTATAAATTGATGTATATTCAGTTATCAAGATTTTAACTATTAATTTTAAAATTTAAATAATTAATAACTAAATAGTTAATTAAATATCAATTTATAAATTATTTATCAGTATTAAAAATTAAATTAGATATTAATAATTATTTTAACCTTTAAAACAAAATTTAATTTAATTAATATAACAATTAATTATTATTTTTATTTAATATTTTTTTAATACTACTATAGAATGCAGAATAGAGTCATTGTCTAGTGGAGACATCACCCAAGGATACATATAATAGTTGTAATGTTATAGTTTGGAAGGAGGAGTTCCAAAAGAAATTTATACAGAAAGTAGATATAAGGATTGGAAAGTATCGATTTCATGGGTAGAAGTCCAAGCACATGTAGTTATAGAAGGGCACACCAAAGTGCGAACGTCTTATTTAATTATTTTGTTTATTTTGAGTGCATACATATATGTAGTGGAGGAGTAGTTATGGCAGTTTGGTTCAAGGGCAAAAGACAACCTTATAGTTAGTTCCACCGTTGCATGTGAAGGTGCTGGTTTGGTCATCTTTGGGATAACTATAAGCATCGGGGCACCTATCCTTGAAGAATTTGGAAAAAGTAGTTGCAGAACAGCTTCCAGAATTGCAACAGTATTCATCGGTTTTGAAGACAGTGCATGGGTTGTTGCAACCGCCGTCAGTCTTCAGCTCAGAGGGACACTGTCCGTTGATGTCAGCATTGCATGTTATGCCACGTGAGCATCCATTCGACGTTGGACTAAACTCCATCGGAACGTTGAAACCGTCTACAAGGGAGATGTCGAAGAAGTCCAAATTGTTGAACTGGTTCAGCGCGTATTCCGCTAGGGTGTTAGGAGGTGTACCGTATGCGTTGCACTCAAGAACACCGCCACAGTCCCCAGTCTTGCATCCACCGCGGCCTGAACCGTCGAAGTTGCATCCGGTTCGGGCCCAAATGCGGGCCTCTTTGGTTCCTGCGGCTACGTCCAGGGCCCATGACTGGCCCGAGTTTAGCATCCTACCGCCGCCAGGCACAGCCGCAGCCCACACAGTGTAAGAGCATCGGTTTGTGATGTCAAACCTTGCGGCATATGCAGAAGTGAAGCATAGAGCAATTAGAAAGAAGAAGGGCACTGAGGGAGTCATCGTTTTGACAAGAGAAAGATGAGTGTTTTAATTTGTGTGTTGAAGTAATGATGGTAGCAAGTGTTTATATAGCCAACTTTCGTTGCAGAAAATTCACAAGTTCCATTACTGATGTTTTAGGATGACGTTTACTAGTTATTTGATTTCAACAGTTTCAGCATGCTACGTAATTGAATACAACTACATATTTATATTTATTATTTTATTAATATTATATATCATATAAAAACAACAGACCCAGTTTCGAGGAGAATCAGAAAAGAAAATGCAGAGTACTAGAATGTGGTGATGGCGGATAGGAATGTGATTTGTATTTTACATTCATAATTTTTTTTTTAAATAATATGAGGAAGGGCAATTTTAAATTAAGGAAATTGTGTTTAGAAGCACGCTTTTTGTTTTCATGTTTTATTTTTTTAAAATCAAAAGTTGTGTTTCAAAAAACAATTTTTAAATTTCAAAACTGAACCTGGTTGGTATCACATTTTTTTTAAAATTTTTTTTGGTTTTCAATTTTAATATATTATTATTAAATTATTGCTTCAAAAATAAAATAATTAAAAAATTAATTAATTACTTAAATTAACTAATATTTATTTAAATATAATAAATTATCTAAATTATATTCAATTACAGATAATTAATACACAATTTCAAAATAAATTAATTAATTAATTACTTAAACTAATTAAATATTTATTTAAATTATAATAATAAATTATCTAAATTATATTCAATTACAAATAATTAAATATATAATTTTAAAAATAAATAACAATAAAAAGTTAAATATATTTTTTGTTATTTCACAAAAATAAAATAAAAACCAAAAGAAAATAGAAAATAGAAAATGAAAAAAAAACAAAAAAAAAACAAAAGAAATAAACAAAATTAGAAATCATGCTTTCAAACAGTTAACAAAAATTTAAAATCGTTTTTTAAGTACTTATTTTTTTTTAAATTCATCTAAACGGGAACACAACTCCTTCACATTGAAATAATAGATTTTTCTTACACGATTTACCAGTCTTTTATAATTTTTTAAAAATTTACTCACTTCTATTAATCAATCGAATTACGTTATTTTAAAATATTTTTTCTTATTATTTGTAACTTATATGCTACTAAATTATTATTATTATTATTTTTATTTTATTTTTCTATTTTCATCTTCTATATTTCTCTTCTCAAAAGCAAAATTTTAATTGCTTTTCTTTATAATAGTAACTTTTTTAAATATTATTTTCTTTAGTTTCAGGTTACTCTTATTTCAAATAGTTATAAAACTATTTTGATATCTCCTAAAAGTTTTTTAAATTATACATACTCTGTTTTTTTAATATACAACAATTTTAACAATACATAATATAATATTTTGTAACTAATTAAGGAGTTAATAGAAGGCATAAATGCAACTAGTATAGTGTTTTTAAAACAACTAAAGAGGTTATTATAAAGATAAAACAAATTATATATAACAATACCATGAAATGTGAGAAATGTCAGCCTAATGTATTATAAAATAAAAATAAAAAGTGGTGTATTTGAAAGTATGAATGATTACTTTTCAAACTAAAATATAAATTATATAAAATTTTACTTTGACAATTACAAATTGAAATAACATACAACGGTTGATCAATATAATTTTAAAATTATTTTTATTTTAATATAAAGTTGTTTCTCTTTTCAGTATTTGATGCATGATTGTTAATATATTATTAATTATATAAATTGTAAAATTTGTGAAATATCATTAATTATATAAATTGTAAAATTTGTGAAATATCATTAATTATATAAATTGTAAAATTTGTGAAAGTATTTCTCCATGAAATATTTGTATATAATGTATCTAGAAACAATACAGTCACGTCATTAACTTCTTTAAAAAAGTAATGCCTTAATTAGGATTTTTTTTTTCTAAAAAAAAAACAATGTAAGAATAAAGTGAATTCAGATTAGATCTTTATATAAGAAAAATTATACTAGTGCAGATAAATTAAATTCTTATTTTTAATATAAACATAAGTTCTTATATTTTAATTATCTTGAGTGTAATTTCTTACAGGGAATTTATTTGACAAACTAATGAATTATGTAGATGTTATTTAATATTATTAAGAGAATGTTATTTGTATAAAAATCCATGTAATATTTTTTTACAAACTTTTTTTCTGTTAGTTATTTATTATATGTCATAATAATGAAAAAAAAAATTAAACACAACTAATAGTATTATATAAATTGTTGTGAAATGTGAAGTGTTATATTTATACCTTAACTAATATTTATAGTAACAATAATAAGAGAATAGTTCTGAAAATATGAATAAAAAACTACAAAATATATTAAATCAAAACGTATAAGTATTGAAAATGTCTAGTTGAGAATGAAACCTATAAATACTAATTTGAACATCAAAGTCATTGGCACATAAAATCACTCATGAGAATTTGGTGATTCTTGAAAATATTATTCTAGAAGATAGTGTTCAATAGATTTCTTTATGGATTGAAGACCAGATCATTTATTTTAAAAAATTGTAAAAACTAACAGATAAAAAATATTGTAAACGAAATAATAAAAAATAATTTATGCTAATAAATTAAAACATAGTTGAAGTAACTTCTATAAATAAACTAAAAATCAGTTCTTATACCAAAATAGTTTTAGTTAAATTTTTGAAGTTTAAAGTTGGTTAAGTGAACTTATAAATTAATGAAGAAGGGCACATTGAAACGTGAATTGAGGCATGATTGTAGCAAACTATTGACCAAGGATATTTTTCTTGCCTACCTTATAGAAAAATAATTATATATAGTGACCTTCACCAAACATACGTATATTCTTTCTTCCCATTTTTTTCCTCTCCTTTTCTTTCAGTCATCTTGTCATAAATATTTAAGTTCATTGTTATCTTAATAGTAAAGTAATATAGAAGAAAATTCAAGCAAGTAGAATAAAAGAAAAAAGAAGCAAGTATATTGCGTTGTTAATAATCCACTACATACGGAGAGACTCAAATATATATATATATATATATATATATATATATATATATATATATATATATATATATATCCTGCACTGCACCAAAGTTTCAACACCTCATATTATCAAGAAATCTTTCTACTTTGATTAATTAATCAATTTCAGTCTATGCAATGTTGTAAAATTATGTATCTTTTATATGATTTTCTTAATATTAGAATTATAATTTGTTTATATAAAAATTTAGAAATATAATTTTAAATTTTTAAAATAATAAATATTATCAAAATTTTGTTTTAATATATGATTATTATAAATTTAAAAACATATTTTTTTGCAGTATTCTTTGTTATTATCATGTGGTAAAATTCTATTATAGTTTAATAAATTTTTATGACGTGATTAGTATGACCTTTTCTAACAAATTTATACTCAAATTTTATTATACATTATAAAAAGTGTGGTAAGTAAATCTAATGATTAGTATTTGTAATCTTGGATCTTAACAAAATAATGGGTTGTGATGTGAAACCTTGCGGCATATGCTGCAGTTGTGAAGGTGAAACATAGAGCCATCAGACTAATTTTTTAAACAACAATCCCTTTAGAGACTAATTTTTTAAACAACAATAAGAGAAGACTAGAAGAGTATTTGTTTTGTGTGTATAAATGGGTATTGCAGCAAAATATATATATATATATATATATATATATATAAATGTATTATCTCTTATTAAATTACTATGATATGAAGTTTAATATATAAATAAAATTTGCATTATCATACTATTATATCACAAAATACTATCTCTTTATATCAAGATTTCTAAATATATATCATTAATACAAAATATTAAAATAATCAAAAGGAAAAAAAAATATCATCTTCACTGTGAAAATCTATAACCTGTAATATCTTTTAATCCTATATAACACATCATCATTGCAATTTTCTTTAAAAAAAAAAAAAACAACACCAAAAAAAAAGTAAGATAAACTAGAAATTTTTAAAACTTTTTAAAGAAATTATATTTGAATCATTTAATCAAATTCATATATGAATCATCACACTTTCTTAATTCTAAATATACTAAAAAAATAAAGTGTCTCTAAATATATCATATTTCACATTATTTATGTTAAAATTCACTTACATAATTCAATCTCATTCGTGCCAAAAATCCACTAATATTAATACATTTGACCATACTTCTGGAAGACCCGTGCAATGATTCAGACTCAGAGATTTGCACCTGTCATACTACTATCATTATGAATCCCACACAACCACATATACATATTAATCAATTCAAAATGTATGACATGGTTAATTCATATGAATATCTTCATCCATATTATTTCAATATATCAATAGTGTTATGATACCTCATTCTAGACAAATTCTCAATCAATGCACATCCTAACAATTCCCAATCACTTATAATTTACAAAATGATAATTTTTCAAAAGATTTAATTTAATTCAATGATTTATAGAAAAAGAACAAATGATAATTATGCAAAAATAATAACTTATTTAAAACTGAAATTCATTATTCAAGTAATTATTTATAGTTACTTAGTTTTATTATTAGATGACCATAAAACCTATAAATTGATTTTTTTTAATTAAAAGTTACTAATTTAAATATTAGAGGTTATCCAACACCAATTATTCCAAGAACCTTCTTACGAGTCTCAACTTTCACTAAAAAAATCATTAATTAACAACCAAATTTAGAGATAAAAAATAATTAGTCACTATATTAACTAACTTAGATATGATGTTAGAAACAAAAAAAAATATGAATATCTAAAGTAGTTTTCTATTATTAATAAAAATTGATAAAGTCGTTTCTAAGTTGATATCTAAATTAACTATCAAAGTTTTAGCTACTAATATTTTAGACTATAAATTAGTCTCTAACAGATTAACAAAGACTAATTTAGAATATAAGTAGTTAGTTAATAAAATCTTAGTAGCTAATACCAATTTAGAAAATTATTTTATAATTTTTTATTAATAATAAAAACTACTTTATATACTAATATTTGTTAGTTTATAAAATAATCTCTAATTTAGTTAATACATAACGAATTATTTTGGTATCTAAAATTAGTTTTATTTCACAATTTTCTAGTTTTGTCTCCAAAACCAAACTTAGAAATTTGTTAATAGTACTTTTTTTTCAAATAATATTACAAAAACAATATTAAAATAACCATAACTTTCCACATTTCAATTTTTTAATTTTCCTTTTTCCCAATTGAATTAAAATTTATTCTCTTACATTTTCAATTAATTATTTTAAATTATTTTTTCTTATTATAAATTTAAATTTTTTTTTCAATTCTCCTTCCTCTTTCCAGATTTAAAATAAAAAATCTTTTTCCCAGAAAACGAATTCGAGGGAAGTTTTGAAATGCCCAACGCGAAATTAAAAGTGGGAATTTGAGTGACGTGGGCTAAATTCCCTTTACTACACGGTGTGTAAGTCTGGTATTAGTCTTCCCTTGAAGTCTATTTTGGGTATTATATATATATATATATATATATATATATCAAATTAACATATATACAAGTTACTGATTTAAAATTGAAATTCATTGTTAAAGTAATTATTTATAATTACTTAGTGTTATTATTAGATTATCATAAAGCCTATAATGTCTAAGCCATAGACATCATCTTTTACTCTTTCCACACTCATACCCATAAATTGAGTTGGGTATTTATTTATTCTTCAAAGTTGAAATTAGTAGTTAATAAGGTTTATGTTACAAAAATTATCGATTAATTATAATATTTCAAAATTTAAAAATATGTCCTCTTTCATTATCATTAAAAAAAAACAATTTAAAGGTAATACATTAAAGTTATATTTAGGAAAGACTATTCCTAACATTTAAATAGACTTGACTAGTGGTACCCGTGAAAAAATTGAAGTGCCCCTTGCAATGCATCCAAATAGACAATGACTTTATTATTTACTCACAAATATTTATACATTATTTTATCTGTATAAGACTACTTTATATAATGTTATATACTGCATGATGACAAGAAAAACACAAATATAATTTATGATGTCATATATGCACGTTATTTTCAATTTTATATAACACAAGTAAAAAAAAAAATCTGTTATTAGATTACTCGAGCATGTATAATCAAGTTAAATTAAGTAAGTATACATGACAAGATTAAAGAACAACACTATCAAAATTATAATAAAATATTGTGTAACAAAGTTGAATCATCAACTATAAATACATGACGGAGAGGAAAATAAAGATAAGAACATTAACTAATATGTTTTTTTATCTTGCTTAAACTTTTTTAGCCATATATTTTGTATCGAATATTATTTGCATTATTGGGAGAGTGAAAACTTATTATATCACTAGTGATAGAGTTTTGAACTTCAAAAATATCTCTCACAATACAAGTCAATCATACATATAACAAAATTCATGAATCCAATCCAACCCACATTCCAAATTGTTAATACTTTGATTCCATATCAAGAGTTTAACAAAAATCCTTGAACAGCTTAAGAGTTTATACCATATTATGGATGATAAATACAATAAGTTGAGATGATTTGCTATCAAATTTGTTAGCAACAAATCTTAGAACACCAACTTCAGTGTGTGATTACATGCAATCTCTTTACCTATGAGATTTCCTTGATGAAACTATTGTCCCTCTATTCCGTTCGAAAAATATGGTGCCAAAGAAAAAATGTTACCCCAAAATCTTAAGTTAGGGTTCAAATTGAATCTTAAATGTTGAATGCATGCATAAAAATATGGAAATTGATTAAACTATCAGTCGAAAATATTGTAAATAAAAGTAATGTTTTAAATTATGGTTTTCTAAAAATGAATTAAATTAAATTTTATTGATATTACTTTTCTTATTAGGGCACTTTTATTGTGAATTTTGACATAATTTGGGCAATTGTATAAGAAAAATCAATATTTATAATTATTGATTTTGTTGTAGTTTAAAAAAGTTCATAAGATATTGAATAGTTACTATGAGAAGGAATGAATCAAATTCTCCCTCCACTTTCATACATTTTTTCAGTATTTTTATATATATTTTTTAATTTCAACAATATTATTCTGAGTATGTTGGAAGTGTGGTGTCTTCATCTTCATTTTCAAATAGTGGTGGTTTCTTGTGATGGATGATGGTTAAGGTAAGTTTTGTAGTGTTTTTAATAGTGTTGGTTGTGTTTTCGTTCACTTATTTTTTTATTTTTTGAAAGTCAAAAAACTCAAAAAAAATAAATCACCAAGATGAAAAATTGGAGTACAAAACTAAAAAAAAATGTCTTTGCACTAGAAAATATCAAATATAACAAATTTTCTTGTCAATCCACACACACTAAAACAATGGAATTGTTTTCTCAAAGGTTGTGGGTGGAGAAGAATGTAAGTGTTGTGGTTGGAAGCTTAAGAGATGTATGAGGTGCACGGGTGCAGTTGGTGTTATTTAGAAATGTGAAGTTATGTTTTATACGTAGGGTCATTTAAAATATTTAAAAAGGTTAAAATTGTCTTTTCAAAATTAATATAGAGGTGGAGGGGAAAAGTATAGAGGTAGAGGGATAATTTGCTTTTTAAAAAGTGGAAAATCCAAATTTTCAATCCAAATTCCATTCCTTTTGCTAAATTTTTCCTACACTTCCTTCACCTCCATTTTTTTTATTCCAACAACACCCTTATGAGTATGGTGATGAGTGTGGTGTATTCTTCTTTATTTTCAAATGGTGGCAATTGGTGGTGGATGTTAGTGATTGAGATAAATTTTATAGTTTTTTTTACTCGTGGTGGTTGTGTTTTCATTCACTTATTTTTTAAAGTCACAAAACCCATAAAAAAATCAGTGAGGTGCAAAATTGAATTACAATTTTTTTTTAAAAAAATATCTTTGCACTGGAGAAGGTCAAATACAACAAATATTATCGTAAATCCCCTTACACACACTCAAATGGTGGAACTTCCCTCTCAAACACTGTAGTTGGAGAAGCATGAAAGTGTTGCAGTTAGAAAGGAGGTATGGAGTATGAGGGTGCAATTGAGATTATTTAAAAATGTGATATTATGCTTCATTTTAGATTATTTAAATATAAATAAAAGTTAAATCGACTTTTCAAAATTTATATGAAGGTGGTGGAGGGAGAATTTACTTACGAACGTCCCTTTTCCCCATTTTGGGTCCTTCTTCATTTGGTCCACAAGAATGAGTTGGGTTGGACCGTTACACAAGAATTGCATACTAATTTTGGTTGACAAATTCTTCCTACACATTCATATAATTTCTAAATACTAAATGTATCCTCATTTTGTAAATCCAAAACATCAAACCATATATGCGATTGTGTATCGTTGTAAAATTAAAACACAAACTAGAGTTGTAAAATTAAAACACAAACTAGATTGTACAATCCGATCCATAATTATTGGATCTGGTTTTAGATTCTAAATTGACCAATCCGATATTTATTTCAAAAAAGAGAGGGTATATTTAGTATTTAAAAATTATATAGAAGTGTAGGGAGAATTTAGTTATGTGGTTGATCAATTTTAAAATTTTGATATAATATTAAATAAAAGACAACACCTCACTATGCCTAGCTGCCTTCACTTTTTTAGGATAAAAAAAAATTATTATAACATCATTAGCATAAAAAGAATCCATTATTAATAGTATAAATTATTATTCATAAATATAAAATAAATTCATCTCTGAATATTTGTACTTTTAACTTAAACATAAAATAGATTAGTCACAACAATAAGAAAATTACTAAATAAAAATTAATTTTATAAATAAAAATAATTAATTAATATAGTGACTAAATTAAAAACTGTTTTATAGATTACAAAATTTATTAGTTTCTAAATTAGTTTTTATTATTGATAAATAGTTTCTAAATTGGTATCTAATTAGTTCCCAAGGTTTTAACTACCAATTATTTAGATTTTAAATTTGGTAGCAAAAACTTTGATAACTAATTAAATACAAATTTAGAAACTGTTTATCAATAATAAAAACTAATTTAGAAACTAAAAAAATTCTAGTCTATGATGTATCTAATTAGTTAATATAACAATTAATTATTTTTTAGTTTTAAAATTGATTTCTATTGAATGATTTTTTTAATAAATATAAATATATCAAATAGAAAATGAAATTAATACTAGCTCATCTTGATTAGATTACTGGTATACATTTAATACTTATAATGTTATAGTTTGGAAGGAGGAGCCAAAAGAAATTATTCAGAAAGTACCCATTTCAATGGTAGAAGTGCAAACACATGTAGTTATAGAAGGGCACACCAAAGTGCGAACGTCTTAATTATTTTGTTTATTTTGAGTGATACATATATGTAGTGGAGGAGTAGTTATGGTATATAAAAGGCGGGTTTGAAGGTGAAGTTTGGTTCAAGGACAAAAGACAACCTTATAGTTAGTTCCACCGTTGCATGTGAAGGTGCTGGTTTGGTCATCTTTGGGATAACTATAAGCATCGGGGCACCTATCCTTGAAGAATTTGGAAAAAGTAGTTGCAGAACAGCTTCCAGAATTGCAACAGTATTCATCGGTTTTGAAGACAGTGCATGGGTTGTTGCAACCGCCGTCAGTCTTCAGCTCAGAGGGACACTGTCCGTTGATGTCAGCATTGCATGTTATGCCACGTGAGCATCCATTCGACGTTGGGCTAAACTCCATCGGAACGTTGAAACCGTCTACAAGGGAGATGTCGAAGAAGTCCAAATTGTTGAACTGGTTCAGCGCGTATTCCGCTAGGGTGTTGGGAGGTCTACCGTATGCGGTGCACTCAAGAACACCGCCACAGTCCCCGGTCGTGCATCCACCGCGCCCTGAACCGTCGAAGCTACACCCGGTTCGGGCCCAAATGCGGGCCCCTTTGGTTCCTGCGGCTACGTCCAAGGCCCATGACTGACCCGAGTTTAGCATCCTACCGCCGCCAGGCACAGCCGCGGCCCACACAGTGTAAGGGCATCGGTTTGTGATATCAAACCTTGCCGCATATGCAGAAGTGAAGCATAGAGCGATTAGAAAGAAGAAGGGCATTGAGGGAGTAATCATTTTCACAAGAGAAAGATGAGTGTGTTAATTTGTGTGTTGAAGTAATGATGGTAGCAAGTGTTTATATAGCCAACTTCATTGCTCAAAATTCACAACTTTCATGTCAAACTCATTCTCATGTTTTAGGATGACGTTTCAACACTTTCGGCATCCTACGTAATAATTAAAGAAATATGTTTTAATAACACACCCTCTCCTCTCCTACTAACACAAACTTCACATTCATTTTCTGACATTAATTCATTTTCTGATATTGCAGATGTGACATTAACTTTATATTATAATATAGAGTCCATAGCACACGCAATAATCCTATTAGAATTGGTTATCCAGCCACAGGTCCCTCTACATAACACATGAAAAACTGGTTACTTGTGTATCTGTAAGTGGTTACTTATGTGACGTTTATGACTCATCCACTCTTTATGAAAAAAAAAATATTATTTATAATATGGGTCATATATTACACCGGTTATATGGCTTAACCGGTGTAATATGGTTCATTATGAGTAAAAAAGAAATATTACACCGGTTGTTACTAAGAACCGATGTAATATATTCTTTTTTACCTTATTTTGAAGCTTGCGGCGCTCATTCGCACGCAATCTCACACTGTCATGTCTGCAGTGTCAAATGTGTGTTACTGTTAGAGGGTGTTAATATATACTCATAATTAATTACATCTAAATATTTATATTTATTATTTTATCAATATTTTATTTATTAATAATAAATCATTACATAAATTTGAAGTTAAAAAATTGTTATATTTTTTCTAATATTAACACTTTTTTTAATTTATAGGGACCAACTCATAATTCCGTAGAGTCACAATGCTAGGTAAACTAGACCTCTTGACTTGGAAGAGTCTAACACATTCATGACTGATCAAAATACTCGAGTGCAATACCACAATTATTTTTTTATCAAACTGATATATTTTCTTTTAAATTTATCTATGTAGACAGATTTTTAAAAAATTATAGTATGGGTAAGTTGTGCTTTCAAAACACAACTTCTGTATCATATTTTAAATACACAAATTTTGTTTTATATCTTTTGTTTTAGTAAAATCATATGACTAATTTCGAATTTTTGTTTTAATTTTTGTTGAAAGTCGTGCTTTTAATGACATTAAACTGACCGTGTCGAAATGTTGAAAAGTCGGAAGAAGAAAAAGAATGAAAAATTTATTATTGAAAACCTTATGTAGAAAGACATATTTATGATAGTATTAATAAAAGACACGTAAATACAATAAATAAAATTAATTAAATATTAGAAGATAAATTACAAAGTAAAAAATTAATTAATAAAAAAAAAATCTGAAGTGACAGATCTAATAGACTCAATAATAAATAGTATAAATACGATCAAGAGATAATTAAAAAAATAATAACTACAAGAAAACAAGCAATTAGCTTCCAAATTTTTGTGTGGGCCGACGCTATTATCGTCGGTCAAAATGGCGAAAAATCCACACAACAATGACATTCAACGCAAAATGGACGCACTTATGGATTTTATTTTTTTTTAAAAAGTCCAATATGCGTTGGCCGCGGCCCACACATATGCGTCGGCTTGCGTCGACCACGACCCACGCATATGCGTCCACCACAGCCCACGCATGTTTATATTTTAGAATTTTAAAATTATTTATTTAAATTTATTTAATGTATAACAAATATTTTAATATTTAATTCTTTTTTGTATTTATTTTAAAATTATTTCTTTAATATTATAATAAATTATTTAATTTATCAATTTTTAATATAAATTAGTTAAATTAAAATTATTAAATTAATTAAGTGTTTGATTTAAAATTAATTGACTAAAAGAAAAAATGTATTTAAATTATTTAAATGTTATATAAAATATTTTATTATTTTAATATTATTTATTTTATTTATATTTTGTCATATATAAATTAAACAATATAGATTATTATTTTTTATATATTTTAAAATAACTTTTGGTTGTATAAATGAAATGAATTATTTTTGTTCTATAAATTGAATTTAATTGTTTTGTATAAATTAAAGAATTTTTTTTATAAATTATATATAATTTTTTATTAAATTTATTTATTTGTTGTATAAATTTAAAATAAAATGAATTAAATTTTTGAAAGTTTTAATATAATTTTTATTAAATTATATTTAAGCTACCCATTTAAGAAAATTTTCACGTGTCCACATTAATAATAAAAATCATAATATGACAAAAAAACTAGTGTAGTGGTTAAAGCTTCTTTATTATTGGAAGGACTTGAATTCGATAACATTAATAATGTCTAGATAATAATAAAAAAAAATAAATAAAAAATATTGAAATAATAATTAACAAATTAAAAATAAAATCTGTTAATTATATAAAAAATTTATTTTTTATTCTTTTATGCGTCAAGACCCAATGGGTCAAAATGTTTAAAAAAAAAGACAGATAAAAGTGAAGCATGGGTTAAAGATGAATAGACTCTCTCCTATAATATGTATAACATCTTTTCTTTTCAGCTATCAAAACACAAAAAATAACATCCCACATTTTCTAAGCTGTAAAAAAAGTAATTCTCGGAATTTGCGGATATTTTCATTTTCATTTCTTATAAGAGAGCGTATATTTTAATTATTTTATTTCCCTTCTCATTTTTCTTATTTATTTCACTCTTCCTTTCCTTTTGTATTTGTAATTTGTAATGTCAAATTTCACCTAATATATTTTACATATATAATAGTAAAATGCAAAATATCAAAACCAATGGGTTTACATACCACACAAATGGAAATAATTTGTAAAATTTTAATATTCCTAAAAACAATTGTAAAAGGTAGGTTTGTAATAATTAATATATATGTTTTTTAATATAAAAAATTATTTTAATTATTTGTTTTATTATTAGAAGAAACATATTTTTAAATTTTTTTTTTATAATATTAAATTTATGATCCTTATCAGAAACATTATTAATTTTTTTTCCATTTTTATTAATTATGCAAGAGACTCCTTTTTTTAACCATAATAGTTTTTAATTTTTCTATTTCTATTTAATTATTTATTATTAAATTCAAGAACGAGTAATTACTCTGTGATTAGTTGTATTTTTACTTTTTAGCTAATATTTAATATATATATTATGATATAAAAATATATAAAAAGTATTTTAATATCGAAAGCAATAAAATTTATTATACTTTTTATTTTTCAAAAATATAAATGTATGGAGTATTTGGATGATTACTAACACTAAGCTATCACTGTTTTCATTTCTCATTCAAAATAGCAATAGTTTTGATCGATTATACAAAAAAAATTAGTATAGCTCTCAAATTTAGTGTTAGCGTAACAAATGTTATTATTTAACTAAATATGAAAATATAAGACAAAATTAATAGAATTTAAGGTTTAGAGTGGACATCACTTTTGAGTCTAATATGTGTGTTTCTGGTAGCGTTACGTCTGTATGTATTTTTTCTATTTTTTTATCCGGTTGAAAATAAAATTTTACAATTTAAAGTAAATATTAAAAAATCACAATTAATTTCTTACTTTTTAGAACATATTAATTCATTTATATTTTAAAAATAAGATAATCAGTGTCCCTTTAAGACACTTAAAGACATATTTTTATAAAATATTAAATTAAACTTTATTAAAGATTATATTAAAATGCAATTCATTACGAAAAAAATAATAATTTAGGTTTAATTGGTGTATCGGGTTAAGTAATTTATAATAGATATGACGTGAAAGTTGACTTGGGCAATCACATCTTGACGAGGAAAGAGTTAGGAAGGAACGGTGAGGTCTCATTTCATTCAATTTTGTATTATTTCAAAAGAGAAAAGTCTATTTAACAACTGTTTATAATAATACTTTCATCAAAACTTCACCGACAATTTTCCAGAGGATACTACTCTTGCAGACAAAAAATGTTTCTTTGTTTTCTTTCTCACCATACATATAGAATGAATGAGTTTATTATAATGAATAATTAACTATTTAGTTACCAACAACATCGATCATTATTATTGTTATTATAATTATGATAACTTTTTTTAAAAATAGAATAGGAATTATAAAATTTGTTAAAATATAAATTAGAAAATTATTTTAAAATAATTAATTAAAAAAGTGAATTAATTTATTAAATTTTATTATTATGTATATAATAATATAAAAAATAAATATGTCCACTACAAGAAAAAATGATTTTAAGCTCTCTGAGATTTTTTAAATCTAAGAAAAGTCATGAACAGTCTTAACAAGGAATCACACTTATATCTATTATATAAAAAAAACATTAAATAAAACACTATTATTATTTCTTTCATTATCTTATTAGCCTAACTCGAATCACAAGCCACCATTATCTAGTCCGATAACAATTGATGTTTAACATTGCTTTATATATCATAAATAATTGCATTACCTATCACATGTGGGCTTCAAAGCCATGTGTGTTATTGGTTTTGAGAGCTTCAGAGATTGCAAAGAACATATTGTGATGAGAAATTAACTTTATCACTTTTCACAGTAAATTAATTATTGGATGCATTTTAAAATAAAAACCTTAATTTAAAATATTTCAAAATTATGAGAATTAAATATTAACAATTATAACTAAAACTAAAATTGCACATAAAATATAGTACATCAAAAGTTAACACAAAATAAGTCAAGTTTTTTGAAAAATGAGTTTGTAACAAAAAAAAACTAGGAATTATATAAAACAACTACAGAAAAAACTAGGAATTAAATACTTATTATCCAAGATTAGTTGTTGAAATTCTTATATTCCAAGGTTATTTTAGTGAGTTTTTAAAATAACATTTTAAAATTTTAGAACACATATTTGTAATGTAAAATTACACTTTCAAAATTTTAGAAAATTTAATTATAAAATATATTAAAAAGATATAGTTTTTAATTATTTATTTATGAATAGATTAATTATATTTATTTATTAAAGTTTGAAAAATCTGGAACGTTTATTGAAGTTTTAAAATAAATTTTTAGAATCTAACAAAGACTTAAAAAGTCTATGTTATTTTGCTGAGGTTTTAGAATAAACCTTTGAAATTTAACAAAGATTTAAAAAATCTCCGTTACTTCACTGAAATTTTAAAATAAACCTTTAAAATTTAATGATGTTTTAAAAAATTATTATTTTGTTGAGATTTTATAATAAATCTTAGAAATTTAACGAAAGTTAAATAAATATCTATTATTTTGCTCAGATTTTATAATAACATTTGAAAATTTAATGAAGACTAAAAAAAATTCTATTAATTAAACCAATTCCTAAAAAATAATAATTTATATAACAATGAATTGGTAATGATCTTAGTGTTAAAATTATAATTTTAAGGTGTGAAGTTAAATACATAATAATAACTAGAATAAAAATGTTATCTACTTTAAAAATGACTTTATATATTAACTAAATTGTAATAAAAAAATTAATGTAATTTTTTTTTTGAACAAAGTTATCTGAAGATAACATTAAAAAAATTGAATATATATTAAGGAGTAATTAATATAAAGTTTATTTAATAATTAAATGTGAATGTTAGAGAATACTTAAAATTCATATAACAATTTTTGAAAGCAATAAAAATGATAAAATGTAAATATTTTTTTTATACAGTCGCGAATCAGTTTATCAGATGTTGCCCTGGCTGAATAATGAATAAATCTTTGTAGTTTCCACAGACAATTCAATCTTTTATTATTATATAGTTCATCATTATATATACATAACAAAAAAATTAATAAATTAATTTACTTTAATAATTATTTATTTAAAATAATTTTGTATATAATAATTTTAATGTGATATAAAATTATAAATTTTAATTTATATTCAACCAATTTTATAATTCCTATTTTATTTTAAAAATATATTATTTTTCAATCATACGACAACAATAATAATAATATAAAATTGTATATTTTTCTTCTATCCTCTCATTCAATCTTTTTACAAACCACTACAAATAATTTCAATTTATTCTCTAAATAATATTACAAAAAAATATCAAAATAGCCATAATTTTTCACATTTCAATTTTTTTAATTTATTTTTTCTCAATTCAATTAAATACATTCTCTTACATCTTTTAATTAATTCATTTAAATTATTTTCGTATTATAAATTTAATTTAATTTTCTTTTTTCCATTCTCCTTCCTCTTTTTAGATTTAAAAAATATATATTTTCCCATAAACCGAATTTGAGGGAAGTTTTGAAATACCCAACGCGAAATTATAATTACTTAGTCTTGTTATTAGATTATAATAGATATAATGTCTAAACCATAGACATCATCTTTTACTCTTTCCGCAATCATACCCATAAATTGAGTTGGATATTTATTTATTCTTTAAAGTTGAAATTAATATTTAATTAGATTTATATTACAAAAATTATCGGTTAATTATAATTTTTCAACAATTAAAAATATTTCCTCGTTTATTATCGTTAAAAAAATAATTTAAAGGTAATACATTAAAGGTGTCTTTAGGAAAAGACTATTTCTAACATCCAAATAGACTTGAGGTACCGTGGACAAATTGAAGTGCCCTTCAAATGCATCCACCAAATAGACAATGACTTTATTATTTACTCACAAATATTTATATATTATTTTATCTGTATTAGACTATTTATATAATGTTATATATTACATCATGCCAAGAAAAATATAAATATAATTTATGATATCATATATTGCACATTATTTCCAATTTTATATAACACAAGTGTAAAAAAAAATATAATCTTTTATAAGAAGACTCAAACATGTATAATTAAGTTAAATAAAGTAATTTGAATAACAACTATCAAAATTACAATAGAAAAGAATGTGTAACAAAGTTGAATCATCAACTATAAATACACGATGAATGAAGAAAAAATAATTTTAAGATTTTTTTTAAATAAAAGCTTTCATGTTAATTATGTTGATACTTCAAGTAACCACAATCATTTGTATCACATGAAAAAAAAACAGACTATATCTATTCGTAAAGAACTCTAATAACATATTAGATGTCTATTATACCAATGAAAAGATTTTCTATGAATAAATCATCAATTAGCCAACTTATCAGCACAAACCAAAACAAAATCACATTTCAGTCAGACATTAGTGAGCCCCATCTTTTGAGTTTCCTCCATAGCATGTATAACCCCATAAAAATCAACAACCAGAGCAGTCTAAACTTCAAGAAACGCAAATAAAGCTCGAATAAATTTTCCCATACTCCCACGAAAAATACCTTCACAAGTAGCAAGACTAGGATATCCCCTAGCAACCTCATCCGTGTTAATTTAACCCAGTCTGGTGAAGGAAACTCCCATATAACAGGAAGAGGACGAAAAACTTTATCAATACGAGTATTAATACCAAAAAACTTGATCACGTTGAAATTCAACATATCATTCTTCATTGAAACTTTAGACGAATTTTTCACTAGACGAGTTAAATCTTTAATAACTGAAATAGCCTAGAATCCTCAATCTTTTCCTGAAAACAAGCATAATTTCTCATATGTCATATCACCCAAATAGAAAAAGTTATCACAACAGAGAGAAAATCATCTTTATTAGATAAATGAGAAGTAGAAAAAATCTGTCGAACCTAACTCCAAATACGTAAAGCATTAGAACATTCAAAATATAAATGCTGAATAGATTCATCGTGTTTTTCATAAAGCGTACACATAGAAGAACAAATATGCAGACCTTTATTTTGAATATGTTGATCTGTAAGAAGTTGGTATTACCGGACAAAATCATTATTAGACTTAATTAGACTTAATTACAGGAATATAATCACTATTAATGAGTTTATAATTAGACTTAATTATAGGAATATAATCACTGTTAATGGGTCTATAATTAGTCTTAATTACAGATGTTATGTTAGAAAAAGAATCTGTACGATTCTGTACGGTTCTAATGCTAACATAAAATATTTTTTCATGGTATCAGAGCACAAAACTCTGATACCCGACAAACACAAAGCAAAGGCAACGGTGCACAACCATGGCAGCTGCACCAGAAAAGAATAATGCCAACAAAGCAGAGCACGAAGGAGGAGGTGCTAAGAATACCTACTCGCGCCATATGATCTCAACGCAAGTGACAATCCCGGAAACATAATCACGCAAGTCCAATTGCGCGGAGAAAATTACGACGAATGGGCAAGAGCAGTAAAGATCTCGCTTCGTGCCCGGAGAAAATGGGGCTTCATTGATGGAACACATATACCAGAGGATGAGGCACCCGACCTTGAAGATTGGTGGACCGTGCAGTCCATGATTGTCTCTTGGATTCTAAACACCATTGAACCAAGCTTACGATCCACAGTAGCATATGCTGAGACTGCACATAACTTGTGGGAAGACATTAAAGAAAGATTCTCGGTCGTGAATGGACCTAGAATTCAACAACTAAGGTCGGACTTGTCAAGATGCAAGCAGGAGGGAATGGTGGTGGCAACTTACTTTGGAAAATTGAAGGTCCTTTGGGATGAGCTTGCTAATAGTGACAAAATTCCATCTTGTACGTGTGGTGGATGCAAGTGTGGGATTGGTGCTCAGTTGTAAAAACGAAGGGAGGAGGAGAAGGTTCATCAACTCCTTATGGGGTTGGATGACGCAAGCTACGGGACAGTAAGATCAAACATTCTGGCCTCAGACCCATTGCCGTATCTGAACCGCGTATATGCTATGTTGGTACAAGAAGAAAGAGTGAGAATGATGGCCAAATCAACGGAAGAAAGGGGGTTGGTCGTGGGTCTCGCGATGCAGGCCAACTACAAAGAAAAAGGGCGTGGAGATATGGTAGAAAAATTAATGACGTGCAGTCATTGCGGTAAAAATGGTCACGACATGAAGGGATGCTTCCAATTGATCGGATATCCCGAATGGTGGGGTGACAGACCAAAAAGTGAAGGCAAATGGAACGGCAGGGGACGCCAAGGGATGCGAAACAAAGGTAACCCGACACGTGCAAATGTGGCACACGCTAGTGGAAGCAACAGTCAAGCCAACAATGACGACAAGAAACTTGAGATGGCAAGTCTGACCAATGAACAATGGAAGGTACTGGTTGATATGATCAGCAAACAAAAATCAAATGAATCAGAGAAAATGACTGGTAAGAGCATTTGGGATTTGTGGATTATTGACAGTGGGGCATCAAACCATATGACCGGGTCACTGGAAAATTTGAGTGAAAAGGAAACTATACAAGGGTGCCCCGTGGGGTTACCCGATGGTGAACGTGTTCTAGCTTGCGAACAGGGAACAGTGACTCTTGAAGAAGGACTTGAATTGAAAAATGTCCTTTATGTTCCCAAATTAAAATGCAATTTACTTTCAGTACCTCAATTGACGGATGAAGAAAATTGTGTTGTAACATTCACTAATAAATTGTGTATTATACAGGACCGCACTTCGAGGACGCTGATTGGAGCAGGTGAACGGAAAGATGGGTTTTATTGGTATCGTGGGGTACGGAAGACTCAAGCATGTCATGTCAAGATGGAAAATCAACTAGCACTTTGGCACCAAAGATTAGGACATCCGTCATTTAAGATTGTGCAAATGCTTCCTGATATAAGTGGGAAATGTACTCGTGATGAGTTGAATAAAGTTTGTGAAGTTTGTGAAAAATCGAAACAAACGAGAGATAAGTTTTTCTTAAGTGCGCATCAAGCTTTGAATATTTTTGATTTAATTCATTGTGGCTTATGGGGTCCTTATAAAACTCCTTCATCCTGTGGTGCTTCATATTTTTTGACAATTGTGGATGATTGTTCACGGGCAGTTTGGATCTATTTGTTAAAAGAAACAACAGAGGTATGAGTGACTTTGAAATTTTTTTTCACACTCGTTGAGAGGCAATACAACAAATGTGTTAAAATGGTTTGCTCTGACAATGGAACTGAATTCATGTGTCTAAAACAATATTTCATTCAACAAGGTATCCTTCACCAAACTTCCTGTGTCGGGACCCCGCAACAAAATGGACGCGTCGAACGCAAGCATCGGCATATTCTGAATGTTGCTCGGTCATTACGGTTTCAAGACAATCTTCCCATTAAATTTTGGGGGGAATGCGTTTTGACTGCAGGCTAC
Source organism: Phaseolus vulgaris (assembly GCF_000499845.2). Lineage (NCBI taxonomy): Eukaryota > Viridiplantae > Streptophyta > Magnoliopsida > Fabales > Fabaceae > Phaseolus > Phaseolus vulgaris. Next base: position 45,575,614 of record NC_023758.2, on the reverse strand, counting down.
TTAATCAATCTCACACCATCTTCCATTCTAAAAGGAAAAACCCCTTATGAAGTGATCCATGGATGTGTACCCAGTTACGCGCACTTACGAGTATTTGGTTCATTATGTTATGCTCATAATCAAAATAGACAGCGGGATAAATTTGATAGTCGTAGCCGAAAATGTGTGTTTGTCGGGTATCCATATGGCCAAAAAGGATGGAAATTATTTGATTTGGAAACAGAAACTTTCTTTGTCTCTCGTGATGTACATTTTTTCGAAAATAAATTTCCATATTTTGAAGCCAAAAAGATGGACACTGCACCACCATTGCAAAACCCAATTATTGTCAACTCTTTAGAAACTGGAACGGACCCACATTTTCTTCATGAAGTTGCCTCCTCAAACCTAGATGAATGCATCGTCAACCAACCCATTGCATCTCCCATTCCAGCCAAGGAGGATTCTACCCTCACAGATGACTTCGACCACACTATCAACGACTCCGATCCGTGCATAGAAGCCTCGACGCTACCCGCGGATCCACCGCCGCGTCCGACGGAGACGGCGCCGTCGGTTTCTTCACCACCGCTGACGACCGCGGTTCCCCTTGGGCGAGGGCATCGCGCGAAGCTGCCTTCCGTACGGTTACGCGATTTTGTCGCAGTCACCACGATACCGTCAAGCCTCTCTGTTCCGTCACCTCCTTCAACAGAATCCTCAGGTGTTTCGTATCCTATACATGATTTTGTGAATTGTGATTCCTTTTCTAAACATCATCAAAGTTTTCTTGCCTCTTTACACACCGAGCAGGAACCCCTGTTCTTTTCTCAAGTGGTCCGAGAACCCCGGTGGCGTGATGCTATGGCATAGGAGATTCATGCTCTCGAACTCAATGACACCTGGAAACTCACCGCTCTCCCTCCTGAAAAGAAGGCACTTGGGTGTAAATGGATCTACAAAATCAAATACAACTCGGATGGAACAATTGAAAGATTCAAGGCTCAATTGGTAATTCTTGGCAATCATCAAGTAGAGGGTTTGGATTACAACGAGACGTTTTCTCCTGTCGTAAAGACGGTAACCATTCGCACAACTCTAGCAGTAGCAGCCGCAAAAGATTGGGAGCTTCATCAGATGGACGTTCACAATGCGTTTCTCCATGGTGATCTTGATGATGAGGTTTATATGAAACTCCCTCCTGGCTTCAAGAATCTCAACCAGGGGCAGTGTGCAAGCTTCAAAAGTCTCTATATGGCCTCCGACAGGCCCCCAGGTGTTGGTTTGCTAAACTATCTTCTTCTCTCACTCGTTACGGTTTCCAACAATCCCCGAAGGATCATTCCCTGTTTACTCTCAATAATAATGACATACAGTTGGTTGTGCTAGTCTACGTTGATGATCTTGTGATTGCAGGGAATAATGGTACTGCCATCCAATGTTTTAAAGGCTACTTAAATCAATGCTTTCATATGAAATATTTAGGCCGCCTCAAGTACTTCCTGGGGGTTGAAGTTGCTCGCTCCCCCAACGGAATCTTCCTTTGTCAGAGGAAATATGCCTTAGATATCATTACTGAAGTCGGATTGTTGGGTGCGAAGCCCGCCACTACACCATGTGAAGAAAATCACAAATTGAGCTCCGCTACTGGTTCTTTTCTTTCTGACCCGGCTACTTATCGTAGACTTGTTGGGAGGTTAATTTATCTGTGTTTCACTCGACCTGACCTTGCCTACAGTGTCCAAGTTTTATCTCAATTTATGCAAAATCCACGCTCCGAGCATTGGCAAGATGCTCTTCGTGTTGTTCGATATTTAAAGGGGCATCCTGGACAAGGAATACTCCTACCTCGAGAGAACAACTTACAACTCTTTGGGTGGTGTGATTCTGATTGGGCAAGTTGTCCACTGACACGGAAATCTCTCACCGGATGGTTTATTCAACTCGGCACTTCCCCAATCTCTTGGAAAACCCAGAAACAACAAACGGTTTCTGCCTCCTCTGCTGAGGCTGAATATCGATCAATGGCTAAGACCACCCCGAGAATTAAATCTACATGTTCCTCATCCTGACCCAATTCGTCTTTATTGTGATAGTCAAGCAGCACTTCACATTGCTAAAAACCCGGTCTTCCACGAACGCACCAAACACATTGAAGTTGACTGCCACCTTGTTCGAGATGAAATCATTCACAAGCGCCTTCTTCCATCCTATGTGCCCACACATACACAACTAGCTGACCTTTTCACCAAAGCTCTCGGTGCTAAAAAGTTTGGAGCCATCTTGGTCAAGTTGGGCATTCAAGACTTACATGCTCCAACTTGAGGGGAGGTATTACCGGACAAAATCATTATTATACTTAATTAGACTTAATTACAGGAATATAATCACTACTAATGAGTCTATAATTAGACTTAATTATAGGAATATAATCACTGTTAATGGGTCTATAATAATATGTCATTACAAATGTTATGTTAGATGGGTCTGTACGGTTCTAATGCTATGGTTATATATATATATATATATATATATATATATATATATATATATATATATATATGTATCATTGCTATAGATGAAAGACAGATTGAATAAAACATAAAATATTCTTTCATCATGAATTTATTCTCATAGCATTAAAAAAAAGAGTGTTATTTCATCATGTAAAAAAGAAATTAGGAGATGGTATAAAATACGAAGGGTGATTTTTTTATTCTTATTTTTTAAAAGTGTTTATTTAATGAAATCAATAGATTTTTTATGTGTTTGTGTTGTATATTAATTTTAAAAATCAAATTTAAAATTGTTCTAAAATAAGTTATTATTTAAAAAAATATTTTATTAAAGAAGTGTTACTTTGAAAAAATTAAAGTGCCCTGATAATGTATGCATAGACCGTGACTTTATTATTTACACACAGCATTCAATTCAATTCAATATCGCTAAACATTTCCTTTATCATATTTGTTCAGACCAATGACCTTGACTCTACTATTTCCATAACAATTCTTCTTTTTATTTATAATAACATAAACCCTGCCTACCTCATTCAATTATATTTTCTAAACATTCTACTTTACTCACTTTATTTATATTTTTTTAAAAATAAGTTAAATATTTTTAATATATCAAAACACTCTATAAAATAATTATTTTTTTAATTTCACAACGTATTTCAAACTCAACTTTTTTTAAAAAATTATCATTTTATGCTATAATCGAAAATTTGACAACTTTGATGTAAAAAAATAAACAAAAGTCTTCATAGCTATTTAGTACTTTTGTGCATTTTTTATATTGAAGACTTCACTTACAAGATATGAAATAAAATAATAATTAAACAGGTTTATTGAGTTAATCATAATCGTCCTTAATTAGTACGACTTCTTCATAAATTTTATATGCAATTGTGTTATTCAAATTGAAGTTTTATAGGTCATCCACGATTATAGTCAAATGAAGTTGTTCCTTATGCTAATAATGTGTCTAAATATGTATATTTTTTTGAATTGAGCATTATTATAAATTTCACTACAAGAAAATCATGAAATATAAACTATTTTTTAAAGACAAAATATAAGTAGTTGTTATAGTGATTAAATTATAGACCATTTTAGAGACTATAAAATTTTTGGTTTCTAAATTAGTTTTTATTATTGTTAAATAGTTTCTAAATTGGTATCTAATTAGCAACCAATGTTTTTGCTACCAAATTTAGAAACTAAATAATTGGTAGTTAAAACCTTTGTAGCTAATTAGATACCAATTTAGAAACCATTTAACAATAATAGAAACCAATTTTCTTTTATATCGTCTCTAATTTTAATAGAATCTTATAATAATACCATACAGAAGAAAAAAAAACATGTGTAATCAATATTTTTATGATAAAGAATTGAAGACTTGAGTAAACTTAATGCATATTGAACAAGTCTAATGCATATTGAAAACTTAAGTAAACTTAATGCATATTGAACAAGTCTAATGCATATTGAAAACTTAAATAAACTTAATGCATATTGAAAAGTCTAAAGTTGAGATATAACAAATTTTGAGTAGCAAAATAAAGATTCGCAAATGAAAAAATAAAATAAAATTAAAGAAATAAAGAAGATAATTTTTTTATATTATTCAACAAGCGTTTAAATAATTAAACACTTAAAACTACTGAAAGTCGAACATTGTTATGTAAAAAGATAAATAATAAATAAATATATTAAAAAAATAAAAAAAAAGTTATTTGACAATAAAATTAATATTTATCTTTAATTAGATACAACACCTTATTTAAAAGAAAGCCACATAAAAATAAAGTGTAATAAGACTGGTGATAAAAGGGTGTCACGTGAAAGTAAAAGTTAACTTTATGAATTTTAAACAAATCTCCTAATTTATTTATAGACAATAAGTATTTAATTTTTAATTTAAAAATAAATTTTAGTCAATATCTTAATTGAATAATATGTACTAACTTGATTAGTGAATAAGGCTGCGAATTTAATTTGCAAAAAATAGAATTTAGTAATGATCTTAACCTTGTCATTTTGAACAAGTATTTTAGTTTCTACACAAAGTGTATAACTATTATTTCACTCTGAATCGAATTCAAAATAATTGGATATTGTCTTTAGATAAACTTTCACCGTATGGATATTTTGAAGGAAAGAAAATGAACAAACAATTAAGATTAAAGACAATGAGTAAACTAAATTTAAATGTTTGAACATAAATTGCAAGCATTAATAAAATAAAATGTACATAAAATTACAACCAAGTGAATATTCCACTGCATTATTACAAGTTTTTTTTTTCCGTACATTTGGAAAAGTAAATTTTATTTATATTCTTTTTCATTCAAATAAATATGGTTTGACATGAGACACGTTAGGTATAAATGAATATTATTAGGGGTGGTAGAATATGTGTGGCCAATACTATAGATCTAGAAACTTCTCTAAAAAAATTCCACAAAACAATAAATACCCATAAGACATTAAATATAAATTACTCCATAGTTCAACCTAGATTGAAAACCATGATAAATATTGAAGAAACAATTATCTTGTGTCAAGATAAATCATTATGGAACTACAAATGAAAAAACTAGGTTGAAAACTCACATTTGAGTGAAAATGAAAGCAAAAACTGAAGATGAAAAACTTGTACCTATTTATTTTAAATATAATAAAATATAAGTGAATTAATAAAAATAAAGAAGAATGGATATAATGGCAAAAAGAATTAGAGAAAATTTACCTTCAATATTAATATTGGGATACTTTATTTCTTAACGAGAAACTCAAGATCGAACTTGTATAAACTAAAATACTAAATAAATTAGTAATATTAGCAATTTAAAACAAAAATCATTATAAGAATAATATATTAATCAATGAACAAACATTCGGTGTAAATATATATCTGTTAAAATTAAGTTGTCCAATAAATTTTTCTTTAGGAATAATTTGGTTAAGTTGGTTGAACATTGTGGTATGATTTTGTAAACTCTTTACTTTTATTCAATTTTTATAAATAAAAAGGTACTCATTTTTATTTTTACAGTTTTACCCATCAATAAAAAAAATCTAAATTAGCAGCAACAAGATAAACAAGGGCAGCTACCTCAAAATAAAACATTTAAAATTCATGATTCGATGTAATTGGGCCCTGGGTCCATTGCTACCAACTAAATGGATCCAAAACTAGAAATAACAAATTTTTCTCCCTGCACACCAACAAATCGCTTCCTGCACTCCATATTTTCGGAAAAAATTATTTTATCCCTTTTAAAAATGACTTCTGGATTACTTTTTCTGAAACATTTCTGGAACACACTTTACCTAACATATTTTATGAATTCTGGATTTATCATTTCAGAAATTAAAAAATATATTCTGAAAAGAATATTCAGAAATTGTTTTTTACTTTATGGATTTCTTATTCCAGAAACACACTTTATTTACGGAAGTCCTATTCTGTAAACAACTTTTCTTACGGAAAGTTTATTCCAGAATCACCCAAAATATTAAAGATAATTCTGGTATTTAAAAGAATATAGGGGTGCAGGAAGAAAAATGTACGGGTGCAAGAAGAAATACCCCAAATCCAAATAGAGTGACCGAAAAACCTGATAAAAATTTGGCCATTTCTTTATACACTCTCATAGTTTACACGTACACTGTTATGAAGGTGGTTGAAAGATCATATTATACCTTTGTTTTCATCTTTATCGTCACTTCTTTTTATTAATATTATATTTTTTTGTATGTTGTATTATGGATGGACTTAATAAAAAAATTAAATTCTATATTTTATAAGTCATTACTTTTTATAAAAAAGTTTATGAATTGTGTAGTTTATAAATAACTTTTTTGAATTATATTATCTGAAATATTTCTTTTAAGTCCATATATGACACAACATATAATGACAAAAAATAAGCATGTTTTTAAAAATTTCATAATTTTTTTTTTGAAATTTAAATAAATCTTTGAGACACAATTACTTATATTAGATTAATCTTATATTTTATAGTGCATTCAAAAATAATTTATAGAACCCATCTCATACATAAATATTAAAAAAAAACATAAAAATATTTTATATAAAACTAAACACGTAGTTTCATTAGGAATTTGGATTTACACAACATACTCATTTTGAATAATTTATAAAATATCTACTCATTTCAACAATAAATTTTAAAAATTAAACTATTTTTAAAAATCCCTCCAAATTCGATGTATATATTGATTACGAAAGTTTCGATCTCAAATCTTACATCATTTCAAAGCTAAAATAAATATCTTACAACGACAACATAATTAGGAGAATTATTTTCAATCCCATCCCCGATAAACAGCAGTGACCATGACTATGAACCAACCACAGGCAAGTTTTCAAGTGTTATTTCGAAAGTTAATATATTTTTTAATTTTGTCCTGATAAAAATAAGTCCAACTAAATGTTCATAAAATATTTTTACATCTTATATGGTTTATCGTTTAAACATGACATATAAGTATTAGTTATCCAATTCATTTATGAAATTATTTAATTTTATGATCTAATTAATGACCAATTAATGGAATTAACATGTTAGGATCCGTTGAAAATAATCCTTTATCTCAATCAACCCTCTTCTCTTCATGCTTTTCTTTTCTTTCCCTTTTGTATATAGTTTTAACCTAAGCATTAAGATACCCACAACAAAACCTTCACCATAACCATGACCATCACGGTGCCTCCACCACCTTCTACCCCATTGCTACACCTAACCGTCACATCACTGGAAGGCCTCAACCACTACACCTCCTTCCTCAACCCCTCCATCAAACCCTTCATCACACTCTCCTCCTCCCACCTCCTTTCCACGTCACCGCGGCTCCACCACAACCTCACCCTCCGCGTCGCACTGCATCCTTCCTTCTTCTCCGACACGCGTTCCTCCCTTCACCTTCACCTTCACCTCTTCACCAAGCGGCCCATTCTTGGACCGGCCCAACTCGGGTCCTGCCTAATCCCGGCCCACGACATTGGGTTCCTCCCCCACGGTTCCCTGCGCTACCTCAGCTACCGCCTACGAGGTAAAGACGGTGCCAAGGGACACGTCATCATTAACCTCTCCGTCAGATTGGAGAATGCTCCCTGGATCTCGTCTGACACGTGTCGCACTGTTGTTGGGATACCGGTGACAGCTATTCGGGGAACTCGCACCGATTATTGCAGCACCACGATATCCGGCACGAGTTCAGTGGAATAAATTATACTAATAATGTATTAATTGATTAATATATTATTATAATTTAAAATTTAAAAGAATGAAGCACCGAAGAAAGTGGTGTCACAAGTTGAGCAGTGGGAATGACATTTTGTTTTGTGCAAACTTGTTTTTATTGTAATTTTACTTTTCTTAATGGAACATATGTATGTGATATATGTTAATGGAAGTTAAAATTTAAGATAGATGTTATAAAATTAAAATTTAATGATTGAAATCCTGAACTTTACTTTTTTTATATGAGAATGTTAAATAGTATAATATGTGCAACTTGATCTCATATATGAATAAACATAAAATAATTTTTTTTATTAAATCTAGGAAAAGAATTTGCAATGAATATATTTGGTGTGATTTTTTTTATCTTATGTAGCGGGGATTGTGGATATTTCATTTACACTTGAACACTTAAAATATCTGGCCTCGATACTTGTATTAATAAATGTTGAGTAAATATTTTTTTTATTAATAAGAAAAAATAAAATAAATATGAATTATTTTATAAACAATTAAATCTTTACACATTATTAATATCTGTTATTTAATCTAATTATTTATTGCGTAAAAGTTATGCACTCAAGACATCAATTTAAAAAGGAAAAAATAAAAAACACATTATATGAAATGAACATTTGAGATACAATTCAATTGAATAAATGAAAAATATTCAATCTAAATATTATATGAAAAACACATTTGAGAAAAAAAAAATATTATTGCAGAAGTCTAAAAGATATATTATACCAAAATTTTGTATCAACTTGAATATTAATAATGTATAATATGAATTGTATCTCAGTTTAAATTATTGTTTCTACTAATTAATTGATGATTGTCATTATTCATTGTTTCATTAAAGAAGATTCTTAGAGAGAATAAGAATGAAGATGGAAAGAAGTATGAATACAATATTAAAAAATGTGAGAGAAGGAAAACAAAGGGATATAATAGTTCTACAAGTTGAATAGAAAATATAAAATTTAATCCAAGGCAATAATGTTAAAATATATTATGTATAATGTTAAAAAGAAGTCACATGAAGAGCTGATTCCGCGATGAACTTTCTTGCAAATCTCAATGTTTTTAGGTTAGGTTAAATTAGTATAAATTGAATTTAAAATTTTAAAACCTAAATGACATACAATGATAGTATAATTTTTCATTTATAAGGAAATATACAAATACAAGTAAATAATTTCATATAAAATTTAACAAAAGTAAATACAAATGTTTTTAATCTACTGTGAAAATCTAACTAAACCGATCGATTCTACGAGAAATTGATATAATGAGAATAGCAAAAATATGAATTGAAATATTATGTAATATTAAAAATATAAATTTAATTATCACCTATGCGATCTTGATTTCATCATACCATTAAAACCTAAAACCAGTATGTTCACCAGTATAACTATCCATGCAAATTTAAAAAACATTGATTTATACATACAATTGTTCAAGTTATTTTTAAACATCTTTAAATCACCTTTCACTTCTTGATCTCACAAGAAAGAGTTCTCACCATAGTAACCTTTTTTATTTCAATCTTTTCAAGAACTTTCTTGATGTTTAAAAAGTTCATCTCTCATAAATCCTAAATCATAAATCAATAAAAAATAAAAAATTGATCATTTTTCTTATTAAGTCATTCGTATTTATAAGAAAAAATGACTTTTCACAGTATATACAGTACTGAACAATAATTTTAAAAAATTCGTTGATTTAGTTGGTCGATTCCCATAAACTTTGTTGAGAATTTCAATTAGACATGTTTTTAAAATTTCACTCAAGAGACTTCTTAGGCCAATCTCTTAGAAATTGATTTCTTATAAATCAATTTTCTAGAGGTTAATCTTCTCAAAATCAATTATCTTTATAACTAAAGATCATCCTTAAGACAATAGAAAATTTGTGAAAATCCTGTAAACCGATCTTTTAAAAACCAATAACTAAATATCATCCTTTGAACAATAACCTTCATTTTCAACTACTTAACCCTATCACCGCGATACAATTAACCTTATCACCACGATACAATTATTAACTCAATTATGATTTATTAACATCTCACGGAGGAAACACTAGATACACATGATGAGGTTGGGAAATCTGTAAATTACAAATTTACAAGTGCAAGAGATGAAACATCCCTATTTTATAAACAGTGAAATAAAAATGATTTTCCTCTGTTCCTCGTATAATATTTTAATACAAATACAAAATGGTTATACAAAATGCCAGAACTTAGAGAGATTGGCAAGTGCTAAAAGTATGCCCCTCCAAAGTTCCAACTAACTTTTGTTTTGGCCTCTACCCCCAACAAAAGCTGCTTCTTCCTATTATTGACTTCGTCTCACAAACGCCAAAAGGCCTAAGGCAGCAACAAATGCAGCTCCAGCAGCAATGGTGCCGTATGCTGTTGTCCATGATTCTGAATTACCATATTTCCAGCTTACTGAACATGAATCATTTCCATAACCCCGTGCTCCTGAGTAGTCTAAATGCAATCTCAATCCCTACAAAATTCAATGTCAAACTTATTTGAGACAGATTCCTACTGATACTATAATGAATTACAAATGAAACAAATTTAAAGTAAAGTGGCAGTCTTATTGATCCTGACGCCGGTTTTTCCCGTTCACAAAATCAGAGACTAATTTCCTTAGTGTTATTACTACTGTGATAGATCTGAGAAATTCTCTTGTGATGTAATACGGGAGGTGTGAATGCAAATTTTCTAACCAACTATGAAAATTAAAGTTGAACTCTTTTAACCTTTCTTGATCTCAACAAAATCAAATTTCAAAAATAGCGGTAGCTGTACTGTGAGAGGAATGCATTATATATTCTACCCACATTTTTAAGTTCTTTTACCTTTTAAGACAATTGATTCTTGATACACACAACCATAAACATTTTTTATGTTGTTATTCCATTTTGATATTTTTTAAACCATATAAAAAAAAGGAAAAATGACTGAAATTTTCTTCAATAACATATCTTTAGCTCTTCCCCTTTCCAAATTCCATTCAACCATACCTTTAAACCAGCCGCCTTGGCGTGGTCTACAGCTGCGGCAAGATCACTGTCCGAAGCCAGTACAACTTTATCATTTTCTTCATCTTCGTACTACAAACAAATTGACCAGCTTGCGTTAGTAAAAGGTGAAAAGATAGACAGAGGAATATAAATATAACATTTGAAACTTACCAAAATTTGAGGGAGGTTCGTGGGGTCAATTTCATCACCGACTCTATGAAGAATGCAAGTTATTACCTCTGCCAAGCACCGAGTATCTGAACTTGCATGAAAGCACGCAAACCACTCAACTGATATCTTTTACGTAATGCATAATTAACGTGTAAGTTGAAACAGAGCTTCTTCAGGCAATAAACATGTTTCTTGCGGTTACAGAATATCCATTATTACCTTCTTCCTTTCTCCCCTTGAAAAAAATTATAATAGAAGGAAAGAAGACGTGTTTCACCAAAATCCATTATTATTTATTTCCTCAAAACAAAAACAAAAAACAAGTATTCGTCTTTGCATATCACTACCACAGTCCTAAGTCATCAATGTTGAACTACAGAAGTTTCTCACGTCTTATCACTATTTATTTCTCCTCTTTCTCTCTTTAATTCAACAATATTAATAAGGCACGATCCCGTCTCTAAATTATATGGGCTATACAATATGTGCAGCTAACCTTACTCAAAGCTATAATTAAAAATACAGATTTAGGTATCAATTGACTGAAGACATGCAAACCAGTCAAATGCAGCTGAGACTACTAAAAGTTATGATATTTTGCCAATCAATCCATTACATATCACCATTATACAACTAATTTAAATTTTAAATAACATTTTTTTAAATTTGCTTGCTGATTAAATTAAGTATAATATTTTATTATTAAAGTGAAATTGTAATAAGGTTTGTTAAGGAAAATTTGCTTGTCAAAAGATGGAGAGGGAAAACACACATGTAAAGACCTGGTTGGAAACATGTTATAGTTGACATACCGCATGTGAATCTATGCAATCTTCCCTTCCTGTCTTGTACTTTGAAGGAAAATGCGTTCGGCATGCTCCCGAGATATGAAAGGGATCTCCCTGTTTCTCCTCCCTCAGAAATCATTTTCAAGGAAGTTTCGCTGCCATGTCAATAAATAGCATGTAATTAAATTAAAATTTTGAAAATAACTTTTCCCAGCAACATGAATGCATATTTGCAAAAAAATGAAAATATATATAAACCTCTGGTTATCGTCATCCTCCCCATTTGGAACTAAGGACATGGCTGAATCCCAAAATTTTTGTATCATGGAGTTGGCTGCTTCATTATTCAAGCTAGCACTATTTCCGACCTAATCAGTGAAGAAAATGATACCATCATTACAAATGTTAAGAAGATCATGAAGCTAAAAAAATTGAATTTCGGTATCTTATATTCAACATTAACATCAGCAATGCTCCGGTAAGTAAAAGAAACAATGTTAGAATAATATCCAGTTGGTAAAAAAAGTTGGACCTTTTCTTTTTGTCCTGGGAGCTGCATATTGCAGGTAAAAGATAGGTGGAAAAAGTGAATGGTGAGGTAGGTCGTGAGTTTGAGTAATAACAACTAGCACTAAAAATTAATACTTGTAGATTAAAAAAGTATTGCCACCAGGGGTGGGAAAAATTGAACCCTGATACTCTTCGCCAGTGATGGGACTCAAGCTACCATTGATAGTAAATTGCCAAATTGTACGGGTAAAAGAAATCCTCGATGCATCAATGGGGTAAATCAACAGAGCAAAAGTAACAGTAATTTTTTCCCCTGTATCTACTTATACGTAAGTGTAAAAACATGGAAAACAACCTCAAGGGATTTTATATAAGGATTTACTTCTCCATAATGCTTGACTCTTGGTGATTCTAAATGTTCAATTTCAGGCCATGCAAGACAGAAAAAGTTAACGCATATCTCAACACATCAGTAAACTATGTGTACGACGCTAATCAACCTGACTAAGGCACACGTTTTTGTGTTAACGAGTCTTGTCGTGCTGATTATGGTATGGATGGTATAAAATTTTACTACTCTTTTCATTATATTTAATTTTTTACCCCAACTAATGTTCATTGTGTTGTATGCTACGCCTACGTCTTAACGCATGTGGAGGTTGAAGCCAGGAAAAAGAAAGGAACGAAGTGCTCTCTGATTTTATTTGGCTTTTCTAAATTTATTAGTATGATATGCCACCTCCTTTTCTCTTCTTGATACCCAGTTCCATGCTTTAAGAACATTCTTAACAGGAAAAATAGTTAACATCGGTTAAGCTTTTGTTGATAATGAATTAGCAAGATTTCATTTTCTTATATTTTCAAGACGAGGCTTAAGAAAATGGGTAAAGAAAAAAGAGGGTGGCAATTTTCTCCCAAGTTTAAAATCAAAATGCTGGCTGAAGACCCACTCATCAATAAATTGCATACATATTTAGATGTCAATTCATATATGAAATCTGCATTTAGTTTTTAAGGTCATGAAAAGTAACTAGGAGAATAATTTACTACAACTTACAAGTAAACAGCCAATTACTGCATTTCAACAAGGATTCAATAGAGGTTTCATGCAATCAACAGCAGTAGGTTTACACAGTTCTAGAAAACATACCTGACTAGCTGTCGCCACAGCCGCGTGAGTTATATGAATTACATCAACAGTAGCAACAACAGTACCATCTGTTTTTAACCATCCAAATCAGAAAAACATTGATGTAGGAACTTGTTCGTCATCTCATATACAATTTATATTACCTCTATCAACAACGGGAAGATGCAAAAATTTCCCATCATGCATAGTGTGAAGTGCATCGACTATTGGTGTATCAATTATTGCACATTCAGGATTTGGAGTCATGACCTGTAGATTGTGTTGATTATAGGTCAGATAAAAGGGACAAGAAACGATAACTGGACGAAAGCTCATAAAAACTTTTTCTAAAACATGAAGGAAAACGTGGTCCTGAACATTACTAGATCTAGTTGTAGTGGTACCTTCTCAACAAGAGTAAACGCTGGAGAAAGACTTTGCGCTATCACCCGCATCAAGATGTCATTTGAACTGAAATTTGTGTGTAGGTAAAGTAGTACATCAAAAAACAATACTGATGATAATCGTTTAAAAATTTAACTTTCAAATGTAGGAGGTAAAAGTAACTTTTCAGAAAAATAGGTCGGGTGCAATGTCCATAGCAACACACTTACGTAAGGATACCACAAGGTTTGTCATCAACCGTCACAACTGCAGAGCTTACACGAAGTTCAAGCATCTTCTTTGTTGTCGCCAAAACTGAGTCTGTTGGTGAAACTGTAACAACTCTGGAAAGTGCAAGTATCTGCTGAATTATCTTGGTATAATAATTCCAACACGCAAGCAAATTAAATCTCAGACAATTTTTGTTCAGCTAAAACAAAAGAAAGTATTACCTACTTTGAATTCTCAGGAATGATTGTAGACAAAGATGGCTTAAATATGTGCTCGCGAAGTGTCTCAAAGAACGTTGAATTGGTGCCTGCATAAAGGCCAAATTAGCATGAAACAAAACCGGGGCAAAAGAAGCTAGGAACCCAACTACAGTGTCGAATGATGCTAACTCAAAATAAAAAAGTAGCCATGAAAAAAGAAAATTCTGTACAAACCAGACGTAGGTGTTCCCCAGTGTTTTTCGATACCTTCAACAGCAGCCGCAATTGCCTTTCCTTTCTCTGCTGCCCTTTCCATACGGGCAATGGCATCATACAAACACTTTGCTATGTCAAGTATGGCAACAACTTCTCCGTTCTCCACCACAGGTAAATGTCTGAACCTCCCTGAAAACATAAAGCATCCTTGTATTTATTCAAAAGGCACCATACAGAAATAACAATTAACTTGAAAAGGTGTGCGGTGCCTCTCTCCGTATACTACCAACCTTGCACCATCTTTTGGAGGGCTTCCACAGCAAGAGTGTCAGAAAGGACAAATACTGGATTCCTTGTCATAACCTTGGAAACGGTTGTTTCTTCGAGATTAACCTCACGAGCAATAACTCTTGTTGCTATATCCTTTAACCACAAAATTATAATGTATGTAAAACAAAAGTCCCAGTGTTTTTCTTTTCTTGTTAGTGGGTGTCATAAAAAGAACTTCAAGATTTACCTTGTCTGTGAGGATTCCACAGAGCAATGCATTAGAATCAGTTAGCAGTAGAGCATCTACTTTGCGAGCAGCCATCCTACGGCAAGCTTCATAGATGGTTGTTGTTTCAGGAACTGTCAATGCCTTTGAAAGCCGCAATGATTTCACAGTTCGCTCTCCCCTGATCGAATTCCAAGTACAAAACAATTGTATCATTACCATTATCATCACATGATTTAAATGATAAAACCATAATAACCATTATCTGACTCATCTCTTCTTACATTTCCGAGCACGAAGACATCACAAATTTGTTTAATTTAAAATCAATCTAATTTCAGAGCCTTGAACAGATGCTTTGTGAATGCTTAATTAATAAACAACTCTATATAATGCATCAATTAGCCAAACGTGAGAATATGCGTTTCAATAAAGTGAAAATGACAATTCACAGGAACACGAATAGGATTTCTATTTATTATAATATTTCAATTTGAATTCATTTTTGGAATCGCGTTAGCTCTTGCAATACCCAAAATAAATCTGTATTTTGTATAACTTAAATTTAAACAAATAAATATTTTCAAAAATACATTAACCATATTATAATAAAAGCATTTTTTATACATAAATTAAATTTAAAATCTACGATAAAAAAAATTATACTGTGAAACACAACTATTTGTGATAATTAAGAAGTTTTTATAAACAATACAGATTTAGATTAAAAATAAATAAATAAATAATAGATGAAATTTTCTTTTTCATTTTTATTTATCAGATGATTAGAAGCTATATATTTGTCCCTTTTATTTATAAAACTTAATCTGTACGTTTTTTCATTATTTTGAAGAACACTGTGAAGTAACATGAAGAACTTATAAATTTAAGACATTTGTATTATCAACTAAATTGGTCATATTTTAATATTTTAAGTCTAATATTTTAAAAAATAGATAAAAAAGAAACTCTTAAAATTTATTTAAAAAGTTCTGGTTAAATATGACTATTTTATTTTATAGGTAGGAGAATTAAACGAAAAGCAAAAACGCAGAGAGAAAAATAGCAGGAAGCGTGAATATGAAAACAATGAGAAGGAGAAAGTACACGGTGCGCGATGACGGGAACGCTTTACGAGTAGTAAGGTCAAGCGGCGAATACTCAGTGGATTTCTTCCTATTCTGCGAGGGGCTGTTCAACAACGAGCTGCCCCTTCGAGAAGAACCACCGTGGCTTGACATCTTTCCCGAATGCTACCTGTAACCGCTCAAATTCAGATAAAATGTAATGATGATATTGAAAAGCGTATAACGAAATTAAGAAGAAAAGAAAGGTACCGGAAAGTGCGAAAGAAAGGCGAATCAGGACAGAAAGGGGTAGAGGCGGTCGGAAAATGAAGGTTAGTTCCCGGTGACCAGCCGGTGAAGAGACAGAGAGATAGAGAAGGAACATGGTGGTTGTGTAGCTAGCTGAAAGAAAAAGGACGGGGTGGTGGGAGAGGAGAACTTGACGCCGATTCGAACGGGACCAATGCTGGTGGGAACAGCAAGTGCGGTAAATTCGACACGCACACTGTGATTGAAGGCTAAGAAAGCATGCCAATGGTACGTTCAATGCCTTCTAACGAATTCAGTTATATACGTGGAAAAATCTATATCTTGAGAAATGCAGGACATGCTATAATAATAGATTACATGTTAATAAGTGAGAAAAACAAATCAAGAATAAAATTTAAAACTTAAAATATAGAGAAAGAAAGTATAATTTTAGAAATATAGTTTATATTTTAAAAATAAATTTATCAACACGACCTTGCAATCAATTACTATTTTTTTTAAAAAAAGTTAAATATTAATAATTATAAATGATTTTACTGACCAACTTTAACTTATCACAATAAAGAGAATAAGTTTAATATATGTATAAAATATATTAAATAAGTAACACTAAATATATTAGTATATTAATATATATATATATAAAATATTAATATAATAATAATATGATAGTATTTTTTTAAGAGAATTTGTATATTTAAACTCTGCATAAAGACCTTTAATGAGACTATAGTTATTATGATTTAGTTATTAATTGACCATTATTTTTATGATGAGTTATTTATGATACCATAAACTCCAATATAAAACATTAAACGTTTTGTTAAATAATTCAAAGTAAGTAAGTAATATATATATGATTCCCTTTTTAACTACTATTTTATTTTATTTCAATTTTATTATTATATTTATGTTTTATTTTATTATTTTAAAAATATATGAGTGGAGATATTTCTCATTTTGTAACTTCTAGTAGTTTTTTTGAATCATTGAAGAAGAAAGGAAAAAAAATGAGGTTCGAAGGAAGATGTTTGGTTGAATAACTCAAAAGAGGAGTAACTCTCGCTTAGTTTTTTAATTTGGGAGAGATGCTAAAAAGATCAATAATGAAATTCAAGACGGCTACAGTTTTGAATTATGTTTACAATTACACCATAATTCAAAATTTAAAAATTCAGAATTAAAATTAAAATTTAGTTTTTAAAAATATAGAAGTCACAAAATGACAAATATTTCCTCTCATATATTTTAAAATAAAAAAATAAAACATAAGTATAAGAATAAAATTGGAATAAAATAAATGATAGAATAAAGCATAAATGTGTGAATGTTTTCTGTTGATAAATGTTTGTGTTGATATCAACAAGGTTATGGTGAACACTACCATTAATATATGCATCATTACACTTTTTGTAGTGTCCATCATTACCACAAAAATATTCGCAACATTGTCTTTATGTAGTGTATATTTGTTTATATACTTATATTGCATGGATGAGGTCAATTGATATTCATTAAACTTGAATTTCATAATTGTGACACAAGCATCTGAAATTAATTGCAATGCGGTGTGTGTAGGAAAAATTCTCATGTTGATGAAAACATGAAAAATCAGTTACAAAAAGATAATAGATAAATAATATATTTTTCATGTTTTCATCAACATGAGAATTTTTTCTACACTTTGCATGATATCCTAGCTAACATGGAGGAAGTCTCTGAATTGCAATAAGTTCTAGATGCTCATATCCCAGTGATGGAATTCTAGTTTCATGAAATATGAATTAATTTAATCATGCAATATAAATATAAAGCAAATATACATCAAATTATTACTGTTTTTAAATACTAAAATAAAAACATAGTATATTTTTTTAGAATTACTTCATATTTGCAATTTTATATTGATAGATAAATTACTAATTTTATCATTAGAAACTACAAACATATTCACATATATAATAACAAATAGTGTATTCACATATACTTATCTTTATAAAGATCAATAAAATGAACAATACCTGGTTTTGAAAATAACAAAATATCTTTATAAACAACATTTTTGGTAAAATTTTCATCTTCTCCTTCAAGGTCTTATTCTTTAATAAGAATTTTTGTTGAAGTTTGAGAAACACCTCCTTCCTAATAATGCAATATATAATTGACCATGACTAAAAACGTGTCGTGGAAGACAAATTCTAACATTAAGTAATATATAAATATAAAAAGTGTAATGATAAAATTGGGTAAAGTAAATAAGAGAATGTACATACCTAAAAAGAATGAAATAGTTCTTTTTGTTAAAAACATTAAACTTTCTTCTTAAGATAAATTACTAATTTTATCATTATAAACTATATACATATTTACATTTTTGTTACCATGTTTTCAAAGTTATAGATATAATACAATTAAATATAAAAACAAATGTTATAAATATATTTTTTTTAGTTGTTAACTTACTATAAATGTATAATATTATAGTTTAATGTAATAAATAATTTAATTTGGTTGCTTACAAAAAATTAATATAAAATTTGAACTAAATTAATTAATTAAGAAACAAATAAAATATAAAATTCAACAAAAATTCAATTTAATTGATTTATAATTAATTAAGAAAATGCTTTTAAAATATTTTGTTTTGAATATTTTACTTTCTTTTCTATTTTTCGAACATAATTAAATATTCACCTTAGAACCAAGTATAATTTTTACATGAGAGAGTTAAATAAACTTTTCTTACAACATTCAAATTAAAAATAAATCTTTTAGATTTTTTAACTAAAACACACTAATGTCCTCTCTCTCTCTAAAATTCAAAATAATAACTCCAATAAGAAAAATACACAAACAAAATCATTTTTTCAAAATTCAAACAAAACAAATAACAAAAACGACATTACAAAAAAATTCTTTCAAATTAAAGAAAATTCTCATTTATAAGATCTTTCCACCCAATAATAAAATTCTAAAATCAAATCAAATTCTCTTGTTGCATAACAAACTTACCAAAATGGTCAAAACAAATTCATTAAAAAACTTATTAAAAAAAAAAAAAAAAGCTGATAAAAAAAAAAAAAACTAAACCATAAGAATGAAATTCAAAAATCAAAACATATTCTCATGTATTTGTTTGTTGTATAACAAAATTTACCAAAATGTCAAAGCAAATTCAATAAAAACTTATTATATAAAATATGAATAAAAATAACTAAACCATAATCAAGAGAAATAAAAAGAAATACAATGATGACAAAGATATCATTTTATTAATGACATAATAAGAATCCTTTATTTTAGTAAGCAATCCTACCTTTTCCATTTGAATTAAGCTGCAAAGGAGACATTCATCATGTCATTCATCATCTGGATTTCTCATACACAAAGACTAAAATAAGGACACAACTTCCCAAATTTGTCATTCATCAAAAAATTAATTATTCCCATTAGTAATTTACTATTATCCCTGTTTTCCTAGGCAACTTTCATAGCATAATACCAAATATTAATCCCAAACATTTCATAAAAACATTTATTTGGACATATTTCATGATAGCATTTTCTAGGCCAACTTTTTCTTTGCAAACCTGACTCCAGATTAGGATGAAATACTTTACTTATCTTTCTCTTCTTACTCTCTCACGGTCCATTCTGCCTCTGCCTCTGTTACGTCTTCTCCGTGGATTTGTTTTTGTGCTTTCTTCCGTTTTATTCTGGTTTTGCATCATCCTGCGTTTTCATCATGCGGTGTGGGTTGCGTTGGTACTGTTACGACGGTGTTTGTGGTGGTGGATAGTGTTTTCTTGGTCGGAGGGTATATGGCGGTGGTTCATGGAGGTGGTTGTTGTGGTTGGGTGTTGTCACCGGAGTAACGTGTTGGTGGTAGTTTGTCGCGATTGTGTAAAGTATCAATCAATTAAATTAAATAAAAATGAAGGATAATGAAAAATTCATTTCGAGAGCAATGATAAAGGAGAGAGATATTACTCGAAACGCGATCCAAAATGTTGGCGAAAACTCTCCCTCGGAGAAGCCATAGAAGAATCTTGCAGCGAGTTTTCTTTATTATCTTCATCCTCTCTTCCACCTGAAAGTTTTCAAACTCCTACGCCAGAATCCGTGACTCTTGCTTCACGCCAGAACCACCAATCACGCGACGGAGGCGACACCGGCGTGACGCGCCTTCGTGCCAAGCCAATGATTGTGGTGGTGGGGAGTGGAGGTATAAGTTATGTCTAATCCTCAGCCATGTCTCCCTTTATATCTTCTCCAATATTTTGGCTCTTTTTTTCCCTCCCAGAATTTGAACATAACACCCTTCAATTGATCTTGAAAATAAAATAGTTTGAAGCAATCTCTTAATTCAAAACCGTCCCTTTAATTTAAAACAAACAAACTCAAATCTTATTTAATTGTTTTTTTAATTGGTAGTTTTAAATAAATCTTAACTGATACAACTATATTAAATATATATCATTTTACCCATAATTAATAAATTATTAAAAAAATTAAAACTCTAAATTTTTATTCTTATTTAAAATTCAATCATAATGGTCTTATTATAAATTAGTGGAACATAGAGGTCTATATTCATATTTTTTTATCCTTTTCATTTATATATATTTATTTATATATATTTATTTATATATATTTATGTTTGATATTAAAATTTGAATAGATAATGTTATTATACATACATTTATACTAACAATATAAAATTTAATTACATTATAAATAACAAAATGTCATTATTATTATTTAAAAATTATTATAAATTAATGTGAATTGACTTAAATATTTTTTACAAATTTTATTTCGTACGAAATAATGTCACACACTTACATAATCTATACATATAAATATATATATATATATAGAAATTTCCTTTTAACTATCATTTTATTTTATTTTAATTTTATCTTTAATCTTATATTTTATTTTATTATTTTAAAAATATATGAGAGGAGATATTTGTTCTTTTGTGACATCTTTATTTTTAAAAACTACATTTTAAATTTTAAATTATGAACTATAGAGTAATTGTAATCAAAATTCAAAATTGTAGCCTTCTTGAATATCATTCTTAATCTTTTTATCATCTCTTCAAACTTCAAAAACTAAGCGAAAGTCACTCATCTTTTGAGTTATTCAACCAAACATTGTAAATTAAAACATAAATGAATACATACAATTAATGTTCATATATAGATCTTGTCAATCTATGATTCTCATATTCATGTTCATACAGTTATAATAAAATAGACATTTATCTTGATCCATGAGAGATCCTTCTATCTCAATCTATCTCTTCACAATTCCGTTATTGTCACACAACTTTTTGATGCGGAACTCTATTGCTCTTGATTCCTAATTTTCATCAGAGGTAGGTTTTCATTAGATATTATATATATATATATATATATATATATTATTAAATCACATTCAAACCTAAAATCCAAACTCTATAAAGGGATTCTCCTCTTAACTGCGATTTTATTTTATTCCAATTTTATTCTTACACTTATGTTTTATTTTATTATTTTAAAAATATATGAGAGAAAATATTTATCTTTTTGTGTCATCTTTATTTTTAAAAATTAAATTTTAAATTTTGAATTTATTTTTTTATCTATAACGTCCTTTTATTTAAGATTATTTTTACTATTTCAAGAAACATTTTTATCATTTCACTAATAAAACAGGTGTAACTCTTAATATGTGCAAATTCACATTAATATGGTGGAGGAAGAATTTGCCTGATAAAGGATAACACTAAATTGACCCAGTTTATTTATATTCATGTCGTAGTTTATATATTTACACCGTTGAGTAACTCTCTCTACTATTTTTTAAAATCTAACTAATGATTAAAATTAATTATTTATTAAAATATTAAAAACCTGAACAAGTTATTGCGAAACCTAAATCCAATCTTAATTTCATTCACACTAACATTAACATACGGCTAGTTTTCTATATCATAATAATAATAATAACATTAATTAAAAAAAATGAGAATACACAATAAGGATAGAAATAAAATATTAAATACATAATAATAATATAGATAAATATTAAAAATAAAAAATAAAGAATACGGATAGAGATGCACTCTTGCACCTCTTTCAAATCGTGAAGAAAACCGCAACAATGTTGCATATATTAATGGTAGTGCCCACCATAACCTTGAAGATATCAACACAAACATTTATCAACATAAAACATTCACACATTTATCTACACAAACAGGTCATTACCAATATATGTATATTGCATATATATATATATATATATATATGTGTGTGTGTGTGTGTGTGTGTGTTTTGTGTGACATTCTTTCGTAGGTAACAAATTTTGTAAAGAAAGAAACACTTAGAAAGATGATCAATCACTCGCATTGGTTGAAAGAACGCTAGTGAAGAAAATCACAACATTATCTTTATCTAGTGTATATTTGCTTATAAACTTATATTGCATGGATGGGGTGAATTTATTTTCATTAAACTTAAATTTCATAACTGAGACATAAGCATCTGGAATTGATTACAATGCAATGCAGAGACCATCTCCATGATAGGTAGGATATAATACAATGGGTAGAAATATTTTTCATGTTTTCATCGACATGAGGATTTTTTCTACACTTTGCATATCCTAGCTAACATGGAGGAGGTCTCTAAATTGCAATCAATTTCAGATGCAGATATCTCAGTGATAAAATTCTAGTTTCATGAAATATGAATTTGTCTCATCATTTAATATAAATATAAAGTAAATATACAACAAATTATTACTATTTTTAAATTCTAAAATAAATATTTTTAAAAAAAATTACTTCATATTTGCAATTTTAATTTGATAGATATATTACTAATTTTATCATTAAGTACTATATACATATTTACATTTTTGTTACCTTGTTTTCAAAGTTATAGATATAATACAATTAAATATAAAAACAAATGTTAATAAATATAGAGAAAGAAAGTATAATTTTAGAAATATAATTTATATTTTAAAAATAAATTTATCTACACGACCTTGCAATCAACTTACTATTTAAAAAAAAAGGTTAAATATTAATAATTATAAAGTTTTAATTTTTAAAAATGAATTAATATGCATTGTTCTTAAGAAAATAACTCGAAATATCTTGAGATAGAAATGATTTTACTAACCAACTTTAACTTATCACAATAAAGAGGAAGAGTTTAAGAGTGAAGACTCTTGAATGCTTAAATAAGTAACACTAAATATATTAGTATATTAATATATGTATAAAATATGAATATAATAATAAGACGATAGTAATTTTTTTTAGACAATTTGTATATTTAAACTCTTCACATAAAGACCTTCAATGAGACTACTTATTATGATTTAGTTATTAATTGACCATTATTTTTATGATGAATCATTTATGACACCATAAACTCCCATATAAAAATTTAAACGTTTTGTCGAACTAATTCAAAGTATATATATATATATATAAATAAATAAATAAAGGGAATTTCTCTCTTAATTATTATTTTATTTTATTTCAATTTTATCCCCATACTTATGTTTTATTTTATTATTTTAAAAATATATAAGAGGAGATATTTATAATTTTGTGACTTCTTTATTTTTAAAAACTAAATTTTAAATTTTATTTTAAAATTGTGAATTTTCAAATTTTAATTTTGAATTTTGAATGACTTTGCAAAGAGAGGTTCTTGGATGGCATAAGTAGTTTTCCTAAACCATTGAAGAAGAATGAGGTTTGAAGGGAAATGTTTGGTTCAATAACTCAAAATATGAGTGACTCTCGCTTAGATTTTGAAGTTGAAAGAGATGATAAAAAGATAAAAAAATGAAATTCAAGACGCTCTTGCTTAGATTTTGAAGTTGAAAGAGATGATAAAAAGATAACAAAATGAAATTCAAGACGGTTAAAGTTTTGAATTATGTTTACAATTACTCCATAATTCAAAATTTAGTTTTTAAAAATAAATAAGTCACAAAATGACAAATATCTCCTCTCATATATTTTAAAAAATAAAATAAAAAATAAAACATAAGTATAAGGATAAAATTGAAATAAAATAAAATGGTAGAATAAAGCATAAATGTGTGAATGTTTTATGTTGATAAATGTTTGTGTTGATATCAAAAAGGTTATGGTGGACACTACCATTAATATATGCATCATTAAACACAATTACACTTTTGGTAGTGTCCATCATTACCGCACAAATATTCACAACATTGTCTTTAACTAGTGTATATTTGCTTATATACTTATATTGCATGGATGAGGTCAATTGATATTCATTAAGCATCTGGAATTGATTGCAATGCAGTGTGTGTAGGAAAAATTATCATGTTGATGAAAACATGAAAAATTAGTTACAAAAAGATAATACATAAATAATAGTTTTTTCATGTTTTCATCAACATGAAGATTTTTTCACTTTGCAAGATATCCTTGCTAACACGGAGGAGGTCTCTGAATTGCAATAAGTTCCATATGCTCATGTCCCAGTCATGGAATTCTAGTTTCATGAAATATGAATTAATTTTATCATGCAATATAAATATAAAGCAAATATACACCAAATTATTATTGTTTTTAAATTCTAAAATAAAAACATGGTATATTTTGTTAGAATTGCTTCATATTTGCAATTTTAATTTGATAGATAAATTACTAATTTTATCATTAGAAACTATATTCACATATATAATAACAAATAGTGTAAGTAGAATATTCACGTATACTTATCTTTATAAAGATCAATAAAATGAACAATACCTAATTCTTTGAGATAAAAGAATATCTTTATTAACAACACTCTTATTAAAATTTTCATCTTCTTATTCTTGGTAAAATTTGCATCTTCTTTTTCAATTTGTCCTTTTTAATAAGAATTTCAATGTGCCATTCATCATCTGAATCTCTCATACACAAAGACTAAAATAAGGACACAATTTCCCAAATTTGTTTACCATTCATCAAATAAGTTAATTCATCCCATTAGTAATTTAATATTATCCCTGTTTTCCTAGGCAACTTTCATAGCATAATACCAAATATTAATCCCAAACATTTCATAAAAATATTTATTTGGACATATTTCATAATAATATTTTCAAGGCCAAATTTTTCTTTGCAAACCTGACTCAAGATTAGGATGAAACTCTTTACTTTCTTCTCCTTCTCTTCTTACTCTCTCACGGTCCATTCTGCCTCTCAGTTGCGTCTTGTCGGTGAATTTGTTTTTGTGCTTTCTTCCGATTTATTCTGGTTTTGCATCATCCTGCGTTTTCATCATGCGGTGTGGGTTGCGTTAGTAGTGTTACGACGGTGTTTGTGGTGGTGGATGGTGTTTTCTTGGTCGGAGAGTGTATGGCGGTTGTTCATGGAGGTGGTTGTTGTGGTTGGGTGTTGGCACCGGAGTCACGTGTTGGTGGTAGTTTGTCGCAATTGTGTAAAGTATCAATCAATTAAATTAAATAAAAATGAAGGATAATGAGAACAATGATAAAGGAGAGAGAGAGGTTACCGGAAACACGATCGAAAACGTTGGAGAAAGACTCTCCCTCGGAGAAGCCATAGAAGAATCTTGCAGCGAGTTTTCTTTATTATCTTCATCCTCTCTTCCACCTAAAAGTTTTCAAAGTCCTACGCCAGAATCCGTGATTCTTGCTTCACGCCAGAATCTGTGACTCTTGCTTCACGCCAGAACCGCCAGAACCGCCAATAACGCGACGGAGGCGACACCGGCGTGACGCGCCTTCGTGCCAAGCCAATGACTGTTGTGGTGGGGAGTGGTGGTATAAGTTATGTCTAATTCTCTGTGCGCCATGTCTCCCTTCATATATATCTTCTCCAATATTTTGGCTCATATTTTTTTCCCTCTCAGAATTTGAACATGACACCCTTCAACTGATTTTGAAAATAAAATAGTTTTAAACAATCTCTTAATTCAAAACCGTCTCTTTCAATTTAAAGCAAACAAACTCAAATCCTATTTAACTACTTTTTGTTGAATGGGTAGTTTTAAATAAATTTTAACTAACACAACTATATTAAATATATATACTTTTATCCATAATTAATAAAATATTAAAAATTATAAAAAAATGTAAAACTCTAAATTTTTATTTTTATTTAAAATTCAAGGCACTTACTTTGATCCATGAGAGATCCTAAAGGGGATTTTCCTCTTAACTACTATTTTATTTTATTTCAATTTTATCCTTACACTTATGTTATGTTATTATTTTATAAATACATGAGAGGAGATATTTGTCTTTTTGTAACATTTTCATTTTTAAAAACTAAATTTTGAATTTTAAATCCCAAATTATGAATTATGAAGTAATTGTAAACATAATTCAAAATTCTAGCTGTCTTGAATTTCATTCTTGATCTTTTAATCATCTCTCTCAACTTCAAAAACTAAGCGTGAGTCACTCATCTTTTGAGTTATTCAACCAAACATTGTAAATTAAAACAGAAATTAATACATACAATTAATGTTCATATATAGATCTTATCAATTTATGATTCTCAGAAATATCATTATTTATGGTCCAAGACCATACATATTGAAAAAGCGAACTACTCTAAATTTAATGAATAGACAAATTCGTAAAAATAAAAATGTGGACTAATAATAATAATAATAACAATAATAATGATAATATTAATAACAAAAATAAAAAATGAGAATACACAATAATGGTAAAAATAAAATACTAAATACATAATAATAATAATAAAATATAGATATACATTAAAAACAAAAATAAAAAATACGGATACACATTAAAAATTGGCAGTTTTAAATAAATTTTAACTAATAAAATTATATTAAATATATATTTTTTGATATTAAAAACTGAATAAATAATGTTATTATTAGCACATTTATGTTAACAATATAAATTTTGAGTACATTGTGAATAAAAAATTTGTCATTATCATCATTTATGTAAAAATTATTATACATTGGTGTGAAGAATTGGCTTAACCATTCTTTACAAATTTTGTTTCATACGAAAGAATGTCACATATATATAAAGGTGATTTTCCTCTTAACTACCATAATCTATACATATCTGTTATTGTCACACACCTTATTGATGGTTAAGAGTGAAACAACTTTTATTTGCAGAGACATAGGTTTTCATTAGGTATCATATATATATATATATATATATATATATATATTTCTCATGTTAACCAATGGGTTTTTTATTCTATTATTATTATTAAATCACATTTAAGCACAAAACCCAAACTCTATAAAGGGATTTCCCTCTTAATTAACATTTTATTTTATTCCAATTTTATCCTTACACTTATATTTTATTTTATTATCTTAAAAATATATGAGAGGAAATATTTGTGTTTTTTTGTGACATCTTTATTTTTAAAAACAAAATTTTAAAATATAAATTATAGAGTAATTGTAAACATAATTCAAAATTGTAGTCGTCTTGGATTTCATTTTTGATCTTTTTATCATCTCTCCTAACTTCAAAAACTAAGAGATAGACACTCCTCTTTTGAGTTATTCAACCGATCATTGTAACTTAAAACATAAATGAATACATACAATTAATGTTCATATATAGATCTTATCAATATACGATCCTCACATTCATGTTCATACAATTATAAGGAAATAAACACTTTTACCTTGATCCATGAGAGATCCTACGTGAGTAGTTTCTTTACCTCTTGACAATTCCGTTATTGTCACACACCTTCTTGATGGTTAACAGTGAGACAACTTTTATTTGCAGAGATGAAACCCTATTGCTTTTAATTACTAATCTTCATCCTAGGTAGGTTTTCATTAGGTATCACATATATATATATATATATATATATATATATATATATATATTTCTCATGTTAACCAATGAACCTTTTATTCTATTATTATTATTAAATCACATTCAAGCCCAAAGTCCAAACTCTATAAAGGGATTTCCCTCTTAACTACTATTTTATTTTATTCAAAATTTATCCTTACACTTATGTTTTATTTTATTATTTTAAAAATATATGAGAGGAGATATTTGTCCTTTTGTGACATCTTTATTTTTAAAAACTAAATTTTGAATTTAAAATTTAAAATTTAAAATTCTAAATTCTAAATTATAAATTATAAATTATAAATTATAAATTATAAATTCTAAATTCTAAATTCTAAATTCTAAATTCTAAATTCTAAATTTTAAATTCTAAATTCTAAATTTTAATTTAAATTATACATTCTAAATTCTAAATTTTAAATTCTAAATTTTAAATTTAAATTTTAAATTTTAAATTTTAAATTTTAAATTCTAAATTTTAAATTTTAAATTCTAAATTTTAAATTCTAAATTTTAAATTTTAAATTCTAAATTTTAAATTCTAAATTCTAAATTTTAAATTCTAAATTCTAAATTCTAAATTTTAAATTTTAAATTCTAAATTTTAAATTTTAAATTTTAAATTTTAAATTTTAAATTTTAAATTCTAAATTCTAAATTTTAAATTTTAAATTCTAAATTCTAAATTCTAAATTTTAAATTTTAAATTTTAAATTCTAAATTTTAAATTTTAAATTTTAAATTCTAAATTTTAAATTTTAAATTTTAAATTCTAAATTTTAAATTTTAAATTTTAAATTTTAAATTATGGAGTAATTGTAAACATAATTCAAAATTGTAACCGTCTTGAATTTCATTCTTAATCTTTTTATCATCTCTCCCAACTTCAAAAATTAAGCGAGAGTTACTCCTCTTTTGACTTATTCAACCAAACATTGTAAATTAAAACATAAATGAAAACATACAATTAATGTTCATATATAAATCTTATCAATCTATGATTCTCGCATTCATGTTCATACAATTATAAGGAAATAGACACTTACCTTTATCCATGAGAGATCCTACATGAGTAGTTTCTTTACCTCCTGTATCTCAATCTATCTCTTATCAATTCCGTTATTGTCACACACATCCTTGATGGTTAACCGTGAGAGGAACTCTATTGCTCTTAATTCCCAATCTTTGTCAAATGTAGGTTTTCATTAGATATAATTATATATATATATATATATATATATATTTCTCATGTTAACCAATGAGTTTTTTATTTTATTATTATTATTAAATTACATCCAACCCCAAAACCCAAACTCCATGTCATGTGAGTCACATAATAAAAATGAATTTACATAATTTCTTACAAACATTTCCCTTCAAACCCCATTTTTTATTCTTCAAAACCACTTACCAATAACCTCTCTCCATAAAGTCATTAAAAGGTAACTTTCTCAATTCATTGTATATAAAAAGTGAACCATTTTCCTCAAAAGTGTGTGTAATGATGCATAAAGAAGTAAAAGAAGAAGAAAGTTTCATGTTTTCAATAAAAAAAAACTCTTTCATTCTTCTTAGGTATGCACATTCTCTTATTCACTTTACTCAACTTCTTTATTACATTTTTTATATATTATTTAATGTTAGAATTTACCTTTCACGACACGTTTTTAGTCATGGTCAATTATATATTAAATTATAGAGAGATGTTTCTCAAACTTTAGCAAAATTTATTTTTAAAAAATGACTTCTTGAAGAAGATGCAAATTTTATAAAATCTTCAAAATGAAGTATTGTTATTTTATTGATCTTTATAAAGATAAGAGAAAAACCTTAGAGTTGAATGAAGATATCAACCAAAATATTTTATAAGATAAAAAAATATTTTAAACCAGTGAAATACAATTATTCATTAAATAAAAAAAATAACTGTCATACATTAAAATTTAGTTACTGATATTATTTTAAGGCTTGCTCCAAATAGTAGCTTACGTCAATATTTTTTTATAGTGTTTATATGATTCATAGAAGTTTCGTAAATATTAAGGGACAAGATATTTAGTGTGTATGTATATCGAGGAAGTCGGAGTTATAATCATTCGCCTGAAAACTTCAAACAATTTTTAGCCGTTGGTGCAGCTATTTCATGCTGTAACCTCTTCAACTATTTGAAAGGTTTACCTATCAAAATAAGCACAATAATGGAACCTGCTGATACTGTACCCAAAAAAATCTGCCAAGGTTGATGCAAACGTGTCTGGTTTTTTTGGACATTAAAACAATGAAAAAACTGTTGGAACAAACCTGAGTGTGGTGGATATGCTTCAGCCGTTGATCACTGTCTCTTCAAGCATGGGTTTATGCGTTTACATTTTAATACAAATATTTCTTAAGTTAATGATGAAAGCATTATAGCTGACAAATTAATTTTGAATAAAATTATATTAAGTTTAATGGATATGCATTGTTACTGTAACCGTTGTAATAAAAAAAGTATTGTTAACATACTTATTAAACAGTTATTACAAAAATTAACAAATTTTCAATATACATAATAGTTTGGTGTGATTGAATGTGTAAATTCTTTACACAGTAGATGCATTTGAAAATATACCATAGTTATAATCACTTAACACTTATTTTTTTTAATACTCACAACAGTGCCGGTGAAATGATTTATTCGCCCCCGCACAATTGTTTCGGAGATAATGCTAATACAACACTCTTAAAAACATTTTTTTTATTATGTATAATTTTTTTATTTTGAGTTATTTAACAGTCATAACATAATTTTATAATTACAGGAAAATTTTAGCTAATAATAAAAATATGAGTGTAATTTGGTAAAGATTGCAGGTTTTTTTTTAGGAAACGTATATAACAAACATGCAATTGGCAATTTTTGAAACCCAAGCCCGTGTTCTTCAGTAGGGTCCAAATTTGTTCCTCCTAACTTAGAAAAACAAAAGAGCCAATCAATCCATAACCCACAAGAGAATAAAGGGGCAATTTCCTCCTACCGTACCAATTTAAATCCGTACTTTATAATCTTTCAAAAAATTTAAAATTATCTTCTATTTCAGATTTGAAAATCTGAAATTTAAATAATAAAATTTGCAAATTCACATTAATATGGTGGAGGAAGAATTTGCCTAATAAAGGATAAGACTAAATTGACCCAGTTTATTTATATTCATGTCGCAGTTTGTATATTTACCAACTCTCTCTACTATTTTTTTAGATCTAACTAATGATTAAAATTAATTAATTATTAAAATATTAGAAACCTTAACAAGTTATTGCGATTTACCTGAGAAAAAAAGCTTTCAAAGTTAAAAAATGTGACTACGCGTCAAATGTCTATCTGACAAAAGCTTTAAAAGTAGTTATTGGTTTTTAAAAGTTAATAAAAAAATTGAACGCATTTGATGTTTTATAGTCTACATTAAAAAAAAAGTCAAATTCAATTTATTTCTATTAAAAGAAAAATTATGAAAAAAATGTTCCAATAACAATTATTTTAAAACTATTTTTTTTCACGGAAATGATACACTAAAGATTTCAAGATATTATCGTCAAGTTATATATAATCATAATTAAATGATGTAATAAGTGAGTATATGGTTTTTTTAAATTATTAAGATGAAAATTGTTAAAATAAATGGGGATTTGAATCAGAGCCGTTGAAAGGAATTATAAGATAGTGAGTGACAGAGGAACGTGATGTGAGTTTGAGTTTTGTCTACTTGTGTCTCCCACAGCTAAAACCCCCAAACCTGAAATCAAAGGTAGAGAGAGACGTATCTTCCACTCCCAAACACTTCTTCTTCCAACCAATCCACAGTAGAATCAAGAGGTGAAAATGGCTGATTGGGGCCCGGTGATCATCGCAGTGGTGCTGTTCGTGCTCTTAAGCCCGGGCCTTCTCTTCCAGATACCATCCAGGGGAAGAATCGCGGAGTTTGGCAACATGCAAACCAGTGGAGCCTCCATTTTGGTTCACGCCGTCATCTACTTCGGTCTCATCACCATCTTCCTCATTGCCATCGGCGTTCACATCTACACCGGCTAACTCAACGGATCCGAATCTCAATCTCCTTATCTGTCCTCGCCTTTTACTTTTACATTTCCTTGTAAGTTTCTAGTGTATCACTTCTGATCTGTTACTGTACGTGTGTGTGGATAAGGATGATGTTGTTTTTATCAAGATACGAATCATGATCACGCTGAGTCGGTGGGTTCTGTTTTGGGTTTGTTCAAAGTTATTTCAAACGTCACCGTTTCCGCTGCTGTGTGGATCGCCTTTGCAAGTTGTCCATTCAAGGAAAAAGGCAAACATGTAAAGTGAAAGTCACGCCGTTTGTCTTCCTTCTTCTCTTCCTTTTCCAGTAACCGCTTTTTTCAATTTCTGACTTTTTTATTAAACACTACCGTTAACTGTGGTACTAATAGTAGTATTTTTTTCTGGAGGATGAATCGATTAATAAATATAATTAAAAAATTTAGGCAAACGCGGAACGCGCTTTCTGGCTTGCCCGTTGAGGTGCACATGCAGAGTATCCACGTCGTTCGTTAGGATTTTTTTCACTGCATTTTTTAAATTAATTTTGATATATTATAAAAGTTTTTAATATATTTTAAAATATCAAAATCAGGATAACATCAAACACTGTTAACTCCACTTGTAGGAGTCCTTAAAGTTAGCATTCTTGAATATTGTGGCCCAATCTGCAATCAAAGTTACAACAATTTGATGTTTGAAAGTGCTAAAATTATTACTAGGCATTTACTCGGTTTTTAATACTACTCAGTCAGAAGAGTGATGATGTTCCTACCAGTCTAAGATTTCTACACATAATTTAAGAAAATCAGAAGATATATATACATAATCTTTTATATTTATTAAAATATTTTTAGATTTTCAATAAATACATTAAATAAGGAGCGAGTTAATTGTGATAGTTGAATACTATTATCTAAACACCGTGATAAAATAATGACAAAGTTAATAACATATGCTCATGAAATATTTATAATAAGAAAACAATATAAAAAAAAATACGAAGATCAATTGCTATACATTCCTTTAAATTTAAGTGAATATTTTTTGCACAAGGTTATTATTATTATTATATATATATATATATATATATATATATATATAACATTCTAAAAAAACAAAGGACACATTATAATTGTAATCATGTAGGAGACTAATCTCCTTAAACATTATATTTTCTATAATTAAATCATTAATTTGGGATAATAATTTGGTATTTTAAATTAAAAGTGAATGTAGAGAATTTTATGAAATGTATTTGTTTCTTTAACATATACTAAAGATACGCCACAATCATCATTTTATATATTTATCATAACAAAAATGGAAAAATTTATTTTTGACGATGATTAAAATAACTTATACGGTTGTATCTGTTTACTTTTATAATATATAAACTCAAAATTAATTAGTGTTAATGTATGTTTTTTTTTTTTTTTTTTTTTTTAAGTTTTGAAGTGTATTTGAGCATCACAAAATTTCAAAAAGGTTGATTCTCCCTACACTATACACCGAACACACTCACGTGAAATGTCAATTTTGTCTTTAATGATTTTAAAATTTTGCCATTCGGATATTTATATTCTTAAGTCAAATTATAAAGTTTCAGATATACAAATCTAAAATTAATATGTTACTTATGGATTTCACCATTCAGAAGCTTATTTGGATAACATAAATGACTTTCTCGATGTCAAAATCCGTAAGCAAACATAAATGAGTTTTGGATTTCAATCCTCTGCACCATTTACAACACACAATTCCGGATATGAAAATCCAGAACTCATTATTCACTTCCAGATATGACTATCCAAAAGCTTAAATGAAATATGAAAATGACCTTTCGGATTTGAAATCCAGAATGTATAAAAATGACTTCCAGATATTGAAATCCGTAAGAAAATGTGTGAAAATGGCTGAATGGGGTTTTAAAATTTTCGATGAGTGTGAGTTAAAATTGATTGGATGGAGAAAGCAATTGTCAATTTCAAAAGAATAAAAACCCAACGGGCCCATTTTCCTTTATCATTCTGGGCCAAGATGGAGCTCGAAATACCCGATTTCTGTCTGTAGCCCACAACCTCATTCCCCCTTCCTTGCATCCTCTCTTTCTCACCCTCACTCTTATTTTCCGGTTTCACTTTCTCTGTCTGTCTCTCTCATGGCGAATCTAGCACGCTTCTCCAAGCGAGCCCTACGAAGCGCACACTCGCTCGCAAGGCATGCGCAACCGCAGCCTCAGCCTCAGCCTCAGCTACTGGCCGCGGAACGCGGTTTCGCGACGGAGGCGGCGAAATCGATTACTCCGTCGCCGGATCGTGTGAAGTGGGACTACCGAGGGCAGAGGAAGATAATCCCGTTGGGTCAGTGGCTACCGAAAGTGGCAGTGGATGCTTACGTGGCACCCAACGTGGTCCTCGCCGGCCAAGTCACCGTGTGGGACGGAGCCTCAGTTTGGCCTGGTTGCGTTCTCCGCGGCGATCTCAACAAGATCAGCATCGGATTCTCCTCCAACGTTCAGGAGCGCTCCGTAATTCACGCCGCATGGTCTTCTCCAACAGGTTAGGTTCCCATTCCAACACATTCGTTCCCTTTGCGTTTCTCTACATTGGAATTGGAAATGTGAATTGTGGATTTGTTCTTTTGATACTAGTAGTTATGAAATTCTTGCTTCCGTGTGATTTAATTTAAGCATGTTGAGTTATGAATATAATTGGTGTTCCTTCCTCGTGTGTTTCATGGTATTAACACTTCTATTGTCAGAATTCATTTATGGAAGATAATGGTAATTGTTGGCCCTGATTCATTTGAAAATCAATCAGCTTCTTCGAAGTACCTTGAAGTTCGGTACATAACTGGCTTCTAAGTTCTAACATCAAACTGTTGCCCAAAAGAGAGTAAAGATAAGTTCTAACATCAAAGTTTGGTATTCTCTACGCCCACTCAACCTTTTCTGCCCACGCATAATGAAATAGAGCTATGCTTGTTAGTATGAATTCTATACGAATATAGGTGTTTCTTTGTATTTCATTGGATAACTAGTAAGACCGTGTTTGGATAAATTTCTACCTAAGCAATGAAAATGTGAAAAAATATGAATTGGACTTTTCTCATAAGCTAAAATTAACAATCAATGTACACACTGTGGTTTTCAGAGCATATAATTTCCCAAGTTTATTGTTGCTCATGCGAGATGTTCAATTCATTTTACTTTATCTTTTTTCCCTGTAAGTGCTGATAAAGAAGCTTATCTAAACCGGACCAAATTTAAAGAATAAAAAAACAAGATACTTGGATCCTACTTGTCTACACTATACATTTCACTTTTGAGGATAAAATAGGTAATCTCAATCATGGCTTAGAAAATCAACCGTCAATACCACACGCTTAACAAATTATAAATGTGTTGAAATATCAACAGGAGATTACTTATTTCATCGTTATTCACTTTATTGGAGCCAAATTTAAGAACCTTTGGTTTAAATGACGCAGCTTTTTCCATGTAAAATTTTCGTGCAACAATGTTGTACCAAATAGCATTTTTGAAGGAAAAATTCTTATTTTATCTTTATTCACTTTATAGGAACCAAACTTTGGGTGAAATGATGGCATTTGTTTCATGTGATATATTTGTGCCACAGTGTTGTACCGAATAGCAGTTTTGTTGCTTGGCCTTAAGTCCTTTCCTTACCAGTTGACATCTGCTTGTATGAATGAGTTTCCTTAATTGTTGAGAGCAAGATTTGTTTTCTGTCCTGTAGAGACAATAGGATTTTCTAATATTATTGAAGATTGTAATATCTATCTTTTTCTTACATTGAGCCAGAATAATTACTTAAATATTTGGAGAGTGGGGATGGAGTGGAAGTTGAGTTTGACGCAGATGCTTGTTTGATCCGACTACTCTCTATGCTAGGGCCTCGATCTTTAGGTGACTTGGGTGGTATGCTACAAAGAGATGAACCATACTTGTGCATGTGTTTTTGAGTTTGAGAAATATAAATTTGTTTGAAGCAAAGATACATCTGATCACTTAAGTTGTTATTTTGAGTCTGGCAAGAGGGCACCTTGAGGGTTGTGTCCTACACTGATACATACTATAAAATACTTAGAAGACCACCTTTAAAGCTATAGATAATAAATTAAGC
Source organism: Phaseolus vulgaris (assembly GCF_000499845.2). Lineage (NCBI taxonomy): Eukaryota > Viridiplantae > Streptophyta > Magnoliopsida > Fabales > Fabaceae > Phaseolus > Phaseolus vulgaris. Next base: position 45,539,266 of record NC_023758.2, on the reverse strand, counting down.
ATTCACCTTTCTTCATTCATTTATAATAGGTAATGAAGATTGCACTTACAATTATGTAACCTAAAACATGCCAACAGTTGAATAATGATCCTCTAAGTGTCGTTATCCGCCTTTAGGAAAACTTAAATGTAAACTAAATATTGTTCAAGTATTCTAATACCACCTTACAAAATCTTGAATACATTTACTTTTTATTCCTTTGGACCCCTGTAGGCCCATCCTAACATACTAATGAAATAATTTATGTTACCACTATTGTAGGTATGTTGTACTTGTATGTGATGGTCCTTTCCGACACTTCCAATTTCCCTTCCAACCATTGTCAGCTGAGTTTCTTCAGGAAAATTAGTCTTGATCCTTGTTTCAAAAAATGAAAAATAATTGTTGGACTACTCCTTCTTTCTATATATAGAACCATTTGACAACCCTTTTATAATAATATAATAATAATAATAACATTTGAGTTAACCAATGATATTTTGATAAGTAATTAATTTATATCACTACTTGAAAATAAAATCAGAATGATATATTCATTGTTAAGCTGTTTACTGTTAACTGGAGTTAGTTATCAGCATACTTTGGAATTGTCTATTGTCAAGTGGAGTTGAATAACATTGCAGTTTCCAAATGGATATGAGATCCTTGAAAATTCATATGGTACAGACTCAATTATAGTTTATGAATGTGTTGCTCATTCATTGTTTATGCTTTCTTCTGTGAAACAGGCCTTCCGGCTGACACTTCAATAGAGAGGTACGTGACAATTGGGGCATACAGTCTTTTGAGGTCATGTACTATTGAGCCAGAGTGCATTATTGGGCAGCACTCCATCCTAATGGAAGGTTCATTGGTGGAGACACAGTCAATTCTTGAAGCTGGGTCAGTAGTTCCACCAGGAAGGCGAATTCCGACCGGTGAACTCTGGGCAGGAAATCCAGCCAGGTTTGTGAGGACTTTGACCCATGAGGAAATCTTAGAAATCCCTAAACTTGCAGTTGCTATAAATGATCTGAGCAGAGACCATTACTCAGAGTTCCTTCCTTACTCCACCGTATATTTGGAGGTTGAGAAGTTTAAGAAGTCCTTGGGTATTTCTGTTTGATGCTCTTTTTTTGTTATTCTTCTATGTATCTGTGAGCTGGAGTTTTGCTTGTAAGGAAATAAGAATCAAAACAAAGAGCAAGCTTTGTATTCGTTGCTGAAATTATTAGCTTAAAACATCATGTTCTATATAATTGACTGGAGTGATATGTTCAGAGATGAGAATGCATCATCTGGGCTTTGGCCATTAGTATTTTACTCTTAAATGGACAGGTTCATTGTTTCTCCCTTTTTATCCATTTTTTGCAAACAAATATTAATCCTAAATGCCTCTATGTCCACTTGGTAAGTGTCCTTTCAACCGGTACTGTGTGGTTAAACAATCGGGGTTCCATCGCTTTCTCTGTCTGCCCCATTATTTGTAGGCATGTGCTAATGAGACGCAAGATTTCATTTGAGTTGTGTTTTGAAGTTTCCGTAGGAAAGGTATGGATAGTTCTCCCTTGACGATGTTATTTCAACACTTTCCCCATGGTTATATTGAAGTATAGCCCTGAAATACTTGTCTCACTGTAATGTATCAAGATGCTCTATATCTTGTGTGCTAAGAATGAGAGGTAATTCAAATTGCAGCACATCCATGGTTGATACTTGATGCATGCTGACCTTTTGGCCGTGTATCTCCATTCAGACTGCAGAAGAGGTACTTATAGATGTAAGTTGGCTTTATCAATGTTTTAAAACTAAGCATTGAATTAGAAACATTAGATTGAGGTTTAATGGTTCAATTGAGATTGAAATCGACTTGACATTAATGAATCAATAAAATGATAATAAGAATAATAATATATAGCATAATATTAAATTAATATAATATCATTATTTTTTTGACTCCAAAAGCTAAAATGGGCATAATTTATGTTTTTAACTGTCAGAGTAAACATAAAAGTTTAAGTAAAATGTTCCATGTATATAAATTTAAATAAAATACTATAATGACTATTAACAACAAAAAAGTTTACTTGTAAATAAAAATAAAAAATTGTATAAATTATAGTAATCAGGATTATAAATGATTAAATTATGACTTATTACCAACAAATGTTAATTGAAAAAACATTTATACTTGTATTCTTTTTAATATTTTTTTGGGTCATAATGTTATTGATGTGGAATATTTATCAATTTTGATGATAATTAATCCTTCATACTGAGATTTGATTGTACCCTTTTGGTCAAGTATTATCTTCCAGATACTTTTTTTATTATTTACAAGATTGAAATACAAAATCTTGAAGCATCAAGTTCTACTTTCTCTCAATAGGACATTTTTTTTTATCAAATTTTAATGCTTCTCACCTATTTTTATCTAAGTTGAACAATTCTTAAATGGATTTTACCAGTTTTAAATGTCCAACTTAGATATAAAAAATGTTACTTTGACTTTCTGAATGGCTCGAAGCAAATATTCAATATTTACGTAGTGAATTCTTCCCTCCTAACTATATCACTTTCAAACACAGGTTTTTAATTCATAAAATTTGGATTTAATACTTTGAATAAGAGAATCGAGTATAGTATTAGCACTACTCGGGCCAATAACTTATCGTTCTTCTTCTTACATGTCCAACTTTTCCTTATAATTCTCTTAATCATTTTTCAAACTTATTTTTTATAGTAACTTTTCTGAACGTCATTTTGAGAATTCAAATGATAAATGGATGATAAGGAAATTTACGGTCACAATATACGATCTATAATTGAAACTTGTGACAAATCCCTCTATTCTAGATTTCAACGGTTTATTTTAATGAAACGAAGACTTTGATGCATGCATTACACTTATATTTACACCAGTGTCAACAACCACTTCCAATATGTGAATAATTAAAATTGAAGCACTAAAAAAGGTAGCTCGAATCCAAGTTATTATTATTATTAGGGGAAAAAATGGGATAATATAAAAGAATAAACCGTACAAAGAGCGCAATGTTGTGAAAATGGAGATACTAAAATGTGAGTGTAGACCCCAGAATCAGGGGTGGTGCCGTCGAGCCAAAGGGCAAGCAAAACTGAAGAAGGCACCCCACTTTGATGGTCAGAGATTCTTTAAAGTTAGCTTAATTCTTATTGCGTGATTTGTTGTCAAACACATTTTAGTGAGTTTATCTTTCTCACATAGTTGAAGCCGTTGAGATGCCCTTTGTATTCACTCCACCAACATCATTACATCATTTCTAACCAAAATCTTCATTTTATTGCATTACTTTAGATGCTACTAGCTCTCGTCTAATGCAATTTCTTTGTTTCTTTTATTGTTGTTGACTTAGTTGGATAATTATTAATAACGAAACTTTAAATTTAATTCAATCTTATAAAATCGGTTTAAGGTTTACATACACTTATATATTATGAAATGTCTTAATTAACACTTTAAATTTAATTTAACTTTATAAAAGTGAACTTTAAACTAACCCAACCTTATAAATGGATGTAAAACCTCACCAATTTTACAACTTTATAAAATCGGTGAGGTTTATACTCATTTATGTACTATAAAATGTCTTGATCTCTAGTTGATGTGTGATTTCAATAATAATGAATATTATTAGTTTACATTTTTTCTTTTTTGATTGGTGATAGATCCGTTGATTTGTGTGAGGATAATCTTATGACGTATTCATTTAAGTTGTATGATTGTTTGCCTCATATGTCTTTCTCTGGGTTAGGTATGAGAGTTTTGTATAGGCAGACTTTAGAGTAAGTCTGTGAAGAAGGTTATGGTTGAATTAATGTATAAGGGTTGAATCATTCTTAAAATGGTTCATATTTATTTATTTTTTATTGTTAATAAAAAAATTATATTTATAAAAAGAAAAAAAAAATGTGGGAGGAACCCTCCTATTCATACTTTCAAAGCTAAAATTAAAAATTTCATTTGCAGCAGTGGAACACTTTTGGGATTAAAATGTTTGACTCCACTTTCATGTGAACTGGAGATTTCCTAATTAATGAGGGAATGAGGGCCGACCTAAAGTTGTGTAAATGATATATTAAAGTTAAAAAAAAAAATGGCCACTTGAACTGTAAAACCAAGGTGAGATAAGGATGAGTTCAGTTTTTTAAAAACCAGCATGTTTGATAAGATGGCAAATAAATTAGTTTCTCATGAAATTGTTGAACTTTGTCCCAATTTTAGCATAGAATTTTCATAGTATTAATACGAGTATAAGTTTATCTTATTTGTTCTCTTTAAATAAATATTTTTTTTTCTTTTTTACATGTAAGAATATGAAACTCTCGGTTTATAATGCAATAAAATCGAATGATTTATGCTTCTATACAAACTACCTTGAAATTGTTTTTATTTATTGATTTAATTATTGTCGTTTTCATTGTGTCTTACTTGTATTTGAAAAGTGTGATAACTTAATTTTTTTCCTAACCATTTTTCATAAGTATAATTTTATCGTCCCAGTTGTGATATAATAATTTATTGTCATACGATGCTCTATTTTGTGTAATATATTATTGTCATAAATATATTTTTCATTTTTCATTAACATGCAACATAGATTTAAGCTCAAAAATAAAATATGAATTCTTAAATTCATTCAAATTGTGTTATAATCTTTATTAGTATAAAAAAGAGAGTAAAAAGGTGAGTGCATACTGGAATATTGGTATACTAATTCTCAACGGAGATGAAAATGAGATAAAAAAAAATTATATAAATGAAGATGAAGTTTTACTTCAAAAATAAAAATATAATAATTAAAACGACACACACCCTAACTTGAATTAAATAAAACTATCATTAAAAATCTAGAATAATTATTGTTCCTTTTCCTCTTGGAGGAGGGTGAAGAAAAGATAAATTTGAATAATGGGAATTAGTTGGCACATATGTGGAAGCATTATTTAAATCATCTTTAATTAGAAAACCAGCAAGGAAGGAAAACTCCTTTTTTTATGGATTTCACAAAATCATCAATCGCATTGTATAACTTATTAGTTGGTCTAAAAAAAATATTTTTTTATTATTTATGAAAACTTGTTCATCAACAACCGGGAGATTAATTTTTTCCAAGGACATGAAAAAGCTATAATATGAAAAAATATTCTAGCATCATGCAAGTATTGGATTGATGAGAAATTTATATAATAATTTATAGATATTGACCTCTCAACCAAGATTTCCCCTATATAATCCAACAGGTTTTGTTCTTGGAAAGCAACTACAAAGGCCGTATCAATGGATATTCTTCTACAACGTCAGAGGCTTCTTTCAATGGTTTGTTGTTGGAGGAGGACATGGCTCAAAACTGAAGTCTATGTTCTTGCAAATGTTCTTCATACACAGAGGTAGATATTGCTAAGGTTTATTGTAAAATTTTAGGTGGGGATGTTGGGACAATTCAATCAAATCAAATCTCCTAATGACTGGGTCCTTTGCTTTGATTGAGTCGTGCCAATATCAGTTCCTGCTAACCATAAACCAAGCTTTTATCTTTTACATTCAGAACTAAGATGCATGCAGATAACAGTTTAATCTTTGTAAGATTGAGTTTTAATGAAAGTCTAATATATCAGATAATTTTAAACAGCAAAAGAAACCCGAATTTTGGCTTTTTTTAATTATTATTCTCTTGTAAGCTTTTAATGAAAACTTTATCCAAATGCCAGCATATAAATCTAAGCTTAATTTTAGTTGATTTCATAACTTGTTTTTAAGTCAAATAAGTTTCAAACAATCATGTGTAATAAGTATGTAACTTGGTCACACACAAGAAGATGATGAATGATGAATTTGGAAATGAGCTTATGAAATATGACAGAATGAAAATAACTTAGTAATTTAATGTTAAGAAAAATAATTTGCACGAGGTAGTTTTGAATGAAAGTGATAACTCTGAAGAGATGAAAAATTTGATAACTTGATAGTAGATAGTTCATGGGTTGGTGAAAGATAAATTCAGAATTAAAATAGTGCGAGAGAAAGAATCCTTGAAAGTAAAAGAGTGGTGAATTAGATTCTATTCCCATTGAAAGGGAAACAGTGGAGGGGGCTTCGTTCCCCTGGGATCCATTAGAACTATGTTATACATCGACGAAGAATGGTGGTCACTCCCATTCAGGCCCAAAACCGGATCCACGGCCTCCAAGCTGTTATGATCATGCAGGCTCAGGCCCAATGGCTGCATCGAATGCGGGTTCACCATTGGGCTCAACCCATTTCCAGGACTGTGCGGCTGTGGTGATGACAGAAGAGAGAGAGCACGAGAGGAGTCGTGGACCGAGCCTGTAAGGTTATCGCACAACATTTTGCACCTAAGCCCACCGCTTTCGGAATACGGGCCGGCCCTCAGAAACATCTGGGCCTGGCCCACGGACCCACCTGGGAGATGTGGGCTTTGGTTGTTGAGGGTGTGGTCAGCTTGCATGAAGGCCAATTGCTTCCCTTCTTTATAACCGGTTGGAGAAGATCCAAGAAAAAGCTCACCCTGGTTGTGGTGCTGTTGGTTGTGCCCATGAAGCCTACCATCACCAGAAGCAACAATTCCACCCCATGTTGGATTCATCACAGTAGTGGATGGGTATACATGTGAACTTGAGAAAGGTAGCAACTGGGTACCTGCTTCACAATGGGTAACTTTGTTTTTTTAATGTAATAAAAAAAAAAGTGATTTTTTTAATAATTACTTATTTCAGTAACAAGTTAACCAAAGTGGTCCTATATTTGGGGTGATGAAAAAATGATAATTTAAGTTTGTACTATTCATGATGGGTACAGAATTTGGGTGTGTATGGGGAGTGTTAGCCAAAGGTAGTGGTGCCTAACCAATAATTGATGGATGAGTGTGTGTGTTTTGTCGAGAAATGTCGAAACCGTGTAAGAAAAACTGGTGGTGTGGCAGAAGAAGATTTTTAAGCAAAGTGGACAGATACTTAATAGAGATAAGAGTGTACAGGGATGGGGTGTGTGTGTATGAGAAAAGCAAAGGGTTTTGTGTTGTGTGTGTAGTGACACGTTGTTGTAGTGATTTGGGTGGAGATGAATGGAGGAAATGAGGGTATTGTGTAAGTGTGTTATTTGTTACTCTTAAGATTTGTGTACCTACGTGGGGATCCTCAGCAAATGTCTGCTCCAAATCTAGGCACACATGGGTCCACTCAGATAATGTAGGTAGAAGTGGAAGCTAACCTTGGTAATTCGACAAAAAACTACCAGACCGCGTAAGAGGTTCTGGTTGGGGCTTTCTTCTCCGTCGGTTGTGCCCATCTAACCGCTTCCTGCAGCTCCTTTTCCCCTCATCAAATTCCTCCAGTGAATGGAACCTACACAAGTTCGTCATTCAAACAACTCCATTCTGGTAGCATGTCATGTCAACTTCTCAACTATGCCATCAAAATGCACATCATAATACTCTTCAAAACACACCTAATCCACCTTTTATCACCACAATAATACACCCCTCACCATTGCACAATATGGGGGCTTATCAATGCATCATCCCATCAAGTACAATTAAACCTACATGACTTCAATGACATCACACACCCTGGTCTCCTAAATTAGCATCACACTTACTGTAAATCTAATTAACTATTCACAACTCTTTTATGCACAACATAACCATCTTCAATATAACCATACTCCCTTTTTTGTTAGGATTCTGCTTCTACCTCTCCCTCATCAACGCTAAATTAAAATATTAGCCATGTATTTGGTATTTGTTGGTTTAATTGCCACAGATACAACTCATATTTACAAGAAAGGTTTGAATCTCATTACCTATAGTAAAGATTTTGTTGGTAAAAACTACTGTGAGTAATATACAAGTATTTTAGTATACTGAATGAATCTTGAGGTTTTGAACCCACTTTACTTTGGTTACCAAGGCAATTCAAATAAAGAAAAGAAGCAACATTAAGTGAGATGGAAAATCATGAGAAATTTGAAGCAAAAGTCATGACATACACACAGACATGTACATATACACATATGAAACATGCACCTGCTGCACTGCTGGCAGAACCTTTGTTTCTGGCCCCCAATTGTGACCTGTGCAGTTTTGGAATGGACTTCGCAGACCTTGTGGCGCCTGTGATAGTCCCTGCAGTTACTGAGGTCAGAGTTGCACCCATCTACAAGGCATGACACTGTTTGTGTCCCGTTGCCAAGGGCACGAGCTCTCTTAGATGACCCAGAAGATGAGGATGTGATCTTGGAGACTCCTACAGCATCTTTGTTCTTGGTCAACACTGATTCCATGCCAGAATTCCCCACCTGCCCAAGCTTCAAGTCAACTGAAAATTCCCCCTTACTTCTAAACATTCCATATCTGCTTGAGCCTTCCATTGTTTCCATGTTGGGTAAGTTTGCCTGATCCACTTCACTCAAATCCCAAGAAGGTGCTTTCAGATTCCAGTCCATACCAAAAACACTTCCACTTTTTCAGCCCCTCTTGTCTTTCTTTTGCTCCCCTTTCTGTATACCACACCAAGATGCTTTCAATTGCATGAAAATTGAAAAGAGAAAGTTAGGCAGGGAGGAAACATTAATTGGACTAGACCCTCATAAAAAAGAAGGTGAACCAAACTTCATGAAAGTGTATCTCTAACTGATTAATGTGCAACAACCGAAATTCTATTCAACGAGATTTTTAAAGTGGAAACTGATAGAGGGGAAATTTATTAAAAAAATAAAAAAAGACAACCATAAAATAGGCTCCTTATATGCAACTATATTGCACATTTGTTTGTCTGTATTTAGCAAAAAGGAGAGAGAGAAGAAACCTGCAGCAGAGAGTGGTGAACACACGTAACAATAACCAACAACACTAGCAAGCTGAAAGAGTTCCAAGGAAATCGGAGTTACAATTCACAAAGTCACCTACATGATATATAATAAAGCAAAAAGATGTCAAAAAGGAACTAAAAGAGTGTCTGTAGAGAACATTAATTAGGTGAAGGATACTTACTTGTTCCCTTCAGCAGCAAAACCTGCAGTGAACAGTTAAATTAAGGAACCCAATTTGTTTCTCTTCTTTGATGTGTTTTAAAAGTAATAATAGTAAAAGAGAGAGAAAGGGTGAGGAATTGGTGTATTTAGAGAAGGAAGGGCAGAAAGCATACCTTAAGAAGGTGAAAGTGTGGATTTGTGCAGAGAGAAGTGTGGATAATGTGTTGAAGTTGATACTAGGGGAGTTGGGAGAGAAGAAGAAGAATGAAAGCCAAAAAGGGTATGGATGATGTGCTGTGTTGAACAGGTAAAAGTGAATATTTTAACAATTTAAAAAAAGCAATTTTCCAAAAATGGGGCCTCTTTGGGGCATTTTAAGCTTGAGAAAGAAAGGAAAGAAAGGAGATATAATAAGGACAGGCTGTTGGTTGCTTTCAGCTTTTTTAGTCAGGAAAGTGAAGTACAAAGAATGGATGCTCAAGACAAGGCATGTGGCATTGTGTTTCACATTTCATGGCATGTCTTTCCTTTATTAGGATTATCTTCCTCTTTTAGTTTTCTACACTACAGTAACACCTTGTTTAACTGTCACCAAGGACACAAATATTATTTATATATATATATATATATAATAACACAATATTCAAATAATACACATTTCAATAAGTACAAAAACAAATCCAATCAATTTATTTTGGACATTCCAACCACCTTAATCAACCAGTAGATTGTTTAGATTATTCACTTTTTTTAGGAAGTAAACCTGATTAGGGTTTAGGGATTCATCCTTCATTCTCTCTTTCAATGGAAATGTTAAGAAGATAATTTATTTTTATAACAGATTTCAAATATTTTATGACAAAATATATTATTTATATATAAATATTCAAATTTTAGAATTTTATAAAAGTAATTAAATTATTTAAATGTATAAAAAAAAAGGTTTTCTTCGTACTGGAGTCGATTAACTGTGTTTATTTATTAATAATATTAGGTTCAACATATTTTTTAATCAATGATAGTCAGATATTTTTATGGGAACATTAATGGTGTTTTTGTTTTATTGAAGTCACGTTTTTTTTTCAGTTTGTATGAAGTGAAGTTAATTTCAATTGATGTTAGGTCCTGATTTTTTAACCAAAATCAATTGCATTGATTTTCTGGAAAATGTAGGTTGAGATTATTTCTCAATCAACTTTAATTAAAAATTTGTGACCACCATTGCAAGAATTAGTTTTTAGTTGACGTTGACTAAGTTTTTTTATAATATGATTAGAAAATACTTTTTTTATTTGCATTATTATTATTACTATTATTATTTTTATTTCACATTCAATACGAGTTAGGATTTTCATAGAGAGGTTATTTTTGATAAAAAAAAATTAAATATTTGCAATTGATGTTCGTGTTTTCAATCATTTTTATTTCAACAATATTAATATTTTTCTTTGTCAATAATTTTTTAGGATTTTTGTCTAATGTTAGTTAAGAAAACTTTAGAACAACATTAACTATAACTCTTTCAATCAATATTAGTTAATAAAAAATTTAACATAACCAACCATGGTGTAAAAATGATTCAATCATCAACCCAAATAATTATTGTTGATATCAACTGTTTTGACCGAAAACTAACATCAACAAAAATTAATTAAAAAATCATTAATATCAATATTTTTGAACTATTACAAATTATTTAAAATATAAATAACCTTTTTATATTGTATGCTAATAAAAAATACTTTATTTACATAAAAAAAATCAGTAAATTTGAATTATCTAATCCAAATAAAATATTTAAAAAATAAAATGATATTAATTTAAATTTATAAAATTTTCTATCTAAATAAAAAATCAAATCTTTCGTTGTTAATATTTCTTCTTTAGAGAGACAACGTGTTCTTCTATACTATACTGTTCTTAGTATCACACAACTAAAGAAAATCAGTATGTAATATTTTCTTTAAGAGCATTAGCCCCTCGTTATCACCATAAACACAAAATAAAATATTGCATAGAAAATTTTAATTTGTGAAAAATATTTAAAGTACAAATATTCCCTTATCTGAACTTATAAATTTATTGAATAAGATGAAATTCAATTGAATGAACTTTTAAAATAGGTTGAAGATAATTTTTCTCTCGAATCCGATTGAGACACTGCTACGTGAGAATAAGTTACTTTTAATCCATGATTCAATGAATGAGAGAATTCCATGACTATTTTTTTTTTCTATGTTGACATGACTATTTCTTTTTGTATACATCCTTATTTAAATAATTAAATTTACATATTTTTCTTTTATCTCTTTATCTATCTTTCTCAATGTTAAATTCATTGAATAAAATAATGAATAAATATCTACGAGTTAAATAAATCGATTAAAATATTTAATTTAGTATTTTTTTTATCTATTGTAATTTATTTTGCTAAATTTTTTAATCTAAACATATTTAACATCTCTAATTATTGATTAATGTTAAAGATCTCACTTATAAGAATATTTTATAATATATAAATAAATATAAATCTTATTTTATAAACTAATTTTATAAGATTGAGTTAAATTTAAATTATTTTTTTATAAAATAAAGTTAAACTTTAAGTTTATTTTTAATAATTAAAATTGTAAAATTAGGGGAGAGAATTATTGAATTGACATGTGTTTTAAATTTGAAGAAATGTTTAAAGTAATAGAAAGTGTGTTTTGAAAAATGTATTATTAAGTGTTGCAATAAAGGTTTAGATGAAGAAAAGATGTTATTTTGGTTGATTAGTAATGATTGTGAAGTGGGAGAAAGAAAAGTCCCATCAGGGGCATGTATTATATCTAGTTGGGAATGGGATGGTGGTGGTGTAGAGTGTAGCCCACAGAGGGGAACAAAAGAAAAAAATTGAAATTTGAAAATGAAAAGCTAAGGTCTAAGTTTATCTAAATGGAAGGAAAAAAAAAATCTAAGGTTGCCTTGTTGTACTGTAGTTTGTTGGCAGAAGGCTAATCATGAGTCCTGCTGGTGGGCCTTTGCAGTAGACGCTCGCCTTTAATTCAGAGGGCTCCAGGTTTTGATGCCTTCCTCATTTAACCCACAACGATTATCACACTTTTATACTCCCAAAGACTTCCACCACCTCACGCTGATACTAACAATAATTATTTGTCATATTTTACACTTTTAAAGGCTTCTATCAATTATAATTTTTTTTAAATCATTATTATCTTATTTGACGTCTAAGCTAAACTCACACTTCAAGTAACAACAATCATTTGTCATCACATAAAACAATATTATTAAAAAAAAATACAAAAATATAAAAAACCTAGAAAAAACTCATATATTAAAAAAAACGATATATTAAAAAAATACATAAGTAATATATCTATTAATAAAAAAATTCTAATAAGAAACACTTCATAATTCTTATTTATCACTCTCACTAAAACTTCACTATCACATCTAACATAAATCTATCTTCAACTTCACCACCATCAATCAAATCACTCTTCCATCTTCTTCACACATTATTTTTCTTCATTCAACTTTCTCCTCAAAAACTAAAATAACGTTCACCATTTTTGCACCTAGTTAGATTTGTCTTCAATGACTGCATGTACTCACTAGACACTTGTTATAAATAACTTCACTAATGGTCAAACTTCTTTAAATCGCTCAAGTCAGGTATCCAATGTCATATTTAAACATTACGAACTTATATATGCACGTTTAAATATGTTGTTAATAAATGTATACTTCAAATTAATTTTCATTCTTAGTGTAAATTTTAGACTTTTTGAATATTATAGTAAAAAAAATATTAAAAAAAAAATTGTTAATTTTTTCAATTAAGACAAATATTTTACTTATTGTACTGGTAGGCTAAAATCGAGAGGTTTAGGCCGAGAACAACATTGAGTAAACGAGGGAAAAAGGTTGAAACCGAGAGGTTTAAACCGAGAATGAAAAAGATATATGTTAAAGAATAAAATAAAATATAAATATTATTATAAAAATGAAACCCAATTAAGTTTAAAACCCACAGGAGGAGTGTGTAAATAATAAAAAGGTGTAAAAAGAAAGTCCAACAGAAAATGAGAAAAGCCCATTAAGGAAACCCTATAAATAGAGGTTCAGAGTAAGAAAAAAGGTAAGAGTGATTTTATCTGATGAACGTTAAACCTTTTCTGACTTTGGCATCGGAGCGACTTGCAGGTACCCCCCACCTGTTGTGAGGAGAAGCCGAGAGTACCAGCCGAGAGGAGAAGCCGAGAGCACCAGCCGAGAGGAGAAGCCGAGAGCACCAACCGAGAGGAGAAGCCGAGAGCACAAATCGAGAGGAGAAGCCGAGAGCACCAGCCGAGAGGAGAAGCTAAGAGTTTCCATCAAGGAGAAGTATTCGGCCCAAGATAGTATTCAGCCCAAGATTGAAGGATTAGTCTTGATTAACCCATTTCAAGTGTTCTTGGTCCTTGTTGTAAAAACACTTATAACATAAATGTTATAATTATAATACAATGCACACTCATTGTTACGAAAGTTTAAAATTTAAAAGAAAAAACAATTTCACTAGATGGAAAAAAAAAATAATATGTATATATATCAATGAATGTTATCAACCTTGACATCGTCAAATCCTTAGTTTTGCCAGACGAGAAGTAAATAAGGTGAAGTTGATGAGTCAGAAATTTTAAGTGTATTAGTTTCGAGTTAGGTTTATCTATCATAATTATGTAATAAAATAAAATAAAAAATAGGTTATTAAATGTGACTTATGGATTGACCAACTGAATAATGAAGAATAAATAAATTATCTATATAATCGTATTGGAATCAGATAATTTGTGGGTAAAAGTAGTTTAATTTAAATGAAGTAGGGACATTGTACCATTTACATTAAAAAGTTATACATAGGGAAAACTTATTTATTATTCAAATTTCATCTCACAAATACTACCTTTTTAATACTTTTTTTTTTATCTTCTCTTTATGTTTACGGTTTAAAGAAGTGAAAAGGAAAAAAAATAAAGGAAAAGAGAATGAAAAAAATGAGGTAATGATAAGAGAGTAGAAAGTAAGAATAAATAAATAGAAATTTTGTGAAAGTTTGGAAGTGTTCGAGTGATATATTATATTTGTTATTAATTTTATTATTATATAAAATTATTTTATTATTTATTATTAATAATATTATATAAATTTATTTATTATTATTTTTTATTATATTACATAATATAACAAATTACTATATTATATAATTTTATAATTAATTATATTATATAATGTAATCGATTAGGTTAGATATTCATTGTGTACCAAAGTATAATGAAAATAGTAAGAGTTTTAATATTTTTTTTTAATTAATTTTTCATGCGTTTTTCTATCATAGTGTAAGAGGTCTCAACGAGTCTTCACCCGTAAATTATGACACTCAAACACACTTCTTAAATGGTGCATTCGTGTCGAAAACACATAGCGGATATCAACACTAATATGACACTAGTAGGACATATATTGGTGAAGTGTCCAATTCAAAAAAACATTGGCTGAATTTCTGACAATTTTAATACAGTTTTAACACAATTTTAAAAATGAGAAATACATTAATTCTCTAAAAACTCAAATTTATTAGATAAAATTTTATTATGATTATAAAAATAAGAAACAAATCATTTTGAAACAACCATGAGAAACGTCTTTCTGCCACAAAAAATACTGAAACATACTTGTACACATAAATCTTTATTGTCAAGTTATATAATTCATAATTATATAGTATATAAATTCGTGTATCTATGTCCTACATTTTGAAGATTATATGTATCTCCGTGTCTGTGTCCATATCATATCAGTGTCTGTGTCAGTGTTTATGTTACTTACCCTGTAAATCTACTTATTCTCTTCTTCGCAAATCAATTTATATAAACAGGATATTAGTATAAAAATATAATGAAATGTTTAAATTGTTAAGTACAGTTTATTAACGCATTTAATCTTTTGTGAGAGATAATTTTATAAGCATAAGTTTGGTTAAACAAGTTGCAAAGATAAAAATAAATTACATAAGTTTTTAATGATATCTTAAGATATGTAATTTGAAATCTACATTTGATTTTGTCATATTTGAGTTTGTACAATGAATTTGTATTTTTGAAAAATATTCAAAGTTTTTTTAGTTTTGATATAAATAGTATATATGGTAATGGTATTTTAGAGTTTGTGACAGTGATCTTATGTTTGAAATATAGTTAATGTTGATGATATTACTAGGTAGTATTGTGTTGTGTAATAAGATATTGAAAAAATGAAGTGTGTTAGATTGAGGTAGGAAAGGCAATGGGACCATGTATAGAGAGAAAGAGTGGATGGGGAAATGCAATGGACTAGTCAGTGGCACTGCAGGCTTTATTATTACTCTCACCTTCCTTTTACACCATTTCCTTCTCATAACTTTTATCTCTTCATTCAATTACTACAATTTCAGAACACATATACAAATGCATTCAATTTGCAGTTCATCACTTTTTCACATCTCACATTATCCTCATTCTTTACTTCATCCATAATCAATACTATATATACTACGGAAATACACGCGTTTTTCAACTATCTTCACATTTTTTTTAATCATCAAATTTCACTATATTTTTATCATCAAATTTTAATATACACTTTGCTTTTTTTTTTTATCAAAAATAAAAAATAAATAAATGTGAATCATTTCAGGGGTGGTTCAATCCTTATACAAACATAAAATACCTAAGACATTCCATCTCAATACACTGTCACACGTCTAGAATTACTAAATAATATACACTTGCTCTAATCATTATTCAAAATAAAAGCTATTTCAATGAAATAAGAGATAAATTAAAATGATTTCTCAACCTTCAAAACTCCATAAATTTCACTTTTATTTATCATCATCATGAGTAAATATTCCTCCAACCAACAATTCAAAGATAACATTATAATATTTCCAAATCACTCCCACAATATCAAATCACAATTAAAGTCTCAAACTATAAAAATCATTTTTTCTTTTTACATTTTCAAAGCATAATAATACAAAGTCAAAATACATATTCTTGTATAAAAATAAAACAAAACATTGTGGCCAAGTCATTCTATTATAAAGTGCTATTAAAATTTAACCAACTTTTTTTAGTTGAGATTAAAAGCCCCCCATTAAACTCAAACTTGTTCAGAAAAATCCTAATCATCAAACTCAAATTCAAGTTAGGACTATGACTTTAAATTAGTATAAATTTATCTTTCACCTATTAAATCGTACATGTAAACATATGTTTTTAGACATACAAATCAACTTATATTAGTTTTACTATGATAGACTCTAAGTTTAAAAAATAAATAAATCTCTCATAAATTTAGAAAAAAAATATAGAGAAAATATATTTTGGAAAAATATTTTTTTTATGAAATAAAATTTAAATAATTAATTCTTTATATTTATATTTTTCTTATATTAAATAATAAAATATTCAAACTCCATCTCATTCAAATTATTTATACTATAAAAAAATTTAACTTGATCCTTCAATCTTTAGTTTTAGATGGATAGAAATAAGATAGTATTTCCTAGGAAAAATTTAAAAAATACTTGTTAAATTAATTTTACGTATTTTTTTCTATTTTTTATTTATTTTTCTATTTGTTTTTGTATAAAAAAAAATCTTACTTATGTCGTTTATTGTTTTTTTAATATAGTTTTTCTCCTATCTAGCAAAGTGCGTAATTACATTCAACTTTTTAAACATTGTTTAACTAACATTATTTACATTTTTCAAAAATAATTGAGGAAAGTAATGATAAAAGTTACCATAAATAGATTCAAGAATGTAATTTTTTTAAAGCAAAAATATCTCACTAAAAACGTTTCCAACTAGCAAATGGTTTTTACCCTTTGGAAAAAAAAACATTTTAAAATTTTAAATTGAGAAAAAAAAATCACTTTCTTTTATCAAAATTGAGATCAGCTTCATATCAACATGTTAACAAAATATACTTTAAGAGTATGTTAAGACAATTGTAATTATAAAATGTTACGCATGTGTAATTTTTTAAAGTATAAGATAAATGTTTTTTCATTAGATTTAAAATATTTTAAACCACCTCCTCTCTGAATCCTTTCCCGATTTAGTAGATAGCAAAAAAAATAGAATTCCAACATTTCCCTCTCTTCATGATAGAACTAATCCATGTGTTTGAAAATTAAATTTATTTATAAATAATTAAAATAAAAAGTAAACTACTCTAATAAAAACATCAGTTCAATAAAAAAAATTATGAAATAAAACCAATTTTAGAGACAAAAATAATTAATTGTATAGTGACTAAATTAAAGATCAATTTAAAAACTAAAAAAATTGGTTTCTAAATTAGTTTATATTATTGTTAAGTATTAAATTGATATTTATTTAGCTACCAAAGTTATAACTAACAAATATTTAGATTCTAAATTTGGTAGCAAAAACTTTTATAGTTAATTAGATACCAATTTATAAATCATTCAACAATAATAAAAACTAATTTAAAGATATTTTTTTAATCTATAAAATAGTCTCTGATTTAATCACTATAACAACTAATTATTATTTTTTTCTAAAAATTAGTTTTTATTTCATAATTTTTTTATAATGGTTGTAAAATGATGATACGAGATAATGTATTGTAATTTTTTTTGAGACTTATATTAAAAAAATCCTTCTTTTTCCTTTCCTTTATTTTATTTCTCTTAAACCAAATATTCAGTAAAAGTGATTTTTTCAATAATGGAAGATTTAATATAATATATTAGAAAATAAAATTCATTTATATTATAATAGCTAAAATTAATAGTTTTAGAGGATGAAATACAAAAAAAGTTAACAAGATTAAAATAAAGTATTTTTAAGCCCTAAGATTTATTTTACAATATTTTAAAAGTGTGTTGAATAAAATAAAATAAAAAGTAAAAGTACTAAAAAAATTACCTTAGTTACTTAGGAAGGGTAAGTAAGAGAAAAAAAGGGTTTATTTAAACCTTGCAACCAACCAGCAAGGAAGGAGTCAGTGTAGCAGATGTGGGCTGTAATTGTTAATGGCATGAGAATCCCTTGCAGAACTGAGGCTGCAGATTCTGCTGTGGTCTCTTACATGGTTCAGCCTTTCAATATTTATCTACAAAATTTATGATAATTGCCACTGATTGCTATTATAAACAGTAACAGTAGTAGTAGTAGGACCAATCTCTTAACCTCTTAAGTATTTGTCAGTAATCTCTTTCTTCCTCTTCCCACTGTCACCCTCCCCATCAATTATTCTACCCCTCATCTTTTCACACATTAATATTCTCTTTCTTTTACCATTCATAACAAATACCACAACAAAAATATTTTTCTTTATTATCATTTTCAGTCTTCTATATTTAAATATAACATGTTACATGATTAAATCTGACTTTATTAATGATTATATATAATAGGGAGATAAACTTAAATTAATAAGATGCTTATATGTTATAGCCTTGCATATTGTACTTATAATTTCTATGTGTATTAACTAATGTGATAGGATTTTTTATTTAATTATTATTAAAAAATTATTAAATATAAACTAATTTTAGAGATGAAAAATAATTAATTAGTATATTAATTAAATTAGATACTATTTTATAAAATATAAATTAGTTTTTTTTTCTAAAATTAATTTATGTTTAATGATTTTTTTTTATTTTAATGTCAAGTTTGAGTATGAAATAAGTTACAATGGAAGGTAAATGCTTATCTGGTAATGGCTAATAATTATTTTCATGACTAATAATTTGTATTAATATTATCGCTATTGGAAAACTTTCTTTAAATTTTGAATTACTTTAATAATTTTACTTAATTTAAATTTAAACTGTTGTAAAATGCATTTAATAATTATTGTCAAATGTAAAATACTCTTCGTGCTAAATACCATTTTATAAATTAAAAAACTATTATATCTAAAGTAATTTTTATTATTAATAAAAATTTATAAAATGATTTTTAAATTGGTATCTAACCATTAAGTACCAAGTTTTTAACTATTTACTATTTTATATTAATCTTTATTAGTCTTTTAGAATCTAAAATATTAGTCATTACAACTTAGATAGTTAATTTAGATACAAATTTATAAATTATTTTATAATTTTTTATTAATAATATAAATCACTTTAGATATTAATAATTTTTTAATATTTAAATTAATATATAATTTAGTTAATATAGTGATAATTATTTTTTATTTTAAAATTTAGTTACTATTTAATTATTTTTTTAATGGTGAAATAAAAGAATTAGATGATTTAAGTTTAGAAGTCAAATAAAAAAATATAACTTTTGAAAATAAAAATCATAATAAATCTTAAAATTGAAATAAAAGAAAAATATATATTTTCACTTTACAACATTTATGAGATGAAATATAACTGTTCACTATAAGACAATCTCTACAATAAACAACAAAATATATATATATATATATATATATATGCTATAAGACAAAATAAAAAATAAAATCACGTGAACATACTTAACCATTAACGATGACATACTAATATATAATAAATGCTACAATATATTTAAACTTTTAAAATATTATTACAGTTTTTTTATCAACAAATATTATCACAGTAATATTTACAAAAGAAAAATTGAATTATTTGATATATGATGTCGTATAAGATTAATATTAACAACTAGTCTATTGAAGAAGTTGCGACACATTAACAAAATGAGGATTTGAGTGGTCCACGATGCTTCCCTTAATCCCAATTGCTCATATTGATTATCAATTAATATTCTTTTGATGATGTTAAAATGTATATGAGTCATATCATCTTGTTAAGGATAATTTTTTCTTTTAAGGTCACATAACATATATGAATAAGGTCATAAATCACAAATGAAAAAATTTATTAGTTACTTCGCATTTTTCTTAGGTGAAAATAAGATTTTATTTTTTTTTTATCAAAAATAGATTATAAGTTATTTAGATATGGTTTAAAGACAAAATATTGTATTTTTTTAATCCTCAAGAATCAAAATAATCGAAATTTGCTTATAAAGAATCGTGTTTTAGGTTTTGTTGTATTAGTAAACTACTTTGCCCTAGTGAGGTTATACTCTGGTTTTAATTTATAACTAATTATTTTCAACCTATCTATTGTAATTATCACATATGAACAAATATCTATACCTATATCTTCATTAATAACACATTAATAAAATATAAAAACTACAGTACTCAATTAGCATGAAATTTTACATTGATCAAAACACTGAAGTATGTTAAATTGATACTCTAACATTAAATTGTATGTAGTGCATAAGATTTTTATATATGTTAAAAATATTTTGTTGTTAAATTTGTTTATAAATATGTATAGTTTAATTATGTATTATTTTTTGTTAATATATAAATTTTAGTTTAATTTATTCATATTTTTATTTATTTATTTAATAATTTTTTATATAATAATAAATAATTGTTGTTATTTGAGGTGTGAATTCCTTTGAAAAATGTTTTTATAGAAAAAATATTAAATAAAAATTATAGTACAACTATATTATTGACACGGGTGAATGAAGAGATGGGGCAATTTGTATTTTCTGTTTCTATCCAATCTAAATTTAATAATTTATGTGAATTCAAATTTAAATAATTAAGACTCAATCATATGCGGGGTAAGAACCTATCAACATTTTTTTTATTAATACTAGTGGGAACACAGACACGTATCCGTATTTTTTATTTTTGTTTTTTTTATTTTTTTTATTTTTCAAAAACAATTTTTTTTAATAAAATTAAAATGAAAAGTTAAAGAGTATACAATTAAAAGTATCCGCAATTTTTATTTCTCTTTCTTTAGTATTTTTTTATTCTTCAAAAACAATTTCTCTTAATAACATTAAAATGAAAAGTTAAAGAGTATACTGTTAAAGAGTAGGTTAATAAAATAGTGGAAAATGGTAATTAAAAGAATGAATGAATTTATTTATTTACATGAAAGTGAAAAGGAAGTGAGAAGTATGGTAAAAAAAGAATGTGTTATGTGTAGTGGAGAGAGAAAGTGGGGAGTAGGTACCTATATATGTGAGAGAAAGTGGGGAGTAGGTACCTATATATGTGAGAGAAAGTGGGAAGTAAGATATGTGGGTTATGTGTAGTGGTAAAATTTTAAAATTATTTTATTAATTTTTGAATTTATAAAATGTCCAAATAACCAAAATAAATTAATACAATAAATTATTAAGTACGGATAAAATGGAAAAAAAATTAAGAGCAGTTAAGAGGGGAATAAGAAATGACACAATGACCATAATGCAATAATAAAATTAAATATTAATATAAGGATAAAATAGAAAAAAATATTAAGAGTAGTTAAGAGGGGAATCCCCTTTATATATAAGTATAGATAATATATAAATATAACTGTATGAACAAGGCTGAAGTCATTAATATAATAAAAAATTAAATTAAAATAAATAAAACATTTTACTAAATTTTAATAGATAGGTAAAAAACATTTAAAGTATATTTAATAATTGCAAGGTTACAAAGAGTAAAAATCCAATTAATTCAAAAATTTAATAAGTAAATGATATAAATAAGTGATATAGTAACAAACTGATTATGACTTTATCATCAGAATCTCTTGCGGTACATACACTCACTCGAAAATTGATTATAACTCTAGAAACTCAAAGTTGAATCTAACCAAACCAAATAAATGAGAGTCCATATCCCACACAAAAAAACCAGCTCAAACCCAAACCAATAGATTTTATAGCCAAAAATCCAAGATAATAAAGAGTACAAGATATAAAAATTGAAAAATAACACTAATTATTTTTAAGGCTTTACAGTACAATAATATTATTATTATTTGTCAATAGAATATTTTTTCTAACAGGACATGAGAAACTTAATTAGTCAAAACTATTTCTTAAAATAGGATCATAGAATCATTACACACGATAATACTAAATGTTAAAGATATTTTTATGAGATTAAATAACTGGTTTTATGAGACTGAAGTCAAAATTTAAATTTTATAAAGACTAAATGAAATTCTAAAGTTTTATAAGATAATATCATTATTGTTTAGAAAAAAAAAAAAACACTCTATCGTGTGAGAATAGTGTAAGTGACATACATGATAAGACACGGCAACCACGTCATTAAAAATGTTCACTACCATAAATTTTTCTTAACCATGTAAATATTTAGTTAAATTGGATTATGAGGAATTAATAAGAGTCTAATTTTTTAAAATCAAAGTTAAAATTCTAGACAGATAGACACATATTTTATGCTATCGTTCTTTATATTTTAATAAATGATTCGATATCTTAAATATTCACACATCGCAAAATCTTAATTTCATCTTTTGAAGTTGTATAATAATAATAATAATAATCCAAAATCAATACGATTGATAATTTGAATGATAAAAAAGACAACTTTAAATAACTCCTTTATCTGGAATATGAAGTTTAAATAAAACCTATAAATGAAACCTTATTAAGGGAAATTATTGTTTTATAACTTAAACCGTTTCGGCATATGGAGTTTATGGATAAAAAAAACTTAAGTTTAAACTCCACCTTTTAATAATCTTAAAAAATTGTAATTTGACGTTTTTGTTGAGGTAAAAACCAAAAAATATATAAAATCTTTCATATAATCAGTTTAACATGTTTAAAGTTTGATTGAATTTGTTATTTTTATAGTAATTTTTGTTTAAAGTTTATTTAATATGTATGTATATGTTTAAAGTAATTTTTCATATTAAAATTTGAAAAAACGATGTCATTTTGTATATTTATATTATAAGTATAAATTTATAATTTATTTTAAATGTCTGTGCTTGATTATTTGTATTTATTATTATTATTATTATTATGTGTATTTATATATTTAAATGAAATATAAAATTACATTGATATTTCCAACAATAAAAAGAATCTAAACAATGAAATCAAAGGTTAAGATGTGATTGATACGTTTAGTGAAATCAATTTTCATTTTTGCATAATATTATAATATTTTTTTACATTTCTTTAGATTTAAAAATTGTGATGAAAACTGGATTTATTTAATGTTTATAAAAAAGAAGTATAATATTTTGGAGTAGTTGTTAATTTGATTAACGGGAAAGCTTGGTAAGTTAATTAATTGGGTTCAATAAAAGCCTGTGTCGTGATGCAGTTTAGTCTAAGTGGATGTGAGTCAGCTAGAATAGACGTGAGTATTTAAGATATTTGAATATGTGAGGCTTACATTTAAAAATGTTGGGTGAAGTTAATTACTGTGGCTAATCTTTCCCTTGCTCTTCGGGCACGTTTCAAATTTCAAGACATGACAGTTAAAGAATACACACACACATTATTACTGCATCATTGCACACCATTCAAACAAACCCCTTCAAATTCGTTCTTCAAGTGCATGGATTATTTTCATATGAAAAAATAGGTAAGCTTTGGTGGTACATCAGGGAAATTGAAGTACACGTAGTTTTAACCACAAGACACTTAAATGTGTTAGATACTAGGACTTCCCAAGGATATTCTCCCTCATACAGCTTCCTCTTAACTCTCAACTTCTCCAAACACTTCCCTCTCCCTTTTATTACTCCACTTTCAATTTCTCTCTTAATTTTATAAATTTTAAAAAAATATAATATTAAGTGAATTTTGAAAGGTGATGTATGTATTCATTTATATACTGTAAAATATTCTTATTTTTAGTCGTGAGATTTCTGATACAATTCTCTCACACTAAAACTGTCAACTTGTACGTGAGATTATATATTACGAGTGATTCGACAATAGTTCAATAACAATTCGATAACAAATGACTTCATAAGTCCAATACTCTGACAACTAAACATTAAAATACACAAATTTACAACCCTAGCCCATGCCATTTTGGGCGAAGCATATATGTTAATTCATTGATTTCAGTTAGTAAAATAAGAGTTGACCTAAGAAATAGATTCTAAAAACTAAAAGAGGATATTCTAAGCAATTTCAACAATAGGGTTCATTGATATTTCTGGTATAGTAGATGCTATTACGCAGATTCAATGAAATTGTTGGATCTGAAACGAAACTTTCTATAATTTCGCTCGTGAAGAGTTATTTCTTGGTTTTGTCCTGTGATTAATAACTGTAATTTGATTAATATAATTTTAAAATTATTTGATTTAAAAAAATATATTTTTAAAAAATTGTAATATGGTGTAGAGTTTTCAAACATATTAATAGAGAAAATGTTTTATCTGTCGAAAGAGATATTTGGTTGATAAGTGTAATGGGGAGGATGCAAAGAGGAAGCATGTTGTTTGAAGGAAGAAGAAAAGAAAAGCCACACCTTCTCTGTTTTCTAGGGAAGTTTACCCTCAAGCGATTGTTTTGTCTGTGAATTTGGTGAAGGCAGTGTAATATCTAGGGATGTTGACAAATAAGAAGTGCTAAATCTAGCAGTGCTACACCTACTCTACAACACTAGACCTTGGACAAATAGTTCCACTACCTAAAGTTGGACCACCTTGAATTCCACACATTTAAAACCATGCTGCCACTTTGTTTGTGAAAATAAAACAAAAAGGTTCCTAGTAATTTTTCGGGTGAGGGAGAAGAAGGAATCATCTTCGTTAGTGAAGCCATGCTCTCCCAAACAAAAAGGATAAGGACAGAATAAATTTATAAATTACCCACGAGCCAACATTTCAATTTTCAACTTCATACCTACACACTACTCTACACTACACATCTCTAGGTCGACAAAAACAGTGCCTCCGTGTCCTGCTTCTTTGCATCTCTCCATCCACTTAGTATCATGCCCGTCTTTGCTTCTGCTTCCCCTTCACATCAATTTTCGGGAGACACCCAGTTAGAGATGTTTATCAAATGTGTTGTTTTTTATAACCACAATGCTAATTAACTACTTCTCTAAGATACATTTCAAAACAAAAGTTCTATTATCCATAATTATATGTTTAATCAAATTTATAATATATTTAAATATTCAAAAATAAACTTTAAATTTAACTTAAATGCTAAAATATTAAAATCTAATATTTCTCAAAGTATAAACACGATATATAAACAAATAACACAATATATAAATATATAAACGTACCACACAATATATAAACATACAACATCCTTATAAGAGAAATTGAATATTGAGACCATGTCTTCTTCACATCTAAATCTTCTAGCCTAAGGTGCTATTAAAAAAAACTAGCTTCCCTTACCTTAATTGTTTGCTTTCTAAGTAACTTCTAGAATTTTATCCCCTCAATGTGAAAAATGCAAGTTATCTAAAGAGAACAAAAAAATCAGTATATAGTAGAATAAGTTGAGAAGATTACTTTTCTCATCTGACCCCACAAAATTTGATGACTAAATCTTAAGGAAAACATAAAATAAATAATATTTAGAGCAAAAATGAACTTACTCTGTTTAAAAATATGATCCGATAGAAATGTTCCTTAACTCCTCAGCTACATCGTGGTGCGATCAAATTCTAAAATAGATGATGTATGCAGTGAGAAATGAAGATAAAAGAGAGAGAATTGGAGAGATAGAGAGAAAACGAAGTTATGTGATGATGGGGGAAAGTGTCTTTAGCTTTTATTTTAACGTTGTTACAATGAATGTCCTAATTTATATATTATATCTTATCCAAAATCGATGTAACACATTCTTCATGTCGAAACATGTACATTTTATGTGTGTATATCTGTACATTTGTTGGTGGTTTGATAGCGGTCCGACAACGAATGTCAATTTATCGACATCATTAAAATATATCTTGATATCATATTAAGAATAAAACTTTAAGTTTAATTTAACCTTACAAAAATTGGTTTATAAGATGATGATTGCTTTATTTATAAGGGTAAATTGATCTTATTTTTAATCGATATGAGATTTTCAATATTAAATTTATTAAAAATATTTTTAATAATTTATAAAATTTATATAGATATATTAAGAAATTATATTTGGTTTAGTGTTCTATATTTTTTGCTATTATATGCAGTTTAAAACTAATAAAATAATTATTTTAATTTGATTTGTGCTTGAAGTTCAAATTTTGACGGTACAATTCATTGTGAGTTATTCTAAATTATGTAGCATATAATTTTTTTTTTAATAAATAAAATAATCACGTAATTAATTAATTGAGAACCATGTCAGTTGAATAAAATTGTTTTGTTATATAAAAAATAATGTAATATCCGAAATAAAAGGAATACGAAGCATTGAAAGAAACAAACTACGTAATTAGCTCTAATAATAAGAGGAGATTTATAAAAATAATAATCTTTGGTCATTTTCCATCTACTAACCAAATGCTTTACAAATAAGGTTTCCATCATGGGCCAGTTAATCCCCAAATTATGCATAAGATCCAAAGTAGCAAAGCCCAATTAATTACTGATCTTGGGCTTCGGCTGTTTGACCCTTTTCTTCATGGTACAGTTGACCCCCAAAAAAATTACACTCACCGTCACTGATTATTCTCCTCTCTGCGCTACTGAAAGCTTGAAACCAGAAACTGAATTTTGCTTTTGAGAGGATTCAGCGAGAGTGGGTGTTTGTCATTGTTGCTAATTTGTTCTTGTTTCTTATTATTTGTGAATTTGAAAATTGGAAGTGAATGTTTCGATGATGTCGTGGAGCAGGTTGCGTCTCGGAATGGAGCGCGACGGCGAGGAGTTGACAGCGCAGGAGACTGCTTTGTATGACCGTCAAATTAGGGTTTGGGGAGCTGATGCTCAAAGAAGGTACTTCTTCTTCTTCTTTTAATTTTAAATTCTGAATTGTTGTACGCTCGATTTGTTTATTCTTATAACCTAATTAAATTCTGCTAATTTTTGTTTATCGTTGCATCTAATTTAATAACAGTTTAAATAAATACTGTATATAGCATTTTAATTATAGTTTCTTTTTGTTACTCTGGTTTATCTAGATTAAGCAAAGCTCATGTCTTAGTCTATGGAATGAAAGGAACCGTAGCTGAGGTAAACCTACAACTTTATCTTTTTGGTTTCTCGAATTTGACTTTGACACACAACATAACAATGAGTAAAATAGGTTGTTGGGTTTGGTTACTGGTTGTTCTTGTTGCACTTTTTTTTATCCTTCTCATGTTTTTGTTATATTGTATGGAGTTTGAGTTTCCTTTTGTTGGTTAGTTTTGCAAGAATGTTGTTCTTGCTGGAGTAGGTAGTCTGACTTTAGTAGATGATCGTGTTGCCACCGAGGAGGCACTTTCCTCAAACTTTCTCATCCCTCCTGTTGAGAATGTGTATAGTGGAAAGACCCTTGCCGAGCTTTGTTGTAATTCTCTTAAAGATTTCAATCCTATGGTTCGTGTTTCAGTTGAGAAAGGTTTTTGTTTCAAACCTGTTCCCTTCTTAATTTGGTTTCTGCTTCTGCATCTTTCTTGTGGTTTCTGACATTATGTTTTGTGTTTGTACTTTCTGTTGTTCATCGTGGCTTCAGGGGATTTGTCAAGCTTTGGTGTTGAATTCTTCAGCAAGTTCGATGTTGTCGTCGTCAGTTGTTGCTCACTCTCAGCCAAAGTAATTTGGAATATTTTTATTTCTGAGGCTGTACATAGTTACTGTACATCAAATTACTTTAGACATTTCTCATACTGTAAAGTGTCTTTTAATATTCTTGTTTGCTTTTATTCTTTTTCTGTAGAAACTGGCTAATGACAAATGCAGAAAGCTATCAAAACGGGTAGCATTTTATGCTGTTGACTGTAGGGATTCTTGTGGTGAAGTTTTTGTTGATTTGCAGGATTATAAATATTCAAAGGTACGCTACACTTTTGTGGAACTAATTTGTCATAATTAGTTATTGGATTTTATGACTTGATATTATTTCTTTGATATTGTAGTGTCTATTTATGTGCTTCGATATATGACTATGATTTGTAAAGAACTCAATTTCTATTCTATTTGAGATGACAATGAATAAAAAATCTATGATAGTCGTCATTTTTTTTATATTTTTTCCTTGCTATGAGTGGTAGAGGCTGCACTGGAAGAATAAGTACAAGGTCATAAAAACAGAAAAGTTAGTGAATGTGTAAGTTAGGATGGATGAAGATTAAATGCCTATATTCTTAGTGATGCCCATAACACCATAAATCGCAATCCTTAAGATTGCACAAAATTACACAAGAATTGCAATGAAGAGAAAAACGAGCGCGTGAGAAGAAACTGCATAGCAAGAACAAAATAAAATGGAATCCTCAAGAACAACTCTGTGGTGAGAAACGAAGAAGATGGAGAAAATATGAAAGGGAAAAGAGTAAAGAAAACTGCTGATGTATTTTCAATTAATTGTTAAAAGTGTTTTTACATAAGTATAAAAATAAAAAGTATTGGGCCAAAAACAGTGGGCCCATGCAGCAAACTTTCAGTGCCAAAAAGAAAAAGCTTTGGGCCCAGAATAATTTTATCAGCACATGATTCTGGATTCTATGTTTGACTATTTGATAATTAGAGTCGTTAAGAATTTTCAAAAACATTTTTGTTTTATTCTTATGCTCATGGTTTTAAAACTTGTGTGTTAATCGGAGATTTGGGATGAGTTTTAGTCTCCATGATGATGCAGTTGTTTAACTTGATTGCAAACACGTTTTGAGCAAGCTCGGTTGAACTTGCACACAAACTTGGGAGCTTGTTTTGGTCAAAACTTTTTGCTCAAAACGATGGTTTTTGGTGTTGATTGACAGCATGAATGTCAATCAGGCGTAATTGTCTTGTGATAGCAGGGTGGCAGAGAAGAGTGTCCATCCCCATTTTTGGTGTTTTAGCTGCCACCATTTGTGTTGCCAGCAGTCTCTGTCATCTGTTCTTGTGAAAGAACTGGATGGGATGAAAGAAACAAATTAGGTTGTTTTTATAGGATTTTTGGGCTGTCTTTTCTTTTTAACCCTTTCTTTTGTTTTTATTTATTAATGATATGTTATACCATTATTAGACTGTAGGATACTTTGATATTTAAAAAATAATTATTTATTAGAAATGTTATATAACAGGGATATATATATATATATATATATATATATATATATATATATATAATCGTAGCATTTAAATATGAAATATAATAATAAAACATAATGTATGATACAATAAATTAAGAATAATAATAATAAAAAATATAATAAACTAAATAGTAATAGCAATAACATAACAACTAAATATACTTTATAATATAATTAGCTAAATAATACTAATATTTATATTTCAGAGGTATCTTGCAATGTTTACCTTGTAATATTGATATTTGATTGATAGTATATTTCAGTATATTATAGGTATTTAATATTGAGTTAAACTCTTGTGAGTTTGTAATTCAACTTTATGGAGCGTTCATAAGTTTACAATGACTCTCGACTTTAGCAACCTTGCTATGCTTTGTTACGAGATCAAATTGTTTGTGATTGAAAGCATAGTAGTTAGTATCTTACGATTCACGATACGTATCGTACGAAACGATACAGTTTCACCCTCCCACGATACGAATCGTGTGAAGAATCTTTTTCGTCCCTGAATCTTAGTTGTATCATGCGATTCACACAAAGAATCGCTGAATCCCGAAACGAAACGATTTCGTATTGTGTGAATCAGTGTGGATTTTAAAAAATGAGTAAATAAAAAAAGATAGACATAATTTGTTTAATAACATGTATGCACCATAGAGGTTGTTTTGGTGAAATTGTGTGGTATATATATACATATATATAATTTATTGTATCTTGCATGTATACATATCTTATATAATTAAGTATATATTAAATTTTTTAATGTTTATGAATCTTACGATTCACGATACGAAACAATTTACGATTCATAATATCAGCTCTCCGATACATTACTTGTATCTCGATTCTACTACCATGATTGAAAGTAATAAATGATAAGCATCAGACTATCCTGTGCTTTCTAATTCAACTTCTATTTTCTTTTTAATGCTCTATTCTTATTTGGCAGAAAAAACAGGATGAAACTATTGAATGCGATCTGAAATATCCTTCTTTTGAGGTATGTTAGTCTTAATCCATTATAATCTTTCTTGCAATCCATTAAGACCTTCCATTTGTTCCTATGTATCTATTTTATCAATTGCAAAAGATAAAGAAAATAACATTTGGAATAATGTTTATTTAGACCTGAAGGATAGTTGATGCAATGGATAGCCATTATAGCATACCAGGCTATTAATTTTGCGTCAGATACCCATGGGATGACTTCAAATGCTTACCTCCTTTAAATTCAGTGATCCTAATATCATAATCTAGAACTCAGTAAAGAGAAGTGCCCTCTTTTTTTATTATGTACTTTAGGTCTGTCATGTTGCCCATGTGATTTCTTTCCCGGATTCAAATTTCAGAGTTGTGTTGATTTTGTAAAACAAAAGTGAGGCTTTAACAAGCTCAAATGGTAGATGTGGGATTAGAGTTGTTGTGCTTGTGATTCTTTTGTCTTGGTTGTCCAAGTCTTCAATAGTTTACTGGAATTGCCATGCTTTTGTAGTTGAGAGCTATTTTCGTGAGCATGGATATTTTTTTTTGCTGCAGGATGCATTGTCGGTACCTTGGAGGTCATTTCACAAGAGAATGTCAAAGCTGTACTTTGCAATGAGAGGTATGATAAACTATACTGCACTGTTTTGTACGTAAAATACATAGAAGAAAGAGAAATTATTCTAATCAATTGGACAGTGAAAACTTTTCTTGTCTGCCTTATTGATTGGGTCCTTAGGCTCTGTTAACACAGAAGATATAGTGAAAAGACGTGGAGTGAAAATTTGCATCTTGTGTGTGAAACAATATTGTTTCCATCCTGAAGTAAACAATTAAAACATCTCTTTTTTGTTCTCTTCCTTTGTATTTTATGATCAGTCTGGTCTACAGACAAATTTGCAGTCAGTAACATTTAGTTGTCGTTGCAGTAATAGAAAAGTTTGAAGAGGCCGAAGGACGTAGTGCAGGGGAAGTTTCAATTGCAGATCTTTCTGCTGTTCTTAAGCTGAAAAAGGACCTTTGTACTGGACAAGTATGCTTCCTGGAATTTGATATTTTTGTTTATGTTTTACAAAAGTCTTTTATCTATCTCATCTTTATGTTTGTATTGACAGTCTCTCAACGAATCACATGTACCTGACACTCTTTTGGAAAGATTGGTGACAAATGCAACAGAATTTCCTCCTGTTTGTGCTGTTATAGGGGGAATTCTTGGACAGGTATTTACTAGTTTTCATTGCGTTTTAAAATTGTGATATTTAACTGATTAGGTTGACTTGTAACATCACAGGAGGTTATCAAAGCAATTTCTGGGAAAGGAGACCCCCTAAAGAATTTTTTCTTTTTTGATGCTTTCGATGGGAAGGGCATTATAGAAGACATATCTGCGAATTGATTAAGGGCTGAATCTTCGGTAATCTAAAGTAGGGATGTAAGATTATGCCAAAACAGCACAGAAAACTAGTAAAATTCAAAGATCTCATCTCTAAGAAGAAACTGACCTTATTTATTAACTGCTCATATAGTTTCTTAGTTGGTAATTATTTATCTAGACTAATGACTGTTAGGATTAGGATCCTCTGGTGATGAAGACACTGATCACTCAAGTGTATGTAAGCGCTTTGGACCGTGGATTGTATTTCATCATCGAATGGCTTTTGAAGTTACGAATCCATATTTTCCTTCTGTTTATGTGGTCTTCTCTAGTGGCTACATCTGGTTATTTGCTTTTCTTTAAATCTTCTCTATTCTTATTTAATTAAACATATTTAACATTTACTTTATTTTTCAGTTTTTTACTTATCTATTTTATCGAATACAGCATAATAGGTAACAGAGCATGGCAGATACAGGTCAAATTTACATTCTATGTATAAGTAAAATAATGTCCTTATTTAAGTACTTTTTTCTGTATAATTGGTCAAATCATATATCATTTGGCACGAATGAAGATGATGAAAGATATATTTGATTATTCTTTAGGCATATATTTATTTTTTATATCATTCAATAATTATTTATATAAATTTTGATTGTTTTTGTTATTTATTTGCAATTCTAGTACTGGAATTATTCATTACCAATAAATTTGCACACAAAAATCTAAGTACATAATTTTTTCAAATGTTAAGCATGTATCATATTGATTTTTAATGTTTATAAATATAACTCTTTAACCTATATGCATTACTAACAAATATCATAATATAATTGGTTTTTCCCGTTGTTTTCTCGGAAGAATACTGTTTTTATGGCCATTGTTTTGATCTCTTTTTAGTGCCAACTTATCAGAAAACCAAAATATTTATTTGTAAATCCTTTCCACGATATTAATATTATTTTCATCACCATTAGTTGATTTTTATTTTTTTTGCTGTTAATTCTAAATATATTTTAATTCATAAAAAAATAATTGTAAACGGAAAAAAGGTTTTATTCTATCAAAAATAATATTTGCCCAAATTTGACACCCTTATTCATACTTTCTCTTCTTGGTCCCTGCATCTATTATAATACATAAAAGAGACTTGGTCCCTTATTCAATGCAAATTGTTTTCTTATTTTGCTCTGGTTAATATTTTTAAATCATAATATAAATTATACTGTTATAAAAAAAATACATTGAAGCAATATATACATATATATATTATATTATACTAGCAAAAACATTAACATTTTTTTTATCATTTACATTTTCAAAGTCATAATTCTCAAATTGATGGAACCAATGAATAAAAGAAAGAATGATCAATTTGATAAAGAGAAATAAAAAAACGAACATTGTCAAGAAGAAAGTGTGGACACCGCCCCAAACAATGACTTTAATGTTCTGTTTGTTTGAAAGGTTGTACTGTTCAAGAGAAAGGATGTCTGATTTTTCTAATCCTCTTCATATGCAAAGATTTGAGAGGAAAACCACCTAGGATGATAGTGTTTTCTCTTTTTGGCATTCATTTTTGTTTTGTTATTTATGCAATAATATATAATAACACCTTTCATTTTTATTATTTTTTTTATCACAATTATCATATTATGATATTTCATACTTTATTCTAAATCAATGAATATAAAATTTTTTTCAAAATGTATATATAAATATAACAATAAATTTGTATATGCTTAATAATATTTTTTTATAATTATTTTTATGTTTCGATAATATTAAATAACTCGTATTTCTTTCGAAAATAATTATTTAACGGTATCGAAATAACTTATTCAATTGTACCAAAAATAATTTAAAATATTTCAATTAACTCAAATCTGCATAAAAAATACATCATATTTCATTAATTAAATATTTTTAAATACAATGATAAATTAGTAAAGTTGCATTTTTCACTTTAAAAAAAAATTAAAAAAACCTCACAACCATTTCATCACTCACAAACTCCTATAAACTTTTCTCACACATCCACCATAACATACCCTAATCTAAACAACCTCACTTTCTTCACACTTTCTTCTCACATCCTCATACATCCACTCTATTAAATCCTTACACATCTACTCTCTCAAATTCTCACACATCCTCTCCTCAATCCAATCCAATCTTCCATAATAGTCATTTTTTCATAATGCAGTGAACCTCTTCCCTGCCTCGTGCGAGAAAGATCGCATTAGAAGTCGTAGACTCAAAATGCTATTGACGAATTTGGAGAAGCTTTGATGTCACATTTGTGATGGAAAGAATAGGTTGTCCATGAAGAAGGATGTAATTGGAGTGTTGCTCTTCGTTCACATCTCCATCCAGATCACCCACACGAGACATTTGAAGATGGTCGTCCGCCAAAATACTGTTGACGAAGGTCACAATCACAGACTGAGTTATCGGCAAAAAAAAAACCGCTATTTACGAAATGATAGAATATTAATTTTAAAAAGAAAAAAGAAAAATCAGTTTTCAATTAATTATAAAAATAATTAGTTATTTATTCAATGCATAAAAAAAAAACTGAAGTTAAAGAGGATAATCTTCTTTATATATAGGTATAAATTATATTATATTATAAACTTACACGTAAATTAAAAAAAAGTAATTACCCACGTCATATTCACAATTATTATTTTTTTTAGAATATTTGATTCTATATAATTAATTTTTTTATTCAAATATAGTTTCAATATATATAGAATAAATAATACATGTAGCATTCACCTAAAACTGAAAAAAAAAAACTTGGTTATGAACGATCAGGTTTATTCTGGAAGATGAAAGATTCATCTGGTATTTTGAAAAACAAATTTTGGTTCGCAAGAATCATATTATTAATCCATAATTTTTTGTTCTTATTGTAATGGTTGAACCATGTGTATGTAAAAAGGGGAAGAAAAATGTTTGGTTAGGGCACGCGTCTATTAAAGTTGATAGAGACTTAGTTTGATGCAATGGGATGAATAGCAGCCACTCAATTCAATTCTTTTGCATTGCAAGCAAGATTTTTCAACGATAAGTCTTTATCTTTGGTGTTTTGACTGCTTACGTTTCAAACTTTCATTTTTAAGAGATGGTGTTGTGCGTTGTATCTAGAACAAAATAACATTAACCAATACAATATTTCTGATATTTATAAGCTTTATTTATAAAATGTTCCATAGTATAGAAATAATATTAAATTATAATATATAAGTGAGTGTAGGTTTTATTTTATAAAATAATTTTGTAAGATTAAATTTAAAATCATGTTATTGTCAAGATTGTGTTGTATCACTTATATTTTTAATGCTATTTAAGTTTTTCTCTTTCTTTCTCTTTGTGGTGTCTGATACGTTTGTGTATGTTGTATGCATGTAAAAATCATTGCATGCATAAAAAGTAATTGATGACTTTTTCTTCTTTCACTTATTCTCTCTTTTACATTTCAAATATTAATTTAAGTTTTTTGGAATAGATGCTTTTGCTTTATTTGATGAGTTTTTTAAATATTAATGTGATATTAATTTTAACGAGTTATAATTACTTATTATAAATAATTAAGAGGCTTATTATATAATATAAATTTAAAGAATATGTATACTAGTATTCAATTAGAATTTAACCATGATTAAAAAAAATATGTTTAGTTAATCTGTTATTCATAAAATTTAATTTATTGTATACTTCAATGAAATATGATTTAAAATTTTGAGTAGAAATGTCTTTAACTGAATAGTTAGTCATATTTTAATAAAATATATTTTTAACATGTTAGTCTATCTCTCTCTCTATATATATGACAAAAAAGGAAGAAGACAGGGGATTACAGCTAATATTTTTGAAATTAGAAAGATTAAAAAATCAATTTTCTATTTAGAGAAAAAAAAACTAATTATTTCAAATTTAATTGCTTTAAACATATTCAAACTTCTTTTAATCCAATGATTAAAAATAAATTATTGATTACCATTATTTTTAAAATATATAAGAAAAACAAACAAACTCTTCTAAAATTTCACCAAATTTTAGTAAAAGACGAAGAGACTAGAATCTATGTTCATTATGTCTGCTGATAGAAGAGGGAATTACAGAAAGCGATAGCTTTGTTTATTATGAATTGGAAGGATAGTGGCGTTTATGGCTCTTATCTAATTTAATTCAAATAGTTTTGGCTTAAGTTGGGTTACACTAACTTATGTGTGTTATTTTTTTTTACTAAGTACTAACTATACTAATATATTTAATAGTAAATCATTTTTTTATTAGTAAAAAAATGAATTAATGTAAAATATTCAAGAGATATTTCAATCATTTTAAAAAAAAATTGGTTTTGAATGCACATAACCTCCAAAAACATCAATGATCAACTATATGACTAAGGAAACATTTAACAACTATATGACAAAAGAAACATTTGTATATAAGATCAAATCTTTGAAGACAGTATAGAGAGATTCATTGAGAGATAAATCTCATTTTAAATACACGTTCAAGAACCATAAACAATTATGTAAGAAGTAACCTTCCCGCAAGAACATAAAGAAAAAAAAAAGTGTTATTAAAAATATTGAGATATTCTTACTTTCTTTTTTTTTCTTCTCTTTTAAACTTAGTCTAAAAGATGGAAAATTCAGAAGTTGAAACTGAAAATACATTGAAATGGTATTCACCACCTTTAACCTCATGTTAGAGTAACCTATTCTAACATTTATGGAAATAGTCTAATTATAGAGTGAGGTTATATATGTGATGATTTTTCAATATCTGCTCGAAACTCTCAATTGGCTTCTCCACAGGATGAGAATGAGTCCCTTCATAGGTTGTTACCACAATCTCTTCGTCTTTGCTATGCCGTTGGATTTGTTTCTTCACATTGCACCCTCGATAAGAACATCTGTAGTAGCTTCTGAAGCCATCAAAACATCAAAAACAAATTAACAATCTAACTGAAATTCATAAAACTGGTATATAAGATAAGGTTTATGGAAATGATTTATTCTAGTGAGTGGTTTCATTGGAAGTAGTAAACTAACTTCTACGTACGTTGTTGTAGCGTGCTTTAAAAGGTTGAAATTTTTCTATTATATGCTGAAGTTTTTTACACCCCAGATGAATATAATCTGTGTGAATATACGATTGAAAAGAAAGAAGAAGAGAAACCTAGGGAACTTGTTGTTCTTCACGGACTTTTCCCCATACTTTCTCCACCTATATCCATCATCAAGTATATCAACTTGAGTCCTTGTTTGAAATGCAAATCTGTGCTGCTTCATTTCTTTGCCAACTTTCTGGCTTGGCTCTGGAGTTCTTAAGAAACCTGCACCCTTTTTGACATGATGAACATGAGAGTTATTAAAATAAGAAGTAGAAGGAGATGATGAAGATGAAGATGAAGATGAGATAGGGTTGAATAGTTGATGTTTCTCCATTGAATGAGAAATGAGAAATAAGAAAAGAGGAATCGATTGTGCAGTGTATATATAATGAATTGTAAGAAGGTGAAACATGAGGGCGGCAAGAAAGTCAACAGGTCTAGTCAACATCCAATTTACCTGACTAAGCACGAACTATATATAATATAATTTCTTTTTTTGGTTCCACTTTTCTAGAAGAATCACAAAATTACACCACGTTGTTGTTATCCTCTAAATCCTAAACCAAAATTTATAAAAACTTTGAAAAAGAATACAATGTATTCTTCAAATGTTATGTTTGATAAAAGGTAAATAGTTATGTAATTAATCTTAAAGAAATTATTAAATATTTTAAATTTATAAAGTAAACAAAAATAAAGGTTAAATATTTTCTTTAAGATTAATTGTATATTAATATTAATTTTTTAATAAACACACATATAATATATATATATATATATATATATTAATAACAAAGAATAAATAAGTGTTCAATTACTTCAATTATTAATAAAATTAATTTTTTTTAACTAAAACTATAATTTTTTATATTGTACTAAAAAATTATCAATATTTATTATAATTTACCTCTAATTAATAACATTATCTTAATAATTTTAAGGTGGGAATACACGTAATTATTAAGAGTTTGTATATTATCATGCATTTGGCCATAGTTGCCGTGAATAACATGTAGTGTACTCAAGTAATGCGCAGATATCAGAAATTCCAATTTTCCATATCAAAGGAACTAGTACCATCGTCAACTGAAACGCATTAATTTAATTATTTTCAAATTTACTAACCCAAGATTACAGGAGGTAGAAGCTGTGTGAAATCCACGTTGTTCATATTTAAAAAGTAGATTAATTAAGCATCACAAAAACATTCTCTTCTTACTGAAAATGTATTACGAGGTATTAGAAGAGTTATCAAGTGGAAAAGAAAAGAGAAGACTTATGAACGAGTTTTATAGTGTTGATTCATCATAATGAAAGAGGATGTGAATGTCTAAAATACTCTTAAGAATATATGATATTCATGAGAGAATAAGAAAAATTGAGTTGTGCCTATTTGTATTTTTTTTTAATTCTGATTATTAAGAAAGTTATTAAACAATAATTATAAGATATAAATGAATTTTATAATTGTTAGTAACCTATAATTCATATGTTAAATATTATATTAAATTAACAGTTATTGGTCCAAATGTATATAGTGATAATTTGGGTTATGTACATAAGTCTTTCAGTTTGGAATTCGAAAAAATTGTTAAAGTGGATCACCTAGAAGGATAAATGAGCTCAGTTTGAACTTAGAATAGGTGGACCTTTAATTTTGATTTTTGAGTAATGTTTGTTAATCATTTTTATGTAACAATTTGATCATTTACTATGATGGTTTGAACTCAAACTATAGTACTTGACTTTTGGTTCAAATTTGAGAAAATTGTTTGATGACCATTTGATCCCAGCTAAGTATTCTTTGTTGATCCAATGCCCTTTTGGTCTCAGGGTACTATTTGACTATTTGGTCTAAGTTTGCAAAAAATTTCAATGATCCTTTGATTATCGGTCAAGCACTATTGATCCAATAATTGTTTGGTCTCGAAGAGTATTGTTAGACCATTTGGTCTTTTATAAAATTTATGAAGATTTGATATTGTTTGATTTAAGTAAAAGTGTCAATCATCGTTTGATATCGGTTTGGTCTAAATAAAAATGTCAATCATCATTTTATACTAGTTAACAACCTATAATAAGTATTATTGTAAACAATTATGTGTAAAAAAAAAAAATCTTCTATTTCAAAATAATAAGCCTCATTACAAAATCTTACACGGAGAATAATCTCTTTATGAATAAAAAGTAAGTTGAATTTTTGTCTAGCTATTTAGGATTTGTAAACCACGAATAAGTTTTACTCAAATCTCATGATAAACATCAATTGTTCTTATTGAAAATGAATTTGGAATTGAATTCTGCTGTGTTGTTCGATCACAAAGAGATAAGAAAGGTCCACCTGCAAAGAATTTTTCGATTCTTAATCATGAAAGAATGGTTTGAAATATGAGAGTATAAGAAATAAGGAAATATGGAGAGTTGAGTTGTCAAAATATTCTTTGTTAGAGGATTCATATCTAAAATTTATTATTGTTTATAATATTTACTATTATTTATTATTAACTACTTAAAAATTGTGAGAGTGGAAATAGTTAAGCATTTTTAAGCTGTTACTGAAGATGTTATATGTTTTTTTTCTACACATGGTTTACATTTAAAATTTATTAGTGAGTAAAAGGCGTAAGCATTTTGTCAACTGAGGAACGTGGCATATTTGATAGATATTGAAATGAGAAACATGGAATGGAGCACAGAAGATGGAGTTGGATTCGTGAATCATGGCGGCATGAACGTGAAATAGGTCATTAGAATCATTCATAAAACAAACGCCAAGTTTCCAAGAAATTGCCAAAAGAAAAAGACACGAGCAACTTGTGGAATAGCTAGGGGAAAGAGTATTAACAGTGCTATAATACTTTCAAACAACTTTTTAATTGCCTTTCCTTTTTGCATTTCATATTTTAGTTGTTTATTACCCAAGTACGTGACCTTATTTCAAATAATTCAAGCAAAATAAAATATTTTAAATTGAGAAGACATGATTTTAATCTTTGAACAAATTAAAATCATAATTTACCAAATGTGAGGAATTCGAATAAACTTTCTTTTAATACGAGAGTTAAGAAAAAATTTACCCCAAATTTTAGAAACCAACATCATTAAATCTTATCTTACAAAAATAAAATAAAAAATATCTTAAAACAAGTTTTCCATTATTAGTGGATGATCCATTTTATTCTTTTTTAATCTCTAATATTTTTTTCAGACCACATAACTTTTA
The DNA here is from genome assembly GCF_000499845.2 of Phaseolus vulgaris. Lineage (NCBI taxonomy): Eukaryota > Viridiplantae > Streptophyta > Magnoliopsida > Fabales > Fabaceae > Phaseolus > Phaseolus vulgaris. The sequence goes on along the minus strand of NC_023758.2, from coordinate 45,499,428 downwards.
ATTTGGTATTCTTTTATTGGTATTCTCAAACATTTTTTCCTTCACAACTCTCAAACTCAGGCCTTAATTAAGAGGAAACCACGTATTAGTCTTCTGGTTGATATATAAGCAATTAATTAACATCATAATTAATGAGAACTAAAAGTATTAACGTTAGAAAAATGAAAATTAAAGAAAACTTTTAGGAGACCAAAATATATTTATTAATTTTTCAGACCTAAAAGCATTAAATACTTAATTATAAATGTAAGTCTTAAAATAATTATTTTTTTCGCTAGTTCAACCACTGGTTTAGTTATAGTTTGGCTGAAATAGGAGGCATGGTATTTATGTGAACTTGAACATGTTACTAAGATTGCACAAAAATACATACAACTGCTTTCAAAATATAAAAGCTCTTCACAATGCTGCTAAATAGAGAAGGCTTCAAAAAGTAACTTAGTCTTGGCGTGTGCTGGCCTTTACCAAATTATATGCACTTCAAAATTTACACTAACTCCTTTCAGTGACTATTAAAAACCAATTTCAGTGTTCTCTAAAGTAGCATCCCGCTTTGTTGGCTCTCGTTTTACCATTGTAATGAACGTCCAATTTATGTTTTTCTCATTGCAGTCAATTTTCTTTCTAAGAAAACAACACAAACAATTCAAAAACCACAATGAAACCCTTCAACATATCCACTGCCAACAAAAGTAAGTTCTCGAAACAAATGCTGGACTAAGATAAGGAAAACCCTCCACGTTGAAACTCATATTTCATCTTCTTCAAAGGGATCCCTTTCGGGGTAGTCACCAACCTGACAAGGAAATATACAGATAAATGACATTTTTTGCACAAACGTTAACTGAAATTAAATGCATTTTACGCAAATAAGGGTAAATAGCACCTATTATAATTTTCCTCTTTTCTTTATTTTTTTATCATGGAACTAGGATACGGTTGTCCACTGCCAAAGGCAATGAAGTACCACAGCGAAATTGCATAAGCCTCAACCATTTAGTTTTATAAGGGTGCTTGCATTATTTCATTGATTTTGTTCCATTATATTTTATAAAAAGACAGCTTGATTCAGACCATTAGAAGCACCCAACTTCTAAGATTATTGTGGAGCTTTTTTTATCTTATGCACTTAAGGACTCCATTGTTATCTGTGCCCACCAGGGATTGATGTGTGAAGTTTCTCGATGCTTTCCCCTGTGCCTCAATCATGAATATGATGCAATGGGAGAAAGATATAAGTGCTTCTGAAAACTTCTCTATTGGAAGTGTAGTTTTTTTTTAAAAAAATCTCTCAAAAGTCATTTTATCTGTATCTAAATTGGTTCATTTCACCCTCTACTCTCAAATCAAAGCATAAGGATGCTACTGTTGCAATTAAGCCTCAACTACCATCCTCTGGCACAAGTGTTTATAATGTTCAAGTTTTGTAAAGGTTTGTTTGAATCTGATTCATGAAAGGATATTTTAGATATTTTTGGCTGGCTTCTTGAGAACATTTTCAGTTTTTAAATTGGTAATATTGAAAATTTTGACCATCCAATTTTTTATTGTATGAATAAGATTACCTCCCCTCATGCTCTCACTAGATATGCCCGTACAGATACTTTTTTGCAGATGGAGAAAGAAAATACGAGCCATGCAGCATGTCAAGAAAAAAGAAAATTCATGACTGGAAGTAAAACACATATCTACACCCAACAAAATCTGTCCATCTAAGTAAAAACTATAACTAAATATTAATATAATCTGCTTTTATGGACACAAGGTGCAAGAAAAAAAAAACATTTTGGATAAGAATATGCATTTTATATTATATTTGGTGTAAAACATGTGATCTTTTAAATGGAATTTCGTCATGGTGTTGATTAACACTTTTATCACAATAGAGAACCACCATCAGTATTGGAAAATATCCCAACATTTAAAATATAATTGCAATGTGTTTCTAAACAAACCTTCACTTTCTCTGGTCTAACTATTCCACCTTGAGATGGAGGACATTCAAAGTAACGTACTCCTTTAACCCTGTAACATAACCCAGGAAAATTCTGAGAGAAGTGTGGACGTAATACTTAAGAAAACTTAAGATGATAGGCTAATTGGGAGTTGAGTACACTAATTTGCATATCAGAAATAGATGTAGAAATGCTACTTACATGCCATCATGTTTGCCCAAGGGTTCGTCATATTGTACTCCAACCCAGAAACCAGGACCCAGTGATTCTGCCCGACCAACAAATTTTACAACACCTCTTTTTGCTCCAGGTTCAACTTCACATCTGGACCCTACCTTAATATTTTTGGAAATTGGAAACAGTAGATTAACAAATTAGCAATTAAAATAGATTCAATGCATACAAATATACCTATGATAAACAATAACGTGAACAGGAAAATACAAATCACTTCTTCAACAATACAAAATTGCAAAGTAGCATAAATAAAAAATGAAGAAATCGAAAGAAACAAAACACCAAGAGAAGCATCAAATAAATAGCATTAAAAATTCATCCAAAATACTCAAGTATTTGAGGCTACTTCCTACCACAAGCAGGTGATAGATATAATTAGTCAGTACTCATTAATTATACTACTAGCAATTGACATTATACAAATTGTAACTCTTACAAAACATTTCATTTCATATTCTATTTGGTTACACGTGCCTTCTTTAATTTGTTGGTTAGACCATCCATTTTCCCATAGTCATTTTCGTCTTATAATCCTTTCTTTTTTTCTTGAGTCATCCACCCCACCCACTCTCCTCCCTTGTTTAAAACTAGTTTCAGTTGGGCCACAAACTGACCAAAGTTTTCTTTCCTTTTTTTTCTACACGTCCAGGGAAAAAGATGAAAAATGCAGGCTGTAATAGAGTTTCCTATGCAGAACAAGAAACTTTTAAAGCTTGGAAACCATTTTTTTTTTTGTTTTACTAAATCATAATTTTCAATGATGTCGCCTCAATAAGCATCACTTCCTTTTATGGGCCACACAAAAGTTAGGAATTTAGAAAACAGTGACTTAAAACTCAACTCTCTTAAGTTTATCAAACAATAAAATTAATAGCCGATGAATGCACACAAAACCCTTAAACCTTAGGGAATAAAAATGCATGGCTTGATAAATAGAAGGAGTTGAGTTTTGAACCAGGGAGTCTTCTGAAATTGACTAGTAATTGAAAAGATTTTGGCAATTTAGCTTTAACATGTACTACAGTTAGGAGGAAACACTTATTTGTGATAAGCAGACAGATTTGGCAGCCTTTCAGCACTCGACTTGTTCTTGTTATTCTCCCAAAATATGATTTGCAGGAATCTGCTTCCAATCAAGTTAGCATGCAAGCATTGTGATAGGGTTCTGATTCTAAAAGAGGATTGCACCAGGAAGTATAGGCAAGACATAGGTGGATGGGATCCCAGCTAATTGTGTGGTGTGGTGCACACTTGGCACAATTACAGTTTTAGGTTATATAAGAGGTAGAGACAGGGAGGAAAAATGGGTAAGAATTGGACTGGTTTGGGAGAGAATAGGTCACCAAAATACCTCAAGTGTCTAGCTCGCCTTCTATCTTCCAATCACACTAAAAAGTAGTGGAGAGTATACTAAACGATACACTTTCTTCTGGCTGGCTGTTCTTTTCTTTTCTTCACTGTTAATGTATCAAACGCATACCGTACCTCCCAACTCCAGGGAGCTTTTCATGACTGCAACCGAAAAGGTCACAATGAGGAAGAAGATGAAGAACGTTGATTACTTTTGAACGCTCAAATGCAACACAAGGAGATGTTGATACAAGAAATACTGTGTTGGCTGTAAGAACTATGAGATCTCAGAATGGAGAAGATGGTCTGTATCTGATTAAGGGAGAAAGGGTGCATCTGGAAGTTGATTATTGCCACTCCCCATACATCATAATTATGTTGAATTTTGACACAAGGTAAACTGGGCTTGAGCAGTAATGACTTTTGCTTCAAGACCAAGAGGCTCTTGCATGAATAGATTAAATCATTGTTGAAATCAAACCTTCGCCAATAGCACAAGCTTTGGGAATAATTGGCCCTTCACATTGTAGATTATAACTTAAGCTTTAGACCAGGGACAAGTATTAGATTTATGCTACTAAGTTAAGAGTTTTATTACTTATAGGGCTAGGCTTGTACTAGTTTTACTAAAACAGCAAATTACCTTATTACTATGTCAACGAGAAGGGGAATATTAGATAAGTTTCTTATGGACATCTATCATCACATCTTATATCAATCTAACCTCGTATTGTTTCGGTATCTCTGTTCAATTTCCCTCATTTTCCACCTAAACCTTATTATTTCAACAAATATAATAAATAAAACAAAATATATAATAATTGAACAGACAAACCTTGACATTAGCACAGAGGTCTTCCATACTGGTGTCTGGTATCTGTGCAATGAATGTTAAAGATTACCCAAAAGCCAGCAAGGATCCATCTCAATTTTCAAGAAACAGATGACAAACTCTAATATGGATGATAGTTTTATCTGTATGTGGAATCAAAAAGCACTAAAACAGCAGATTAGGAAGGACGAATAAATCAAATGCTTACCTTTGCCTCCACAGTCGCAGGAACTTGGGAAGTAATTTTTTCTTTATATTTTCTGAAAGTGTCTGTTACAGTAAAGTAAAACATGGCTAATAAGCTACAAAGCCCCTTAGTGTGTAAATAAGAATATAATTTTTTTTCTCAGTGAGACATGCATTGATGATAACTTGTAAGTGAGTTTTTGACAGCATACATACGTAAATCTCAAAAAACAGGATCATACCATTACCCGTTCAAGTGTGACAAAACAATTTTTACCAACAACGATTGAAAATTTGAAATCACTCATCAAAATATAAGTCATACCAAAGATGATGTCTAAATAGTAGCCGTATAAAAACCTCTACATCTACAATACATGTCTGTTGAACTCTATTTGCAATGCCGGATATTTCTACACAAGCACAAATCACCTTCCATAGAAATTCAAAAAAAAGAGGGTTTTTTAGGGGACATGCCTTGTCGCTTATTATAGGCTTCTTCAGAAATTTGGTATTTTTCAACCAACGAAGTATCTTCCAGCCAACCACCAGAGGAGATGGAAGTTGGGTCAAGATCCACAACATGCAAACGAAACCTGGCACAGGAAAACGCAATGGGAAATTGCGCAAGACGATTCCAAAGGAAAACCCTAAAATACAAACCCGTCAAGAGGGGAATAGAAGCCAAGGGGTTTGGAATTATCAGAGAGATCGGCGATTTTGTCGTTGCGAACATCGTCGTAGAGCTCAAGGTGCATGGAGTTAACAGAAGTGCCGCATTTCTTCCAGAGTTTATCCTTGACGCCTTCCACCGAGAGCTGTTATCGACGAAGCGATGTGTCAAAGAATGAATTTGAAGCGATGTGTCAAAGAATGAATTTAGAGCGATGGGAATGGAAGGAAAGGAATGAACCTGAAGCGAGAAGCGGATATCGGAGTTGAAGGTTTTCATATTGGAATGAGTGACCCGCAACACCACCGAATCGTCCCCATGGACTTGGATGCTGGACGCCATCCCCTCCCTCGCCACTTTCTTCTCTTCCTCTTCACTCTCTCTGCTACTGCACACTATTCTAAACCCGGGGATACCAAAAAAAATTAATATTAATAAACACTATTCTTAAATATAATTTCAGATTTTTTGAACCTGGTCTTAAAAAGTAACTTAGATATAAAAGTTATGTTCTATTTTTACCATGAATTTGATATTTCCAACAATCCTTTGATATATGCATGTGTGAGGGTGAAATGCTTAGTTTGTGTTGTATTGGTGAGAAACATATGTGCTTTTCATTGTCTACTCCAACCTTTACAACATTAGAGCTTAGAAAAAGAGTGATTTGATGGCACAATCGATTCACATTCCATTCACAACCACTCTGGGATGCAGTGCATGCCATCACACAACTCTATGCATAATTATTTTGGACAAATATTCCTTCCACCATAAAACCATTAACATTATTTCTGGTAACAGGTGTACCACTTGGCGGTGATGGGCCCAATACCAGGCCCAAATTCCCTGCAAATATGCAACTTGGTTTCTCTACCCTACACGCCCCTCCCTCCTCACAAGTCATACCAATTTCAATAACATTAATCGTCACAAAAAAGAAGTTTGAGAAAATGATGAGGGGACACGTGGTCGCTAAAATGTAGATGAAAAAGTTTGGTTTACGTGTTGAGATAGAAAGGTTCCATGGCAAAAGACTAGTGTGTGATTTGGGTCTTCATGGTTTTGCCAGGTGTCACTACTGAAGCTTGTAACGAGACATGTTGACATAGTGTGAAAAATTTGATTAGATTTGTTGAGTGTTTGAGGAGGTGGTGATTTGGATGGATGGTGATGTTTGAGCAAGTAACACGAGGAGGCCCAAATCAGTGTGGGTTGTGGAAGATTACAGGGCCACATGGGGTGGTTTTTAAATTGGACCTAAATTATCACAGTCCAGTTGCGTTGGCATGAATTAGAGATATCATGCAAAAAATTTAAAATGAAATCAACTGTCACATCGACTTTGGATTCAGAGTGATTCTCCAAACAATACTAATTTATAAATTATTAATAATAAAAACTTTTTTAATTTATATAATAGTATTTAAAATTGATTTCTATTTTATAACCTTTTTAGTATTTTTATTATTTTAGTTCGATTTTATTGGTAGAAGAAATCCATGTACACGTTTATCAATTATATTTTTTATATAAATATTGCACAAATTCATAATATTAAGAGAAGACACTTAACCAAAAAGAAAAACAACCTTGCATAATTAATATTAGGGTTACCTGGAGTAATAATTAAGTAGTGCTAAAAGCTTTTGATATTGATTAATAACCTTAGGAAACCAACTATTTACATAATAATGATATATTTATTAGTAACATTCAACACTTGCATGCATCACTGTGATTCAATAAGTACCTGTGTGGATATTAGGGTCTGAGTAATGTTGATCCACGTTGATACACAATTTTCTGTCGTGTCGGTAACCTTCTAGTTCCTCAAAGCTCTTCCTCTCACGCACGTGTTCCGCCGATCGGCAGGGTACCTGCGATTACATTCCGACGCTTAAGTGAGTGTTAGTGATTAGTCTATTCTCTTAGAATATCAAAAACATATCTTTTCTCCCTTTCAGAAATCCCTTTTATATAGGTTGATTTGGGTTTCACACTCGCGTAGATCAAGTAACCGGTTATCAAAACGTGTGTAGTGGTCACTAGGTCATGAGAGTGTCTTCCATAACATATCTTTGACTCATTCAACGCTAACTATAACTGCTTTCTTATCACATATTTATTATATTATATTATTAATTCATGCTCTCGGTCAATCGGGTCCTACCAGTACACAATATGTCTTCATAGTAATTCATTACGTTAACTTAGGAACTATCTAGCAAAGTTGTTAGAAATTTGTCTTTTTAATGTGATTTAAATGTGGGGAAAATGTAAACCGAATGAAGTAAGCAAAGTTCTCCTAATTTTCTTGCTTAATATTCACACAAAGAATTCTGAAGAAAGTTCCCGTAGCTATAATTTTCTTGTTGTCATCATGTTACATCCAACAGTTCGAATAAATTAAGGTTGCGTTCAAGATTGCAACCTGATTAATTAACGTGAGCATTAAAACCATATTGTTGTTGTAGTGCAGGAAAATTAATAAAATTGAAGATAAGAATAATTAGGTGGTAGTTTGTCTTAAAGTGAAATTGTGTATATCTATTTGGTAATAATGATGTCGAAGGCCTTCAATCAAGTTAGGTGCATTACCTGAAACTAGTTATCTGCTTTCATTACAAGAACGCCACTTTTATCATTGCTGTGATGAAAATTTAAGACATTCACCAAACCCTGCAAAAAAAAATGCACTCTTAAACCTACCCTCTTCCCTAGGGTGCCCCAATTCATACACTAAAACCAAAATAAAATTTAAACCATCATATATTCAGAATTTTTATTTTTTTTACACTCATTCTAACTGTCACATCAAAAAATAAAAAATTATATACAATTCCTAGATTGTCAAAGTATAATCTTTAATATAAAAATTTTTATCACACTCATACATACACACAAATAAAAAAGATGTTTTTCTATATTGATTTCTTTGTATATTACTTTTAAATATTTTGGTCCTTTTGAGGAACTTTTTTCTAAAGTAAATGGGAACTTTTTTATTTGCAAATTCAAACAAAGATGTCAGTCCCAATTGGCGGGTTCATTGGTGTGTTTATATTATAATATTGAGAATTGGGAAAGGGATAGAAAGTTTGGTTGATATGGGATTGTTTTGGTGAGAAAGTTTATAAAAGTATAATGAGAATATATTAATGTGAGTAATGAAAGATGTAGTAATTAATGATTAATATTATTCGATTTGCTATTAGGTGAATTAATGAGGGTGCATGTGAGGGGAGTACTGATGTTCTGATTGGGGTTGGTGATAAGAGTACTGAAGCACATGGTAATCCTCAACCCTGCAACTTTGTGTTCCCTACTCTCAAATACGTATGTAACGTTTTCACAACTCATGTCTCCATCCGTAGGACCCTTTATCATATCTATTACAAATTTCAACTCAATTAGGGCAAAACTAATATAAAAGGTCACAATACCTTGTAATCAATTAGGGCAAAACTAATATAAAAGTTCACGATGTGGTGATTCAATTTTGAGATGTTATCTCCTATCCTATACATAAGGTAGAAACAGTATTGTTTGAAATTTCTTAATTAGAAGAATTTGTTTATTTAGACTTTGACTGAAAGACTTATTTCAGTTCTTCAATATAATTTTACATTGTTTAATAGTTTAATAATTAAGGTCAACAGTAGTTTATATACTATTTTTTCTTCAAATTCAGTGAGACACTTTTTAAAGATAAAATTGTGAAGGAACATCAATCTCTAAAAAGAACAATATTTCGAATGCAGTGATTGATCTTTCCGATTCTCACTAAAAAAAATCAGCATGTCATATACAATTTTATATAATTATCCTTGACGTAAAATGTAAAATGAAAAACAATTAATATATGAAGATAAAAAACAATGAATGAAAAACGAAAATTTCATAATAATATAATTGATTATAAAACATAAAAAAAATAATTATCAAATGCACATCATAGTACATAATTAATTATCAAATGCACATCATAGTACATAATCAATTATATTCACTATGAATAATTGATTATGCTTACACAGTAAATCTGAATGAGGATCTGGTTGGTTATTATGAGATTGAAAGTAAAAAGTAATTCACCATATCTTGTTGTGGGTGGACCCAATTATTCAATGTTTGTAAGGTAAATTCTAAAAGGAGTTATAGTAAAAAGTCAAACTGAGACCGTAACTTTTTATTTTAATTCATTATATAATTTTAAATATTAAATAAGGAATAAATTGTTTTTTTAAGGAAAAAATAAATAGTTGTAGTTCAATGTAAAAATAAAATAAAAATATAAGGTGGGCTTTGCAATCGGCTTTTATAGTATTAAAATAATGTTTAATATGTATTTGTTCTTGTTTATCCATTTTAAGATAATGTGCTGGATAAAATGATATATTCATGTGAAGATATATCATAAAAAAAAAATAAGTCATGGATGATATACAGGTGAATCTTAGCTTTAGGCTTTAAAAATTCCACTATCAGTTTAGGACCGTTGGTAGTTTTTGAAACAGAAATATTGCATCAGTTCATTTAAACTTAAAATAAGTGTTTTTTAAATAATTAAATTTTATGAATAATTATTTACTCAATAAATAGATAAAATTTAATTATAAAAAGTAAAAACTTGTTTATTTTTAAAATAAAAAGTTAGATAGACATTTAAAAACATAAATGTATTCATTTTATTTTTAAAAAAGACACGCAGAAACTAACAGGCCCATTTGTTTTGACTGATCTGTTGTTTTTAGAATTATTATGTTATAAAAATCGATTAGTTGAGAAAAATCAAAGTCCCATAAATATTGTTATGTTTTTATTTTATTTTTTATAAAAAAACAATTCTCTTCTCTAAAATTTTAAACTATTACATTTAATCTCTATAAAATGAAATTTTAGTTTTTGCAAAATATTTTTTAATTTGAATTCTCCCAAAATATGAAATTATTAATTTGACCCTAAAATTTCTTTCAAACTAGATAAATAATATTTATTTAATAAATCCATCATTTCTTTAGAATGATCAAATGTTAACATTGTATTATAAATACTAAAAAACAATATTTGAAATAGTGATTTGACTTTTTACTAATCATCACAGTAACTTGTTAACACTGTAAACATAAATTCAACTCTTTTAAAGCTAATAAATATTATACAATAAAGTCAAAACTCATTAATTTGAAGATAAACATATTGAATCCTTCTAAATTTTTGTCCAATCAACTTCAACTTGCAAGTATTTTCCTCATATTCCACCACTTATTATTACCTAATTTTCATAAAGTTTAAGACAGCACTAGCTACTACAGTGTGAGTCACTAAAGCAAGAGTTTTAGGCCTAAACTTTTTTGCAGTTCTTATCAGTTACAATACGAATAATGTTATGATTTATTTAAATTAAAAATGATTTTGCTTTGTTAGGCGTATATAAAATGTGAATCATGATTTATGAAAGTCCAGCTCAGTGAGTCAAATGATGAGAAAGCAGAATTAATTAAGAGCCCTCCTTTAAAATGTAACGTGGAAAACATTATTAAGTTATGCTAATTAATTAAATTAGTAATTGAATATGTTGGAGTAAAAAAATAAAGGGATGGTAAATGAGACAGTAATTTTGAGGGATCTGTTCCGTTGAAACAGAGCGGAGGAGCAGGAGTGTGTGGTGGGGAGGGCCACAGGGGAGAGAAGAGATTCTAGAGAATTCGAAAACTGCACAAGTGGAACATTGGAAAAACAATGCTTAAGTAAAATAATAGTGAAGTGAGAGTGTAGCCAGAACCAAGTACCATGTGTTGGAAGCATGAAGCCCCCGTTGCACGTGCCTCTTAAAAGATGCCACGTCATGTGATGATGATAGAATGAGTAGCTTCAATTCTGATGCCGCCTCTACTACCAATTCGGCCATAAATATAAATATATATATGAGATTAGAGAAAACACGACACAGACACAAACGCAGCACAAATAAAAGGAGTGAAATTTTTCACACCAAAAAGCATTAGCACCAAGCTTATCTCTGCAGTGAGTCCCACTACACCAATGGGCGAGGTCTCTGCAACCATTCATTCTCTTTCCTTTTCTTCTTCTCATCAAATTACCATTATCTCATTTCTTTGTTTTTTTCCTAACCAGGAAGAGAAAAAACCAGAAGAAAGCAAAGGGGAGGAGAAAAAAGCAGAGGAACCCAAGGAAGACAAGAAACCGGAGCAAGACCAAAAAGCAGAGGAGTCAAAAGATGAAAAGGAATCCAAGGAGGAAGAATCTGCGCCGCCGCCGGAAATCATGCTTAGAGTCTTCATGCATTGCGAGGGTTGTGCCCGCAAGGTTCGTCGCTCCCTCAAAGGATTCCCAGGTAAGAACCACCGTTTTTTTTTCGTTTGTGTCTCGCTTCTTCTTTTTTGTTTTCTTACGTTGTCTGATTGTTCTAGAACTTTCTCGGAATTTTCAGGGGTGGAAGATATTCTCACGGATTGCAAGTCTCACAAGGTGGTGGTGAAAGGCGAAAAGGCGGATCCGCTGAAGGTTCTAGAAAGAGTACAGAGGAAGAGCCATAGAAAGGTTGAACTTCTCTCTCCAATCCCAAAACCACCGGCCGAAGAAGAGAAAAAGGCCGAGGAAGAGAAACCAAAAGCAGAGGAGAAGAAAGAAGAGGTTATTAATCAATTCATCATTATCATTTTCATTTTATTATAGACGTTTATTTTTTCTTTTCAACTTGGCTCATACAAGATTATTGAGTTCTGTGCAGCCTCTGAATTTTCCTTTTTACATGTTTTTCAACTCATCTAAGATTATTTGCTCTACACAGCCTCAGGTTATTACAGTTGTTTTGAGAGTACACATGCATTGCGAAGCTTGCGCCCAAGAAATCAAGAGACGCATAGAGAAAATGAAAGGTATGTCTAACGTTTTAGAGAAGAAGAGGGATTTTATGATTTATTCCGTGATTCAATTCTAAAACAAGTTACAGTTACTTGTTACCAAAATCGGTTTTTGCAGTTTCTAGTCTGATTCTCTTGCGTTATTGAATTGTTAAAATATTAAAGTGGTCCATTCAGCTATGTTATTCTGTAACACTTGAATTGCATTTAATTAAGATGAAACAGCCTAGTTTTTTGAATATGTGCGTTTAATGTAACATTAATGGGATGAGATTGTTGGAAATGATGGCAGGAGTGGAATCAGTGGAAGCAGATCTGAAGAGTTCAGAGGTGAGCGTGAAGGGGGTGTTCGAGGCAGAGAAGTTGGTGGAGCACGTGTCGAAGAGGACAGGGAAGCATGCAGTGATAGTGAAGCAGGAAGCAGAGAAGAAGGAGGAGGAGGCAAAAGAAGAGAGCAAAGGGGAGGAGGGGGAGAAGAAGGAGAAAGAGGGTGGTGAAGGAGAGGAAAAGAAGGAGAAGAAAGAAGGAGAAGGAGAGGGTGAAGGGAAAGCAGAAGAGGGAGGCACAGAAGAAAGCACAGTGGTGGAGCTGAGAAAGAGTGAGTATTATTACAACCCTCCAAGGTATGGAATGGAGTTCTATGCATACCCTGGACCAGCTTACCCTCCACAGATCTTCAGTGATGAGAACCCCAATGCCTGTAGTGTGATGTAAAAAAGGAGGAATGGGAGGGGTAATAGTGGAAGTATGTGAGTGAGTGAGTGATTGATTGGTATATCCTGAGATAGATGTGCCCTCCTTCTGTACTTTTGCTGCTAAATCAAAAGTGAAATGAAATCTACACATAAGCTGTGGAGTTTTGTAATGCTTGATTGTACTTTTCCTAAAATGTTAGTATTATATGAATTATGTATATGGAAATATATATAAGTGAAAAGTAATTACAGATTTTAATGTTTGTATAGCTTTTCAGTTTCAAGATTTTACTTTGTATTTTCACTTTGCATGTTGTTTGTCCGTGACTTTCTTGGGAGAAGGTGAATGAGGAACTTGGGATAAAATAAAGTATGCATTTATGAGTAGCAACTAACAGCACCTTCTGCCTTTCTGTCCTAGTGTAAAAAGGATGATCAAACAAGTGAGGTGATATCCTCAAAAAAACAAAATAATATAAATCAACTATTTTTCTTCTTTGTTATTATTTTATTACTTTTTTTTTATTTACCTGGTTTCTGTAAAGGGCAAAAATAAAATGCATGTTAAGTAAATAATAAAATTCGTAAAATTTGGTTTTTATTTAGAACTTATCGGACATAACATAAATATAAATTTTCCTCAATCGTATTCAGGAAACAGTGAGGAGAAATAAAACATGGTTGACCCGGCATAAAGATTTTTTACGCACTAAAAAGCAAAAGTAATGAAGAGATGGGTGAGAATTTATTATTTAGGATGATCATTGGTTGGATAATCCGATTATGTAATCTAAATAATTTTTTATTTTTTTATCCCGTAAATTTAAATTGATTTTATTTTTTATAGGTTAGGTAATTATATATATATAATTTGGAATTTAACTGAATTTAATTCGGGCAAAATTTAATTATTTATTATTTTTAGTTTTTTAATTTTTATTTTAATTTGTAATTATAATTTGTAGTTTTACTTAAAAAAATATATAGTCTATGTTTTAAAAAGTTATTTTAAATATTTTATAAAGAAATGTCTGGAAATTACAATTTTAATAGAAAATATTTTCAAAATGTGAAAACGTAAATGGGGTTTAGGTGGAGTTTAATTAAGAAGATACAGTAACTTGAGTTGACTTAATTTCATTTAAATTTTTTATTAAATTAACTAACACATTTGTCTAAAATTAACTCAAGGTGTATATTTATAACTTTGTTTTTTTTATTATCTATTTTATATATAAAGAGGACCGTTCATTTTTATTTTATATTTTATTATTATAATAATTTTTTATTTTATTAAATTATTTTGGATATTTCGTAATTTTATAGAAAATAGTTTTTAAATTGATTTAAAAAGCAGTTTTATCCACCATACTTTTCACTTTTTTCTGTATATATTTTTTATTTTCTTTTTTATTTTATTTTTAAAAGCATATTTTCATTCTTATTTTTCTTTTTATTCCGATGTTTAGATTAATCTTTGTGATAAAAAATCTTATTTTTTTCAATTATTATAAAATTCTGAATTTATGGAATTTGTGATTGGTGTGTTTTAATCTAATTGATTTGACATAATACTTTTTATTACATTTTTTTAATTTTCAATTTGAATCAAATTAATCACAAAACATTCTGATTTTGAGTTTTGTCCGTTTGTTTTGAAAACTTTTTTTCTATTTTAAACTCTATTATTAAAAGTAAAGATATTTATAAATTTACTATATATAATTATATTGGTTATGTTGGTGTTTTTTCAGCGTTTTTTTGAAGTTCAAACTACTTTGATTGTTGAGTTTTATGGAGTTATACATGCTATGGAGGAAGCTCAAAAAATGGGACTTACTAATGTCTGACTTGAATGCGATTCTGCCTTGGTTTGTGCTGCGTTTACTGCTAGGACTAATGTTTCGTGGATGGCTTCAGAATCGATGGAATACTTGTCTTAATTTTTGTGGTACAATCAGGTTTAGGGTAACTCATATTTTTCGTGAAGGGAATGCTTGTGCTGATAAGTTGGCTAATTTAGGATTTATTCATAGATAATCTTTTCATTGGTATAATAGACTCCCAGCTAGTCTGTTCTTAGAATTCTTTATGAATAGGTATAATCTACCTATGTATCGTTTGTGTTAACATATGAGTTTTGGTCTAGTCCCCCATATTTTTGTATTTTTTTCTTTCTTTTTTTAATAATTTTTTTTTCATGTGATGGCAGATGATTGTTGTTACTTGAGGGGTCAGTTTAGCTGAGATGTCAAGTTGCATAGTGATGCCTAACACGAAAACTTTATAAAAAAATAAAAATATATTGTTATGTTTCCTTGACAGATAAGAAAAGGTGCACTTGCACATGTCTTCTCATTTATATTCATATTTATTAAAATATTATTTATTCAAATTTTAATATTATATATATATATATGATAAAATTAAAAAACACGGATACAAACGTGTTTGTGTTCAGTCAGTAGACTATAATGATAATTGGTTATTTTATAAAGATATACTATAAAAAAATCTAACTGTATTTAAATTTTATTAAAATAAAATATTTATGAAGTATTTTGACAAAAAATGGTGATGATAATTTAAATGGATATCAAAAGTACAATGTGATCTTAAATTTTAGCATGAACATATCTGGTGATTCTCAAGCATAATAAAAAAAATGTATGACTATACATATGATGAACATAAATAAAATATCTCTGAATATTTGAATAACCAGGAATATTTAAAAGACATCCTATTTAGAAACGAATATCTAAAAAAATATTAGAATTTAAAAGAATAATGTTAAATGAAAATAATTATCCTTTAAAGATGGTTTGGGATGTTATAAGGATATTTATCTATTTATAGTTGTGAGGATGGTCAATTAATTTGGGTTCAATAAAGTTCAATTTTTACTTAAGTGTGATTTGTGAGTGTTTATTGTATAATAATCTTAAACGGACACTCTTAATTGTCCATATTTTAAGAATGTTTCAATATTAAAATGCACTTGAATGATCTTTCTCGAGATTGGAACACTTATGTCCAATTAGAAGTTGTATTATATATATAAAATTTGTATAGTTTAAGTGAATATATTTAAAATTAACTCAATTATGTATTTAAGTAGTGAAGAGTAAGGATAGTTAATTGAATCAAATTGGTTCAAGTTGTTGTTTAAAATAAAATATTTCGTGTTAACCATAAGAAATAAAGAAAAAAAAACTCAATATAAACCAATAGATCACCTGTTCTATCATACAAAAATTTTAAATTATAAAGAGTACTTGGATAAGCAAAACTTTTGCTTTGTAAAATTAAATTAATTGAAAACCTTTGGTTGCGTCATATTCATTGTGCAAGCAATTATAACTTATCTCATAATGATTGTGAATCACTAAAGAATTGGTTATACCTTATGCCATAATCGATTATCATCATTTTTCTCTCATTCTATATCTGTAATAATTAAAAACAATGTAGAAACAACATATCGGTGTGGAACATAATCGATTATGTCTCATCATATATATATATGATGAAGTATAATTAATTATTTTTTGCATCTATAATCAATTTTACTTAATATATTATTGAATTTGTAAATAGTTAAAAAATGAAAAAAAAATCGTTATAGTTATTAATAATAATAATAAATTTAAGCAAAAATATATGCATGATGAAGAATAATTGATTATTTGTGCATGAATAATTAATTATATGTTCATCACATTACACAAGTGTATATAATATATCATTAAATTTTTAAACATACATAATTAAAAAATAAATAAAAAATGATTATAATTATTATTCTGAAAATTATTATTATTATAAATTAATAAATTATATAACTAAATATTCCTTATTTTTCTACCAATCAAATCAGTTTTGACTCTAAATTCAGATAATCTGAGTTTCTAACATTCCTCTCCTTCGTTGTTTTCGTTCCCACTCTTATCCAAACATAAGTATTGCAAATTAGAGTAAAACACTATTTTCTTTAATGTTTATAAAATATTAATAATTTTTTATCTTTTCAATTAAAATTTTCACTTTTTAAATAGTTGACATATACCCTTATAACACAACTACAAATGTAGTTAATTTTGAATTTTGCATGGACGATATTAAAAGTGAAGAAACTTGTAGGAAGTGCAGAGAGAAACTGTTAAAAAATGGTTTTCTTTTTTGTTAAAATGAGTAGGATAGTGGGACAATGATATCGTGAGTGGGATTTCAAAAGATGACTTCCCAATACTCACCTTTAACCCACTGTACTTCTTTTCTGAATGATTCATATATAAAGCACGATATCGATATTTGGAAAAGAAAATAAAATAAAATGCTTTCTATGATGGATGCTTTCAGGAAAATAAACAGGTTAAATTATATTAAATGCAAATTGTTACATGATACTTCCAATATGAAAGGATTTATAAAAAAATAAATTTGACATGATGCTTGTGCATATTGTATCCAGTGATTATTGTATGATACTTGTTCATAAACTTTTATCACATTTCTGTAATATTTTATAGTTATTTATTGGTTAATGTTTCCATTGCATAGGCTTGCGCGTATGTCGGCTTTGTGGAAATTTCAAATTAATATTTTAATATCATTTAAAAGAATGATAAGTATAAGTACATAACTACATATTTAATTATTTTTTCTTAATTTTTTAAATATTAAAATATTTCAACTTATAATGTATTCATAATTAACTATTTTTATTGTATACTTGGTTATTACAACAATAAACTCAATTATATCGTTCAATGTGATGGTTTATAAATGTCATAATTAATAATAAAGCTTTCAAAAATATATTAAATATGAATATAATTAATTTTTAAAATAAAATAAAATAATAAAAGAAAATAGACTTAAGCGTATAAATTCATAGAAAATAATATATGTAAGAATATATGTGCATTAATTAATATAGGTGCAATTGCAATATATTGCATTAATTATTATTTTCTCCACTTTAATTTAGTAATAAAAGAGTGCCAGAAGTAGTATTATTTTTGTTACAACTAGTATTATTACTTTCTGATTTTTTATTATTCATAAATATTATTAAAATTACAAAATTATAAATGAAAGTAAAACGTACAAAGTTTTATGATTTATAATAAATTTCAATTAATGATATAATAAATAAAGCATTAAATAAAGATTTCTATGAAGAAAAAAAACAAAAGTGAGAAAGTCAAATAAGTATTGTATTCCATTAGTGGTAAGTTGGTATTTCATAAATTTAAAACTCCATAAATTTTGTGATGGGATGGAATTAAATAAAAAATATAGAAAAATTATTAAATAAAAATTAATTTTAGAGATAAAAAATAATTAATTATTAAATTAACTAAATTAAATAGTAATTTATAAATAAAAAAATGTAATATTTAGAATAGTTTTTATCAATAATAAAAAATTATAAATTAATTTGTAAATTTGTACCTAAGATTTTAACTATTTAACTACTCTAAATTATATACTACTAAAACATTAGTAGTTAAAGTTAGATGTTAATTTATAAATTTTTATTAATTATAAAAGTTACTTTAAACCTAAATAGTTTTTTTTTAATTTATAAAATAATATATAATTTAGTTAAATTATTATTATTTTTATCTTAAAGATTAATTCTTATAATTTTTATTTAATAATTTTTTGTGAGATAATAAAAAATAGTAAAAAAATTATAAACATTGATTTTTTTTGTTTTTGTTAAAATCACGAAAAGTGCTCAGATGAGTAGTAGTGAAAAAGGACAACTTAGAATCTAAATATTGTTGTCTGAAGGCAAAAACACAGAAGAATAATGAAGAAAAACATTGGTCAAGGAAGCACTAGATGACAGAAGACTTTATAGTTGGCAGAATTGTTCTAAGTTGAGCAAGCCATGGGAGCCACACTGTTACCCTATAACTGTTGCAATGCATAATTTGATACAATAATTCAAAAACTACGTACAAATATGTCAAGTCCTTTGAACATTTTTAATGTACTCATAGATTCTTATCTTAATGTTTTTATCTAATTCTTTGTTATCTTGTTTATCTTGTTTGAGACGAACATTGTTCTCGTATGTCAATACAGTCTCACATCGTTCAGGAATCGAGGTCAAGAGTATTTTATATACTTCCTTCTTCTTTCAAGACGCTTTTTAAGGACAAAATCGTGACAGAGGTCGCAATAGGTTTAGTCGAAGGAATGTTTACGAGAACGAATATATAAGGGATTTGAATTGTAATTTTCTGTAAGAAGATCTTATATGTATAAATTAAAATATTTTTTATATAGTATATAAGGAATGTAAATCTTGCTTTCTAAAGTTGAATTTTAGGTCTTAAAATTTTTAAAACTTATTCTATTGAAAGGTTAATATTATCAAACTACTTCTTATCAAATAACTTATAATGCGAAAAAAGTATTTTAGAAATCCTATATTAATTAGAAATTAAACAAACTAATATAAAGGTAAAGGAATAATTTCTCAAATCATTAAGATTGGACATGATTACTGAGGATGATTCGACAGCTCAAGTCCTAGTGCATTCATTATTCTTCAACTCTATTTTTTAGATTGTTCAGTTTTGTAATTACTTTACTGTGATTTTAGTCTAATATTTGTTCACCTAATCAATTTGCCATTTCTTTTTTTTATTCACAGTTTTTGAAGAATTATTTGTAAAAGTAAATTAAAATAATCACCATCATAAATATGATAATTTACAATGTCTTTTTAAATATAATTTCTTAACCATTTTTAATAATTGTTTTTAAAAAGACAAGATAATTTTAAAAAATTGAAGTCACTTTAAAAAAAAATGTTAATTGTTATTGAAAGTGGACACTACAAGAAAAACATGAAATAGAAACCAATTTTTAGAGACTAAAATAATTAGTTACAATAGTAACTAAATTAGAGACCATTTAAAAAAAAAAAATTGGTTTCTAAATTAGTTTCTATTATTGTTAAATAGTTTCTAAATCCGTATCTAATTAGCAACCAAGTTTTTAACTACCAATTATTTAGTTTCTAAATTTAGTCTCTAAAACCTTGGTTGCTAATTAGATACCAATTTAGAAACTATTTAACAATAATAGAAACTAATATAGAAACTAAAATTTTTTTAGTTTCTAAAATGGTCTCTAATTTAGTTACTATTACAATTAATTATTTTGGTCTCTAAAAATTGGTTTCTATTTAATGATTTTCTTGGAAGAAATATTGAAAGATGAGAAATGAAAATAATTACAAAGCCAATTACCCTTGAAAAAAATTGATAATGACAATTTTATAAGATTAATTTAATGAATGAATAACATATTTTTGAGAGTAAAAAAAAATCATGACTGTAAGAGGATCTATCCTCGAAAAGTGACAATAGAATTTTTGTAATTAATTTAATGTTTTTGACTATTGTTATTTATAACTCTCATTGAAAGCCACAAGTTAATTTATAACAAAATATTTTTCCTCCACTTCCCATTGGTGGTTTTTCTTTATGCATAATATTGAAACTCTTTATGGTCTCATGTTACAGTTTACTATATCATTCATGCAATAAAGGTACTTTTAGTCAAATAAGATTGTTTTATCATAAAAATAATAAATAATTTAATTTTAATAATGTATATTAAATAAGAGAAAAATATAATTTTATTTAAAAAACACTTGATACGTAATTTTGTTTATTATGCAATTTTTATGACTAATCATAGATATATATTACCTTAGTTTTTATCTATCAAATTAAAGTGAATAAGTGGTGAAATCCAGTTGGTACAGAAGAAGTTTTTGGACATTTATTTGTCCGTATTTACCTAATCTATTAAACTAAACTAAAAAGAATATAGTGATTAGAAGTATTTGAATTTAAAAAATGATTATATATACTGACAAACCCTGTTATTTTATATGACCATCTTAGTGAGAAAGAACAAGAGACATAGGTTTCACCTAAATTCTTGAAAATGGGATTCTTTTTTGAAGACCACACCAGTTGTCTTAAAAATGAATCCTGAGTCAGAAATAAATGAAACGGTTTTTTCAACCCTAGTCGTAGGGTTAGTTCTCCATTTCCCAGATAGATTAGAAAATCACTCCATAATGAGCACCTGAAAAAGCTCATCACATTCTTATTATTATTTCTTAGATACTTAAACCATCATCATTCCTTTTCTTTATGCCTATTCTCCCATCATTATTCTTTAGATAACTTTCTTTTTTTTATCATCTTTAACCACTGTTATTGCTGACAAAATATACAGTGTAGATATATATGTCACTAAAATTATGATGGCTTCATCAACAACACTTTTTAATATAAAATATACCTTTTCAATTTCTTAATCATATATAGTAATTAAAACTTTCATTTTTTTTTTCAAAATGGACATAGCTTAGTTGTTGAGAAAATGAAAATGAAAATGAAAATACAAATTTAAATATAATTTTTTTATTGAAAATCTAAATGATAACAAAATTATGTAGAATTAGTTGTTGAGAAAATAATATCGAAACAACTAAAAGACATTATTAGAATTAGCTAAACCACAACAACACTAACTAAAATAATTAGATAATATAACGTTGATTAAAAAATCCAAAATCGGCGCTAACATATATTAAAACAAAAAATAATCAAACATAATTTATAAATAAGCAACCTTGAAATGAGCTACAATTTTAGAGTTTAAATTAAAAAATATTATTATTGTGTCGATTCGGAAGCAAAGAAGAATATTAAAAAATATAATTTAAAATAAATTAGAAAAATGGGTGTGTAGGCTTAGCCAACACTTTGAGAATTATATTTTTACGAAAGTTTGATCGTTGTGGAAAACCAAGTGGAGAGGACTTAGATTACCGTAAGTGGTATAAGGTTCGGACACACATACATCAAGATTCATTCGACACTCGTATATACGTATAAAAAAAGTATTTAATTTAAAAATATTTGTTAAATTTAGATTCTTTGAATTGAAATTTAATTGGAACTTCAAAACATATACAAGTATTATAAATCCAAATTGGTAATATTATTAAGTTTTTTTTATTAGAATTAATTACTAGATCTTTTATTAAAATTGGACTTGTAATTGAAATTATATTTGATTTGGAATTAATCTACATTTGGATTGCAATTTATTATTAAAACGGACCACTGTTTGGTTCAACAATAAGGACATCAAAATCCCTAAACAAAGTATTAAATATAACTTTAGCAACGATTATATCAATACTGCTTTTAATATTGTTTATATTAAATTTAATATTAATGTAAGCTAAATTGACGTTATATTTTTAAAAATTTAATATTTTTTTTCTATCTAACGTTAGTTAAATCAACACTAAATTTTAATTAATATATAAATTCAATCTTTTGTAACTTCCGCTTAGTTGGGTGGGGACTAACATATTAATAACGATAAGATAAATATTACTCCTGTTCATTTATATCAATATTAAGGAAATATTAAAAAATAAAAAAACAAATTAATATCGATAAGATAAATTTTAGAAGGTTCCTATTCTCTTTCATCCATTTCTTAATTTTTGGAAAAGTCGAGAATAGAAAGTGTTTTAGAAAAACATAATTCTCTCGTTTCATAACGTGTGTTCTTAAAAATATTATTTCAATAAATATAACAATTTTTTTTTACAAATATAGATATTCATATAATTTATACAAGGAAAATCATTCGAAATATAGAGCATCAATAAATTAAAATTTTATAAAAAAACTAAAATTCATGTTACCTTGTTCAAAGTATATATTATAAAGTAAATTTTAAGTCTAACTCAACCTCATAAAATAACTCATAAGGTTGAGGGTTACATCCATTTATATACCATGAATTCTCTTCATTTCTAGTTAATGTGGAATCTCCAACCGTATACAATATACTTAAAAGGAATTGAAAACTTTATTATACTTCTTACATTACATTTTTTTTTAATATTTAAACCCATTCAGCCATTAGTCCTAGGTCCTCATAGGCACTTACGTAATAAAAAACCCTAAAAGATAGAGTATGTGAGAATGATGAATTATTTTCAAACATACACAATAGCCTTTTCGAAATGAAGTATGTGAAAATGATGAAAGTTTTATTCTAACTTCAAGTTGCTTACGTCCCATATTTTGATGTTTTGATGGGTTGAGTGTAGAATTGTAAAAAGGTACCAATACCATTTTATCTAAATCTTTTTATGGGCTATAGATCTTCTGACCTCATCTAACCTCAAAATTCGCTTATTTATTTTTAACTTGTATGATTTAATGTTTAAAAATATAAATTATAAATAATAATACCGAGTTAAAGATATATGCTGTATTTTCAATTAGTTTTTTTATAAAAAAATTACACATATAGAAAGTTAACTCAATTCTTTTTAACTCTTTTTTAGTTAAGTTTAATATCACACTAGTCCATTAAATCATGTCCATTTTCACAATTCTAATAAAAAAGTTATTTACAATTTACTTGAAATTTAACTTAAATTTTTTATATTATAAAAAAAGTTATGAATGTGTTCAATAATGTGGTCATTTATGAATATTATGATAAAAAGTAAAAAAGTAGAATTGTTTCCACTATTTCGGTATACATTTTTAAAAAATGTGTGATCTTTTGTAGTTGAAAATAAAATATTTTCACACAAACCGAGCAAGCTTTAATTTAGCTATCTTCTGTTGCATGCTTAACGACCTATGGTGTGCTTAATGAGGCTATTACAGAAGAAGAGCAAGGCCAAGTTTTGTATTTTCTTTTCTTCTGATGTGTTGTGGCTTTTGCACGAAAGGATTGTAATATTTTTCACAAATTACCATTTTGAGTTTTGTTTTTTTTATAAAAATGGATAAGTAGTATAGTACGTGGACAATTTATTTTATGGATAAGATTTTGATTTTCTGTAAAAGTCGTATCCTATAACTTTGCCAATTTTATCAAACAGAAACCATATGACACCTTAACGATTTTCTAAAATTAACTTAAATGAAGTTAAACATAACCTATATGACTTTAATGTAGTCTACTACTACTTAGGACTTCAATTATATTATTTTACGTATAAATGATAAATATCTTTCACTCTAAATTTTCATTCTAAAATGATGTATTTGGTGTACGATTTAGTTTTTTTTTTTTTGAAAAAAAAATACTTGAAATAGTAATTTGCAAAAAGAAATGACCCTACTTTACTAAAAAAGGAATTAATTTTGGGTGCATTGATTGGTGAAGAAAATGTGGCCTGTAAAAGAAAAGCAAAAGGGGAAAAAATTGAAGATGAATTGAAGCAATTAAATGGGAAAAAAATGAAAAGGAAAAGAGAGGGGCAGTGAGGTCTGACAAAGTGGGTAGCAGTAAAAGTGGAAGTAGGAGATGGTGGTGGGTTTAGTAGAGGAAATAATAGGAGTAAAAGAGTCACAAATAGCATAATTGGTGGGATATTTGCACATGCAATGCCTTTTGGTTAGTGTGTGTTCAAAGTAGAGTTGTCGATACTTGTGCCAACAAACATTTTTGATGCATAACTTAATCATTTCAATATACATATATTAGATTATGATGAAACACTCCCTCCATCACTCAAAATTTCTGATATGGAAACCTTTTGTGACTGCTTCTGCATAAGATTCCATCTCACATGCTAATTTCATCATTCCAGCTTGGAGAACTTTGTTTTTGTTTTCTTCTGAGGGGAATATAGTTCAAGTTTTTCGACCTACTTCTCGATCAATCACTATTTCCAGTTATGGCATAATCTTATAAAAATATATATATAAAAATAAACTTTTGCAACATTGATGAGAGAGAGGGGTAGATGGGGAAAGTAATAAAAAAATACACTTATCATGTTTCTTCGTTTTTGTTTACTCAGATTATGAGATTCAATGTGCTTTTTGCCATTTCTTTTCAGCCTTTAGATATCTGCTTTATCTGCTTCCGCTTAAATGTGTTTTGCTCTTCGGCTCAATAAAGGAACTCCTTTTTTTTAATGGAAAATGCTTCTCATTTTTTTAAACCTTTTATGTAACATTTTTCCTGTTAAAAATCCTAATCATTTTAAGTATTTGCAATTGCTTCGAATAGAACAAAATCTTCAATTAGAGAATATCACACTTGTATTGAATGTTGTTTTAATTGCGGTGTTAAAGAGTGAAAGCGATTGATAGTGATATATTCTTTGTGAGTTTGGCTTAATGGCCAATGAGTGAGTTGTCGTGAGTTTTAGGGTTAATGGTTGGTTGAGCCAAGTGCCCTAGATGTGGACTTGACTCCTCGCTAACATGGCAGTACACGTTATTTAACAATTTTATTAAAAATAGGTGTTTTCTACTCCATTTCAGTAACGACGTCGTGTGTAAACATGAAAATATATCAATTATTTATAAAATTAATGTTTACTTATTTGATTTGGTTTTGATTCATGCATTGTTATTTTAGTCTCATGTCAAAAGTTATTGATTTGATTTTAATAATTTTATTATCATCTCAATTTTAATATATTCTCAACTCAATATCATTTCTTCTAATTGATATACTAGTGGGATTTCTTACCTGTTGAAGTTAAGGTTAAACACGTTTTTAATTAATTAGGATTATTTACTTTAATGTTAGATGTTAGATGAGTTTGTTTTTTACTAATGTTGATCAAAAATGATTTTGTTAATGTGCTTTGGAGGTATTTCTTGATTGTATTAGTAAAAAATTTTTCTGATCATCTGCGGAGCGGAGGAGGAGTCTTGTTTACATTTGTTCTTTGAGTGTAGATTTGTGTGGCTTTTGTGGAATCTTTGTTGTGCATGGTTGAAAGTGCAAAGCGTGTTCCATAATGTTCCTTTGTTTAATTTTTCTCAGTTCAAGATTTGTAATGCGACCGCTTTCGGTAAATGAGGTTTGGGGGGTGATTTGCATCGCAATTGTTAATGAGATTTGGAAGTATAGAAACAGAGTATTATTGGATGAGGGTGTAATAGATGTTTTTGAAGTGTTTGCCTTGGTGCAACTGAAGGCTTGGTCTTGAGTTACTTCCAAGTCACAGGATGCAAATTTTTCTTTCTCTACTTGATGTATTGACCCTTTTGCTTGTATGGAGATGATGTCATGAGTTTTTGTTGGAAGTATGAGGGAGTGTTGTAGGCTTTTCTTGTTGAGTTTTAAGTAGTGGTTTTTAGGTGTTGGTGGGGATGAGTCGTGAAGAATAGGTTAATGGTTGTGTGCTTTGTACATGAGTTGGACTACTCCTTAAGTGACTCACATTTATTCATTGTTTATTGTTGATAAAAAAATTAATGATAAGGTTATTTTATTTACCAATACCTACTACAAGAATTTTTATAAATATAAACCAATTTTAAACACTGAAAATATTTAATTATTATAGTGATTAAATTAAATATTATATTAAAAACTAACAAATTTATTAATATCATAATTTTTTTAAGATTTTTAATCAGATTTTTTTTTTAATAAAGTTAACTAAAATGCACTAGTCATAAATCAAACACTTTTATATCATTAGTTGATTATAAACTTCAATGATTAATGACACGAAATTTACAATAACAATGATAGTTACACTCTTAATCATAAGTGTATACTTCTTTTTTGGTTGAATGAAATTCATAGCGATATATTGCAGTAGTTACTTATTTTATAGTTGTAGTTTCAGCCGACAATTATAGTTGTAGCTTCAGCCGACAAAGGTAGAAAAACTCCAAAAAGTCATTAAATAATTCTCTTTTATTCTTCTCATAATTCATAATTTTTTATTTATGGGAGATTCCTTGATAAAAAATAAAGTAATTTTTAGTATATAATTAAACGTATATTTCTTCTTATACCATTAATTTTATAATATTAAATTAAAGTTATAATATTTTTTTTTAAGATGATAGTATTTATTTTAGTAAGATTTAATACGCATATTATGTCATCACATACTGTATATACATCTTAGTTGACCAATTGACTAAAGATAATATTAATTCTTAGTAATTCAAACATTTCTTTAAAAAATCGATTTTATAAAACTAAATTAAATTTAAAATTTATATTTTAAAATATTATTTGAACTATCGATCGATATATGTTGGAGATTTCATATCGACTAAAGATAAGGACATTTAATTGTATATAAGTGAGTGCAAATCTCAACCTTATGAATCAATCAGTTTTATGGAATTGAGTTAGGCTTAAAGTCCACTTCAGAATAATATGTCATTACGGCAAAATCTGAAATATAAATTCTAAAAAATTCTCCTGGTTCTTAATCAACATTAAAA
This sequence comes from Phaseolus vulgaris, assembly GCF_000499845.2. NCBI lineage: Eukaryota > Viridiplantae > Streptophyta > Magnoliopsida > Fabales > Fabaceae > Phaseolus > Phaseolus vulgaris. The sequence goes on along the minus strand of NC_023758.2, from coordinate 45,472,304 downwards.
AGACCCAAATAATAGGTATATAATGCAGTTTCCCATGTTTGTAGTTGATTGAACATGAAGGTTTTCAGTGTAACATGTAAGAAATTAATTAGGTAGACACATTTAAGTTAAGCTCTGGATCATGAAGCGCAAAGATTTGGAACCGTGGGGGAAAATAAAAATGGGATAAATTTGTTCTGATATAAATAAAAGTAAATTATTTAAATAAACATTAATGCACGTTAACAGCATATTGAATTAATTAATTAAATTTATGTGTTAGGTTATGTGAAATAATGCATGTGTTAGAGATTATATCCTGAGGAAAAATGTGAATAATTAAGTTGAAATATATGAATATTGGAGTTAGGAGATGAAGATTTAGGGTTTTTTTGAAGCAGCCACATCTTCACGAAAATAAGACCCATTGAATACAGCCTGACATGTCTGAAATATATCAAATCTAACACAAAGAACATCAAAAAGAGAATACAAGAATCAAATCAAGAAGACCCCACGAAGCACCAAAGTAACCACGACGAAAAGAAAAAAAAACAATAATTCTGCATACCACTGTTAAAGAATTGTTTAATAATAACTGAAATGATTAAACAATGACCCAAATTAGTGATCGTGGTCACTCCCTTAACAAAATAATTATAATAATATTAGTAATATAATATTAATAAAAGTTAATACTAATAATATTATTAATAATAATACTAATAACTATTATAATAATAACATTAATAATTACATTATTATCAATAATAATAATAATAATAATAATAATATTAATAAATATAACAATAGTAATGTAACATTAATGATATTAATAAATGTAATAATAAAGTAATATTAATAGTATTAATAATAATTAAAATAATTTTAATTTTAATAATAACATTATTAATGATACTATTATTAATATAATTATTATAAATAATAATATTAAGAGTAAAAATATTAGTAATAATAAAATAATTATTATTATAACTTTATTAGTAAAAATCTTTGGTATAGTGGTAAGTTTTTGTACTCTCATCTAGGACAAGTTAACTAAAAAATAACTTGTATTGGGATTAAACTCGATAGACTAGCTGTATATTCAGTGAACTTGTGAGTTACAATTGAGTTGGCGAGTTAATGTCGTTGTGTTTTGATTGTTCATCGTGATGTTGGTATTACTGGTTTTATTTTATTTTATTTGGGAGATCAGATAAGTAGATAAGTGAAATTTTGTTTTATTTGAACAATATATTGGAGATTTTATTTAATTTGGAGAGATTAGGACGATGTATATCTCTATTGGGGAAATGTTTTACTTTGAGATTTCTTTTTAATTAGAAATATTAGGGCAATGCATATCTCATTAGTTATTTTAGTAGTATGTACTTATTTGTTTTAATGGTTTTGATTAATTATATTATAGCACTCTCATCATGTGAAATTGAGTACATAACATGTTAATGTCAAAACTTGTGGCTAAAAGAGTTGTTAAAAGAATTGAAACTTGAATTAAGAAACCAATACAACAAATCGGCTATAAATCGTACATTGTTGCACTGTAAAGTGAAAAATTAGGCGAGTGAGATTTGAAAAAATGAAAATTTTGTTAGAAAAAAAGTTGATTAAAATTTTAGATTAAAAGGGAGTATTATATAATAATCTAAAATTAGTGTTAGACATTGTTTTTAAGTTGTAAAGAGAGTATTTCAATTTAAGTTTGTCTTTTCTCATAAATACATGCAGGAACTCACTAAGTGTAAAAGGTTTCGGCAAAGGCTCCATGGAGAACAAAACAATTAGGTTCATAGTGTCGGTGCTTCCAAAAAAATTGTTACTTTTTAAAACCAAGAAGTACTAATTAAGCTTTAGCGTATAATCAAGGAAATAGCATAACACATAGAGCTGCTAATTAACCTATCAAATACAAATACCACTAAATAAAATCACAAACTATTTTTAGAGAAAAAAATAATTAGTTATTATATTGACTAAATTAAAAATTATTTTAGAGAAATAAATTTTTTATTTTTAAATTAGTTTATATTATTGTTAAATATTTTATAAATTGGTATCTAATTAGCTATCAAAATTTTGTTACCGAATTTAGAATCTAAATAATGGGTAGTAAAAACCTTAGTAGCTCATTAAATACAAATTTTAAAATTATTTAATAATATAGAAACTAATTTAAAAATAATTTTTTTAATTTAGTAGCTAAAATATACGGTTGTCACTTTACACTTGTCACTGTTTATTATCAATAGAAATGATAATTCTTTCCAAAACAACTTTATTTTTAAGAGATGTTTAATTTTTAGTTAATAACTATAAGTTATTTTTTAACAACTTTTAGAATGAATATTATAAAATAATAAATTTCAACTACGCAATAATTTAATTAGATAAAAATTAATATAATAAATATTTACATAATAAGTATATTTAAAATAAAATCTTTTGGCATAATATATTTTTTAATATCCATAAAATATGAAATATTTATTTTTCAGTTTTTTACTTAAGTCATTTCATTAAAAAAAATTATTAAATAATAATCACATTTAGAGAAAAAAAATAATTAATCATAACATTAATTAAATTATATATTAATTTAGAGACTACAAAATTATTGAAATCTAAAGTAATTTCTATTATTAATAAAAATTTATAAAATAATTTTTAAATTAATATATAAATTAGTCACCTAGATTTTAGTTACTAATATTTTAAATTCTAAATTAGTCTCTGAAAAATTAATAGAGACTAATTTAGAATATAAAATAAAAATTACTTTACATATTAATAATTTTTTTATTTTGTAAAATTGTTTTTATTTAAAAAATTAATAATTAATTATTTTGGTCTTTAAAATTAATTTTATTTAATATTTTTTTAGTGTTTTTGTTAGTTTATTTTTAACGTGGATAATGGTGTTAGATGTTAACATGTGGATATTTTTTAAATGACATGATTGTCACATGTTAAATATCACATGTATGCATTTAAAAAAAATCCAAAAAAATATTAAAAAATATTTTAGACTCTAACAAAATTTAAAATCTAATTAATTTTAGCTTTTAATTAATTATTTTACGTGTATAAGCCATTTTGGATTTGATTTCATTTTTGTCATCAATTTACAACTTTCACCTTATATTCTTTGACACTCTTCGATGCCTACAAATGTTCCAAAACCTTTTAATTTATGAGCTATGCAAAACTCTACCTCAAAAGAAATCTGAGACCAAGTGTTACAAATATGTTAGTTAGTTAGTGATACTAGGAAACATGTATTTGACGTTTTGATGCAACATATGCTTTACCAAAACAAAGGAAATGAAATGTTTTAGGGAAACCTCTTTGATTTTTGAGAGTGTTACGCAGTAAGTACAATTTTTGTATAAAATAAATGATGAATTTCCAATGATACTCGTCCACTGCTGTTATCTAAGCTAAGTAAGTGTCAAACTAAAATTAAAATCTAACTATATAAATGTAACAATGACATAAAAAATACAATACGTAAAATGACACGATAAAATTTAAAATAATCATCACTCCAGAAGTGGACCCAGAACTAACCAACAAACAAAGCAAAGAGTCAAGTCCTACAAACTAAAAGTAATTTCAAATATTTTCATTGCTAATTATGTTGGAGAACCATGGCCACACAAATTAATGTCAATTTATATGATATAGGAATAATCATTTAATTAATAGATTAAATAAACTTTAAACCTAACATAACTTTATAAAATCGAGTCAATGAGGTTTGCACCCACTTATATATTATGAAATTTTTATCTCTAATCGATGTGAGATCTCTAACACACCACCTCACGTCGAGACTCTCCAACTGGTGCGTGAGACTATATATTTATGAATGATCTGATAGTTGATTCGATAGCGGGTGACATGATAGGTCCAATACAAAGACTCGCTAAAATATACTCTAAATGACTCTGATACCATATTAAGAAGTGAAGTTTAAAATCTTAATTAAACCTTATAAAATCGACTTATGAAGTAAAATTTATCCTCATTATATATTATCTTTAGTTGACGATGTCTTATCTTCAATTTTTTTATTTTATAAATTAGTTTTATAAGAATAAATTAAATTTAAACTAACTTCTTAATAAATACAATTATTTTAACAAAAGATAAGGACTATCTATCTTAAAAAAGTTACTCATAAATTACCATGATGGTTGTCATAATTTAGATGTTGAAGTTAGCTTAAAAAGTGTTGTTAATTTGATGAGAAATGTTGAAATGATAGGTAAATTATGGCAGTAGTATTGTTTTTTTAGATGTGTGGATGTGTGGGGCAATTTTAATTATATTCGATGATGAGAATTGGATGAACGTGGGGATGAAATGATCCATTATTCAGTGTCACATGTTATCAGAGTTTGGTTGGATGAGAATGGTGAGTTTGACAGCCACACAGAACCTTCACAACCATCATATGCATTTCATAATATTAATTAATCAATTACACAAATATTTATGAATTTTCATTACACTTTTTGACAAGATGATGGGTTCAAAATGGTCTTCAATTGAAGGTGGAACTTCTACTTCCTTTTCTCATGTTGTGATTGGTGATTCAAAAAGGCAAAGAATGTGGCAATAATATAAAATTAAAGCAACACATGACATATATGGAATCTCTCTTTTCTTTCTTCTCATCCAATTCTTAGTTTTGATTAAAGGCTAAACACCTTTTCTTTCCGTCCTTTGTGTTTCTTTGTCTTTGCTGTTTCTTTGTTTCCATTGTTCCTAGATCATGCTTTATGCTCGTTAGGCATCAACCTAGTTGCTCATTCATGGATGAAATTCACATACAAAGAAACATATTTTTATGTTAAAATTGTAATAATTTATGGATATATAGATAAAATTTTAAAAACTTTATTAGAATAAATAAATCATTTCTTTTATCAATAAAAAATAAAAAAAATAAAAAAAGACATTTCAGAAGTAATTTCTTATAGAGAACATGGTCAAGCCAACCTGTTCAAGACCATCAAATCCTACTGATTGATAAACCAATTCTCAAAAATACATGAAAAGATAGGAGAGACCATATCAAAAGAAGTCAACAACTCTCCTAAAATCCAGAATAAATAAAACCGTATCAAATTAAACATAAATCCATTTGAATAATGTTTAAGGTTTAGGTGTAGGGTTAAAATTTTATTTATTTTGATAATTAACCTATTATGCTAATTTAATAAAAAAACTTAATATATGAATTTTGTTAGTTGAATAGAATCGTACAAGAGTTGTGTGTATATGTGAAAAATGTAGCATGAAAAGAGAAAGAGTGAGTGAGAGAGGTAATAGAGATGAATGGATGAAGATTGCAGTGAGGTGATAAGTGAGATAGGGTTAACATAGACCAAGATTCCCCCTACAATTGAAAAGCAATTGTGCAGTCATAATCAAATGATTTTATATAACTTTTATCTTCATTTTTTTATCAATTTTTTAATCATAAAAAATAAAACTAAGGAGGCACCTAGCAGAGAAGCGAAACCAGGTAAGGAAAATAAATATAACAAAATAAACCTTGTTTAACTGAGGAGAAATAAAATGAAAATTTATTTGAATTAAATTTTATTCTTCTTATTATAATTGAACAAAATGGGAGAGGATACATAACTTATTATAAATATGTATGAATATGATTCTTTATAAATAGTACTAATAAAGAAAAAAATAAATTATAATGATTTTTTGATCAATTAAAATTAATTAGCATCCATCTGCAATAATTTTTTTTGTATAAATTAAATTAATTTACGTTTAAATTGAAAATAAAATTTTAATTCTAAAACACTTATTTTAGTGGTTTTGCGAGAACCTTGATTGGTTAAAAAACATTCTATTCATTTCACCATATAATGGAACTTTCCATTCTCAACTCATTTTTCAAATTATTTATTGTTAACCAAAAAAGGTTTAAAGGAGTCAATTTTGCGTAAATTAAATGATAAATAATGTGTTTAAATTCTAGTTGAAATACATAAATTGATTTTTAATTCTAATGAATACTTTGTAAATGTATTTTAAGTTTGTTGAGATCTTACTAGAAATAAAATTCATCTAAAACTCCTATTAATTTAAAAGATAATAAGTCTAATTAAGTCTCAGTTAGAATACGCCAATTAATTTCCAATTTTAATTAAAAATTATGTGAATATGTTTGACATTATTTTTCTAGATTAAGTTAAAAATAAGATTCCCTTAAACTTAAACCTCAGTAAAAAATATAAAATCACAATACATTATTTTATTTTTTATTCTAGTTGTTTCAACTTAATTTAATTTTTAATTGAAATTTAAATACACACCACAATTATTTTTCGACTCAAGTTGAGTTTAAACCAATTTAATTTTTCTAAATAAAATCCAAATATATTGTATAATCTTGGATTTAAATCTTATATATGTGTAAAATACTATGAAAGAAGATGTTGTGATCTATAGTGATTCTACTGAAATTTATAAAAGAAAAATACATATTCGGAACATTTGAGTAAGTATATCCTAAATCTATGTCTTGTTTCATTAGAAAAATACACTTATTTAATTAATAAGTTTATTAATTTCTCGTTCATATATTTTTGTTTCCATTTTTTAGTTTTATTTTGTTATATTATATTAATTATCAAAATTGTGTTCAGTAAAACTAGTTCACGTGAAAACTTACAAGTCATAGGAGTTGAAAATATACAAACTTATAAATTAGTTGATTGATTTTAAAGTCCACGTTAAATTTAGCTATTTGAAGCAATTAACAAAAATAAGTTAAAGGCTATTATTGTGTAATAAAAACATTTAGTTTAGTTAAACGATTAAAAGTTGGTCAAAGTATTTTATAAATTACTCTTTCTTAGTTTATAAATGTAAGATACTTATAAATAATACATATATTGAAAATTTAGTTAAGTTAGTTAATAATATTACATTTCTTTATAATTTTAATATTTTTTTAAATATCCTTCAAAATTTATATATGAGAGGAAAAGAATAAGGGATTTTCAATTTTTACAATTAAACTCTTCCATTTTTCAATCTTCGTAGGATTTTTTTAAAGTTTTAAATCACCTGGTTAAGGGATACACGTGTCTAAGTACTTATAAAATTTAACGTTGGTCTAATCTTTAGAGGAGGAAAAAATATAGTTTATAATATTTTCTAAATTCCAATTTTAGTCCTATAACTTCTTTTTTATATGTTCGATTTAATCCTTTGGTGTTAAAATTTCCTTTTAGTCTTTTAAATTTAAAACATATATTTTGGTGTTTTCCATTATATATTTCTACTCAAGAAGAACTAATAGTTAAAGTTGTATACCAAATATAATATTTATTAATAATATTAAATGTTTTTTTATATATCATACAATAACCTTAAATATCAAAAGTTTAGAAGAGGAAAAAGTAATTCTTAAACAAGGGGTAGAATTATAGAAAACAAAATTGTACTGAAAAAGCAACATAAAAATAAGACTTGGTTCGCTTTCCAATACGGGCCTTCTACTTTATTTGTTTTAGCCATTACACTAAGGCTTTCGCTTTCTGCACCCCAATTTTCATCATGCACTCCCAAATTGAGTGAAATAACCACATTGTGCTCCGTTCATGAGAACAGTGCAGAAGAAAAGAAGAGAGAAAACGGTTGAAAAACTCATTTCGGAAAATTTATTTTGGGAGGTATATGAGAACCTTGCACAAATTTTGCTCCGGAAAGTTTGTTTCATGATGTATTGTGTTTCAAAAATTTCATTCTCCAAATCTTGTTATGAAAATCTTATCCTTATTCATAAATCCTGTTTTGAAAATTCCAAAATCCCGTTCCATGAATTTTAGAAAACGTGTTTTGGAAAAAATTAAATAGGTAATTCGAAAGTCATTTTAACGATAGTTTTGATGTTCAATTATTAAAGATATCCAATCAATAAATATAGGATAATTGAGCATGATAGTTGATTTAAATAACGAATACAATCATTCTACTTATAATGAGTTAATGAATAGATACGTTGAAAGAATTTGAAACATTAATTAAACCTTGTAAATATAAAAGAGTAAGTAGAAGGAACGTGAGAAAATTATCTTATATATTCTTGACATATTAAATTGAAACAAAGTCTTACAAAACTTATTGAACATTTCATAAAATAAGAGAAAGGAAAAATGAACTGAATTCTTGCAGGATTCCAATCTGGTACGATGTAAAGCTAGTGGGAGTGGCATGGCTGGTTTTGCGCAGTTGAAAGCTTTTTTGTATGAACGGTTTTAGACCACATGTTCTGAGGTACATAACGGAGGAGTTAATTAATTTAGAGGAATTCATATAGTTTTCTTTTAATCAAATTGAAATGAAGTGCTTAGAGTTTAGGATTTCTGGTGCTGTTTGTGGTTGTATTGAGATGATTTAGGGTTTCGGGGAGTGAAGTTGAAAGAAACAAATTGAATTGGAAAGACGGTGGATGTTGATCTTGAATTTGGGAATCAGTTCCAGTACTTTTTTATTTGGTTAATTGGGTTTATTTTAATGTTTAATGTATCATGTGTGGTTTTGTCACAATTTCAAATCCAAAACAAAAATGTATAAAACATAAGTATTACGTAACATAATAAGGTGGGAAGATTGGTTAAACAATACGAAGAAAGGCGTAACTGAAGATATTAGTTGGACATGTATCGGCTATAAAGAATAAATAGCACTGCGCTTGGAGAAACAAAGGTGTTAATTATGATAACAGCACACATAAAAAAGACATTTACAATACTATAAAACATCTAAAGGACCTTTTCTAACCCTTCGCTACATAAAGACAAACAATGTTGGTTTAGCAAGGGGTGTTTCCAACAAGCCCTGTGATAATACTCCATCGATCACCAGTAGTCCAGACTGATTCACAAACACAATATCATGTGAGAAATATCAGCAATTAAAAAGAATTGCATAGCTTTTGTTTGGTATGAGAAATTACCCTTCGAGGGTTGCTCAATCCAAGGGCCATTCATCACATTCAATATACTGCATGCTTCACTATATTGCAGATCTGGTAACAATTTTGGGGTAAGTAAGAAACACCTGCATTGGATTAATAATAGTTTATCATTTGGCACCCATAAAACTTGGGAACAAAACATAATTGCGAATGACGCGCCTGCGAAGGTCAACCTTAACTGTTTGTTGTACATGTATGATAATGTCAATTATAGAAACTTCGAATATTATAAGATACATAATTCCACATAAAATAGTATAGGATGTTCAGTGAAGTATTACGTGTTTGGTTCCCCCTTGATAAATAGCTATGTTTTGAGTTCCCAAAGTGCTTGGATAATTATAAATTTGTATTGAAGCTATTGGGAAGTCCTAAATCAGCTAAGTTCAATTCTTTAAATGCGGTTTATAGATATATAAGTTGATCAACTTCATTTAACATCAATTGATTTTAACGATGAAATCTAGTATTTTGGAAAAGACTACCTGGCTAGGATTATAACTATCAGGAAGTAGAGTGAAACTTCATCAAGTGAAGTATCATAGAGTAGAATACACCGAAATGTCAACTCTTAAGGACAATGCTATGATAGAAACTTCGGTATTATGGGATATCTAAGTCCCACAATGAATAGTATAGAATACACGGTAGAGTATAAGTGTTTTTAGTTCTCCCCCTGCGCTCAATCCAACACCCCTTGTCCATGGAAATGGGGTTCTTATCACTAATAACACCAAAACTAAGGAACAAACAAGCTTTTCCAGTTCAAAATTATAGATTGGAGACGAAACAGTTCGAGTCACTCTAGCAAGTTTGACTAGTGAGAATTTACTACTATCTTTATGCTTATTTTCTAGGTGATAATGTACATGCTACTAGCAATGCAACTTGGTAATTGCATGATAGTGGATCATGAAAATCTTGAATTTCAAGAGTTGCTAATACCGTCTTAGCGCCTAGCGAAGTGTATATAGGAAACTCATGACCTTCACAACCAGGAGATCTGAATATTAATGAAATTTGGGTTCTCCATTGTCTGAGCTTCCCTTAGGTTATTGAGTACTGTCAAGTAGAATTTTTGGGGTCCAATTTCTTTAATTTCTAACTGATTGAAGATTATTCTTTTTTTGCCTATAAATGAACAAACACATTTAGCAGTGTTTTAGCTGATATAGCAGATATACACATTACTAATATCCCTGGCATTTCCCTTTTATTCAAGATTATTTTAAAAACAGAAAAACAATCTGACACACTGTAATAACCTATAACTGACCAAAGGAACAAAAAGATGAAGTGATAATCTTTTAGTACTCACTGGGGTGTATTTGGCTTGCTTGCTGCTCGCACTAATTGCTGGAACATCTTCCTTTCATTTATTGGGTCCATCCCTGAGAAAAACACAGTCAAAGACCGTCTTTAGAGAGCTGGTGTAAATCTGGAAAGAATTTTCATCAAACAGTTACCAACCTTGGTTGATCTCATCAACAACTCTAAATGGGCAGTTTGTCAGATCTTGAAGGGAAACAAGATAAACAATAGTTGAAACTGATCGCTCCTAGAAAATCAAACCCCAAGGTTAATTAAGGGAGGAAAACATAGGATGAATGTAACAATAAATAAATTCTTTGCAATACCCCTCCAGATTGATGATGGGCACTCAAAACATTAAGTTGTCCATTTTCTCTGCGAGTGATAATATAAAACAAATACACTCTGTTAGCAGGAATAAAAATAATAAGAGACTGAGAAGTGGCATGTCCATTTAAACTGAACAATAAGAAAAATAATGAATTTTTAGCACAATTTAGGTAGGTCCAACCAAGTCAGCGTCTCATCTTAATATTGAATGAGTGGAATCCAGGAGTCACATAAAATGACCATAAGATTGAACGGTATCATGTGAGGGCACAAAACACAAAACAGGTTCAGAACATAAGTTACCTGAATTTAACTTTTATCAGTATTCCAAATTGATCAAAATCTATATCATGCTCATCTGAGAACACATGAAACATGTGTGAGGATAAAAGGGTAAGAAAAACCCAGCAAGTTAATATCAATTACCATCTAACAAACCTAGGGACACTTCTCCAGCAACTGCCATCTCTTGGAAATTATAACTGAAAGTTTCATTTATTTTTACCACAAGGTTTCTCAATGTAGGAAGCCATTTTCCCTGCAGAAAAAAACATAAAGTTGATAATTTCTCTTGATAATATTCTAAAGGCAACCAGAAACCCAAAATATTCATACATGCTTACTCTAGTGCACAGGAAAAGGGATAAATATGTCCATACAATACACACTACTACTAAACATGCTATAGTTCAACTTGAAAAAAAAAATACTCAAACACTTGTGAGCAGAAAACTGATTCCATTCAAATTGATAGTAAACCAGTACAGGAGACTATAAATAGAGCTCTATCACCCTAGAATAGTGCTTACAAAATTTCCTATAGGATCCTACAGTATCTTAACTGTCATAATTACAATTACAGTGATTAACAATATCTCCTTGTAACTCAACAATACCTTTTCATAACTAAACACCCCTCTCAAGATGAATAAATATCTATCATTACCAGCATGTAAGCGAGATCACAAAACTGTTTCATGGGAAGTCCCTCTATAGACAAATCTGTCAGCTTAAGTCCTAATGGGATGCAGGAAGCAGTGATAAGACCATTAACCAACTTTTCTTTGATAAAGTGTTGGTTTATCTTTATGTATTTTGTCCTATCATGCTGAATTGGAGAAATACTGACTGACAGTTTATTTATTATCACAATAAAGGGTCATTGGTTTAACACTTCACTTTAAGATCATTCAAAATAATTTTCAACCATAACTTGCCATAGCTTGAAATTCAGTCCCTTCACTTTACATTGCGACTACATTTTGTTTCTTTTCAATTCACCAAGTTTCCGATCCAAATACATGCAATATTAGAAGGTGGAGCTCCTATCCTATCAGTAACAGACCCTTCTAGAGTCTGCATTAGTACACATCTCCATATCTAATTTGCAATCCTTCTAGAACAACCCCCCTTCTTGAACTTGCCTTCAAATATTGAAGGATTTTATAAACAACGTGCAAGTGTCACGCATGAACTTGCTGACCACATTCACATTGTAGTAAATAAGCTTCCCTACAATCCTCTGATATTGACCCTTATTCATAGCAAAGCTATCTTTATCACTCCCAAATCTATGGTTTTGTTCTACAGGAGATATAATGACTCTGTAATCAATTTTCCTTGTTTCTTTAAAAAATTCTTGAACATATTTTCTTGTGGAAATAAATATTCTATTTTTCGAGGAGGTAAGTTATACCCCAAGGAAGAACTGAACCACATATTATCCTTTCAAGATCAATTTCTCATATTTATCATCCATTTAGACCAGGAGAATAGAAGGTTTACCTTCTAAGTATACATTATAGAGATAGTTATGGTCACCTTGACTCTAGTGATACTCCAATGAAATCATAGCCTAAGTCTTTCAAACGAAGCACGAGGTGATAGCTTGAGTCCGTACAAAACTTTCTTTAACTTGCATACTTTACCCCTTTCTTCAATAGATCCAAAGCCAAGAAGAATTCCCTGGAAGACTTCTTCCTCTAGATGCTCATGTAAAAAAAGGCATTTTTCAAATCAACCTGTTGCAACTCCCAACCAAATGTGAGAGAATAAAACTGACAGTCTCATGATAAACACCTTAAGTCTTAGTAAATCCTCTTAAAACTAAACTTGCCTTGTAGGGATCCAACATACCATCAGACCTAATTTCACAATATAAATCCACCTGCACCTCACAACCTTTTTATCTTGTGGCCTATCAAGAATCTCCTAAGTTCCAAGGCACTCATCTCTTCATTCATGGTCTGTACCTAATTCTTATTCTTCAACGCCTCTTGAACTAATGTAAGGATTCTAATTGTATCAATGCAGAAAGAAAATTGTTTTTCTTTTCTTTAAGTGTTGGGTTATATAACCAACCCAAACAATCATTTTTACAAAACATTAACTAGGCCACCCTACCCACAATGAACTAATAGCCTCCTTCAGTATTGTTCAATCTTGCTGCCACTGATGACAAGTCCTTTCTTTTCTATCTGATTCCTTTTTATCCAATATCACCCACCCTTGTGGTGTTTTGATTTGATTTTCTAGACATGATATTATTATGATGGTTATCTTTCATTAATTTTGCATCACAATTATATTTCTACATTTTTTTTAATTTATCTATAATGTATTTATAATGTTCGCAATGCTTCCTCCGTAATCCATTACGACTTTTGATATATTTCGTAACAGACTTCTGAGGTCCCCAATATTTCCATTATCTAATATTGGCAATATTGACATAAATTTGTTAGCTAAGGAGGTAGGAAGCAGTTAGAACAACATCCCCCCAATAAGACTTTAGGACAACCATTTGGAAGAGAAAGGCTCAAGTTACTTCAAGGAGACGTCCATTTTTTCTTTCAACAATCCCATCAATTATACCGCATTGGCTTCAGAAATAAAGTTATGGATCACCGAAGTGGAACACCAGGCCCATCTCACCACACGTCTTGAATTCGCTTGCAAACCATGATAATTGAAGAAGGTTACTGCTCATATTTGTAGTATTATGCAATCTACTATTCTCAACCCATCACAAATGTAGCTTTCTTCCATACGAAATTTGTGAATTAATTTGAAGTGAGGCACGGGTCTTTTACACCAGTAATATTGTTATAGACCAAAATTATAGCGATGAAAAGAGTAGTAGAAAATATTATGACACTGGAGAATATGTTATTCGCAATGAAAAAGAAACTACAAAAGTTGGAAACCTCCCAATGTCCATAGCACAGCTCCTCTAAGAGAAAAGAAACAGATGCTCCCCACTACTCATGCCAATTCTGTTTCATAACAACCTCTTGACTTACACATGCCACCTTAGCTTGAGGATTTCACTTCTTTCTTTTACATGCATACACCTTCCATACCTTAGGTGTCTCATGCCTCTCATGGGCTAATGGCTCCTTCGGCCCATAAACTAGATGGGCTCCAATAGTATCTAACGACTATATGCATGGTAGTCAAAATTGAGATCTTATGGTAGACCAGAAAGGGAAATATGAATCGTAATTTGGGAGATCATAACATGGATTGTCCTAGTTTAGTTGGGAAATTAGTCTAGCAAAATCTTTAAAGGATGGTACCTAGTGTCTATAAATTGTCAAGTTTACAATGAGTCGTGTTAGTTAAAATCCTTGCACCATTTTCGGAAAGAATCAATAATAAGGTTACATCTCCATTTTGCCTTAGTTCACTCCAATGCTTAGGGTCCTTCTCATATTACAAATCAACCTAATATTTTATCACCTTTATAGAATGATTTGTTCCTTGTTTAATGTATACAAGTCATAATCCTTATTTAAAGTAATCAAATCATATCATATTTCCTTTGTTTAATGTATTCAATCAAACAATATCTCTAACATATTATAGTTTAGAAAAATCAACTCAATAATTGCACTTTACAAACGCATTTACTATGCTATAAATGAAGTTTATTAAGGAAAATAGCTTGAATTAGTTTAGATTATATCATAGATTATTGTCTTGAGCGAAGAAAGCTGATACTTAACTGACCTTAATGTTATTTAATTCAGCCAAACACCGTGTAGATTCCTTTTTGTCTGCTTCCAGTTTTGCTGCAAGATCTTCTATCTATAAAGTAACTGTAAGTATAGATGATACATACAAATAACCCAAATAAAATAAGACAATAAAAAGACTACCTGCCGTTGACGATCTTTATATTGTTCCAATATGTTATGATTGACAAAGAGAATTGAATTGGCTTGAGAAGTGGTATCCTGGATAGCTGCCTCCAGTTCCTCAATTGTAGTAGGCATCTAGATTAGAAAACCCAATTCTTGTGAGTCCCAACTCACCTATTTATATAAACTGCCTAAACAGCATTTCACCTTATCAATTTCAGTGATGATGAGAATACAAAAAATGAACAAAATGCTGATAATTATAATTGTTAAAAGTATGATTTGGAAGGAAAAAACATATTGAAGATTGATTGTCACTTTAACAGAGTAATTGACTGCTATGTTGGCTGATAAAGGGTCTCGTGTCAATGACATTTGTAACAAGTTTTTCTAAATTACAAGTGTGGAATATCATAAATGCAGTGTTATCCAAAACCGGTTATGGCGGCGCCATGGTGGAAACCAGTGGTGGATTTATTGATCATCATCACAAAGTGGCAGTGGCGATGCGGGTTTGACATGATGGGCACTATTTGCATCATGGGATGCTAGCAGTGAATGGAGATGGAGAAAAGGACGGAGAGAAGGAGGCTGTGCGGTGGCAAAAAAAAGAGAACAGTGATATGTGCAGAGATTATCTGACTAACATAGCTAGACGGAAAAAATTGTTTTGCATGTGATACATAGATATCTGAGTTACATCATGTTGACATTATTTTTGCCAGAGATCTATTATGATTTTCAATAATATATAATAATATTATATGGAAAACGATGCTTTTGCATTCATATATGGCCTTTTAATATGCAGGAAGTGTAACCTTCAGGATGAGGTAGTGGATTGCATCACAAAATATCAAAACAAGAAATGAAATTCATACTGATTTTTTTTCTAACACAAACCTCAAGAAATTCCTTCTTTAGCTCAGGTGTAAGCTGAGCAATTGATTTAGCATACTTCAAGGAATCTGTAAGCTTCTGTCTACAATTCTCAGATTCTTTCTTACCTGAAAAACAAATATATTCTACAAATGAGCCACATATTTGCATCTTGCAGAATAAAAAACTAATACCAAAATAGTTTCTCACAGTTTTCAAAGTGCAATGATGCTTGCACAGCCAAATTGTCATGCTGCTTCAGGTTGGCGTCCATTTCTCCAATCTAAGAAAATTAAAAAAAGTATACATGAGAGAAAGAGAGAAGCAGAATCACAAAGAAAAATGCAGAACACAGAATTGACGCAAGATTCCACACAAAAAAATAGTAGCCAAAGTTGGGATGCACATGCGGGCCAATGGAAATTCAATTCGGGAAGAGCCCAAGTTCCAGATCAGTTTGAAATAATGCCAATATACAGTAAAGGATGCAAACCTCACATTTCAAACCGAAGCTGAACCTAAACCCACATGTTAAGAATTCATATATCATTATTATGCTTCTTTTAGACTGCTTATTTTCTTTGGTTTAAATTATTGTTTTCAAATTATATTTTATGAGAATGCTAGACTAGATGATATCCCTCTTTCTGATATTTATCCTAGAATCTCTCTCAGATTGCAAAATTCTATAATTTTAACCTTTTCTGACAATAGCAAGACAGGGAAATTCTATGGATTACAGTCTCTTTCAGTCATACTAAAAAGTTAAACTCTCCATTTCTATCTCTCCTTTCATTCTCAATAAATTATATCTTAGTCAAAAATAAAAATAAAATTCATTGCTTGAACTTCTAAGAGGTAAAATTGGTGGTTAAAGAATTACAGGTTTAAATGTAATCAATAAAAGCATTTCTACATAGATCGTGAGTAACAGTCTGTTACATGTATTCTGAGCCACATAAGTGGCATGACTGCTATTTGATTACCTTTGCATCAAATTCAATAAAAGCCATACGTTGCTCAATAAAAATTCTTCTGTAACTCACAGCTTCGACAAGAAGATCCTGTCAAGAATATGATGGAGACCAACAGCATAAAAATCATGTTATACTTGAGGGAGGGGAAAAGATAAAAAAGAAACAAAAATACAACACATTTATTGAAGTAAACATGCAGTAAGCCTTCAAATAACAAATTTCGAAGCAGTGAAAGAATAGAGATTAATTACCTTAATTTCCATTGCATTATGGAAACGCTGAATATTATACTTGGAAGCCTGATGAACAAGCTTTGCTATCTCAGTATCTAAATCATCCCGTTCCTCCATCACTTTTAAATACCCTTTCCTCTGATCTAGAGGTCAAAACAAGATATTCATTTAGAATATAAAAGTAAAATGTTAATCAGAAAAGCATTCAAATTTTTTAATACAGCATATTCTACTCACCAATACGGCTAATGAGTGTTTGACGATTTCTGTGTTCATTCTGTACTGTAATACTAATGCCTTCCTGAAAAATCAAGAATGAATAATATTTCAAGTAACAAATTTAACCCAGATTAGGTTAAATTCAAAACTTTAAATCAACCACCTACAAGTCCCTACAACAAAAGCCCCAGAACAGAGAATCAGTACTTTTAAGACAATATAAATTTCCAGCAGCATACCCACTGCTTGCGAAGATTGGCAGCTTGATTCACTAAGCTTCTTTCTTCATCTTGAAACTTTTTAACACATTCCTCCAAATTAGCAACGACTTCTTCAAGCTCCTTTTGCTGAGAACGCAGCTTCTCAATTTCCCCAACATTCAAATCTAAAATTACAATAAAAGGGGAATCGGTGGCAATAAAAACCATCAGTAAAAACTAGACTTCATCTGTATGCTGATTCTATGCATTATAAAAGTGGCATACTATTCACTAAAAGTTGTGGGCGTTCCACTTGTTGAACGACTGTAGAGACATGATTTCCATATCTAGACTTGGACCAACGGTAGTGATTTTCAGGTGTCCACAAATCTGAAATTCCCAATTTTGGGACCTCATCAGCATTCTGATCAGTTTCGTTGGATCCAATATACTGATACAATTGCAATTAGAAAAAAAAAAAAGCAGACATAAATAGCATAACCAGATTATATAAACAAACATCCACAAAAATGTTAGCTTACAGAAGAGACAATAGAGGCATACTGAATAATCTAGATTAAACTGGCTAATCAAAACCTCCTTCACAGCAATAGGAGCATCAAAAATTTGATCCAGCCGGGAGTATATGCCAAGAGCACGCTTCTGTTTGGATAATAAAATACTGAAATATTTAGATTGATCAAAGGCAAATTTAAGAAAAAAATATCCCACACCAGACTCACATCTTCAGAATTTTCAAAAGGCTCTCTTTGGTGGCCATCATCACCACCAGTATAATTTAAAACTGGCACATCAAAGAACTGCAGGTGTTTCACCAAAAGATCTCGATCACCAGAATCTTGTGTTATGAAGGACTGTATTTGAGAAAAAAAAAAAAACCAACAGCAGAGATAATAAAGACCAGTATAACTAATTTAAAACCCGACCAAAAGAAAGCAGGGTAAAAATGAGCAGCACTAAAGCAAAATTTATCGACATTAACGGTGAAAAAAGAAAGTGAAAAAAAAGGATACACATAAAGAAAAAAGATATCATTGCACAATATTGTGCACACAGTCAACACCAGAGAAGAAAGTTAAAAAATAGATTATACAGCTTAAAACAAATATTGGATAAAATATTTAAAAAAGAATTAAATACAGAATTTTATTGACATTCAAGCTGAACAAAATTCAGCAAGTGAGTTTTGCTGGTAGAAAATAGAGACCTTTATTTCAATAAAATATCAAGGATTACCTTCCAAGTGTAGTGAGCCACTTGACCCTCTAGATATGCAGCATGAACCTTATTTGATACATTCACCTGAAATTTCACTCAACAATTTAACAGACTAAGCAAGCAGCCCAAAAATTCATAACAGCATGATTTCTGAAAACATGTACCTCTACTAAAACTGGGCCGTAAACCTCCTTATTGAATTCCTGCCGATGTTCTTGGACCCATTTATAAGCTTCAATAATTTTTTCAGCCCCTGACCTTTGTAATACATGCAAACACTTCGTACTTTTATTATTCATTTCCATCAACCTGCAAATTAGGCAATATAGGTTCAAATATATGAACTTACATCAGTATCCAATGCAAACGTGCACTTTAGTTTTAATATAACTTCTACCTCTCTTTATTCTGCATCATAAATGACTTCTTACGCTTTATTTCATTCTCTGCTTGCGACTTATTCTGCCTCACTTGATTAGCAGAATAATCCAATTCCCCAATTTCAGCTCTTAGTCTTTGCTGGTGGGGAAAAATTCACGTTACCATAAGTGTGCAAGTACCAAACAAAAACACGTCTTTTGTAGAGTACAACATTAGATAAAGTTGCTAAAAAATATTCAGTGAAATGCAACAGAAAATGTCTACAAACTCCAAATGAAAGACATCTTAATTGAAGCCAGAGATGGTGGTGCACCTAAAGTTGATTTGTATGTTTCTCCAATTGTTAATGATAATGAAAGGTGGAAATGTCATTTGATGTTTACTTTTTATTTTGTAATTTTTTATATTTTAAAAATCATGGATACTAAAAGTTCACATGCAGTTTTAAAAAGGTGCCCGTGCAAGGATGGGATGAGTTTCTATTCAGCAAGTGTGCTTGTGCTAACCTCTTGGCATCCCTACCTACAAACCTTTTCTTACTAAATCAAACAAGTGATTAAAAGTAATCAACTTCATTACTATCTCGTTAATCATCACATTTACATCTCAGAAGAAGATTGCAACACTGGATTTGTTAATCCTGCATATCTATTTTGGGAGTGTTACTCTATTTAGGAGTGTTACTCTATTTAGGCTTCAATTTCCATAAGAGCATATCTCTCACAAATCATTGGTAATGATTTGGGAGGAGCTTTGCAAACATTTCATGCACATATGCATGCTTGCACCAAATAATTGTGCATTGTACAGCACACTATAACTCTTGTAGGTAAAATCATGGTTGAATTCTTGGCTCATCGTGTAAAAGCACTAGTCATGTCAATCACCACCATGATTATAATTTTGTTGTAACCCTAAATAGCAAAAAATTGTTCCTCTTAAAATTCCGAAACTTGCTCAAACCTCTAATTCCAAGGAATCGTTGGGGACAAGTTAATTTTTTCCTTTTCATTTAGGACAAGGTTAAAGTTTATGGAATGGTACATAGGTGTCTAATAGTTATTATATTACAAATAGAGGGCTCCACAAATAGTTAGGTTAAGGAGCCATGAAAACAGTGTAATTCAAATAGGAGAGAGTGTGCTCTCATATATCACCCCATTAACTTGGAATTCTTGGATGCCAAAAATTTTGTTCTAAAATAATAGTTCTAAGATGAATCTTTCCCATTTTAATTGTTCTTATTTTCATCCTATACATGTTGAGTCTGTCACAAGCTCTATATGATTGATGTTCTATGGATGTCCACACAAGAAATGTCAAGATACAAAATTATTATATACAAGAAATATTAGTGTCTTAACTATTGAGGAAAAGAAACTAGAAAATTGTTTAAGGTGATTTTTACATGTACAAAGAAGGTCATTAAAAGCAACATTGGGCAAAGCATATTACATGGTTGGTAGCCCGATAAAAAAGAGAGGAGGCTTACATGGACTTTGGAGGAAATTGTCAGGAGGAATCTTATAGAGAACAATATCTATGAAGGATTGGGTCTTTAACAAAGTCCATTAACTCTGTGTAATCCATCTAGTCAATCTTACCTAGAAGAAAAAGAATTTGGTTTTTTATGGCCTTCATATAATTTTGTATTAATTGATATAGGAGTATTATGTTGTGAAAGGAGAAAACATATGAACTCATATTTTCTAGTGTTTACGTCCAACATCACTTTCACTATTGCCTCAACTCTACAAGATGTTAGTGTGATTTGGTTAGGTGTAACCATCAATGTTATCAATGCTACCAAGTAGAACCACCCACACATGCCTATAGTGAACTACAATAACATTGCTATTTTACACCACAGTAATTGTTGAGATCTCACATCAACTATAGACATAACATAACCAAATTATTGTATATAAGTGGATACAAACCTCAACTTACAAATCAGTTTATAGATTTGAGTTAGGCTTAAAGTCCACTTTCTAAGTTAGCATTAGAGCTTATAGGGAGGTTTGTTGGGCCTATTGTACTACCCGTTATCGAACGGGTATCGGACCACCTACAAATATATAGTCTCACGCTTAAGATGTCTAGTCCTCAATGTAAAGTGGTGTGTTGGAGATTCCGCATCAACTAGAAATATAACCAAATTATAGTATAGAAGCGGGTGCAAAACTCACCATACAAGCTGATTTTATATGATTAAGTTAGGCTTAAAGTGCATTTTCTAAGACTAGTTACACCTAGTCATGCATTGTCGCAACACAATGAGCCAAGGTGGATGTTAACATTATTGAGATACAAAAACAAAATATTAAATTTTAGTCACTTAGGTCCTCGTCTTAGAACACTTAACAACAAAAGCCCCTTTTAGGATAGTATTTCTAGTGATGATGAAATTTTAAAACTATTACACAATAATGTGAATGATATAATTAAAGACATATGAATACTTACAAGCTCATCCTTGGGAGGTACATAAGAGGGTAGGTTCTCAAGTTCATGTTCAGCAGTAGCAAGTTCCTCCCTTGCTTTTACAAGTTTTT
Source organism: Phaseolus vulgaris (assembly GCF_000499845.2). Lineage (NCBI taxonomy): Eukaryota > Viridiplantae > Streptophyta > Magnoliopsida > Fabales > Fabaceae > Phaseolus > Phaseolus vulgaris. The sequence continues at coordinate 45,450,816 of NC_023758.2, read as the reverse complement.
GTTGTCGTGTCTCTTCTTGTCTCCTCAACTCTTCCATTTCTTTGTATTTTCCTTGTAATTCCACATCCTACAAAGTGATAACAATAAATTAAAATCACACACAACTACAACTTATCCAATAGGGCACAAGGTAAATCCACAAGCACAGTACCAAAACAATAGTCAAGTTTTTCATCGTCATAGTGCCTTAAACCACCGCAGGCAAGAAAATCCATGAATGAACAGAAAGACGTGAGCTTTACATATTGTTAAATTATAAAAAAAGGTACAACACATAAAGGTTACCAATTTGTTCTCCTCCTCCATAAGCTCGTTTCTCTTCTTTGAATTCTCATTTATATTGCGATTAACCTTTTTGCATTTTGCATCTATTGCAGCCTTCTCTTCTTTATGTTTCCTGGTATAAATGAAAAATTATAATTTATTATATTAGATCTTAACAACAAAGAGTAGGTAAGTTTGCCACACAATGACATGTTCATCAATAGAAACTCATTACAAGAATGCAATGGTTGGTAAGGCTACTAACACCACCTAATCAAAAAAGACTAGGCCACTGTATTTGTCGTTTAGTGGTAGATCTCATAGGACATCCCCATCCATAGCTTAATATCACAGGTACAGTGATCATAAGACGAATAAATCTAATCACACAATAAGCCAGCCTTAAAATACTTTCATAATTAGGAATGATCTATTCCTCATAAAACTCTTCATTTTGAAGCAAACAAAACAACAAAAAATTTCACAATGCAACTCATATAACTAAGGCCAATACAAAGTTGTTGATAGCATATCACAGGGGAATTGTAGATCCCCAAAACCCATAGCATCACAATTATAGAATTGGTTAAATCTATACATGGATTGAAATACTGATAGCCAACTTATTGATGATGATCTTCAGTGACATGCTCCCAAACAGGAATGAAAGAACAAAGAGACAAAAATACAAAGAAAGAAAGAGTACAAATCATTAGGATTTTGAGAGCCTAATCTCTCCCTATCAATTGTATTATTGGGCTTCATCTGACTATAGGTCCATCTAATGGCAAGTCTGTGATGGATAATGATATAGTGGAGGTCATGCTTGATCCTTCCCCAACACTATCTCCTATAAAAAATTAGGTATCCTCAAACTTTGTTTCAGCTTAACATCAAGAATTCATATCTACATGGTGATCTTAATGAGGAAATCTAAATGCAGCAACCTCTTGGATTTGTTGCGCAGCGAAAGTCATTGATATGGTATGCTGTCTACTCAAGTCCCTCTATGCCCTCAAGCAATCACTTTGTGCGTGGTTTGAAGGTTTTCGGATTGTCATTGGCAGTTTAGAATGAAATGCAGTGATGCTAATCATTTTCTATTTTACCTTGATCCTCCCCTAGGATTTACCTATCTTGTTGTATATGTGAAAACATTGATATCACACGATATGAAAAGGAGGATGTTGTTCCAAACAAAAGATCTTGGTCACTTGAGATAATTCATTGGTATAGAAATTGCACATTCCAATGATAGTTTGGTCATATCTCAAAAAAATATGCTCAGACATTCTACAAGAAACAAGGATGTTAAATCCTAAGCCTATAAACACACCAAAAAATCCAAGTGTGAAACTTGAACCTGACCAAGGGGAATTGTATTTCAATCCTAAGAGATACAAAAGCTTAGTTAGCAAAATCACTCCAATGTGACTTGTCCCAACATCGCCTTTGTAGCATAGCAAGTCAATTTTTAATATCTCCTTGTCAAGAACAGGATGCAATTGTAAAAATCCTAAAGTATATTAATAATGTTTTTGGCAAAGGCTTCATTTATGAAGATAAGCGTTGGGTATATTGAAGCGTTGGGTATTTTGCAGGGTTAACGAACAACAGACTCTTTGATTCAAGGCAATGTGTTTTTATGAGAGATATTGAAATATCTTAGAAAAGTCAAAACAAAATGTTGTGGCAAGATCAAATGTTGAAGCAAAATATGGCCAAAACAACTCTTGAAAGAGCTTAAATTTGAAGAAAGTTCCAAAATGCACCTTAGGTGACAATTAGACAACATTAAACATGAGAGGATCAAACAAAATTGAGGTAGATAGTCATTTCAAAAGAGAAAAATGGGAGTCTAAAGACATCACCGCTAGATTTGTAAACTCTAGGGAATAGTTGGTGACAAATTCACCAAGTCTCTAAGCGGACCAAAGATCGATAGCATTTATATACCAAGCTAGGCACATACAATTTATATGCTCAAACTCGAGAGGGAGTGTTATAATTATAGAAATAAGGGGCATATCCTATATGATAAAAGATATCTAGATTTTATTTGTACTATTGGGAACACTTTTATTTACTCCCCAATCATAACTTTATTATTAGAAGATATCAAATCTCTTGTATTTATTGTATTGGTTTTGTTTTCTCAATATAAATAAAGGATATTTGTTGTCTAAGGAACACATGATTTCAGCTCAATGTCTCTCTTTCCTATAGTTTAACAAGTGTGAGAAGGTAATAGGTGCAAATAGAGGAGGTTCATCAGTTGCAACAGCAAGACCTTCAAGCTCTAGGTACCATGTTAATAGTTCAAAGAGAATTTAGAAAGATAAACTGAATAGTTATGAGAAACTGAAAAATTGATTTCATTCCCAACAGTTACAATATCATGTATTTATACAATGAAATAGTTCTAGCAGACAACTCATTATAGTTGAGGATAACAGTCAAAGTAACTGACTTGCTAGAGTTAACTAATACCCCCGAGATTCAGTCATGAGCTGATCTCGGTACATTATTCACACGCCTCTAAAGAATTTTAGGGTTCAGAGAGTTTGAGAGAAACACTAAACTAATAAACTGAAAAACCATCTCATTCTCTGATTCTCTAATACATATAGAATAATATACACAGTGTACAGGAATAAATGTAGTTACCAACTTCTTCCAACAGATAGCACATCTAGAAGAAACCAACTCCACAGAGTTGACAAACCGTTGCCAGTAACTGATTCTGTAACTAACTCTTCTGAGCTGGCAAATATCTAATGCTTTAATTCAATTACATATAAATTCAACATGAAGTACAAACAAATTCAGAGTTTATCCTTAAGTATGAGTGCTTTACCATTATCAAATAAAAGCATTTTTGGATTCTAGCTGATGTGGCTACACACATTTATCTTAAAAATTTATTTTTGTGACTCCCGCATTTTTTTTGTCCTTTAAAGCCCAACATTTCAGCTCATAAGTACAAGGCACAGTTACAGGTAAGGGCTTCCACCTAAAACACGGCTTTGACTTTCAAGAGACATTCTCACCAATTGTCAAGCTTATCACACTTCATGCTGTGCTTACCTTAATGGGGCTTACTTGAGGATGATATCTACACACTATGGCCCCTAGGTTTGAGTTAGAAGGTAAGACACTTCTGAGTAAGCTCCATGAGACTTGTCGAGGAAGTCTCACTTTGATTTAGAAGATATGACACTTGTATGTAAGCTCCACTAGGCTGCTTATGGCCTAAAACAGGCCCCAACGTTGTGAGCTACTAGTAAATAATTTTTAACATACGCTAAATTGGTTATATAATTTTTTTAACACGGATATGAAGGTGTTCAGGTGCACAAGTGACACCAAAAAAATAATAATTCATTAAGATAAGAACTTGTTTGACAGAGTTTGGATATGCCTAGGGTAGAGAGATATTGACTCTCCATTACAAGAAAGAAAGGAAAAGCAACACAATTTGAGAAATAATTGAAGCAAAACAATATATGGAATTATATACTCATTGCATTCAAGTCTTGCATAGTGGAACCAAGGTATGAACTTGTAATTACCTTATTCTTAGTCCTAGTGTTTCTAAAAATGTAAGAAATTTTTTTCCTAGATTGGAATTTGCTTAAATATAAGATTAGAAACTTGGGAGAACTACACCACAAAAGCTAGTCACTATAATTAGAGAGACCAAGGACTAAAGAACCCCCACATTAAGGAACTAAGGTTTGAGCTTCAAAAAAAGAACAAGACACTTTCTTTCCTTGACTAGAGTTTCTGTAAATTTAAAATAGCTAACTCTTTTGCATCTGTGTATCAAGAGAGACCACCATAATAACTGTTTAATCAAAAGTACAGACCCCCAATATCAAGCCATGCAAAAATATAAGCAACCTTCACATCCAGCAACTCAAAATACAAAGAATAAGATCAGAAATTTAAACAGGGAAGTATAGAAGTACGAAAGACCACCATACATAACAGGTTCTTTAAGATCATTTAATAACTTTGCAGCTTCCTCAAATGCCTTTGCTGCATCATTCTCACGCTCCTTAGCTTCCCGGTATTCTGCCTGCTTCATATCATATCTCAGCCATGGCAACTTCTTTTTCATTGCTTCAGCCTACATAAAAAGATATAGCCATGATTTTTCAAAATATCCTTAATACAGTCACGAGTATCAGAAAACCACCTAAACAAGAAAGAAAGGATGAGCTTAGCATATCAGAAATAAAAGAGAAAATATCATAAACAAATGATACAGTGTTTGGAACATATGCGACAAACCTTGGCAAGAAGTTCCTCTCTTTGACGAACACGCTCAACATCCGTCTCTAATTCAGCATTTCGTTCCTTCAACTGTTTTAAGGTTCCTTCATTTTTCTCCAGAGACTAAAATTGAGTTAGTGAAGTGACCCTCAAGTGTACAAGGAAAAAATTTGTTGGAGATCATCAAAACCATTGTTATGAAAGGGTGACCCTACCAACTCAATATGTTTCAATGAACGGCTTTTATCAATTAGTGTTCGATGTTGCTCTGGAAGCTGTGGATCGCCAACAGCCTTTTCAGTCTCTTCCAGAAGTTGAACAGGAGTTAACTTTGCAAACTCACAGACCCTGTCTTGTGGTAGAAACTACAAAAGCCAAGGGTTCCAAGCTATCAGTTAGGCAGGAGAAAAAGAAAAACAGAGTATTAGCACAAGTCAGAACCTAAATTTGAACTAAGGGAGTGTACACTATTACAAGAAAACGTAGACAATTACACAGATCACTGGGATAAAAGGGATGAAGAAACATTTAACGTTATTAAGAAAATGAAAATAATTAAGAAGAGAATTTGGAGAGAAAGGCCACAAAGAGGCAAATTTTCATTTTCAATAAATATTCTCAATTTAATTTTTCAAATAAAAGAAATAAAAACAAATGTAATGTCTTAATCTTTCTGATTATTGTTATAAACATCATGAAATTTTCCTGATTTAAAAATGAAATTTTTCCCTCCCGTTCTCAACCCCTCCAAAACCCAATTGCAACAAACCCAGAGGGAATGGAACTTATTAAGTCCTTTTTAATTGTTTTCACCTTAAGAACTTATGAATTTGTACATGATTTAGTCATCTATGTAGTTTAAGTTTATTTAACACCAATGTACTATCACTATCACATTTTATTATTGTGATTTGTTACATTTCTTTATTATGATGTCAAAATACTGAATTATTGTTGTATTACGAGTATTATGTTATGCTTATATGTCATTAATAGATTTTTTTAATATTATATTTTATATTATTATTAGGTAAACTTTTGAGTTAAATCAACGAATTGATTTATGAATGTTTTACGAGTTTATGTAAACTCTCAAGTTTGACAACCTTGAAAATGATACCCTTTTCTTCTCTTTAATACTAAATAACAAGAAATTACAATTGCATAAATCTTAAAATCAAGTACCAAATAACAATTGTATAAATGTAAGTAAACTTTACAAGAGTAAACAATTATTGCAGCGACGAGACATATATGTACTCATCCTCATCCCTGATTTAAAAAGTCGGGTATTACCCATACCAATACCCATTTCAGGTCAATTTGGGTATTCCCCATCAAAATTAGAACAGGTTCAAAAGCCATCCATGTGTTACCATATAAGGAGAAGGAAAAAATAGTTTAAGATAATAAGAATATTGATGGGTTAGATAATTAGTTAGAGGGGTAAGATAGAAATAGGGGAACAGGGATAGGGAATTTTCAGATTTATTGTTATTGTAAATTCATTATTGGCTTTGTGAAAGGAGATATCCTTTGTGCAGGGGAGAACCTTGGAGGAGAGAGTGCCCACACACCTATTAATCCAGAACTAGGCCACACAAAACTATCAGCAAAATGGAGTAGTTGAGCGAAAACATAGACACATTGTTGAACTAGGCCTTACCTTCTTAGCCCAAGCCTTTCCTTCAACTCAATTTTCGGGATCAAGCCCTTAACTTAGAGGGAGGTAGAGAAAATTATATATTCAGTGTTGCAGAAAAGAAATTGCTCCAAGGGCAGGATTGTGGCCACCCTTGCCATGCCGAGATCACAATTGCCTTGATCACTTCAGCAAACTCAGACACAACAACATTTGCATAGCAACACATCACTGTTCCACTCCACTAAACCGCTATTGCATTCACCCCAACCACTATTGACTACTATGACAAGACATGGGAGCAAATACAAGATCAGAACCAAAGCTCTGATACCATGTAATTTAGAAGAAAGAGATATCTATTATGCTTGATTGGTCAGAAATATGTGTCTTATAGGCAAAGATGGCTAGAATAAATACTAATGACCCTGATTACAAAATATAAATAAGGGAAAGACAAAAGAGAATCAAATTGGATTAAAATAAACTAATCTTTATCTTATCTTAACTACATAAATCTTCTAGATCAAAAGAAAATAAAATCATATTAGATTTGAATACTCTTGTTTTAATCTTAACTACTTAAATCTCCTAGAATCCTTACTTGAAATTAAAATTTAAAACAAGTACATATATAGAGCAGTCAATACAGATCGTATGCTTACCTGGGTCAAATTATTGACTTGTATGTTAAACCTTTGAATGGTTTCAGCCACATCCTTTTTAGACACCACATTTCCTGAAATGAACACATTGACAAATCGCATAATTATTAAGGGAAACACTTTGAAAATTCTCTTAAATGCTAAAAATTACTGCATTTCATTTGCCACTCATTGAGCAATTTATTTTTCCCTTGCAGGATGGATAGAAACTCTCAATACATAAAATTCAGATATAGAGGAACACTACAAAGTTTAAGTTCTTAGAACGAAGATTCATGAGGAATATGTATAAAATTTAAGAGAAAGAAGTTCTCAAAACATAAATTGAGATATAGAGGAAACCTTCAAGGTTTAACTCTTAAGAAGGCAAATTTGTGAGGAATATATAAAAAACTTTAAGAGCAAGACACTCCAAAAAGATGCAGATGTTCCAATAGAGCTGTATTAACATATTGCTCAGTGCCCCAGAACTTTGAAATCATTACCTTCATACATCATAACAAATAAACAAAAACTACTGTTGGATAGAAGGAATACCCAAGACCCTATGCTCATAAATAACACAGAAGATATTGATCCAAAGAGAGGTGACTGCTTTGAAGAGCAGAAATGAATTTCATACTTTTCAAGAACCAAAACTAACACTTGTCCGAATATGAATCAAACCAACCCCATATCTTGTAATATAAATCTATCAAGAGGTCATGTTCGTAACCATTCAAAAGAAAAGAAAGTTGTATTCATTCAGTTTTAAAAGGAAGCTAAGTAACTTCAGGTAAAAATATAAATGAAATTAACACAATACTGAGCAGCCATCAGAGCTTTTATATTAAAACCAGAAACCGAATACTTTTGTCAATTTGAACTATCCTCTAATGCAGTATCAACTAAGAGACATAATAATAACAGTCAAAATAATAATAGCATTCAGTACAATTAGACGTCTAGAGTATTTAAACCAACCATTGAACAACCATTCAGACTTGTTATTAGTACTAATTTTCCGCATAATGGTAATGTGTTCCTCTTTGTGGTCCCCTCTCAAGGTGATCTTAATGTAGCCAGATTCTTCTCCACGCTTCACATATGCCCCAATACTTGTAGCACGCCCAAGCAACTGCAATAAACAAAGTCATACACATTGCAATTGAAAAATAACAATCCTAAGAAACCTGGTCAAGAGCAGAAAAAACCCAAACCAACCTGGGGCTCTCCACAGAGGCCAAGAGCGATAGCACATACAAGCGAACTCTTACCAGAACCATTGGGTCCAATTACAAGATTCAGTCGAGGCCCAGGTTTGCATTTTAAGTAGTCAAACGTCATGAAATTACAAAGCTCAATCTCAAGAATATTTCCCGGCATATAATCATCGTCCCCCCTGAAACAATGTTTGAATCATCAGCTCCATAATCACAACCCTTTCATCTATTTCAAAAGGGTGAGGGAGGGAATACTCATTATTTGAAAAGTTGAGAGTGAAAATTTGATTTTAGTTTCCTCATCGCCATAGAGTATATGATGAAGTACGGAAAAGTAAGGTCTGTTCTTTTCCCGTCTTTGAAAACTATTTTCTGTTTTTACGAAGAAACAACTAATTGTTTGATAAGAGTAATTTTAAAAAACTATTTTCAAAACTGAATTTCTTTCTTATATTTTAAAGAGAACCAAAATTACCCCCGAGCGAGAGCAGAAATTTACAGTCCTAAACTAAGAAACACATATAACATTAACAAACCCTAAGGAATTGGTAAAACGAGATAGAATTCGCATCTAAAAGTCACAAGTTTGCATCCTCACTCGCTCTAAGGAAAGGTAAATGCAAGTTCTTTAATAAGTGCTTCTTGACCCTTCGGTATTCACTGTTGACAAAAGCCAACGAGAGATGATTTGACAGAAATAATCAGCAGTGTTTTTTTTTTATAATTCTGAAACAAGGGTAATATTTATCTTAAATGAGAAAATCACAGTGGCGATTCAGTTCGTGCTGTATATCTTTATAATCCAAACAACAACAAAGCATAAATTACGAGAGAAGAACAAAACCGACAACAACTGAAATTACGAGGAAGCAAATCAATAACAAGAAGGCGAGCAACAGCGTTTACAAACCTAGTTATTTTGGGGCGCTTAGGGGGGCGAGATTCCGACATTCTTTGTGCTCCTGCGAAGTGAAAGTCTCCGAAACGAAATCCCAACGAGAGCTATTGATTAGGGCTGCGACTTCAAAGAGAATATCTCAGAAAATGAAAGAACATTTGGCGCCAATTAATGACTACTTGCTTTTCATAGACATATGTAAGACAGTGATAAAAAAAATAATAATAACCAATGAAAAAGGTCAATCCGTGAGTCTAAATTTTAAAAACATAAATGAAATAGGAAAAGAACAATAATAGTGAAAGAGTGGTGGTGATTTAAAAATTATAAACAAAAAGATAAAAAGGTAGTGGGATGAATAAAATAAAACATAAAAAATATGTAAATCAAAACATATATTTTTATTATATATACTAACAAAAACACATGGTCTTCCACTTAAGTGTATTATTTATATTACATTATATTTTATTATTTTTTGTAAGTAATTAACTAAAAAATATATATATATAAACTTATATATGAATGTAAAAACTAAATAATATTCACACATCCCTTTCAGTTAAGAAGGGTTGAAATGTAATCACCAAGATACCAATTATGAATAAAATATAAAAGAAATTAACTGAATAATTTTATCACACTGTAACTATTTTCAAATATTTGATACTGTTGACTTAAAAGAAACGGTAACTAGTATGAGTAGAAAGAGGTATTTAGCACAATACCAACTATCAACAAAATATAAAAGAAAGAAATAAAATAATTTAATTATATTGTAAATATTCTCAAATGTGACTTAAAAGAATAACTAGAAAAAGGATAGAAATGGGTGATTACCACCATACCAACTATCAACAAAATATTTTTATTATAGATAAATGTTTCAAATATTCGATATTATTGATTAAAAGAAATAATAAGAAATGTGTTTCAAAATATGAAATTCTCACGAAGAATATTTTTTAATGTTTTCCTCTTTGTCACCTTCCCTTGGATCCTTACTCGCTCCACCCAATTATAGGGAAAAAGCCAAAAATACTCTTAAAAGATGGGATATAAATAAAATACTCTTAAAAGATGGGATATAAATAAAATTACATTCTGGACCTCCTATTCCATAACACAATAATATATTTTGAATAAATTTTTCTGAAATGTATTATTTTCAATTCTGAATTTTTTTTTATCCGGAATGGAATTTTGATGTTTCATTTAAAGATTTTGAGTTATTAAAGAACAAATTGACCCTAACATGAAAAGCTTTGAAGGTGTAAATAATAATTTAGATTTATAATAACCCACAATTTATATTTACAAAATCTTTCCATTTCAAATCAATTAACGTCATTTCCAAACACCCACTCCACTTCTCTAACATCAATAGCTCAAAATCAAGTCAAATTATCCATTAAAATTAAGCAGCTCCTATATTGT